>NC_041730.1:1245827-1868740 GCF_004115215.2 Ornithorhynchus anatinus
GCGGCTTCTGGGTGGATGGCGCCCGGAAATCCCCTGGGCGGGTAGGGCCAGTGAGGCAGGTGGGATGGGCCTTCCCCTCCAGCCCCTGTCCCCACCCCTCCTCCAGAAACCCGAGCTCAGTGGGTAGAGCCCGGGGCCTGGGAGTCAGAGGATGTGGGTTCTAATCACCTTTCTGCTGTGTGACCTTGGGAAAGTCACTTGGCTTCTCTGGGCCTCGGTGACCTTATGCGGAAAATGGGGATGGAGCCTGTGAGCTCCAAATGGGACAGGGACTGCGTCCAACCCGATCGGCTGGTATTCGCCCCAGTGCTTAGTCCGGTGCCTTGCACAGGGTAAGCACTGACCAAATACCAGAATCGTCATCGACATCATCATTAATCCCTCTTTTCCTGTCCCCCGCCCCGGCCACCTCAGCGCTCATGAATTTGGCTCGGGTAGGAGGTTGGTTCATTTTTGCAGCCGGCTTCTGCTCCTGCCGGTTCTCAGCCTTCCAACGGGGCTAGTGGCCCCTTTTTCCCGGCTGCTTTTCTTTTTCAGTGGTATTTGTCCGGCGCTTTGCTACGTGCCGGGCGCTGGGGTGGATACCTACAAATCAGGTTGGTCACAGTCCCCGTCTCACTTGGGGCTCCCAGTCTTCCCAGAGCCTGGAACAGTGCTGGGCACATAGTAAGCGCTTAACAATACTATTATTATTATTATGAATCCCCTTTTTGTGGGTGAGGGAATGGAGGCCCAGAGAAGTGAAGTAACATGCCCAAGGTCACCCAGCAGACAAGTGGTGGAGCTGGGATTAGAACCTTGGTCCTTCTGACTCCCGGGCCCCTTCCTACCTGGGGCTGCATCCCCTGGGGGGCCGCTAGCCGCGGGGAGCGGGAATGGGGCCTCCGCCCGGCCTCCGACTGTGCCTCCCCTCTCCGCTCGGAGGACACGTCCCGCTGCCCGAGACCACGGCGGGCGCCGGGCAGAAAGACGCTAATGTGGATCATTCATTCGTTCATCCCATCGTCTTCGTGGAAGGCTTACTAGGTGCCGGGCACTTTACCGAACGCCAGGGCGGAGGCAAGCTAATTCATTCAATCATATTTATTGAGCGCTTACTGTGTGCAAAGCACCGTCCTAAGCTCTCGGGAAACTACAATAGAACAATAAACTGACACATCCCCTGCCCACAACGAGTTGACAGTCCCTAGTTCACGTGGGACTCACGGTCCTAATCCCCATTTTAGTGGCAACCGAGGCACAGAGCAGCGAAGTGGCTTGCCCAAGGTCACATAGCTGGCAAGTGACAGAGCTGGCGCTGAGTACAGTGCTCTGCACAGAGTAAGCGCTCAATAAATACTATTGAATGAAAGTTAGAAAACAGATCCTCGGACTCCCAGGCCTGTGCTCTTTCCGCGAAGCCAAATGCTCTGCCCGAGACGGTAGGGGTCCAGTACAGTGCTCTGCACACAGCAGACGCCCTGTTCAGCTCTCTGAACAGAGTCAAAGCTCCAGGGAGGATCAGTCGGTCCATCGGTCAATTGCATTTATTGAGCGCTTACTGTGTGCTGAGCACGGTGCTAAGCACTTGGGACAGAACAGTAGAATACAACAGACCCATTCCCTACCCACAACGAGTTTACGGTCTAGAGGGGAGACAGACGCTAATAAATAAATTATTTTATTTAGAGAAGCAGCGTGGCTCACTGGAAAGAGCATGGGCTTTGGAGTCAGAGATCATGGGTTTGAATCCCGGCTCTGCCACTTGTCAGCTGTGTGACTTTGGGCAAGTCACTTCACTTCTCTGTGCCTCAGTTACCTCATCTGTAAAATGGGGATTAAGACCGTGAGCCCCACGTGGGACAACCTGATTCCCTTGGGTCTACCCCAGCGCTTAGAACAGTGCTCTGCACATAGTAAGCGCTTAACAAATACCAACATTATTATTATTATTAAATTACAGATATGCACATAAGGGAGTCACAAGGTGATGGGTTCTAATCCTGGCTCCGCCACGTGTCTGCTGTGAGACCTTGGGCAAGTCATTCCACTTCTCTGGGCCTCAGTGACCTCATCTGGAAAATGGGGAGTGAGACCGTGAGCCCCACGAGGGACAGAGACTGTGTCCAACTCCATTTGCCGGTATCCACCCCAGCGCTTAGTACAGTCCCTGGCACGGAGGAAGTGGGTAGAGCCCGGGCCTGGGAGCCAGAAGGTCCCGGGGTCTAATTCCGACTCCGCCACTTGTCGGCTGCGTGACCTTGGGCAAGTCGCTTCACTTCTCTGGGCCTCAGTTACCTCGTCTCTGAAATGGGCGAGCCCCACATGGGACAGGGACCGTGTCCAACCCTATTTGCTCATCTCCACCCCAGCGCTTAGTACAGTGCCTGGCACATACTAAGTACTTAACGGATACTATTATTATTATTAACAATAATAACAAATATTATTATTATTAAGTGCTGTGGGGCTGGGGGTGCTGGGGAGATGAATAAAGGGAGCAAGTGAGGGTGAAGCAGAAGGTTCAGCTTCCCCTCCACCCCCATACACCCAGTATTTGCCCCTTCCAGGTCAGTGCCCGGCACATAGTAAGCGCTCAATGAATACTGCTCGCTTTCCCAGTGTGGCTTCACTCCTTTCCTCCCAGTCGTGAGCTTTGAAGGAGGAGAGGGAGGGAAAAGAGAGGGGGAAGAGGGAAGAAGATTCCTCCAATCTAGCATTTCCTGAATCGGCAGCTGCCGGCGCTGGGGAGGGTGGTGAAATCCAGGCTTCGTACTTTCCAAGCTCTCAGTACAGTGCCCTGCACACAGTAAGCGCTCAATAAATACGATTGAATGAATGAATGAATGAATGACAGGG
The DNA here is from genome assembly GCF_004115215.2 of Ornithorhynchus anatinus. Classification (NCBI taxonomy): domain Eukaryota; kingdom Metazoa; phylum Chordata; class Mammalia; order Monotremata; family Ornithorhynchidae; genus Ornithorhynchus; species Ornithorhynchus anatinus. The sequence goes on from NC_041730.1 coordinate 1,248,666, forward strand.
ATTGGGTCCAACCCGTTCTGCTTGTGTCCACCCCCAGAGCTTAGAATGGTGGCTGGCACATACCGAGGTTGGGAGTCAGAAGCTGTGGGTTCTAATCCCGGTTCCTCCACTCGTCTGCTGTGCGACCTTGGGCAAGTCACTTAACTTCCCTGTGCCCCAGTTAAGTCATCTGGAAAATGGGGATTAAAAGCGTGAGCCCCACGTGGGACGTCCTGATTACCTTGTATCTACCCCGGTGCTTAGGACAGGCCTTGGCACATAGTAAGCGCTTAACAAATACCCTCATTATGAATTAGTATTATTATTATCATCCCCGCCTAGACTGTGAGCCCGTTGTGAGCAGGGATTGTCTCTTTTATTGCTGAATTGTATTCATTCATTCATTCAATCGTATTTATTGAGCGCTTACTGTGTGTTTACAGGTACTAAGCTCTTGGAAAGTACAATTTGGCAACGGATAGACACAACAATAATGTTGGTATTTGTTAAGCGCTTACTATGTGCGGAGCACTGTTCTAAGCGCTGGGGTAGGCACAGGGTAACCAGGTTGTCCCACGTGGGGCTCACAGGCTTCATCCCCATTTTGCAGATGAGGTAACTGAAGCACAGAGAAGTTAAGTGACTCGCCCACAGTCACACAGCTGACAAGGGGCCGAGCCGGGATTCGAACCCATGACCTCCGACTCTAAAGCCCGGGCTCTTTCCACTGAGCCGCGCCGCTTCTCCAATCCCTACCCAACAGTGGGCTCACGGTCTAGAAGTGGGGAGACAGACAACAAAACCAAACAAAACAAGTAGACAGGCATGGACTGTAATGATGATAATTGTATTTGCTAAGTGCCTACTATGTGCCGAGCACCATTCTGTGCACCGAGGGAGGTACAGAGTTATCGGTCTGTCCCGGGTTAATCCCCATTTTCCAGATGAGGGAACCGAGGCCTAGAGAAGTGAAACGATTGTCCCAGAGCCGCACGGCTGACAAGCGGCGGAGCCGGGATGAGAACCCACGGCCTCTGCCTCCCAAGCCCGGGGCTCTTTCCGCCGCGCCGCGCCGTTTCTCTGATCGTCCTTTCCGAGCACTGGGGCAGGGGCCGTGCACAGAGTAAGCGCTCGGGAGGTACGACCGGGAGAACGAATGAATGAAATCATCGGGGCCCCGTGAGTCACGCGGGGGCGAAGCGGGAGAGGTGGCCCGGCGAGCCGGCCGGGTGGGGCGAGGGGAGGCAGGGCGAAGGGCAGAGGGCAGCGGGGTGGGGAAGGGCCGGGCACGGTGAGCAAGGACTGGGGGCGGCGGGGGAAAGAGGAAGAAGGGGAGGGACAGCGGCGGGGGAGGGGGCGGCGGGGCTATATATAGGACCGGTCAGGCAGGACGAGCCGGGGCGCAGGCAGAGCGGGCTTGGAGACGCTCTCCAGCCCGGCCGTATCCACCCCGGGGCCTAGCCCGGCGCCAAGGCCTACCGGCGAGCGGTCGACGAACCCCATCCCAACCCGGCGCCCGACACGAGGCCGGCCCTCGGCGAGCGGTTGACGAATCCCAGCCTAACCCGGCGGCCGGCACGAGGCCGGGCCCTCGGCGGGCGCTTGGAGCCCGTCCCGTCCAGGCCGAGGCCCGAGGCGAGCCCTTGAATCCCAGCCAGGCCCGCGGCCGGCCCTCGACGTAGCCCGGCGCTCGGCACGGCGCCCGGCTCTCGGCGAGCGGCGGACGAGAAGCGTCCGGGGGGTCGTCGGCCCTCCTCCGCGGCGGGGACGCCACCGGCTGCCGGCATGGGCGTGCGCGAGGCCGAGGTGATCCGGGCGGGCGAGCTGGAGAAGCGCAGCGCCAGCCTCTTCCAGCTGTGGAAGAAGAAGCTGGTGGTGCTGACCCGGGACAGCCTGAGCCTGCTGCCCGAGGGGGCCGGGCCGGGGAGACGCCCCAAGGAGCTCAGTTTCCAGTCCATCCTCAAGCTGGACTGCGTGGAGCGCACGGACAAGTACGTCTACTTCACCATCGTCACCACTGACCGCAAGGAGCTGGATTTCCGCTGCGCCGACTCCAGCTCCTGGAACTCGTCCATCGCCCTGGCCCTCATCGCCTTCCAGAACCAGAGGGCGGTGGAGACGTTCCGCAGCCGCCGGCAGCCGCCCCCGCCGGCCTCGACCCCCTGAGGTGAGGACCGCCCCCCTCCCCCGGCCCCATCATCCTCATAGCATCTGTTAAGCCCTTACTGCGTGCCGGGCGCCGTTCCAATCATAATGGGAACGATGGTATTCGTTAAGCGCCTACTACGTGCCCGGCACTGTTCTAAGCGCGGGGGGTAGATACAGCGACTTCAGGTTACGTGGGTCTCACAGGCTCCATCCCCGTTTGACGGATGAGGGCACCGAGGCCCAGAGAAGTGGAGAGACTCGCCCAAGGTTCCCCAGCTGCCGAGTGGCGGGGGCCGGGATTAGAACCCACGACCTCTGACTCCCGAGCCCGGGCTCTTGCCACTAAGCCACGCTGCCAGCCGGGGCGCCCCCTGACCTCCCCGAGATCAGAAGAGTAACTGTGGTGGAGCGCTTACTGGGTGCAGAGAGCTGTAATTAATCATCGTGGGGTCCGTTAAGCGCTCACTGTGTGCCAGGCACTGTACTGAACGCTGGGGTGGATCCGAGCAAATCGGGTGGGACGCGGGGCCTGCCCCACGTGGGGCTCCCAGGCCCGATTCCCTGTTTTACGGATGAGGGAACTGAGGCCCAGGGAATAATAATGATGATTATGGTGTTGGCTAAGCACCTACTCCGTGCTCTGCACAGAGTAAGCGCTTAACAAATACCAACATTACTCCGTGCTAGGCGCTGTGTTGAGCGCTGGGGCGGATCCAAGCTGAACGGGTTGGACGCAGCCCCTGTCCCCCGTGGGGCTCGGAGTCTCGATCCCTATTTTACAGATGAGGGAACTGAGGCCCAGGGAATGATAATGATGATAATCATTATGGCATCCGTTAAGCGCTTACTGTGTGCCGGGCACTGTACTGAGCGCTGGGGCGGATCCGAGCAACCCGGGTCGGACGCAGTCCACGTCCCACGTGCGGCTCACGGTCTCGATCCCCGTTTTACGGATGAGGGAACCGGGACACAGGGAAGTTCAGTGCCTTGCCCAAGGCCACGCAGCGGGCAAGTGGCGGAGGCGGGATTAGAACCCGTGACCCGCTGACTCCCGGGCGCTAGCCGCAACGCCATGCTACTAAGCGCTCGGGCGAGTCCACTGGTACAGGAAAGGGCCGTATTCCCGGCCCGCAGCGACCTTTCGGTCTAGAAGGGGAGAGCCCGGTCGGTGGCCGAGTGATTTCTCTTAATGTCCGTCTCCTCCTCTAGACGTGGATATAAATAAAGGCGTGGGACACTCTCCACGTCCCCCCACGGGGCTCCCAGTCTCCATAATAATAATAATAATAATTATGGTATCTGTTAAGCGCTTACTATGTGCAGAGCACCGTTCTCAGCGCTGCGATAGATACGGGATAATCAGATTGTCCCACGTGGGGCTCCCATTTTTTAATCCCCATTTGTGCAGATGAGGCAACTGAGGCACAGAGAAGTTAAGTGACTTGCCCGAGGTCACACAGCAGACAATCCCCACTGAGGCCGCTGAGTAGTGACCAGAGAAGTGAAGCGACCTGCCCTGCGTCACGCGGCGGACAGGTGGCGGAGCCGGGACTGGAAGCCACGTCCTTCCGACGTGCAGCCCGGTGCTCTCGCCGCTGGGCCTCCCTGCCACGACCGGGTCCGGCGGGAGGCCGGGGGAGGAGGGAGGCCGGGGCTAACGGCCGGCGTCGCCCCCGCCGAGAGCCCCGGAATGGGAAGGGGGCGAGGCGGGCGCCCGGGGGGATCCCTCTGCTAGGCCCCCCTCCTCCCCGCCCCGGCGCGTGTGGTCTGGGGGAGGGGGCGGAAAGGGCAGGTGGTGGCTTGGCGGGGTCTGAGTCACATCCGCTCCCTTGGGGGAGGGGAGGGGACTTTGAGACTTCCAGGTGGCCGGGGTCCCAAAGTCCTCTCCCTTCCAGGGCCGGCCCCCACCCCCCAAGCCTTCAGGGGAGCCACGTAGACCTCGCCGTGCCCACGCAGGAAGCGGCCCGGCCTCGGGGAGAGAGCCCGGGCCCGGGAGTCGGAAGCACCTCCATTCTAATTCCACCCCCTCCCCGTCCCCGGCCCCCTCTCTGCCGGGTGACCTTGGGCAAGTCGCTTCGCTTCTCTGTTCCTCGATCCCCTGCCCTGAAGAATAGAGGTCAAGACGGGGAGCGCCGCTATGTCCAACCCGATTATCTCGTACGCGCCCCGGCTCTTCGGACGGTGCCGGCTACGCGGTAGACGCCGGACAGATATCATAAAAAAGTAGAGAGCGCGGATCTGATCTCTCTCTCTCTCTCTCTAGAGGTCGCCTCGTCTGCCAGAGATCACGTCGTCGAGAGAGCGGAGACTCGGACCAACTCCCACGAGGGGGACGGGGGTCCCCGCCCGCCGGCCCGTCCCCCCGGCCTTCAGCCCGCCGGGGCGCAGACGCGCCGACCGATCCCGAGGCCGGTTCTCTGGACGCGGGGGTGGTGTCCCCTCCGGCCCCCCGAGCGCATCCCCGTCCCGATCGGGCCCGCCTACAGTCCTTCCTATTTATGGGCCACGGAAGATCCGCTTCCCTCCGCCCCCCCCCCCCCCATCACCGCCCCCCGGGGACGAGACGTTTAAGTTATTGGTGTGTCTTTCTGTCCGTGTTTTGTATTTATTCCAACGGAAGCTGGACCCGAGGCCCACTTCCTCATTTTGCATCGCCGTTCATTCCAAATAAAGGAGTGGAGAGGTTTACTTTTCTAGCCCTTGGCTTGGCCTGAGTGTTTTTGGAGAGGGGGACCTGCTTCTCTCCGCAGGGGAAGGTGGGATGGGGGTGAGGGGGACACCGCTGAGCTGACGTCCGGGACACCGTCCCCACCGTCCTCCCAGCCGGGATTCGGGGACACCGGTCCCGTCGTTCCCCCCAGGGCCATCGCCCCCACGGCCGGGGAGGGGGTCCGAGCCGAGTACGGCGCTCCGCACCCGGTAAGCGCTCAATAAATACGACCGACCGACCCAGGCCTAAAGCCGCGTTCCTTCTCGGCGGAGAGGTCCGGGGCTCGGGGTCGGAATTCCAGCCCCAACCAGGCAATCGCAGTGTAGGGTGGGGGGAAGGGGTCAGCACCCCAAGGGGGGCCGGGCGGAGGTGACGGTGGGTCTGCAGGCGGGGGGATGGTCCGGTTGGCCTTTGGCCCCAACCCCTAGACAGCAGGGTGTGGAGAGGGCAAGTTTATTTAAAGGGCAGCCCCGTCCCCGACTCCCGCCCCCACCCCGGCAAGGAATCCTCTCCCGTTGGTCCCGACGGTTCCCGTCGCGGTCGGAGGTCACTGCGGCTTCTCGACTCCACGGAGGACGGAGCCGTCCCGGAGGTAGAGGGTCAGGGCCAGGTTGACGCCGAACTGCAGGTAGCCCAGAGACGAGACCCCGAAAGTCTGGTAGAGGAAGCCGCCCAATGTGGGGCCCACCGTCCTCGTCAGGGGCTGGACGCAGGCGCAGAGTCCGAGCATGGCCCCTGCGGTCGGGAGGGGGAGGGTCAGCCGGGGCTGCCGGACGGGCCGTCCCCGGGCGGGGGTCCGGGACCCCGTGTCCCCCCGGGGTCGGGAAGGGGAGACGGTCAGGGGCGCTGGACATTTCATCCTCGACCCTCACTGTCCAGGGGGTGGCCGGCACACGGGGTTCCCCAGACACCCCGTGTCCCACTTCAGGGGCGGGGGGCGTTCAGGGACTTAGGGTTTTAGGAGCTGGTGGTTTAATAATAATCATCATAATAATACTTGGGGTATTTTTCAATGGTGCTATTTGTTAAGCGCTTACTACGTGCAAGGCACTGTTCTAAGCGCTGGGAGATACAAGGTGATCAGGTTGTCCCACGTGGGGCTCACAGTTTTAATCCCCCTTTTACAGATGAGGTGACTGAGGCACAGGGAACTTAAGTGACTTGCCCAAAGCCACACAGCTGACAAGCGGCGGAGCCGGGATTCGAACCCATGACCTCCGACTCCCAAGCCCGGGCTCTTTCCACTGAGCCAAGCTGCTTAAGAGCTTACTATGTGCCAAGCACTGTTTGAAGCGCTGGGGTGGATTCAAGCAAATCGGGCTGGACGCAGTCCCTGTCCCCCGGGGGGGGGGGGCTCACAGTCTCAATCCCCATTTTGCAGACGAGGGAACTGAGGCCCAGAGAAGTGAAGTGCCTCGCCCAAGATCACACAGCAGACAAGCGGCAGAGCCGTGATTAGAACCCGTGACCTCTGATTCCCAGGCCCTTGCTCAGGGGTGGGGAGTTCAGGGGCTGGGGCGTCAGGAGCTGGGGACTCGGGGATTTGGGGGTTCAAGAGCTGGTGGTTTAAGGGTGGGACATTCACGGGTTTTGGGGTTCAAGAGCCGATGTCTTAGGGTTCGGGATTCAGGGGCCGGGGGTGCTTAAGCAGCGTGGCTTAGTGAAAGGATCCCGGGCTTGGGAGTCAGAGGTCCTGGGTTCTAATCCCAGCTCCAGCCACGTGACTTTGGGCAGGTCACTCCAATTGTCGGGGCCTCAGTTCCCTCATCTGTAAAATGGGGATTAAGACTGTGAGCTCCGGGCGGGACAACCTGATGACCTTGTATCTCCCCCAGCGCTCAGAACAGTGCTTGGTACATAGTAAGCATTGAACAAATACTATTATTATCGTTATTATCATTAGTAAGCTGCACTGGACCTACAGAGACCCCCTTGGGAGGGTGAGACCAGGCAGGTTTTGCGGGGTTCAGAAATCTGGACGGGGGCCAGGTGGGCGGGGGAGGGAGCCGGACCAGAGCCCCAGGGGTGGCGGGGTTGGGGGGGGGGGGTCCCCCCAGTACCCAACCTGCCCCTCCCCCCGCCTCCGCCCTCCCCCTCCCCCTGCCTGGGAACCTCTGGGAAATCCAGACAGGCTAATTGCCCCCATGGCTGGGAGAAGCAGTTGGCCCACGGGGCGTGGGTACCCCCTGGGGCAAAGCCGCCTTTAAAACGCCATCCCCGCCCCCGCCCACGGGCTGCGGCCGCCAACCTGGAACCCGGGTGCCAATCCCTGCCCCCCACCCTCAGCCTCAAACCCCAGGGATGTGGCGGGGCCTAGTGGGAAACGGCCCCGGCCTGGGAGTCGGAGGATCTGCGTTCTAATCCCTGCTCTGCCACTCGTCAGCTGTGTGGCCGTGGGCAAGTCACTTCACTTCTCTGGGCCTCAGTTACCTCGTCTGGAAAATGGGGATCAAATGTGAGCCTCACGTGGGACCACCTGATGACCCTGTATCTACCCTAGCGCTTAGAACAGTGCTCCGAACATAGTAAGCGCTTAACAAATACCAACGTTACTATTATTATTAGTAAGCGCTTAACAGATATCGTTATTATTAAGTGGCGAAGCTGGCGTTCTGACTCCCAGGCCCGGGGTCTCTCCACTAGGCCACGCTGCTTCTCAGAGCAGGTTCGGGGCTCGGGTCAGGACCGACTAGGCCGGCGATCCTGGTGTCCGGCCCAGGGGAGACCCTGTCCCGTCCCTCCCGTCCCCCCGTCTCCCCGACCCCAGCCCTCGGCCCTCACCGGTGTCCATGGGCGACACGGCCTTGGTCAGGATGTTGTCCGTCAGGATGTTGAGGGAGACTAGCCCAAACAGTAGAGGAGGCACGAGGAGGCAGAAGTGGACAATGGTGGTCATCAGGGCCTGAGGAAGGTGAGAGATGGTGAGAAACCAGGAGGGCGCGGAGGAGGAGGCGGTACTTCCCCCTCCTCTCCCCCCGCCATTGACCCCCTTCCCGAAACACAACCCGTCCTCGGGATGTGGGAAAGGGACGTGCGGATCCCGGACCCTCCGAGGTCGAGAAGCGGCGTGGCCTAGTGGCTAGAGCTCAGAAAGGCCTGGGTTCTAATTCCGGCCCCGTCAACTGTGTGACCTCCGGCAAGTCACTTCAGTTCTCTGTGCCTCACTCTACCCCATCTGTAAAACGAGGATTAAGTCGGTGAGCCCCGCGTGGGACAGGAACTGTGTCCAATCTGATTATCTTGTCTCTACCCGGCGCTTAGTACAGTGCCCGGCGCATAGTCAGCGCTTAGCAAATGCCGTTTTCTTAAAAAAAGTTACAGCGGCGTTGCAGATACGGACGGGTATTTGCCAGCCCGCCTGCTCAGAGCTTCGGGCTTGTGGGATCGGCAATCGATATATTGGTTGATTGAAAAGGGGTAAGATCGGGGGTGATGACGGAGAGTAGCTCCGGATTGAGCCCGAGGTAAGTGACCGCTGGGGTCACCCGGCTGGTTCATTCATTCATTCATTCAATAGTATTTATCGAGCGCTTACTATGTGCAGAGCACCGGACTAAGCGCTTGGAATGGACAAGTCGGTAACAGATAGAGACGGTCCCCGCCCTTTGACGGGCTCACGGTCTAATCGGGGGAGACGGACGGACGAGAACAATAGCGATAAATAGAATCGAGGGGATGAACGTATTAAAAACAACAGCAAATAAATAGAATTAAGGCGATGTACGTTTCGTCACCCACAGGCCCAGGAGGCCAGAGACCCCCCCGAGGGCCAGTCTGGTCTGCGTCCACGGTGCGGCAGAATTTACCGAGGGGTTGCTTTCATGCAGGATGTTGTACTACGGAGATAATACTAACAGCCTTCGTCAAGGGCTTACTGTGTGCCAAGCACTGTACTAAATGCTGGGGCCAGACCCGATAATCAGGTTGGTTACAGTCCCTCCCCCACATGGGGCTCAAGTCTAAGTAGGAGGGAGATTTTTAATATGCATTTTACAGCGGAGGAAACGGAGATCCCAGGAAGTGACGTGACTTGCTCAGGGTCACAGAGCAGAAGAGTGGCAGAGCCGGAATCCCAGCCCGGGTCATTCTGACTCCCAGGATGGGCCTCTTTCGGTTAAGCATAGGAGCCCCAAATAGTCCTCTCTCGGATGGGCCTGAGGAGGGTCCGAGGTGCCGGGTTCGGGTCTCACCACGACCGGCCCCACTCCGTGGAGGCCCCCGACGTGCCGCTTTCGAGGCTTACCGTGCCTAGTCCCACTCCGTGGAGGCCCCGGGACCCTGGGTTTGAGTCTAACCACGGTTAGTCCCGCTCCGTGGAGGCTCCGAGACTCTGGGTTCGAGTCTTAACACGGTCAGTCCCACTCCGAGGAGGCCCCGAAGGCCCCGGGGTCGAGTCTTACCATGGCCAGGCCCACCACGCCGAGCACCAGGACGCTGAGCCGCAGCAACGCGCTCTCCGAGTAGCGACTGGTCAGTCGGCCAATGACCAGGCCCTGGATGACCTGGGGGAAGGGCACAGGCAGGGGAGTGGGTCGGGGTCACCCCGAGGGCTGGAGGTTCTCCTCCTCCGGGACGCCCTCCAGGAAGACCCCCTGACCCGAAGCCGACGGGAAGGAGGCGACTTTCCGGGCCGCGGACTGTGGGCCGCGGCGAGGTCTCGCAGCCGAATCCTGACGGGGGTGCTTTAAAATGAAGGAGAGCTCATCCGGGTCATTCATTCATTCATTCAATAGTATTGATCGAGCGCTTACTATGTGCAGAGCACTGTACTAAGCGCTTGGAATGGACAAATCGGTAACAGAGACAGTCAGAGGACGTGTCCGTGCTGGAGGGGGTAGCGGGGGCTGGGTCTGGACTCAGGTGTAGCCATCCTCCTCACCCCACCAGCGTTTACCGTACCCTGTCCCGAGTGCCTACTCTATTCACAGTGCCGTACTGAGTGCCCAGTGCTGTCCTGGGCACCTACCACGTGCACGGAGCTGTACTGAGTAATAATAATAATAATAATTGTGGATTTATTAACTGCTTACTATGTGCCAGGCACTGTATTAAGCACTGGGTACAAGCAAACCGGGGTTAGACACAGACCCTGTTCCACACGATATAATGTTGGTATTTGTTAAACGCTTACTATGTGCAGAGCACTGTTCTAAGCGCCGGGGTAGATACAGGGTCATCAGGTTGTCCCGAGAGGCTCACAGTCTTAATCCCCATTTTAAAGATGAGGTCACTGAGGCCCAGAGCAGTGAAGTGACTTGCCCACAGTCACCCAGCTGACAAGGGGCAGAGCCGGGACTCGAACCCATGACCTCTGACCTCCAAGCCTGTGCTCTTTCCACTGAGCCACGCTGCTTCTCGACTCATATTCTCAATCCCCATGTTACAGGTGAGGGAACTGAGGGATGCACGAGTGAAGTGACTTGCCCAAGGTCACACAGCAGACAAATGGCCGAGCCGGGATAAGAACCCAGGTCCTTCTGACTCCAGACCCGTGTTAACAAATACCATCATCGTTATTATTATTATTCTAGCCACTGCTTCGCCAAGAACCATCCAACCCCCCGACTCTCCCCCAGTGACCCAGCACGGACCATCTGACCCCCGACCCTCCCCTCTCCACCCCGACTCTCCCCCAGTGACCCAGCTGGACATTGGCCCTCTGCTCTCCCTGCTGCCCTCCTGGACCAAGGCTCCACCGGCCCTGCCCGCCTCCAGGTGAGTTAATTCATTCAATCGTATTTATTGAGCGCTTACTGTGGGCAGAGCACTGTACTAAGCACTCAGCACTGTACTGAGTGAGTCTGGAAGGTGGGGACATTGGCACCGGGCAGGACGGTGGGAGGGTCTGCGCTACGGGTGCCTCTCTCTCTCTCTCTCCCCAGGGGCAGGGGCAGGGGATGGGCGAGGGGGGGCTTGCGCCAGATTCCGGACATTCCCGGGGGCCGCGGGCGGTGGGAGGAAGCGGGATTCCCTTGGAATGTGCGAGGCATATGCCGACAGGCCGGGACCCTTCCCCTGCCGCCCCCAGACCCAAGCTGATTCACATTCCTCCTCTGGATCCGGAGGACCCGCGTGCGCACCCCCTTTCCGCAGGACCCCAGTTTTCTCCCACCCCCGCAGCCCCTCCACCCGATGAGAAGCAGCGTGGCCTAATGGACAGAGTCCGGGCCTGGGAGTCAGAAGGGCCTGGGTTCTAATCCCGGCTCTGCCATGTCTGCAGTGTGACCTCGGGGTAAATCGCTTGACTTCTCTGGGCCTCAGTTCCCTCATCTGGAAAATGAGGATGAAGACTGGGAGCCCCACGGGGGACTGGGGATCGTGTCCAGTCTGATGGACCTGTATCTACCCCAGCGTTTAGAACAGTGGTGGGCACAGAGTGAGTGCTTAGCAAGTATGATAATTAATAATAATAACGTTGGTATCTGTTAGGCGCTTACTACGTGCAGAGCACTGTTCTAAGCACTGGGGTAGATACAGGGGAATGAGGTTGTCCCATGTGAGGCTCACAGTCTTCATCCCCATTTTACAGATGAGGGAACTGAGACACAGAGAAGTGAAGTGACTTGCCCACAGTCAGCTGACGAGTGGCAGAGCCGGGATTCGAACCCATGACCTCTGACTCCCAAGCCCGGACTCTTTCCACTGAGCCACGATAATTATTCTGGGCGCTTACTGTGTGCAGAGTGCTTTACGGGATGCCCGCTCCCCTTGAGTACCCCCGCCTTGGCCTTCGCCGCCCCGTCCCCACTGAGGTTGGGGGGCCGGTGCAGTGGGCAGTCGGGGCGAACCCCCCCGGGACTCACCATCTGGAAAACGCCAAAGTAGGACATGAGGTAGCCGGTCTGCTGGGCCTCCAGCCCGAACACGTTCACCGAGATGACGGACAACATGATCAGGAAGATACCTGGGAAACAGACGGGACGCCCTTCGCCGGGGGTCCGGGAGGCGACTCCCCCTCCCCGCCCCTCCGGTCCCGGCTCTGCGCCCCCCTCTCTCGCCCTCTGACCGTCATCTGCACGGCCTGAGCGTTCTCGTTCATCCGTTCGTTCATTCAATCGTATTTATTGAACGCTTGGGAGAGTAATAACGATGATGATGATGAAAATGGTATTTGTTAAGCTCTTACTTCGTGCCAAGCACCTTTCTAAGCGCTGGGAGAGATACGAGGTCATCAGGTTGTCCCATGTGGGGCTCACAGCTTTCATCTCCATTTTCCAGATGAGGGAACTGAGGCACAGAAAAGTTAAGCGACTTGCCCAAGGTCACAAAGCAGATATGTGTGGAGCTGGAATTAGACCGAGATCCTTCTGACTCCCGGGCCCAGCCTCCATCCACTAAGCCAAACTGTTTCTCTAGACCACAGGCCTGGGAGGCAGAGGTCAGGGGTTCTAATCCCGGCTGGGCCGCTTTGCTGTGTGACCCTGGGCAAGTCACTTCACTTCTCTGGGCCTCGGTTCCCTCATCTGTCAAATGGGGATGAGACCGTGAGCCCCACGTGGGACAGGGACGGTGTCCGACCTGATCTGCTCGTAGCCACCCCAGTACTTAGTAGTGCCTGGGGCACACAATAAATGCTTAAAAATACCACAATTATTATTATTATTAGACTATAAGCACATTGTGGGCAGCGAACGTGTCTACCCATTCTGTTCTGTTGTCCTCTCCCAAGTGCACAGTACGGTGCTCTGCACACAGTCAGCGCTCAATAAATACCACTGGTTGACCGACTGATCGACTGCCGTGGATTGTCACGGGGGAGGGTCCCGGGGGGCTTGTCCTGCCCTAGCCCCCCCACCCCCAGACCCCTTCCCCGGCCCCCAGCCGGCCCGCCGCCCGGCCCGGCGCCATGGCGTCACCTGCGGGGAAACCGGATAGCACTTTGATGGTGAAAACGGGCAGGACTCTGGGTAGAGTGAGCAGGCGCCACGTCTCCTTCAGGCTGAACACGCCCCCGCCGCCCCCGCCTGCTTGAGAGACCTGGGAGTTAGGCCCCCCACCCGGGGTCGTCGCCCCTTCCGCCTGCCCGTCTCCCCTCCCTGTGGGCGAGACAGGGACTTCCCGGCCTAGCGGAGGCTGAAGAGCCGGCCCGAGGGAGCTGGGGGGCACATTTCGCTCCTCTAATGCCAACCTCCTCACTCTACCGCCATCTCGCCTATCTCGCCGACGACCTCTCGCCCACGTCCTGCCTCCGGCCTGGAACTTCCTCCCTCCTCGACAGACACCGACTCTCCCCCTGCTTCGAAGCCTTATTGAAGGCCCATCTCCTCCAGGAGGCCCTCTCTGACCGCGCCCTCCTTTCCTCTTCTCCCACTCCCTTCTGCGTCGCCTTGACTCGGCTCCCTTTCTTCATCCCCCCCGTCCCAGCCCTGCACCACTTCTGTCCACATCGGTCATTTACTTATATCTATTCATGTCCATCTCCCCCTCAGGACTGTAAGCTCTCCGTGGGCAGGGAATTTGTCCGTTCCTTGTTATATCGTAATCATAACTATGGTATTTATTAAGCGCTTACTACGTGCCAGCCTTGGGGGAGTACAATCCAACAGAGTTGGTGGACACGATCCCTGCTCAAAGCGAGCTTTCGGTCTAGTGGCGGGGGGAGGGACAGGCATTAATATAAATAAGTGATTTCTACTGTACAATTTATAGATATGAGGCTTCCTGACAATCTGTTCTTGTACTCTCCCAAGCGCTTAGTACAGTGCTCTAAAAAAAGAAATATGACTGACTGACTGGTGCCCTGCCCCGACCTCTCCGGGGTCCCGGCCGCCACTCACCCCCCGGGGTGGACCGGCCCTGGGCGTCCATCTTGGTGTTGGCGGGGATGCAGCTGGCGCTGATGGCGGCGCCGAGGGTGCTGGCCCCGAGGGCGACGTAGATGGGAGAGTAAATCCTGTGGGCGAGGGCAGGCAGTGGGCACTGGGCGGAAGGGGAAGGGGCCCGCCGTGCCCGCTGACCGCGTTCCAACCTGACTTGCTTGTACCTACCCCGGAGCTTAAAGCAGCACGGCGTAGGGGATAGAGCCCGGGCCCGGGAGTCAGAAGATCATGGGTTCTAATCCTGACTCCGCCACTCATCGGCTGTGTGACCTTGGGCAAGTCACTTTACTTCTCTGGGCCTCGGTTACCTCATCAGTAAAATGGGGATGGAGACCCCCCACTTGGGACGGAGACCGGGTCCGACCCGATTTGTCTGTATCCAATTCAACACAGTACAGTGCCTGGAGCAGAGTAAGCCCTTAACAAATACCACAGGTATTATTATTATTATTATTGTTAATAGTAGTAGTACAGTGCCTGGCAAAGAGAAGGGCTTAACAGATAGCACAATTATTATTATTATTATTATTATTATTATACCCTACTCTGGCCAGGCAGACCGTCCCCCCTAGAAAGCGTCCATTAGGCTGAACGGCACCCTTTCCTCTCCACCCAATCTGCTCATCCGAACACTTCTCCTCTCCCGCCTCGACTCCCGCATCGTCCCCCGCGCTGACCTCCCCGCCTCCTGTCTCTCCCCACTGCCCCCCGGACTTCTCTCTGTTGCTCAGATCATTTTTCTCCCAAAACATTCAGTTCACATCCCCCCAAGAGCCTCCGGCGGTCGCCCATCCACCTCCGCTCAAACAGAAACTCCTCGCCATCGGCTTTAAAGCCCTCAATCGCGTTGCCCCGTCCCATCTCACCTCCTTGATTTCCTACTCCGGCCCAGCCCGCGGACTTGGCTCCTCTAATGCCGGCCTACTCACTGTACCTCAATCACGCCTATCTCGTTGCCGACCTCTCGCTCACATCCTGCCTCTGGCTGGAACTTCCTCCCCCTTCGCATCTGAAGGACCGCCACTCTCCCCACCTTCAAAACCTCCTTAAAAATCGCATTTCCCCCAAGAGGCCTTCCCCGCCTAAGCCCTCATCTCCTCGGCTCCCATCTGCGAACCCCGTCCACTTGAATTTGTCCCCTTAATTCACTCCACCGTCAGCCCCACAGCACTCATCTTCACACCTGCAATTTCTTTTATGTCCGTCTCCCCCTCTAGACCGCAAGCTCCCCGTGGGCAGGGAACGTGTCAACTAAATCTGTTATATTGCATTCTCACAAGCGTTTAACCCGGCGCTCGGCACACGGTAAGCACTCGACCAAGTCGATTGATTGATGGGAGACTCTGTGGAAAACCCCACTCCGTGACTTCCTCTGGGCATCTCCGGATCTCCCGGCTCTGCCACTTGTCAGCTGTGTGACTGTGGGCGAGTCACTTCACTTCTCTGTGCCTCAGTTACCTCATCTGTAAAATGGGGATGAAGACTGTGAGCCTCGTGTGGGACAACCTGATTACCCTGTATCTACCCCAGCGCCTAGAACGGTGCTCTGCACATGGTCCGCGCTTAACAAATACCAACATTATTATCTCGGGGCAGGGGGAGACCTTCCGGGCAAAGGTCCACCCAGCTGATAAAAGGGTAGGACAAATCAAAAATGGGTGGGAGGGCTGGTTGGAGGCATCTCGGGGTTCAGTTTGGGGGACCGCGAGCTCTCTTAACCCGGAAGCCCCCTCCCCAACTCCCCTGTCATCTCTTCCCCACCCACCAGCTTCACAGCGCTTATGTACATATCTGTTATTTTATTTGTATTGAGGTCTGCCTCCCCAACATTAGACTGTAAGCCCACTGTGGGCAGGGAACGTGACTGCTTATTGCTGCATGATACTCTCCCGAGAGCTTAATACAGTGCTCTGCACCCAGTAAGCGCTCAATAAATACCACTGATTGAATGAACGAATCTCTAGAAATGGAGGGGGCGGTGTCCGGCCAGGCTGGGCCTGGTCCTCGTGCCCACGCGAGCCACCGTGGCCCTTACGGAGGCCCCGGTTGCCCCAGCCGGCAGCAAGGGGAGGGGGCCGGGGCCGAGTCCAGGACCCGCTGGGATGGTGAGTCACAGGAGCGGCTGGATTTCCGGCTGGCGATAAGCAAGGGCCCCAGAGATGGGAGGGGGCAGGGACGGCGGACCCTCTTATCTATGGGGAAGGGAGAGGTTTCGGCTCAGGGCGAAGACAAACTTCCGACAGCAGGACTTTGATGGGCCTCTGTGAGCAACGCCTGGATACAGCCTCGCGGATAGCTGCCGGCCCAAGCACTTTGAAGGAGTGAAAGGCAGGCCTGAAGCAAGAGTTAGTTGCCGACCCTGCGCTGCTTGCGTCCCTGCTCTCGGGAATTCCCCCTCCCTTGTCCACCGGCCAGTCAGAAGTCCATCGTGCCTCAGTTTACCCAACTGGGGAAGGGGCTAAGGAATCCCATCCCGGGAGCTGAAAAGTCGTTACTATCTCTTGTGAAACGGTTTCAGGCTTTTGGATGGAAGGCGTAACGGTCATTTAACGTTGGGGGGAGGTTCCAGGAGGGGTCTTGGAAGGGGGAAGAGAGACAGGTTCCCCACAGCACTTGCGTATATTTGTACGTACTCATTATTCTACCTATTAATGATGTGTACGTATTTATAATTCTATTTATCAACTTTGACGCTATTGATGCCCCTCTACTTGTTCTGCTGTCCGTCTCCCCCTTCTAGACTGTGAGCCCATCGCTGGGCAGGGATTGTATCTATCCGTTGCCGAACTGTTCTTTCCAAGCGCTTAGTCCAGTGCTCTGCGCACAGTAAGCTCTCAATAAATACCACTGAATGAATGAATGATTGAAAGGTCCCAGGAAGGGGAGTCGGGGTCCCAGGAGGAAGTGGGATCTTGGCGCAGGGAGGAAAGAGAGATCCCAGGAAAGAGAGGAGGGGTCCTGGAGGTGGCAGGGCCTTACACCTCTCTGAGCCTCAATTTCCCCATCTGTACCACGGGAAACCCCCTCCCCCTCCCTCTCTGGTTGTATTTCACGGGAGGGAGGGGTAGGGCGTGGGAAGACGAGAGATTTTTATGAATGAAGCAGCGCTTTATCGCAGCCACGTCACCGGCTGGCTGCTGCCCCTCCCTGGGAAGAGGAAGCGCTGATTCTGCCCTCTGCCCTCGAGGGTGGGCAGGGCGGGCAGGGAGGGCAGGGTGGCAGGTGGTGCCCAGACCGGGGGCTGGGAAACCCTCCTACGGTCCCAGGGGTGGATGGAAAGGGGCAAAGTTTGGCTCCTCTCCCGCAGCAGAGGAGTAGGGGGTGGGCAGGGGGCTCAGTACCCTTTGGGCACTTGGTATTCACCCACCCTCGCCCCACAGCACTTACGTTCGCATCTGTAATTTATTCACTTATATTCATGTCTGTCTCCCCCTCTAGCCTTTTATCGTGGCCTAGTGGACAAAGCCCGGGCCTGAGATTCAGAAGGACCTGGGTTCTAATCTCGACTCCGCCACATTCATTCGTTCAACCGTATTTATCGAGAACTTACTGTGGTGCAGAGCACTGTACTAAGCGCTTGGGAGAGTACAATACAACAATCAACAGACACAGTCCCTGTCCACACAAGCTTACATGTCTGCGGTGTGACCTTGAGCACTGTACTAAGTGCTTGGGGGAGTCCAAGAGAACAACATAACAGACTCTGGGCCTCAGTTACCTCATCTGAAACATGGGGATTAAGACTTTGAACCCAATGTGGGAGAGGGACTGTGCCCCAACTGATTAATTTGTATCTAATCCAGCACTTAGTACAGTGCCTGGCACATAGTAAGGGTTTAATAAATACCATCTCAGGCCCACGCTCTTTCTAATAGGTCATGCTGCTTCAACTGTTTACTTTCTAATGTTTTTTTACCTCACAGCTTTCAAACAGGCTCGTGTCTGGCCCACATCCTACCTCTGGCCTGTAACGCTCTCCCTCCTCACATCCACCAAACAATGATTCTTCCCCCCTTCAAAGCCCCACTGAAGGCCCACCTCCTCCAGGAGGCCTTCCCAGACTGAGCCCCCCTTTTCCTCATCTCCCCCTCCCTTCCGCGTCATTCTGACTCACTCTCTTTGCTCTTCCCCCCGTCCCCACCCCAAAGCGCTTATGCATATATGTCTACATCTATAATTCTTTTTCTTTCTATTGATGACTGCTTACTTGTTTAGCTACGTATATAGCTATTATTCTATTTATTTCTATTGATGCCTGTTTACTTGTTTTGATGGCTGTCTCCCCCCTTCTAGCCTGTGAGCCCGGTGTGGGCAGGGATTGTCTCCCTTTATTGCTGAACTTTCCAAGCGCCTAGTACAGTGCTCTGTGCACAGTAAGTGCTCAATTAATATGACTGAATGAACGAGTGAATGTCTCCCTTATCCTAAAAAGAGCGGTGGTCTCCCTCCACTTGACCTCCCTTCCTTTGACCTCTCGTCTCCCTTCAGTTATTGCCCCATCTTCCTCCTACCATTCCTCCCCAAATTCCTTGAACAAGTTGTCCACACCGGCTACCTCCTCTTCTTCTCCTCCAATTCTCTCCTTGCCCCCCTTCGATCCGGCTTTCACCCCCTTCGCTCCACGGAAACTGCCCTCTCAAGGGTCACCAATGATCTTCTCCTCGTCAAATCCAGTGGCTTCTCTATTCTCCTCGACCTCTCAAGTGCCTTTGAGACGGTCAACCACCCGCTTCTCCTGGAAACGTAATTCAGTCTTAGCTTCATTGACACTGTCCACTACTGGTTCTCCTCCTTCTCGGGAACCTCCAGAGGTTGCCCATCCACCTCTGCATCAAACGGAGACTCCTCCCCCATGGACTTAAAAGCCGTTCATCCCCTCGCCCCCTCTTGCCTCACCCCGCCGCTCTCCTCCTCCAACCCGGCCCGCACACTCCGCTCCTCCAATGCCAACCTACTCACTGTCCCTCCATCTCATCTATCTCATTCATTCATTCCATAGTATTTATTGAGCGCTTACTAGGTGCACAGCACTGTACTAAGCGCTTGGAATGGACAATTCGGCAACAGATAGAGACAATCCCTGCCCACTGACGGGCTCACAGTCTAATCGGGGGAGACAGACAGACAGAAACAATAGCAATAAATAGAATCAAGGGGATGGATATCTCATTAACAAAATAAAGAGGGTAATAAAAATATATACAGTTGAGGGGACGAGCACAGTGCTGAGGGGAGGGGAAGGAAGAGGGGGAGGAGCAGAGGGAAAGGGGGGAAAGAGGGCTTAGCTGAGGGGAGGTGAACGGGGGGCAGAGAGGCAGCAGAAGAAGCAGAGGGAAAAGGGGAAGCTCAGTCTGGGAAGGCCTCTTGGAGGAGGTGAGCTCTCAGGAGGGCGTTGAAGAGGGGAAGAGAGTTAGTTTGGCGGAGGTGAGGAGGGAGGGCGTTCCGGGACCGCGGGAGGACGTGGGCCGGGGGTCGACGGAGGGATAGGCGAGAACGGGGGACGGTGAGGAGGTGGGCGGCGGAGGAGCCTCCGGAGCGTGCGGGGTGGGCAGTAGAAAGAGAGAAGGGAGGAGAGGTAGGAGGGGGCGAGGTGATGGACAGCCTCAAGGCCTAGGGTGAGCAGTTTCTGTTTCGTGCCGAGGTCAATAGGCAACCACTGGAGGTTTTTAAGGAGGGGAGTGAGGTGCCCAGAGCGTTTCTGCAGGAAGATGAGCCGGGCAGCGGAATGAAGAAAAGACCGGAGTGGGGAGAGACAGGAGGAAGGGAGATCAGAGAGAAGGCTGATACAATAATCCAGCCGGGATATTACGCGAGCCTGTACCAGTAAAATAGCCGTTAGGGTGGAGAGGAAAGGGCGGATCTTGGCGATATTACAAAGGTGAAACCGGCAGGTTTTGGTGACGGACTGGACGTGTGGGGTGAATGAGAGTGAATCTCAACGGGGTGGGGTGGGGTGAATGAGAGTGAATCTCAACGGGGTGGGGTGAATGAGAGTGAATGGGATGAATCTCGCCACCGACCTCTCACCTGTGTCCCCCCCCACCCTCGGGCCTTGAACTCCATCCTCCTTCATACATGACAGATCACCATTCTCCTCAACTAAAAAGCCTTATTAATATACCATCTCCTCCAAGAGGCCTTCCCTGACTAAGTCTCTGCTCCTCTAAAGCTAACATCCTCCCTGGACCTCGATCTCACTTATCTCGCCACCGACCTCTCGCCCACATCCTGCCTCTGGCTTGGAACGCCCTCTTCATATCCGACAGACAATGACTCTACCCATCTTCAAAGGCTTATTGAAGGCCCATCTCTTCCCAGAGGCCTTCCCTGACTCAGCCCTCCTTTTCCTCTTCTCCCCCTCCCTTCTGCGTCGCCTGACTCGCTCCCTTTATTCATCCCCCCTCCCAGCCCCGCACCGCTTATGTCCATATCTGTAACTGTTTATATCAATGTCTGTCTCCCCCTCTAGACTGTAAGCTCGTCGTGGGCGGGGAATGTGCCTGTTAGGACGGCATATTGTACTTTTCCAAGTGTTTAGTACAGCTTTTTGCATTCAGTAAGCGCTCAATAAATACCATCGATGAATTGATGCTTGACGGATTGAGAGTGAGTGTGCGTGTGAGAGAGAGAAGGGGAGATAGAGAGGGTACATGTGTGACAGAGAGGGAGAGTGTGCATGTGAGAGGGAGAGAGGGTGTGTGTGTGAGAGAAAGAAAAAGAGTGTTAGGGAGAGAGAGAGAGAGTGTGTGTTTGTGTGAGAGAGTGTGTGCACGCACGAGAGAGTGTGAGTATATGTGTGTGAGACAGAGTGTGTGCATGAGAAAGTGGGTGTGAGAGAGAGTTTGTACGCATGAGAGAGAGTATGCATGAGAGAGAAAGTGTAGGCATGAGAGAGAGAGGGAGAGTGTGAGCCCCACGTGGGACAACCTGATGACCTTGGATCTCCCCCAGCGCTTAGAACAGTGCTTGGCACAGAGTGAGCGCTTAACAAAGACCATCCTTTTTTTTTCTTAATTGATTGACTGATTGATTGATTGGAGGCTCAGCGGCCGCCCACGTGGCCAAGGCGCCCCCTGGCGGCCGCCCCGTGGAATGTGGGGGTTTGAGAAAGTCCGGGCAGAGAAATTCGTCTCTTTCACTCATTCGATCGTATTTACTGAGCGCTCACTGTGTGCAAAGCACTGTACTAAGCACTTGGGAGAGCACCATCTCACAGCAGACTCATTCCTGCCCACAACGAGGCTCCCAGCCTAGTGGAAAGAAGCCGGGCCTCCTCTTGTTGGGCAGGGAATTGTTGCCGAATTGTCCATTCCAAGCGCTTAGTACAGTGCTCTGCACACGGTAAGCGCTCAATAAATACAATAGAGTGAATGAATGAATTCCGAAGGACCTGGGTTCTAATCCCGACTCCTCCACTTGCCTGTTATGTGAGCAAGGAAAGTCACTTCACCTCCCTGGGCCTCAGTTCCCTCATCTGTACAATGGAGATCGAGACTGTGAGCCCCACGTGGGACAGGGACTGGGCCCAACCTGATTGGCTTGTAACTCCTCCGGAGGTTAGTACAGTGCCTAGCGCTTACTAAGCGTTTAAAAGATACCATAAAAAAACCCTCCGCCTGGTCCCAGACAGGCTGAGGGTGTCTCTCTCTATTGCTGTATTCTACTTTCCCAAGCGCTTAGTACAGTGCTCTGCACAGGGTAAGCGCTCAATAAATGCGACTGAAGGAATGTAGACTGTAAGGAATTTTAGACTGTAAGCCCATCAAAGGGCAGGGACTGTCTCTATCTGTTACCGATCTGTACATTCCAAGCGCTTAGTACAGTGCTCTGCACATAGTAAGCGCTCAATAAATGCTATTGAATGAATGAATGAATGAATGGGGGGGGGCGATGGGGCTGGGCAGGGGGCAGGAACTGACTGTCATGGGGTCAAAAGGGCTTGATCTGGGGTTGTTCTCTCCAGGGGCCTGCAGGTGCTTCCGACCCCCCCAAACATTGGGGGTGGGAGCAAACCTGTCTTCCCATAATCCTCAGCGCTGGGGAGGGGCAGTGGCAGGATTATTACTAATAATAATAATAATGATGATATCTGTTAAGCCCTTACTACGTGCCAAGCACTGTTCTAAGCGCAGGGGTAGACAGGAGGTGATCAGGCTGGCCCACGTGGGGTTCACAGTCTTCATCCCCATTTTACAGATGGGATAACCGAGGCCCAGAGAAGTGAAGTGACTTGCCCGAAGTGATAACGCTGACAAGTGGCGCAGTCGGGATTCGAACCCCCGACCTCTGACTCCCAAGCCTGTGCTCTTGCCACTTGACCACGCTGCTTCTCCGTGGTTGACCCTTCAAGGGGATCGGTCAGTCAGTCAGTTGTATTTATTGAGCGCCTACGGTGTGCAGAACACTGTACTAAGCGCTTGGGAGAGTAGGATTTGACAATAAAAAGACATATTCCCTGCCCACAATGAGCTTCCCGGGACCAACGCGGAAGGAGCCCCCTCTGTCAGGCCCCTGTCTAGACTCCGCTTACCCTCACACACAGAGTGGGTGCTCAATAAATAGAACGGCTGCTCACTGAGACTGCAAGGCAGTTTGGGAAAAGAAAATCCAGACGTGTCCCAGCCCAGGCCTCCTCCTGAGGCCCAGCATAGCTGCTGGGTTTTTTTTTTTAATAGCATTCATTAAGCTCTTAATATGTGCTAGGTACTGTACTATGCACTGGAGTAAATATAAGCTAATCAGGTTGGACACAATCCCTGTCCCACCTGGGGCTCACAGCCTGAAGCCCCATTTTACAGATGAGGTAACTGAGGCACAGGGAAGTGAAGCGACTGGCCCAAGGTCACACAGCAGGGCTGGGATTAGAACCCATGACCTTCCGACTCCTTGCCCACAAGGCCCCGCCGCTGTCCTGGGCTCCCACTCCTCCCGGAGCAGCCCCACGAACTCTGCTCTGCGGTTTCATCCAACCTAGTCCCCCACCCCAACTGCGTGAGGAGACCCCAGCAATAATCATAACTGCGGTATTTGTTAAGCCCTTACTATGTGCCAGGCACTGTACTAAGCGCTGGGGGAGCTGGAGATACAAGCAAATCAGGTTGGGCACAATCCCCGTCCCACGAGGGGCTCACAGTCTCAATCCTCAGTTTACAGACGAGGGAACTGAGGCCCAGAGAAGTAAAATATCAGACAAAAACTCGTCACCGTTGGCTTTAAAGCCGTCCATCCCCTGGCCTCCTCCTACCTAATAATAATAATGTTGGTATTTATTAAGCGCTTACTATGTGCAGAGCACTGTTCTAAGCGCTGGGGTAGACACAGGGGAATCCGGTTGTCCCATGTGGGGCTCACAGTCTTCATCCCCATTTTACAGATGAGGGAACTGAGGCACAGAGAAGTTGTGACTTGCCCACAGTCACACAGCTGACAAGTGGCCGAGCGGGGATTCGAACCCATGACCTCTGACTCCAAAGCCCATCCTCACCTCCCTTCTCTCCTTTTCCATCCCGGCCCGCACACTCCGCTCCTCTGGCGCCGCTCACCTCCTCACTGGGCCTCGTTCTCGCCTGTCCGGCCGTCGACCCCGGCCCACGTCCCTCCTCTGGCCTGGAACGCCTTCCCTCCTCAAATCTGCTAGACAATGACTCTCTCCCTCCTTCAAAGCCTTATAATAATAATGTTGGTATTTGTTCCGCGCTTACTATGTGCAGAGCACTGTTCTAAGCGCCGGGGTAGACACAGGGTCATCAGGTTGTCCCACGTGAGGCTCACAGTGAATCCCCATTTGACGGATGAGGTCACTGAGGCCCAGAGAAGTGAAGTGACTCGCCCACAGTCACCCAGCTGACAAGTGGCAGAGCTGGGATTTGAACCCGTGACCTCTGGCTCCCAAGCCTGGCCTCTTTCCACTGAGCCACGCTGCTTCCCCTTATTGAAGGCCCACCTCCTCCAAGAGGCCTTCCCTGACTGCACCCTCCTTTCCCCCTCCCTTCTGCGTCTCCCTGACTCGCTCCCTTCGCTCTTCCCCCCTCTCCCCGCCCCACAGCTCTTGCGGATAAATCTGCGATCTTATTTATTTCTGTTGATGTCTGTTTATTTGTCTTGATGTCTGTCTCCCCCTGTCCAGACTGTAAGCTTGTTGTGGGCAGGGATGGTCTCTATCTGTTGCTGAATTGTACTCTGCAAGCGCTTAGTCCAGTGCTCCGCCCACAGTAAGGGCTGACCGAATGGACGAATAAAGCGACTTGCCCGGGATCACCCGGCGGACGAGCGGCAGAGGCAGGATTAGAACCCATGACCTTCTGACCCCCAGGCCCGGGCTCCAGCCGCTACGCCACGCTGCTTCTCCGAGGACGACGGTCAGCCCGTGGGTCCCAGCCGAGCGCCGGGCGGGGTCTAGATGGTGGGGTTGGGGTGGGGGTGGGGGGTCACTCACCCAAATTTCGTGCTCACGAGCCCCCCGAGCAAGGGGCCCAGGATAAGGCCCACGCCCAGGCCCAGGCCCAGCTTCCCCAGAGCAGCCGGACGCTCGGCTGGGCTGGTCAGGTCGGTGATGACCATCTGGGAACCTGCAGAAGGGATGAGGAAGTCACTGTTGGGGGCGGGAAATGGGTCTGTTCTACTGTTTTATTGGACTCGCCCAAGCGTTTAGTACAGAGTTCATGGGTTCGAATCCCGGCTCCGCCGCTTGCCAGCTGTGTGACTTGGGGCAAGTCACTTAACTTCTCTGTGCCTCAGTTACCTCATCTGTAAAAGGGGGATTAAAACCAAGAGCCCCACATGGGACAACCTGATCACCTTGTATCCCCCAGCGCTTAGAACAGTGCTTTGCACATAGTAAGCGCTTAACAAATACCAACATTTTTTTTTTTTTAGAGTGCTCGGCACCCAGTAAGCTCTCAGTCAATATAATTGACTGACTGATTGCCAGGTTCTAAATTGGGGAGGGGGCACTCAGGAGCCCTGGATGGCCCTCAGCCTCTTGCTTCTATTTATCGTGATTAAGTTTTCTTGTTTTTGTCCATCTGTCTCCCCCGATTAGACCGTGAGCCCGTCATTGGGCAGGGATGGTCTCTATCTGTTGCCGAATTGTCCATTCCAAGCGCTTAGTACAGTGCTCTGCACATGGTAAGCGCTCAATAAATACTATTGAATGAATGAATCATCATAATTGTGCTATCAGTTAAGTGCTTACTCTGTGCCAGGCCCTGAACTAAGTGCCGTCCAAACGAATCGGGTTGGACCCAATCCCTGTCCCATGTGGGGCTCACAGTCTCGATCCCCATTTTACAGAGGAGGGAACTGAGGCCCAGAGAATGTTAATGTTGGTATTTGTATTTGTTAAGCGCTTACTAGGTGCCGAGCACTGTTCTAAGCGCTGGGGTAGACACAAGGGAATCAGGTCGTCCCACGTGGGGCTCACAGTCTCAATCCCCATTTTACAGATGAGGTAACTGAGGCACCGAGAAGTTAAGTGACTTGCCCGAAGTCACACAGCTGACAAATGGCCGAGCCGGGATTTGAACCCATGACCTCTGACTCCAAAGCCCGTGCTCTTTCCACTGAGCCACGCTGTGTGACTTTGGGCAAGTCACTTCACTTCTCTGGGCCTCAGTGACCTCGTCTGTCAAATGGGGATGGAGACTGTGAGCCCCACGTGGGACAACCTGATTCCCCTGTGTCTACCCCAGCGCTTAGAACAGTGCTTGGCACATAGTAAGCGCTTAACAAATGCCAACATTATTATTATTATTATGTGCCGAGCACCGTTCTAAGCAGTGGGGGGGATACAAGGTAATGAGGTTGTCCCACGTGGGGCTCCCGGTCTTCATCCCTATTTTACAGTTGAGGTCACTGAGGCCCAGAGAAGTGAAGTGACTTGCCCACAGTCCCACAGCTGACAAGGGGCCGAGTCGGGATTCGAACCCATGACCTCTGACTCCCCAGCCCGGGCTCTTGCCACTGAGCCGCACTGTTTCTGGTTACCTGTGTGACTGTGGGCAAGTCACTTCGCTTCTCTGGGCCTCAGTCCCCTCATCTGTCAAATGGGGATGAAGACCGGGAGCCCCACGTGGGACAACCTGATTCCCCCGTGTCTCCCCCGGCGCTTAGAACAGTGCTCGGCACCTAGTAAGCGCTTAACAGATACCAACATTATTATTATTACGATTACCTGGGATGGGGTGGATGAGGAGGGCGGGGAGGCGGGAGAGGAAGAGGGCGGTGAGGCCTCCGGATCGACACAGCAGCAGCCCCAGCAGCGACCACGACGCCACGAAAGACAGCGTCAGGCCTACGCGGGCCCCGCAACGGTCACACAGCCTAATCATCATCATCATCGTCATCATAATAACAAAACAATAATAATGTTGGTATTTGCGAAGCGCTGACTCTGTGCCGAGCGCTGTTCCAAGCGCTGGGGGAGGTTGATTCTATTTAGTCGCCATTGTTTTTACGAGATGTTCTTCCCCTTGACTCTATTTATCGCCATCGTTCTTGTCTACCTGTCTTCCCCGATTAGACCGTGAGCCCGTCAAAGGGCAGGGACCGTCTCTATCTGTTGCCGACTTGTTCATCCCAAGCGCTTAGTCCAGTGCTCTGCACCTAGTAAGCGCTCAATAAATACTATTGAATGAATGAATGAATGAATCCAGGGTCATCAGGGGGTCCCCCGTGAGGCTCCCAGTCTCCATCCCCGTTTTAATAATAATAATAATAATAATAATAATAATAATAATCCCAGCTCTGCCTCTTGTCAGCTGTGTGACTATAGGCAGGTCACTTCACTTCTCTGGGCCTCAGTTCCCTCATCTGGAAAATGGGGATGAAGACTGGGAGCCTCATGGGGGACCCCCTGATGACCCTGGATCTCCCCCAGCGCTTAGAACAGTGCTCTGCACATAGGGAGCGCTCAATAAATACTATTGAATGAATGAATACAGGGTCATCAGGGGGAAGGTGATGAGGTTGTCCCCTGTGGAGCCCCGGCCAATCGCCGTCGTCGGCCCCGCCCTCCGATCGAAGCCCCGCCCCCTGCCCCGCCCCTCACGGGGAAGCACGTGGTGCCCCAGCCAATCAGCGCCGGCCCCGCCTTCCGCCCGAAGCCCCGCCCACGTGCCGCCCTGGCTCCGCCCACCACGCTGGGCTCCGCCCCCTTCCCCCGCCCTCAATGAGAAAGCCCGTGGAGCCCCGGCCAATCACCGCCGGCCCCGCCCTCCTCACTAAGCCACGCCCACGGCCCCGCCCCTTAACTAAACCCCGCCCCTTCCCCGGCCTCCCCTAGGGAGCGCGTGGAATCTCGGCCAATCGCCGTCGTCGGCCCCGCCCACCTCACTAAGCCCCGCCCACGCGCAGCATCTGGCCCCGCCCTCCCAGAGAAAGCACGTGGCGCCCCAGCCGATCGGCACCGGCCCCCGCCCTCCGCGTTAAGCCCCGCCCGAGTACCGCCTTCGGCCACGCCCCTCCACTAAGCCCCGCCCACGCACTGGGAAGCAAGCGGAATCTCGACCAATCGCCGTCGTCGGCTCCACCCCTTTCACTAAGCCCCGCCCATATGTAGCCTCCGGCCCCGCCCACCACCTCAAGCCCCGCCCCCTCCATCAAAGAGAAAGGCCGTAGTGCCCCAGCCAATCACCGCCGGCCCCGCCCCCGGCCCCGCCCACCCCTAGGAGCCCCGGCCAATCGCCGTCGCCGGCCCCGCCCCCCGCACGAAGCCCCGCCCCCTCCCCCTGGTCCTTACCTGCCGAAGACGGGGCTTCCCAGCAGCTGGAGGAGGCCGAAGGTGGTCTGCAGGAGCCCGAAGCCCACCGAGTCCAAACCCAGCTCGTTCGCCACATACTGCAACGACGTCGGTATTTGGCAAGCGCTCACTACGTGCCGAGCACCGTACTGAGCGCCGGGCTCCGTACGGGATGATCCCCGGACGGGCCCAGGAGGAGCCCGGGCGGGCCCCGATCATTCATTCAATACTATTTACCGAGCGCTTACTCTGTGCAGAGCACTGGACTAAGCGCTTGGTATTCATTCATTCAACAGTATTTATTGAGCGCTTACTCTGTGCAGAGCACTGGACTAAGCGCTTGGAACGGACAAATCGGTAAGAGATAGAGACAGTCCCTGCTCTTTGACGGGCTCACAGTCTAATCGGGGGAGACGGACAGACGAGAACAATGGCAATAAATAGAGTCCCCACTTGGTGCATAAGTAGACTGAGGCCCAGAGAGAAGGGAAGTGATCCGCCCAAGGTCACACGGCGCTCCAGTAGCCGGGCTTAGAATCCGGGTCAGCAGGGTGGGGGATTTAGCAATAATAGCAATGTTGGTATTTGTTAAGCGCTTACTATGTGCAGAGCACTGTTCTAAGCTCTGGGGTAGACGCAGGGTCATCAGATTGTCCCACGTGGGGCTCCCAGTTAATCCCCATTTTCCCGATGAGGTCACTGAGGCCCAGAGAAGTGAAGTGACTCGCCCACAGTCCCCCAGCTGCCAAGCGGCAGCGCAGGGATTCGAACCCCTCGCCTCTGACTCCCAAGCCCTTAATCCCCGTTTCACAGATGAAGGAACTGAGGCAGCGGGGAAGTGAAGTGACTCAGCCCAAGTCACACAGCAGACGTCTAGCAGAGGTAGGATTAGAATCCAGGTCCTCGGACTCGCAGGCCCCTGCTCTTTCCGCTAGGCCACGTTGCTCCCCCAGATATACATTAAACTGTCCATTCCCTTATTCATTTTGACGTTACTGGGAAATAATTCGATGTCTGTCTGCCCCATTGGAATGGAAGGAAAAGAGCCGCTTCTCTGTGTTGTCCTTTCCCAATCAATCAATCAATCAATCAATCAATCAAACGTGTTTATTGAGCACTGCCTGGGGAGCACCGTATTAAGCTTTCAGTTCAGCTCCTTCAGCCAGCGGGCGCTCAATAAACCCTGTTACCTCTGCACACAAACATGGACACCCACATGCAGAAGCACATTCATTCATTCAATTGTATTTATTGAGCACTTACTGTGTGCAAGGCATTTATCAGCATGGCTCAGGGGAAAAAGCCTGGGTTTGGGAGTCAGAGGTCATGGGTTCTAATCCCGACTCTGCCACTTGCCAGCTGTGCGACTTTGGGCAAGTCACCTCACTTCTCGGTGCCTCAGTGACCTCATCTGTAAAATGGGGATGAAAACCGTGAGCCCCACGTGGGACAACCGATCACCTTGCATCGCCCCAGCGCTTAGAACAGTGCTTTGCACATAGTAAGTGCTTAGCAAATACCACCATTATTATTATTATTATTTACCGTGATTAAGGTGTCTTGTTTTTGTCCGTCTGTCTCCCCCGATTAGACTGTGAGCCTGTCACTGGGCAGGGATGGTCTCTATCTGTTGCCCAATTGTCCGTTCCAAGCGCTTAGTCCAGTGCTCTGCACAGAGTAAGCGCTCAATAAATACTATTGAATGAATGAACTCTTGGGAAAGTACAGTCTATCAACAAAGAGACCCATTCCTTGCCCACAACACGCTGACACACACAGGTCTGCACAGACATATTAATTAGTGGTATTTATTGAGTGCTTACTATGTGCAAGGCATTCTACTAAGTGTAGGGAGAGCATAATACATCAGAATTAGCGGATATAATAATAATAATGATGGTATTTGTTAAGCGCTTACTATGTGCCAAGTACTGTTCTAAGCACTGGGGTAGATAGAAGATAATTAGGTTGTCCCACATGGGGCTCAGGGTCTTAATCTCCATTTTAAAGATGAGGGAACTGAGGCACAGAGAAGTGAAATTGAGTTAATGTGTCTAACCCGATTTTGTTTGTAATAAGAATAATTGTGGTATTTGTTAAACGCTTACTCTGTGCCAAACACTATTCTAAGCGCTGTGTAGACATGACAAGCAGTCGTGGCTCAGTGCAAAGAGCCCGGGCTTGGGATTCAGAGGTCATGGGTTCGAAACCAGATCTACCACTTGTCAGCTGTGTGACTGTGGGCTAGTCACTTTACTTCTCGGTGCCTCAGTTCCCTCACCTGTAAAATGGGGGTTAATAATAATAATGTTGGTATTTGTTAAGCGCTTACTATGTGCCGAGCACCGTTCTAAGCACTGGGGTAGACACAGGGGAATCAGGTTGTCCCACGTGGGGCTCACAGTCTTCATCCCCATTTTCCAGATGAGGTAACTGAGGCACCGAGAAGTTAAGTGACTTGCCCAAAGTCACCCAGCGGGCAAGAGGCCGAGCCGGGATTCGAACCCATGACCTCTGACTCCAAAGCCCGTGCTCTTTCCACTGAGCCACGCTGGTTAAGACTGTAAGTCTCACGTGGGACAACCTGATGACCCTGTATCTACCCCAGCGCTTAGAACAGTGGTCTGCACAGAGTAAGCGCTTAACAAATACCAACATTATTATTATAAGGCAAAGAGGTTGGACACAGTCCCCGTCCCACAAGGGGCTCGCAGTCTTAATCCCCATTTGACAGATGAGGGAACTGAGGCCCAGAGAAGTGAAGTGACTTCCCCAAGGTCATGTAGTGGGCAAGTGGTGGAATTGGGATTAGAACCCATGACCTTCTGACTCCCAGGCCCACGCTCTATCCATTACACCGTGCTGTTCATTCATTCATTCAATAGTATTTATTGAGCGCTTACTAGGTGCAGAGCACTGGACTAAGCGCTTGGAATGGACAATTCGGCAACAGATAGAGACAATCCCTGCCCAATGATGGGCTTACAGTCGGAGGAGACAGAGGGACAAAAGCAAGACAACATAATCACGATAAACAGAATCGAGGGGATGGACACATCCAGGTGTACCCACCTTAGCGCTTAGTACAGTGCCTGGCACTATAAGTGCTCAATAAATACCACGATTTTTATTACTACTAGAGAGATGTACTGCCAACACGCACCCCCACTCCCAGTCCCGCTCTGACACTGACCATGTGCGGGGAGACCCTTCCCTTGGTGGGTGTCAATCCCCGGATCAGCAGAATGCCGAACCCCGTCCAGGCTGGGCATCTGCCAGCCCGTTGTCGGGCGGGGATTGTCTCTGTTGCCGAATTGTCCTTTCCAAACGCTCAGTCCAGTGCTCTGCACACAGTGAGCGCTCACTAAATCCGACTGAAGGAACCGAATGAAATGGGTGCCCTCTGACCGGGGGGACAAGCTCCCCAAATGCCCCTCCCTTCCTCCCAAATCTCTCCTTCTGGTGGTCTCTCGGGCGGGCGGGTGCCAGGGAGATCTCGTTTAGACCGTGAGCCCGAATTGTCCATTCCAAGCGCTTAGTCCAGTGCTCTGCACGTAGTCAGTGCTCAATAAATACGATTGAATGAATGAATCTCCCAAGGGGGGAGGGGGCCTTACCAGAAGCACGGAGAACTGCATGAAGAGGCAGGTCATCTGGATGACCGTCAGCAGGTAGGTCACTCGGATGACCGACCACCGGCTCAGCCCGGCCATCTCGGTCCCCTAGGACGGAGGGACACAGAGACCCCGGTCACTCCCTCCTTCCCCCCGACCCCCGTGGCCAACGTCCACGGGGCGCTGGTGGCCGGGGGGTGGGGGGCGAGGACCTGGTGGCTGCTTGGTTGAGTCAGTTGCATTTATTGAGCTCTTACCGTGTGCAGAGGACTGTACTGAGCCCCTGGGAGAGGACGATATAAGAATATAACGGACACGTACTCTGCCCACAGTGAGCTTACAGTCTAAAAGAGGGGAGACGGAAAAACGGAGCGACGTAAATAAAAGACAGGTATGGCCAGAAGCGGTGTGGGGCTGGGAGGAGGGATGAATAAAATGGAGCGAGTCCGGGGCGAGGCGGAAGGGAGCGGGAGAAGAGGAGAGGAGGGCGCAGTCAGGGAAGGCCTCCTGGAGGAGGCGGGCCCTCAGTAAGCTTTTGAAGGAGGAAGAGTCATCGTCCGTCGGATTTGAGGAGGGAGGGCGTCCCAGGCCAGAGGCAGGATGAGAGGAGAGAGGAGACGGAGGCCCAGTGGGAAGGTTGGCATCGGAGGAGCAAAGTGTGCGGGCTGGGTGGTAGAAAGGGAGCAGCGCCGTGAGGTAAGAGGGGGCCGGGCGATGGACGGCTCTGAAGCCGATGGCGAGCACGGCTCCCTGCCCTCGATGAGCTTACGGTCTAGAGGGGGAGACAGGCGTTAATTAAAATCAATTTCTATCAGCATGGGTGGGGGTCGGGGTCAACCGGGGGCGTCGGGGCACCTGAGGCCACAAACGTTTAGCGGGGACTTTGGTCGGGTCAGAGGGCGGATTTCTTTTACTCATTACCCCACGGCCTCCGTCCCTCCCGTCCCCATTTGGAACCCGCTCCCCGCCCCGCCCCTGGCTCTCTACCCCCTCCTGGCTCTCTCCGCTCTCTCATTCCCCCCACCCCGACCGGACTTCTGCACTCAAGACTTCTCACCGGGCCTCCATCTCGTCTTGGCTCAGTGGAATGAGCATGGGCTTGGGAGTCAGAGGTCATGAGTTTGAATCTCGGCTCTGCCACTTGTCAGCTGTGTGACTGTGGGCGAGTCACTTCACTTCTCTGGGCCTCAGTTCCCTCATCTGTAAAAATGGGGATTAACTGTGAGCCTCACGTGGGACCACCTGATGACCCTGTATCTCCCCCGGCGCTTAGAACAGTGCTCCGCACATAGGAAGCGCTTAACAAATACCAACATTATTATTATTATTATCTCACCGCCGACCCCTCACCCACGTCCTGCCTCTGGCCTGGAAGGCCCTCCCTCCTCATATCTGACAGACCATGACTCTCCCCTTCCTTCAAAGCCTTATTGAAGGCCCGCCTCCTCCAGGAGGCCTTCCCTGACTGCGCCCTCCTTTCCTCTTCTCCCACTCCCTTCCGCATCGGCCGGACTCGCTCCCTTGATTCATCCCCCCCTCCCGGCCCCTCGGCATTTATGTCCCTACCTGTCATTTATTTATTTCTATTCATGTCTGTCTCCCCCTCTAGATTGGAAGCTCCTTGTGGGCAGGGAATGTGTTCATTCATTAATTAAATCGTATTTATTGAGCACTTACTGTGTGCAGAGCACTGTACTAAGCACTTGGAAAGTCCGATAAAGCTATCGATGCCTACTTGTTCTGTTTTGTTTTCTGTCTCCCCCTTCTTGACTGCGAGCCAGCCGTTGGGTAGGGATTGTCTCTCTCTGTTGCCGAATTGTACTTTCCAAGAGCTTCGTACAGTGCTCTGCACAAAGTAAGCGCTCAGTAAGTACGACTGAAAGAATGAATGAATAAAGAGAGACAATCCCTGCCCACGACGGGCTCACATTCTAGAAGGCGGGGGAGAGAGAGAGAGCAAAACAAGTAGACACGCATCGATATAAATAGATAGAATTATCGTTATAGCATACCTTCCCAAGTGCTTAGCACAGTGCTCTGCACACAGGAAGCACTCAATAAATATGATTGATTGAATGAATGAATGAATGATTGAGTGAATGCCCCCCTGCTCAACTTGAGGTGGGGCTTTTGTGACACAGTGGTCGGAGCTAGGGGGCAAGTCAGAGGCCCCGTTCCTGCTCTCCCCCTCCTCAAAGGGGAGAAATGCAGTTTAGCACATAGTGAGTGCTTCAATACTTTACATAACAATAATAATAATCATTCTCTAGCCAATCCAGCCGACTATCCCACTCCCCTCTGTGTCACCCTGACTTGCTCCCTTCATTCATCCTCCCTCCCAGGCCCAAAGCACTTAGGTCCCTATTCATTCATGCGATCGCATTTATTAAGCGCTTACTGTGTGCAGACCACTGTACTAAGCGCTTGGGAAAGTACAATACAACAATAAAGAGCGCCAAGGCCTGCCCACAGGGAGGTCCGTATCTGTCATCTATTGATTTCTATTCATGTCCGTCTCCCCCTCTAGCCTGTAAGCTCGTCTTGGGCAGGAAATGTGTCTGTTTCTTGTTGATCGTCCTCTCCCGAGCGCTTAGTACGGTGCTCTGCACACGGTAAGCGCTCGATAAATATGATTGACTGACCGACTATCCCCAGATGAAAGTGGCATTTCCTGATTTGCTGGCGCACATAGCAAGCACTTAATAAATACTACAATTATTATTGTTACTATTATTAAAGGGGGAGAGCTTACAGTTTTCTGTGCTGGGTGTCCCCCCCGCTTTCCTCCAACCCGACGCCTCCTCTCCCTCGCCCCACCCCTATCCAACTCACTTTCCCTTTCGGTGGTTCCAGGTCGAATTTCTCCCAAACAAAAGGAATTTCAGGATAGGAGCAGGAACTTCCTGGAGCCAAGGGAGTGTGGGCCAATTCCCTGTGCTGGGCAGCTTGGGGAAAGGAAAGGGGGGAGGTAGGCAAATAGCCTTTGCTGCAACTTGGGGGGTGGGGGAGGGGATGAATGCAAATTGGGGGGCAAGGAGCATATGCAAATAAGCCTGGGCCAGGCAGAGTGGGGGCAAAGAGCATCTGCAAATAGCCTGTGCCAGGCAGCTCGTAGCCCCTGGTTGGGGCGATGAGAAAATAGCCGGACCCAAGAGACCCCCCACACCTCCCCGCTTCAGTCCTCCCGCCCCCGGGGGAAAGGCAGGATTGGGCCTGGATGGGCACATAGAAGCAGCGTGGCTCAGTGGCAAGAGCCCGGGCTTGGGAGTCAGAGGTCGTGGGTTCTAATCCCGGCTCCGCCACTTGTCAGCTGGGTGACCTTGGGTAAGTCACTTCCCTTCTCTGGGCCTCAGTGACCTCATCTGGGAAAATGGGGGTGAAGACGGTGACAACCTGATGACCTTGGATCTCCCACAGCGCTTAGAATAGTGCTTGGCATATAGGAAGCGCTTAACAAATACCAACATTATTATTCGATCTGATCTTTGGTGCCGGGGGGCGGGGGGGGTTTGCAGAAATCCCGCTCCTCCGGCAGATGTTGGTCTGTCTCGGGAAGAGGGTTGGGGGGAAGACAGGGGGGAGCCCCTCGAGGGGTTCAGGAGCCCCCCCAGTTCCCATCAAAGACGTTCAGGGGCTGTGGCTGGGTCGCCTCTGTGCCCATTCATTCAATGGTATTTATTGAGCACTTACTGTGTGCAGAGCACTGGACCAAGTGCTTGGAAAGCGTTCATTCATTCAGTCGTATTTATTGAGCACTTACTGGGTGCAGAGCACTGGACTAAACGCTTGCAAAGTACAATTCAGCAACAGATAGAGACAGTCCCCGCCCACCTTTGCCCCTTCCCCCCAGCACCACCCTCAGCCACCCTCCAGTGGGAGTCCAAATAAGCAGGACCCCCCCCCCCCCCCACCTGGACCTAGGGATTGGGGTGGGGATGGCACTGCCCCGCTCGACTCAGTGTCCCAGGCCGGGTCATCTAGTATACTCGGGTGGGGACGGCGAGGAAGAGAAGGGGACCAACAGAAGATAATAATAATAATAATGCTGGTATTTGTTAAGCGCTTACTATGTGCAGAGCACTGTTCTAAGTGCTGGGGCACACAGGGGAATCAGGTTGTCCCCACGTGGGGCTCACAGTCTTAATCCCCATTTTACAGATGAGGGAACTGAGGCCCAGAGAAGTGAAGTGACTTGCCCACAGTCACACAGCTGACAAGTGGCAAAGCCGGGATTTGAACTCATGACCTCTGACTCCAAAGCCCGGGCTCTTTCCACTGAGCCACGCTGCTTCTCTTGAAGAACAAGAAGAACAAGTGGGGAAACCAAGGCAGGATTTTGCCCCCCTCCTGGACCCCATTCATTCATTCATTCATTCATTCATATTATTGAGCGCTTACTATGTGCAGAGCACTGTACTAAGCGCTTGGGAAGTCCACTTCGGCAGCAGATAGAGACCATCCCTGCCCAACAACGGGCTCACAGTCTAGAAGGGGGAGATGGACCACAAAACAAGTAGATCCCCCATTTTACAGATGAAGTAACTGAGGCACGGAGAAGGTCCCCCAGGTCACAAGAGCAGATGAGTGGTGGAGTCAGGATTAGAACCCAGGTCCTCTGACTCCAAAGCCCGTGCTTATTTCCAGTAGATCGCGCTGCTTCCAATTCACACATTAATATAAATAAATACATTATGGATAGGTATGTGGCCAAGTGCATAGGCAATATTTGTAGATAGTATTTATTACTCTATTTATATGATGTATCTATTTTGTCTGGTGTGTGACTGTGGGCAAGACACTTAACTTCTCTGTGCCTCAGTTCCCTCATCTGTCAAATGGGAATTAAGATTGTGAGCCTCACGTGGGACAACCTGATGACCCTGTATCTACCCCAGCGCTTCAAACGGTGCTCTGCACCTAGTAAGCGCTTAACAAATACCAACATTATTATTATTATTATTACAGAGGACAGGCCAGGTAGGGGAAATGAGGGCTCAGTCAGGGAAGGCCGGGCCTTCTGTCTGATGCAGAGACAGAAGGGGCCAGTGGACCAGTGCTTATTCTTGAAGCGTTCCATAGTTTTCTCATTTGTATATATTATTTATTACCCTATTTATTTTGTTAATGAGGTGTCCATCCCCTTGATTCTATTTATCGTGATTATGTTGTCTGGTTTTTGTCCGTCCGCCTCCCCCGATTAGACCGTGAGCCCGTCCTTGGGCAGGGATGGTCTCTATCTGTTGCCGAATTGTCCATTCCAAGCGCTCAGTCCAGTGCTCTGCACCTAGTAAGCGCTCAGTAAACACTATTGAATGAATGAATGAACAGGGCTTGGCACATAGTAAGCGCTTAACAATATTATTATTATTTCTGGGGGGGGGGTGCTTTTCTACAAAAACATTCAGGCCACGTTTCCCCCCCTCCTCAAGAACCTCCAGTGCCCACCCACCTCCGCATCAAACGAAAACTCCTCCCCATTGGCTTTAAAGATCTCCATCCTCTGGCCCCCTCCTACCTCACCTGGCCGCTCTCCTCCTCGAACCCGGCCCGCACGCTCCGCTCCTCTAATGCCCACCTTCTCCCCGTCCCTCCAGCTCGTCTATCTCACTGCCAACCTCTCGCCCACACCCTACTTCTGGAACGCCCTCCCTCTTCACATCCTACAGCTGGCACATAGTAAGCGCTTGACAACTACCTTCTTTATCGGCATTGTCATTAACAATGCTTAGCACGCAGTAAGCGCTTAAAGAATCCCATCCTTATCATTATTATCATTCACAGGGCGTGGCACATAATAAGTACTTAAAGTACCATAATTATTAGGATTATTATTTTGGGGGGGGTGAATGGGAGGATGGAGGAGGGACCGTCCTCACACGGGATGGCCGCCACCCTTCCACTGTGTCAGCAGCGTGGCTCAGTGGCAAGAGCCCGGGCTTGGGAGTCAGAGGACATGGGTTCTAATCCCGACTCTGCCACTTGTCTGCTGTGTGACCTTGGGCAAGTCGCTTCACTTCTCTGTGCCTCAGTGACCTCATCTGTAAAATGGGGATTAAGACTGTGAGCCCCAAGTGGGACAACCTGATTCCCTTGTGTTTACCCCAGTGCTTAGAACAGTGCTCTGCACATAGTAAGCGCTTAACAAATACCAACATTAACACCTTGCCAAGTGTATAGCAAAGCAGCGAAGGGAAGCAGTGTGGCCTAGTGGGTAGAGCCCGGGCCTGGGAGTCAGAAGGTCATAGGTTCTAATCCCGGCTCCGCCACTTGTCTGCCATGTGGACTTGGACAAGTCACTTCACTTCTCCGGCCCTCAGTTCCCTCATCTGTAAAATGGGGATGAAGACTGTGAGCCCCAGGTGGGACAGGGACTGTGTCCAACCCAATTAACTTGTATCTACCCTAGCGCTTAGAACAGTACCTGGAACACGGTAAGTACTTAATAATAATAGTAATAATAATGTTGGTATTTGTTAAGCGCTTACTATGTGCCAAGCACTGTTCTAAGCGCTGGGGGGGAGACCAGTGATCAGGTTGTCCCACGTGGGGCTCACGGTCTTCATCCCCATTTTCCAGATGGAGTCACTGAGGCACAGAGAAGCGAATTGACCCGCCCAAAGTCACATAGCTGACAAGTGGCGGGGCCGGAATTAGAACCCAGGACCTCTGACCCCTGACCTCGGCCTCTTTCCACTGAGCCATGCGGCTTCTCTGCTTAACCAATGCTGTTATTATTATTATCGCTGTCGTTGCTATTATTATTAGCGTCAGTGCTCGGGGACTCGTATCCCTGCTCCATGCTGGGAAACCAGGCCCATGGGCAGACTCCAACCCCACGCACGGGGTCCAGGTCCGTGCACCTGCTTCATGCCCCCAGTCATGCTCCGGGCCCAAATGTACCCTCCGGGCCCACACCCGGGCCCGGGACCCACGGTCGTGCTCCAGGCTCCTCTACATGCTCCAGGTCTATTCACGTACACCAGCTCCACCTGTCAACCGCAGGCCCATGGCCACGCTCCAGACACAGATAATGATAATAATGTTGGTATTTGTTGAGCGCTTACTATGTGCAGAGCACCGTTCTAAGCGCTGGGGTAGACACAGGGGAATCAGGTCGTCCCACGTGGGGCTCACAGTCTTCATCCCCATTTTCCAGATGAGGGAACTGAGGCCCAGAAAAGGGAAGTGACTCGCCCACAGTCACACAGCTGACAAGTGGCAGGGCCGGGATTCGAACTCATGACCTCTGACTCCAAAGCCCGGGCTCTTTCCACTGAGCCACGCTGCTTCTAGATTGCAGGCCTACAGACGTGCTACGGGCCCATGCACACGCTCCAGGCCCAGGGCCGTGCTTTAGGCCCACGACCTCGCTGTGGGCAGGGAATGTGTCTATTATTGTATTTACCTCTCCCAAGTGCATAATACAGTGCTCTGCACACAGTAAGCATTTGATAAATGCGAATGAATGAATGAATAAATGAATTCTGTCTATACTTCACTCTGCTGTCCGGATTATCTTTCTACAGAGCATGTCACTCCCCTGCTTAAAAACCTCCAGGGGTTGCCTATCAACTTTCGCATGAAGCAAAAACTCCTCACTCTGGGCTTCCAAGCCGTCCATCCCCCGGCCCCCTCCCGCCTCACCTCCCTCCTCTCCTTCTCCATCGCGGGCCGCCCGCTCCGCTCCTCGGAGGCCGCTCGCCTCCTCCCTGGGCCTCCTTCTCCCCCGTCCCGCCGTCGACCCCCGGCCCACGTCCTCCCTCTGGCCCGGAACGCCCTCCCTCCTCACATCCACCAAACTAATTCTCTTCCCCCCTTCAAAGCCCTACTGAAGGCTCACCTCCTCCGGGAGGCCTTCCCAGCCTGAGCCCTCCTTTTCCTCCGTTCCTCCTCCCCTCGCCCCAACTCCCTCCCTCTGCTCTACCTCCCCTCCCCGCCCCACAGTACTTGTGTATATTTGTACATATGTATTACTATGATAATATAATAATACTATATGTGTATTATTCGATTTGTTTTATTATTATTTATTATTCCATTTTATTAATGATGTGTGTAGATTTATCTAGTTATCCATTTTGATGGTATTGATGCCTGTCTACTTGTTTCGTTTTGTTGTCTGTCTCCCTCCTTCTAGACTGTGAGCCCATCGTTGGGTAGGGATGGTCTCTTATCTGTTGCCGAATTGTACTTTGCAAGCCCTTAGTCCAGTGCTGTGCACACAGTAAGCGCTCAATAAATACAATCGGATGAATGCATGAGTTAAACGTTGGCCGTGAGCCCGTTGTGGGCAGGGATTGTCAGTCTTTGTTGCTGAACTGTGCGTTCCAAGCGCTTAGCCCAGTGCTCTGCACACAGTAAGCGCTCAATAAATACGAATGAATGGATGGATTGGATGAATGAATGAGTGAGTGAATGAATGAATGAATAAATGAATGAATGCCCCGATGCGAGATGGGAGGGCGACCAGAAGGGGGCGCCTGGGCGAGTCAGGCTACGGCGCCATTCCCCCTCTGGCCACACGAGGGCGCCCGCACAGCGGGGTTCGCCGGATTCATTCATTCATTCAATTGTATTTATTGAGCGCTTACTGTGTGCAGGGCAATTCAATTCAATAGTATTTCTTGAGCGCTTACTATGCGCAGAGCACTGGACTAAGCGCTTGGAATGTATAAATCGGTAACAGAGACAGTCCCTGCCCTTTGACGGGCTTACCGTCTCATCGGGGGAGACGGACAGACAAGTACAAGAGCACTGTACTAAGCGCTTGCAAAGTACAATTCGGCAACAGATAATAATGTTGGTATTTGTTAAGCGCTTACTATGTCCAGAGCACTGTTCTAAGCCCTGGGGGAGATACAGGGTCATCAGGTTGTCCCACGTGAGGCTCACAGTTAATCCCCATTTTCCAGATGAGGGAACTGAGGCCCAGAGAAGTGAGGTGACTCGCCCACAGTCACACAGCTGACAAGTGGCAGAGCTGGGAGTCGAACCCAGGACCTCGGACTCCCAAGCCCAGGGTCTTTCCACTGAGCCACTCTGCTTCCCCGATAGAAACCATCCCTGATCAACAAAGGGTTCACCGTCTAGAAGGGGGAGACAGACAACCAAACAAAACAATCTGATGGGAGATAAACCCCGGAAGGCCTTCTGGAGGAGGCCTGATGGCTCAGAGCAATCAAGCGGTCATATTTATTGAGCGCTTACTGTGCGCAGAACAGTGTCTGAAGCGCTCAGGAGAGGACCATGCAACAAAACAACAGACACCTTCTCTGCCCACCACGAGCTTACCATCTAATAATAATAATAATGTTGGTATTTGTTAAGCGCTTACTCTGTGCAGAGCACTGTTCTAAGCGCTGGGGGAGATCCAGGGTCATCAGGTTGTCCCACGTGAGGCTCACGGTTAATCCCCATTTGACAGATGAGGGAACTGAGGCCCAGAGAAGTGAAGTGACTCACCCACAGTCACCCAGCTGACAAGTGGCAGAGCCGGTAGTCGAACTCATGACCTCTGACTCCGAAGCCCGGGCTCTTTTCCACCGTCTAGAGGGGCTTTGAAGAAGTGCTTAGTACAGTTCTCTGTAGGCGCTCAATAAATAGGATTGAATGACTGAAGGTGGGGCAGAAAGCAGAGGGTGAGGACGAGGATGGTGGTGAGAGAGACCAGAATGAGGGGTGCAGTGGGCAGGTGAGGTGGGAGTGGGAGAGGCGTGAGGCCTTGAAGGTCGTGGGTTCTAATCCCGCCCCCGCCACTTGGCTGCTGCGTGAACTCGGGCAAGTCACTTCACTTCTCTGGGCCTCAGTTCCCTCACCTGGAAAATGGAGATGGAGACGGTGAGCCCCTCATGGGACAGGGACTGTGTCCAACCCCATTTACGGGTATCCACCCCAGCGCTCAGTACAGCACCTGGCCCATGGTAAGCGCTTAACAAATACCACAATTATTATTATTACTGTGTGCCTTAAGCCTATGTCATTGGAAGTTTCTGCTGATGTTAGAGGAATGGGTAACCGCTGGAGGATTTTCATTCACTCATATTTATTGAGCGCTTATTGCATGCAAAGCACTGTAGTAAGCGCTTGATTTTGTGAAGTGTTGGTCATGCACCTTGGGCATGGCTTTTTATTGTCTGTTTACTGTTGTGGACCACTCTCCCAAATGCTTAGTACAGGGCTTCACTCACAGTAAGCACTCAATAAATATGGAGAAGCAGCGTGGCTCAGTGGCAAGAGCCCGGGCTTGGGAGTCAGAGGTCATAGGTTCGAATCCCAGCTCTGCAACTTGTCAGCTGGGTTACTGTGGGCAAGTCACTTAACCTCTCTGTGCCTCAGTTCCCTCATCTGTCAAATGGGGATTAAGACTGGCATGTGGGACAACCTGATGACCCTGTATGTGCCCCAGCGCTTAGAACAGTGCTCTGCACATAGTAAGAGCTTAACAAATACCAACATTATGAATGAATGAATGAATGAATGAATGAATGAATGAACAAAGGAGGATGTTTCAGAAAAATAATTAAGAAGCAGAGCGGCCTACTGGGAAGAGCCCGGGCCTGGGAGTCAGAGGCCCTGGGTTCTAATCCTGACTCTGCCAGTTGCCTGCTGTGTGTCCTTGAGCAAATCACTTAATAATAATTATGGTATTTGTTGAGCACTTACTATGGGCAAAGCACTGTTCTAAGCGCTGGGAGGGATACAAGGTGATCAGGTTGTCCCACGTGGGGCTCACAGTCTTAATCCCCATTTTACAGATGAGGGAACTGAGGCACAGAGAAATGAAATGACTTGCCCAAAGTCACTCAGCTGACAAGTGGCGGCGTCGGGATTAGAACTCATGGCTTCTGACTCCCAAGCCCGGGCTCTTTCCACTGAGCCACGCTGCGTCTCCAATAATTGCGCGTTTTGTTAAGGCGCTTACAGTGTGCCAGACACTGTACTAATTGCTGGTGTGAATGCAAGCTAATTAGGTTGGACATGGTCCCCGTCCCTCATGATAATAATAATAATAATTATAACTGTAGTATTGGTTAAGTGCTTATTATGTGTCAGCAGCGGGGTGGAGACGAGCAAATCGCGTTGGACACAGTTCCTTTCCCACGTGGGGCTCATGATCTCA
This sequence comes from Ornithorhynchus anatinus, assembly GCF_004115215.2. NCBI lineage: Eukaryota > Metazoa > Chordata > Mammalia > Monotremata > Ornithorhynchidae > Ornithorhynchus > Ornithorhynchus anatinus. The sequence goes on from NC_041730.1 coordinate 1,290,793, forward strand.
ATCCCCATTTTCCGGATGAGGGAACTGAGGCACAGAGCAGCAAAGTGACTTGCCCAAGGTCACCAGCAGACAAGTGGCGGATCCCGAATTAGAACCCATGACCCGCCTCCCAGGCCTGTGCGCTACCCACCCATGAGGTTCACAGTCTTAATCCCCATTTTACAGATGAGGGAACTGAGGCCCAGAGAGATGAAGTGACTTGCCACAGGGCAGACAAGTGGCGGAGCCGGAATTAGAACCCATGACCTTGTGACTCCCAGGCCCGGGCTCTACCCACTACACCTTGCAGCTTCTCCAGATAGAGCCCGGGCCTGGGAGTCGGAAGGACCCGGGTTCTAATCCAGGGTCCACCACCTGTCTGCTGCATGACCTTGGGCAAGTCACTTCTCTGGGCCTCAGTTCCCTCTTCTGTAAAATGGGGATTAAAAATAATAATAATAATAATAATGATGATGATGATGGTATTTGTTAAGCACTTACTATGTGCCAAGCATTCATTCATTCAATCGTATTTATTGAGCGAACGAAACGAAAACAAGACATCATCAAGATAAATAGAATCGAGGAGATATACACCTTATTAACAAAATAAATAGGGTAATAAATAATATATACAAATGAGCACAGTGCTGAGGGGAGGGGAAGGGGGAAGAGCAGACGGGGGAGGGGAGGGAGAGCAGAGGGAAAGGGGGGATAAGCACTGTTCTAAGCACTGGGGTAGATACAAGGTAAGCAGGTTGTCCCACATGAGGCTCACGGTCTCAATCCCCTTTTTCCAGATGAGGTCACTGAGGCCCAGAGAAGTTAAGTGATTTTCCCCAAGGTCCCACAGCAGACAAGTGGAGGAGGTGGGATTAGAACCCATGACCTCTGACTCCCAACCCCGGGCTCTTTCCACTAAGCCAAGCTGATGAAGAGTGTGAGCCCCATGTGGGACAGGGACTGTGTCCAACCTAATTAATTTGTACCCACCCCAGCGCTTAGAACAGTGCTTTGCACATAGCAAGCGCTGAACAACTACTATAATAATCATAATTATTATTATTATTAATACCTCCTAATTCCCGCTCTGGGACCCTACCTCCTTGTCCACTTGCTGCCTCCAGGGGCAAGATCTCCAGGACAGAGACAAGACACGCTAGAGAAGCAGCGAGGCTCGGTGGAAAGAGCCCGGGCTTGGGAGTCCCAAGTCGTGAGTTCTAATTCCGCTCCGCCCTTTGCCGGCTGTGTGACCTTGGGCAAGCCAGTTCACTTCTCCGGGCCTCAGTGACCTCATCTGTAAAATGGGGATGAAGGCTGTGAGCCCCACGGGGGACAACCTGATCACCTTGTATCTATCCCAGCGCTTAGAACAGTGCTTGACACATAGTAAGAGCTTAACAAATGGCATCATTATTAGTGGTATTATCAGTCCGGGCTCGAAGAAAGGGGCCAGTGTGTGCTTGGAGACCGGGGGCCGTGGCCCGGGGCAGGGCCGAGGGGGAGCAGGCTCAGCCCCCCAAGCTTGGGACAAACACTCGGGAAATAATGATGGCATTTCTTAAGCGCTTACCATGTGCCAGGCACTGTACTAAGCGCTGGGGAGGGTACAAGCAAATCGGGTTGGACCCAGTCCCTGTCCCCCGTGGGGCTCACGGTCTCAATCCCCGTTGTCCAGATGTGGTCACTGAGGCCCAGAGAAGTGAAGTGAGTCGCCCAAGGTCCCACACCAGACACGGGGAAGAACCGGGATTAGAACCCATGACCTTCTGACTCCCAGGCCCGGGCTCTATCCATGACGCCATGCTGCTTCTTGCTGATTGACCCTAGGCAGGACACTTTATTTCTCTGAGCCTCAGTTTCCCTCATCGGTAAAATGGGGATGAAGACGGTGAGCCCCACGTGCGACGGGGACTGTGTCCAACTTTGTTTGCTCGTATCTACCCCAGTGCTTAGTACAGTGCCGGGCACATAGTAAGTGCCCAACACCATAAAAAGTAAGGGCTCAATCAATACCATAGCAATAAATATCATTGATTGATTGAAGGATTGATCTTGAGAAGCAGTGTGGCCTAGTGGAGAGAGCGCGGGACGGAGTCAGGAGAAGTGGGTTACGCTCATGGCTCTGCCATTTGGCGGCTGTGCCACCTTGGCTGAATAACTAAGCCGTGCCTCAGTTTCCTCATCTGTAAAACGGGGGTTAAATTCCTGTTCTCTCCCCCTTAGACTCTGAACTCCGTGTGGGACAGGGACTGTGTCTAATCCGATTTGACGGAGCGTATCGCGGTGCTGAGCACAGCGCATGGCCTAGTGGGGAAGCAGCACGGCGTAGTGGCTAGAGCCCGGGCCTGGGAGTTAGAAGGTCCTGGGTTCTAATCCCGACTCCGGCACTCGTCTGCTGTGTGACCTTGGGCAAGCCACTTAGCTTCTCTGTGCCTCAGTTACCTCATCGGGGAAAACGGGGATTAAGACTGTGAGCCCCATGTGGGACAACCTGATCCCCTTGTATCTGCCTCAGCGCTTAGAACGGTGCTTGGCACATAGTAAGCGCTTAACAAATACCATCATTATTATTATTCTCTGTGCCTCAGTTCCCTCATCTGTCAAATGGGGATTGAGAAGGTGAGCCTCACGTGGGACTGGATCCATCTCAATTTGCTCGTATCCATCCCAGTGCTTAGTACAGTGCCTGGCACCTAGTAAGCGCTTAACAAATACCATAATTTTTAAGTGAAAAGGGGAAGGGCATGGGGTAGTGGATGGGGCCTGGGAGTCAGAAGGTCATGGGTTCTAATCTCGACCCTGCCACTTGTCTGCTGTGTGTTCTTGGGCAAGCCACTTCACTTCTCTGTGCCTCAGTTCCCTCATCTGTCAAATGGGGATTGAGACTGTGAGCCCCGGTGGGCCGGGGACTGTGTCCAACCCGATTGGCTTGTGTATCCACCCCAGTGCTCAGTACAGTACCTTGTGCATAGTAAATGCCTAACAAATACCATTATCATTATTATTATTATTATTATTATTGTTCCCGGCCCGGCGGAGAGAGGGGACCCCGTTGGGAGAGGGGTCCACTCAGCCTACACCCACTCTTCCCGGGGCGGACAGTCGGACGCGATTGCTAAAAAGCCCCCCAACTCCCAGGGAGACTGGGGAATTGGGGCGTTGTGGCTTTGAGCCCCAGAGGAGGAAGACAGATTCTGAGTACGTCTACCCACCCCCTTCCTTCCCTTTCCACCCCCCCATTTTACTTTCCAAGCGCTTAGTACAGTGCTCCGCACACAGTAAGCGCTCCATAAATACGATTGAATGAATGAATGAATTCTACCCCTTCCCCTCCCCGACCTCCCTCTCCTTGACCCCACCCTACCCCCGCCCCATCCCCAGAGCACTAAAGTCTGTACATTTATTATAATTATTCTATTTTTTATAGTAAATTTATTATAATATTATAATCGTCTCTAGTCACGTCTGTCTCCCCGTCAAGACCGTAAGCTCGTGTTGGGCAGGGACTGTGCCCGTTCTATTGTTGTATTGTGCTCTCCCAAGCGCTTAGTACAGGGTCCTGCACACTGTAAGCGCTCGATAACTATCATTGAATGAATGAGCTAGTCCCCCTCCCCCAGCCCCCTCCTCTCCTAGTCCCCCCAACCCCAGTCCCCTCCTCTCCAAGTCCCCCTCCCCGTCTCCTAGTCCCCCTCCTCATCTCCCGCGGCCCCCTCCTCTCCTAGTCCCCCTCCCCATCTCCCCCAGCCCCCCTCCTCTCCTAGCCCCCCTCCCCCGAACTCCCTCCTCTCCTAGTCCCCCAACCCCTCCCCTCCTAGTCCCCCCCAACCCCAGCCCCCTCCCTTCCTAAGCCCCCTCCCCCTCCTAGTCCCCCTATCTCCCCCAGCCCCCCCAGTCCCATCTCCCCCAACCCCTCCTCGCCCCCCCAGCCCCCTCCTCTCCTCGCCCCCCCAACCCCCTCCCTTCCTAGTCCCCCTCCCCATCTCCCCCAGCTCCCTCCCTTCCTAGCCCCCCTCCCTCCCCAACCCCTTCCTCTCCTAGCCCCCCTTTCCCCATCTAGGAACCCCGGGTTCTGAGCAGACCCCCCCCCCCCCCGCACCCCTCCACCCCCTTCCCGAGGGGGTAGAGGGTGGGGGGCGCCTCGGGCGAGCCTAGCTGTGCGGGCAGTGGCTCCCGCAAGCCGGGAGGGAGAGAGGGAGAGAGGGAGGGAGGAGGCGGGCCAGTCCGGTAAAGCCCAAATCAGCTGGTTTTCTTTTTTCTTCTTTTCTTTTGTATTTTTGGTGGCGGGGTCGGGGGACGGGGCGGGGGGGGGGGGGGGGGGAAGGAGAGAGAGAGAACGAGCTGTGTCCATCCGGGTCTGCGGGGAGGGAGTTGCCAATGACGCCCCCTCCCCCAGCTGGGCCTGGGGGGAGTGGGGGGGGGCGGGTTTAAAACCCCCTGCGAAGGTGGGGTGGGGAGGGGGAGACCCCTCCTGCAGACAAAGAGCCCGAGCCGGGGCGAGGGGGGGCAGGGCCGGTGTCACGTTCCCCCCCGGCCCCTCCCCCCCGGAGCCCCCCTCCCCGCCGGTGGCCAATCCCCGGCCGTCCCGATGGCCTCGCCCCCTCCCCAAATCACCCCCCGTCCTGGATGGGGGGGAAGAGCGCACCAATGGCGACGGGGCCTTTTGGCCAGAAAACGGCATTAGGCTAAGGAGGGCCGGGCCTCGGGGCTGCGCGCTATATAAGGAGCGGCCCACCCGCCGCTAACAAGGAGCGCTCCGGCGCCAGGGGGGTGGGAACCGGGGGGGGTGGGGGGGGACCCCGGAGGAAAAAAAAAAAAAGGGACGGGAGCCACCACGGGGGACGGGGGAGAGCCACCCCAGACCCTCAGAGGCCGAGCTGCGGAAGCAAACGTTTGCCGGTGGTGGTGTCTAGAGGGAGGGAACGACTCTTTGGGGTCCGATTGCGGAGGGGGCGATCTGAGCTTCTTTTTCTTTTTTCCCCCTTCCCCGTGCAGACGGGTTTGTTTTTGTCCCTTCTTCTTCTTTATTATTTTTCTTCCTTTTTCTTCTTCTTCATTCCTTTTCTTCCTTTTTCGTCTTCCTCTTCTTCCTTTTTCTTCCTCTTCATTCGTTGTCTTCCTTTTTCTTCCTCTTCATTCGTTGTCTTCCTTTTTCTTCCTCTTCATTCGTTGTCTTCCTTTTTCTTCCTCTTCATTCGTTGTCTTCCTTTTTCTTCCTCTTCATTCGTTGTCTTCCTTTTTCCTCCTCTTCATTCGTTGTCTTCCTTTTTCTTCTTCCTCTTTCTTCATTCCTGGTCTTGCTTTTTCTTCTTCTTCTTCCTTTTGCTTCCCTTTTCTTCTTCCTCTTCATTCCTCTTCTTCCTTTTTCTTCCTCCTCTCTCTCTTCCCTCTTTTCTTCTCCTTGCCTTCCCTCTGCTTTCCCCTGGGCGGGGTGGGGTGTTGTCCCCCCCGGCGTCGGGGTGAGGTGAGGGCGATGTCGGAGGTGCGCCTGTCGGTGGTCCGCGCCCCCGGGCTGGGGTCGCCGGCGGCGCGGACGGGGTCGGGGTCGGGGTCGGGGTCGGGGTCGGGGTCGGGGTCGGGGTCGGGGTCGGGGTCGGGGTCGGGCCCCTGCCGCTGCCTCTTCGGGCCGGTGGACGGCGGCGAGCTGGGACTGGAGGTGCGGGCCCGCCTGGCCGAGCTCAGCCAGAGGGACCGGACCCGCTGGGAGTTCGACTTCGAGGAGGAGCGGCCCCTGGGCGGCCCCGGCGGCCGGTTGCTCTGGGAGGCGCAGGACGGGGCCTCGGTGCCCGCCTTCTACCGGGAGACCGTCCACCGCCGCCGCCGGACCCCCGACCTGCCCCCGGACCGGACCCCCGCCCGGCCCCCGCCGCAGCCCGGCCACCGGGAGGACAGCCCCGCACGCCTCCACGCTGCGCTCCCCGCCTCCCCCGGACCCTTCCTCACAGGTGACACCCCCTGCCCTTTCTCCTCTTCCTCCCCACAGGGTCACCCCTCTTTCTCCTTCCCCTCCCCTGCGCCCCCTTCCCAGGGGTTCACCCCTTTTTCTCCTCCTCCCCCTTCCCAAAGGGTCACCCCTCTTTCTTCTCCTCCCCTGCGTCCCCTCCCCCAAGGGTCACCCCTCTTTCTCCTCCTCCTCCTCCCCCAAGGGTCACCCCTCTTTCTCCTCCTCCTCCTCCCCACAGGGCCACCCCTCTTTCTGCTCCTCCTCCTCCCCAAAGGGTCACCCCCTCTTTCTTCTCCTTCCCTGCGCCCTCTCCCCTATGAGGCACTCCTTTTTCTCTTCCTCCGCTGCGGCCCCTCCCCAAAGGGTCACCCCTCTTTCTCCTCCTCCTCCTCTCCCCTCCCCACAAGCCACCCCTTTTTCTCCTCCTCCACTGCACCCTCTCCCCAGAGGGTCACCCCCTTTTCTCCTCCTCCTCCCCTTCCCAAAGGGTCACCCCCTCCTTCTTCTCCTCCCCTGCGTCCCCTCCCCAAAGGGTCACCCCTCTTTCTCCTCCTCCTTCCCTGCGCCCCCTTCCCAAAGGCTCACCCTTCTTTCTCCTCCTCCTCCCCTGCGCCCCCTACCCAAAGAGTCACTCGGTTTTCTCCTCCCCCAAGGGTCACCCCCTTTCTCCTCCGCTGCGCCCCCTCCGCAAAGGGCCACCCCTCTTTTTCCTCCTTCTCCCCCGCGCCCCTCCCCAGAGGGTCACCCCTCTTTCTTCTCCTCCCCAAAGGGTCACCCCTCTTTCTTCTCCTCCTCCTCCTCCTCCGCCCCCCCCAAAGGGTTACCCCTCGTTTCTCCTCCCCGACCCCCGGGACTGCGGTGTTTTTTCTTATGGGGGGGTGGTCCCCCTCTGTCTCCCCTCTGAGGGTCAGCCCAATTCCCGCCCCCCCTCCCACCCCCCCACCCACTGATGACTGGGGCTTACTGCGGCCAGGGCTGGTTGGGGGAGGGGGGCTTCGAAGGCAGCGTAAACAAAGCTGACCCGTTGCGGACCCCGGAGTAGGGTGGGGCCAACCCCTCCCCTTCCCTCCTCCCCATCTCCCCCTTCCTCCTCCTCCTGACCCGCCCCCCGCCCCCCGCAGACTCCCCGGTCAAGCGCAAGAGGCCTGCGGACCCCAAGACGACGGGAGACCCCTTGGGGGGCGTCCCCGCAGAGAAGACCCCCAGGAAGAGGCTCCGGTGAGCGAGGTGAGCCCCCCACCGCCCCCCACCCCCATTCCCTTCAACCTCGGAACTGCGCGGGGCAGGATATGGGGGGCAGGGGGGTTTGCGCGTTGGAGCGGGGGAGAAAGGGGGGATTGCGCGTTGTACGGGGAGAGGAAAGGGGTGTCGCGCGTTGTAGCAGAGGAGGAAAGGGGATCGCGCGATGGAACCGGGGAGGAAGGGGGGGTTGCGCGTTGTGGGGGGGAGGAAAAGGGGGGTCCCGCGTTGTAGAGGGGAGGAAAAAGGGGTTGCGCGTTGTAGGGGGGAGAAAAGGGGGGTTGCGCGTTGTAGGGGGAGGAAAAGGGGGGATTGCCCGTTGTAGTGGGAGAGGAAAAGGGGGGGATTGCCCGTTGTAGTGGGAGAGGAAAAGGGGGGGATTGCCCGTTGTAGCGGGGGAGGAGGAAAAGTGGGGCGGGTTGCGTGTTGTAGCAGAGGAGGAAGGGATCGTGCATTGTAGCGAGGGGCGAAGGGCAATTGCGCTTTGTAGCGGGGAAGGAAATGGGTTGCGGTTGTAGCGGGGAAGGAAGGGGGTAGCACATTGTCACCGGGGAGGAAATAGGGTTGTGCGGTGTCACGGGGGAGGTTGGGGGACTGCGCGTTGTAGGAGGGGAAGAACAGGGGATTGGGCGCTATAGCGGAGGAAGGGGTTGGGCGGGCAGGGTGGGGGTCGGCTCCCCTCTCCCTTCTTGGGACGTCCCCGATTCGCCCCACTGCACTTAGGTCCATATCCCTAAGGTTTTTATAGGTCATCCTGTCCATCTTTATGGGCAGGGAGCAGGTCTCTGTCCTGGCCCCCCCGTCAAGCGCTTAGTACAGCGCTGTGCACACAGTAGCGCCCAATAAATACGACCGATGGATTCTCCCTTCTTGCAGGTTGGCGTTTGAAGCCGTGGGAATCGAGTCCAGGCGCGGCCTTGGCGTCACCTGGAAAGGAGGGCCCGGCCTGCCCCAGTCCGGCCCGGTCTGGCCCAGTCCACCCCGGTCCGGCCAGTCTGGCCCAGTGCGGCCCGGTCCCTCCCGCACGGACCCGGCTCCGGCCCTGGATGTAGCAAACCGGTGGCCTCAGCTCGCCGAGCAGTGTTAAAAGCTGACACACATTGTGCAATGTATTTGAGGTTTCTCTCTGATCCAGAAACGTCTCGTAAGTACTCTTCCCGTCGTCTCTGGGTGAACACTGGCTTTCAGAGTGCAAAGCTTTAAGAGTCTTTTATATAAAATGTTTAATCACCCTCGAACTCAGTGCAAAAAAAAAAATGTATATTTGTACAAAGGTGGGGTTTTTTTTAAAGTTATACTAACTTATATTTCTATTTATGTTGGAATCATGGAGAACGGTGGGAACGTTCCTAGTTCAGTTATTTGGGTTATGCCAAAGGACGCTATTACCTGCTTCTGTTTATTTACAAAATGTAAATTTATTTTTATAGTGGGGAATTTGTTGTTGTTGTTTGGTTTCTGCCTTCACCTGATGTAGCTACGACTCGAACATTCTTAAGGTTGTTTGTTTTTTACTTGAAGACAATTCTCTCCCCAGGCACTCTTTGTGTTCATCTGTTTCCCCCTCCCTGCCACTGCAATAACGCCACAGAGTTCAAATAAAAAAAGTCCAAAAATCCTCCTCGTTTCACCTGGCGTTGATGGAAGCACGGGGGACGCTAGGGTCGGGGAGGGCCGGGCGGCCGAGGGGACCGTCCCTCGCCGGGGAGGGGTCTGGCAACGGACGGTCACCGGTATTGATCGAGAAGCAGCGGGCTTGGGAGTCAAGAGGTTGTGGGTTCTAATCCCGGCTCTGCCACTTGTCAGCTGAGTGACTTTGGGCAAGTCATTCACTTCTCTGCGCCTCCGTGACCTCATCTGTAAGATTAAGACTGTGAGTCCCACCTGGGACAACCTGATGATCTTGTATCTCCCCCAGTGCGTAGAACAGTGCTTGGCACATAGTAGGCGCTTAACAAATACCATCGTCATCGTTATTATTATTATTATTTCTGTGTGCAGAGCACTGTACTAAGTGCTTGGGAGCATATAATATAACAGAATTAGGAGACACGTTACATCTAGGAGGGGCTGGGGGGAGAAGAGACCCTCCAAGACTAGAGAAATGGATAGAGCACCGGCCTGGGAGTCCAAAGGACCTGGGTTCTAATCCCGGCCCCACCGGACGTCTGCTGCGTGACCTTGAGCCAGTCACTTCACTCTTCTGGGCCTAAGTTATCTCATCTGGAAAACGGGGATGAAGACTGTGAGCCCGACATAGGACGGGGACAATGTCCAGCCCAGTTATCTTGTATCTACCCCAGCGCTTAGCACAGTTCCTGGCGCAGAGTAAGCGCTTAACAAATACCACAATTATTAAAGACTCTTTTCCCCAGCCACTGCATGGCTTGCTTGTGGCCCAGAAGAGAGCAAGTCGTTGGGTCCGAGAGAAGAGTCCATTCATTCATTCAATCAGTCGTATTTATTGAGCGCTTACTACGTGGCTGACCATTAGGGAGGGGGGGCGGACGGGCACCCCCCCAATATACACACTCACATACACACGCTGGTGTGAGGGAGGGGCACCTGACACCCCCTAACCTTCCAGTACCTTCTATTTCTCCTCGCACCCCTCGACTCGGAGCGAAATGTTGTCAGCTTTCGGTGGCCCGCTCTGAGGCACATTTGGGGACTTTCCGGGGAGTCCACCCGGCCCCCCAAACCTGAAGAAGACATTGGCCCAAGATGTGGAGGGGCTTAGGGGGGCCAACCTGAAGAAAGTTAATGGGGCAGACCCACGCAATTTGGGCCTTTTTCATATGGCTCGGACCCTCTCGGCTCTGAGAAGAACGGGGCTGGAATCCGACCCGGACAGCGTTCGGAGGAGTCACTGGCTTCACCCCCACATCTGGGAGCTCAGAGGCACCGGCCCCATCGTCCCGACAGCCGGAACCAGGGGACACCGGCCCCAGCGCTTAGTAGAGTGTCTGGCACATAGTAAGCGCTTAACAAATACCATAATAATAATAATAATGACAATCCCCCCGAGTTTATCCCTCTACAAAAAATCCTAGTGGAATAACACACGTCTCCACAACGGTGGGGGGAGAATTGGAGGGAGGGGAGAAGGAAGAGGAGAGCCTGCCAGGGGTTCCCTAATGCTGTAGCAGGCCAGTAGACAGGCAGAGGGGCCTAATGGATAGAGTCCGAGCCCGGGAGTCGGAAGGACGTGGGTTCTTATTCCAGCTCTGCCACTTGTCTACTCTGTGACCCTGGACAAGTCACATCACTTCTCTGTGCCTCAGTTTCCTCTTCCGTAAAACAAGGATTAAGATCAGGAGCCTTATTTAGGACAGAGACTGCATCCAATCTGATTTGCTTGTATCTACCCCAGTGCTTAGTACGGTGCCCGGCACGTAGAAAATGCTTAATACTCAACCATATAGAACTGACCTTGAGATACTGGTACTCTCCCAAGCACTTGGTACAGTGCTTTGCACACGGTAAGTGCTCAATAGATTCGATTGAACGAATAAATGAATGAATGAATGCTCAGTGTTAATAATAATTAATGATGGCATTTGTTAAGTGCTTACTCTGTGCCAAGCACTGTTCTAAGCGCTGGGGTAGATACAAGGTAATTAGGTTGTCCCACATGGAGCACACACTCTTCATCCCCATTTTACAGATGAGGTCACTGAGGCACAGGGAAGTTAAGTGGCTTGCCCAAGCTCACACAGCAGGTAAGTGATGGAGCTGGGATTAGAACACGTGTCCTCTGACACCCAAGCCCGGGGTCTTTTTACTAAGCCACGCTACTTCTCACTAAGCCAGGGATGAATGACTATTATTATCAATAGTCATATTTATTGAGCGCTTACTGTGTGCAAAACACTGTACTAAATAAATAATTCTCTTATGTGCCAGGCACTGTTCTAAGTGCTGGGGTAGATACAGGATAACCAGGTTGTCCCTCATGAGGCTCACAGTCTTCATCCCCATTTTACAGATGAGGTAACTGAGGCACAGAGAAGTTAAGTGACTTGCCCACAGTCACACAGCTGACAAGTACTAAGCATTTGGGAGAGTACAATATAACATCAAACACATCCCCTAACCACAGTGAGTTTATAATCTAGAGGGGGGAGACAGACATTAATAGAAACAAATAAGTGAATCCCTCATCTCTAGACCGTGAGCTTGTTGGGGCCAGAAAATGTGTCTGATGTTCTATTGTAGTCTCCCATGTCCTTTGTAATAATAATAATTAGAGTAGTTGTTAAGTGCTTAACTATGTGCCAGGCATTGTTTTGAGCACTGGGGTGGATACAAGCAGATCAGGTTGGACACAGTCCCTGCCCCACATGGGGCTCACGGTCTCCATCCCCATTTTCCAGATGAGGTCACTGAGGCCCAGACAAGTGAAGTGATTTGCCCAAATGTCCCACAGCAGACAAGTGGCAGAGCTGGGATTAGAACCCACGACCTTCTGACTCCCAGACCCGTGCTCTATCCGCTTTGCCATGCTGCTTCTCTAGTACGGTACCTTGCCCAAAGTAAGCGCTCAATAAATACGATTAATAATAATAATAATAATAATAATAACTTTAGTCCATAAAGATCTCCTCGGCCAAACCTCGGTTTCCTTTCCGCTGCTGACTTTTGACTCCGGGGAAACAAACGCCCAGGCAAGCCCGGGGAGAAAAGGGTGACATTGTTTTATCATCGTTATGGGCAGGGACCCGATCTACTAATTCTGTTGCTTTGTACTCTCCCAAGCGCTTAGTACAGTGCTCTGCACGTAATAAGCGCTCAAGAAAAAACACTGATGGGCTGAGAGGTGCTGCCAAGTTCCACAGGGAAAAAAGCAAATTGGGAGGGGCTCTGTGTGTGCATCTGTGTGTGCGTGAGAGACCGGGTACATGTGTGCTTAGGTGTGTGAATGTGCATGTTTGTGTTTGTATATGATGATGATGGCTTTTGTTAAGCGCTTACTATGTGCCAAGCACTGCTGTAAGCGCTGGGGTAGATATGAGGCTATCAGGTTGTCCCACGTGGGGCTCACAGTCTTCCTCCCCATTTTAATAATAATGTTGGTATTTGTTAAGCGCTTACTATGTGCAGAGCACTGTTCTAAGCGCTGGGGTAGATACAGGGTAATCAGGTCGTCCCACGTGAGGCTCACAGTTAATCCCCATTTTACAGATGAGGTAACTGAGGCACAGAGAAGCGAAATGACTTGCCCACAGTCACCCAGCTGACAAGTGGCAGAGCCGGGAGTCGAACCCATGACCTCTGACTCCGAAGCCCAGGCTCTTTCCACTGAGTCACGCTGCTTCCTCCTTTTAAAGAGGAGGTAACGGAGGCACAGAGAAGTGAAGTGACTCACCAAAGTCACACAGCTGACAAGTGGTGGAGGCGGGATTAGAACTCACAACCTCTGACTCCCACACCCGGGCTCTTTCCACTACACCACGCTGTTTCACATGTGTGTAGGCGTGGGTCGGTACATGTGTGAATGTGAGTGCTTTGCGTGTCTACATGCAGGTACTTAGGAGAAGCAGCGTGGCCTAGTGGAAAGAAGATGGGCCTGGCAGTCAGAGGACCTGGGTTCTAATTCCCGCTCTGCCCCTTGTCAGCTGCGGGACCTTGGGCAAGCCACTTAACCTCTCTGTGCCTCAGTTCTCCCATCGGAATGGGGATTCAAAACCCGTCCTTCCTTCTACTTAGGCTGTGAGCCCCATATGGGGCCTGATTATCTTGTCTGTACCCCAGCGTCTAGTACAGTGTTTGGAACATAAATAAGCACTTATCAAATAGCAAATGTGCTTTTTTCCTTCATAAGCCTGTGTGCGCGTGTACTTGTGTATGCATGCGTTTCGGTAGACGGTTGAACGTGAATGCTTAGGTTTGTTGAACCCCACGTGGGACGGGGATCTTGTCCCACCCGATTTGCTTGTATCCATCCCAGCACTTAGTACAGTGCCTGGCACATAGTAAGTGCCTAACAAATACCACAATTATTATTATTATATGTGTGCTAAGAAATACCACCATTACTATTAATGATCTGTGGTCTATTACTATGAATTCATTCAGCAATATTTATTGAGCGCTTAGTGTGTGCAGAGCACTGGACTAAGCGCTTGGAACGTACAATTGGGCAATAGATAGAGACAATCCCTGCCCAATAACGGGTTCACAGTCTAAACAAATGAGAGGCAGGGTGGCTCAATGGAAAGAGCCCGGGCTCAGGACGTGGGTTCTAATCCCAGCTCCGCCACTTGTCTGCCGGGTGACCTTGGGCAAGCCACTTCCCCTCTCTGGGCCTCAGTTCCCTCATCTGGAAAATGGGGATTAAAAGTATGAGCCCCACGTGGGACAACTTGATGACCCTGTATCTACCCCAGTACTTAGAACAGTGATCGGCACATAGTAAGCCCTTAACAAATGCCTTTATTATTATTATTTTATGTGTGCATACACGTGCTTATGAGTGTGTGTGTGTGTACATCATTTTACTTGTCTGTGTGTGTGCATACGCCTTTTGTATTTGGGGGCTTGCGTTTGTGTGCGTGCGTTCGCTTACGAGTGTGGGCATGAGTGTATATTTTCTTTTACTTGCGTGTGTGTATATGTGAGTGAGTATGTGCATGCGTGTGTATCCGGAGGAGCGTGTCCTCTCTTGGGACGGTGTGCGTTTTGTGAGGGGAAGCTTACCCAGAGTTCTGCGAGGAGAACAAAGGATCTCCAGCTTTCATTGTTTTCGGGACCCATTTAGGCTATTATTGAATTAACCCTCCAGCAGCTGCCTTCACCGGGGTCGCAGGGGTCGGGGACAGGATCCCGGGGTTTCTGGACGGTTCAGGGCAGGGGCATCCGCCCCCCCTGCCCCCCTGGAATGGCCCCCCACCCCCCCAGACCCAACTAACCGTGGCAGCCCCAGCAGTGGACTGGGCCTTGCGTGTGTCTCTGTCCTTCAGTGTCTCTCTCTCCCTCCTGTCTCTCTCTGCGTCTCTGAGCCTGCCTTGCTGCCTCAGTGGTTGTCCCTCTCCCCTCCCTTCAAAGCCCTACTGAAGGCTCACCTCCTCCAAGAGGCCTTCCCAGACCGAGCCCCGCTTTTCCTCAACTCCACTCGCTCCCTTTGACTAATCCCTTGTCCACATCCTCCCTCTAGCCTGGGACTTCTCTCCCACTCAATAGCCTGGCTCAGTGGAAAGTGCCCGGGCTGGGGAGTCAGAGGTCGTGGGTTCTAATCCCGGCTCCGCCGCTTGCCAGCTGTGTGACTTTGAGCAAGTCACTCCACTCCTCTGTGCCTCAGTTACCTCATCTGAGAAATGGGAATGAAAACTGTGAGCACCACATGGGACAACCTGATCATGTTGTATCCCCCCCAGCACTTAGAACAGTGCTTTGCACATAGTAAGCGCTTAACAAATACCACCATTATCATTATTAGTAGTATTTACAGAGAGCTTACTGTAGACAGACTGCTGTACTAAGCTCTTGGGGCTCTGCCACTTGTCTGCTGTGTGACCTTGGGGAAGTCACTTCTCTTCTCTGGGCCTCAGTTCCCTCATCCGGAAAATGGGGATTGAGACGGTGAGCCCCTCGTGGGACAGGGACTGTGACCAACCCAATTTGCTCGTATCCAGCCCAGTGCTTAGCATAGTGCCTGACACGGAGTAATAATAATAATGATGGTATTTGTTAAGGACTGACTATGTGCCAAGCACTGTTCTAAGCACTGGGGGAGATCCAAGGTCATCAGGTTGTCCCACGTGGGGCTCACATCTTATTCCCCATTTTACTGATGAGGAAACTGAGGCCCAGAGAAGTGAGGTGACTTGCCTAAAGTCACACAGCTGGCAAGTGGTGGAGCTGGAATTCGAACCCCTGACCTCTGACTCCCAAGCCCCGCTCTTTCCATGAACCATGCTGCTTCCCCATTAGTAAGAAATTACCAAACACCATGATTATTATTATTATTATTATTATGATTCAACAGAGTTAGTAGATGTGTCCTCTACCCACATGGACCTCAGAGTAGGAGACAGACATTAAAATGAACTATGGATCATTCATCCAATCGTATTTATTAAGTGCTTACTATGTGCAGAGCACTGTACTAAGCACTTGGAATGGACAATTCGGCAATAGATAGAGACCATCCCTGCCCAACGACGGGCTCACAGTCTAAACATGGGATGGGATCGCCCCATCTTCAAAGACCTCCTCGAATCACATCTCCTCCAAGAGGTCTCTCCTGACTAATTTTTCATCTCTCACCCTTTAGGAGCTCTTCCCAAGTTCGTTGTGGGCAGGGAACGGGTCTACCAACTCTGTTATATTGTACTCTCCTAAGCGCTTAGTACAGTGCTCTGCACACAGTAAGTGCTCAATAAATGCAATAAACAGCGCGGCTCAGTGGAAAGAGCCCGGGCTTGGAAGTCAGAGGTCGTGGGTTCTAATCCCGGCTCCGCCACTTGCCAGCTGGGTGACTTTGGGCAAGTCACTTCACTGCTCTGGGCCTCAGTGACCTCCTCTGTAAAATGGGGATTAAAGCTGTGAGCACCACGTGGGACAACCTGATCACCCTGTATCCGCCCTAGCGCTTAGAACAGTGCTCTGCACATAGTAAGCGCTTAACAAATACCACCATTTATTTTAGTGATTGATTGATTGATTGATTTGATACCTCTTCATCATCTATGCACTTGAGCCTGACCCCTGCCCTTAAGAACTTGTTACTCACCCCACCTCCAGCCCCACAGAACTTAGGTCCATAACCAGTGCTCTGCACATAGTAAGCGCTTAACAAATACCAACATTATTATTATTTTCTCCCATTTCCTCTGTCTGTAATCTATTTCGAAGCAGCGTGGCGTAGCGGATAGAGCGCGGGCCAAAATGTCGTGGGTCCTAATCCCGGCTCCGCCGCTTGTCTGCTGTGTGACTTTGGGAAAGTCACTCATTCTCTGGGCCTCAGTGACCTCATCTGGAATATGGGGATAGAGACAGTGAGCCCCACGTGGGGCAAGGAGTGGGTCCAGCTCAATCTGCTGCACCGCTGCTGCTGCTGCAGAGAAGCAGGGTGGCTCAGTGGAAAGAGCACGGGCTTTGGAGTCAGAGGTCATGGGTTCAAATCCCGGCTCGGCCATTTGTCAGCTGTGTGACTTTAGGCAAGTCACTTAACTTCTCGGTGCCTCAGTTACCTCATCTGTAAAATGGGGATGAAGACTGTGAGCCCCACGTGGGACAACCTGATTCCCCTGTGTCTACCCCAGCGCTTAGAACAGTGCTTTGCACATGGTAAGCGCTTAACAAATACCAACATTATTATTATTATTATCACCCCAGCTCCTAATATAGTGCTTGGCACAAAGAAAGTGCTTAACAAATAGCAGAATGATTATCATTATTATTAGTTAAGTGTCTGCCCCCCTCTAGATTGTAAATTCCTTTCCTTCATTCAATCTTATCTATTGTGGGCATACTAAGTGTGCAAAGCACTGTCCTAAGCACTTGGGAGAGTCCAATAGAACAACAAATAGTCACATTCCTGCCCACCACGAGCTCACAATCTAGAGGGGGAGACAGACATTAATATAAATAGATAAATAGATGAATAAATGAGAGATATATCGAGATCTATACCTGTGTGCTGTGTGGCTGGGAGGGAGGATGGATGAAGGAACAAGTCAGAGCGGCGCAGAAGGGAGTGGGAGAAGAGGAGAGGAGGGTGCAGTCAGGGAATTAGTAAATTCCTTGTGGGCAGGAATTGTGTCTTCTAAGTCTATTGTATTGTTGAAAAGCAGAGTGGCTTAGTGGAAAGAGCCCAGGCTTGGGAGTCAGAGGTCGTGGGTTCTAATCCTGCCTCTGCCACTTGTCAGCTGGGTGACTTTGGGCAAGTCACTTCACTTCTCTGGGCCTCAGTGACCTCATCTGGAAAATGGGAATTAAGAATGTGAGCCCCACATAGGACAACCTGATTACCTTGGATCTCCCCCAGCGCTTAGAACAGTGCTGGGCACATAGCGCTTAACAAATACCATCATTATTATTCTCTCCAAAGAGCTCAGTGCAATGTTCTGCTCGTAGCAAGCACTCAATCAATGCCACTGATTGATTTATTGATTGATAGAAGGTAACAGACCTTAAAATAAATTATAGATGGGGAAGGAGTAGGGTATAAGGAGTCATTCATTCATTCATTCAATCATATTTATTGAGTGCTTACTGTGTGCAAAGCACTGTACTAAGTGCTTGGAAAGTACAATTTGGCAACAGATAGAGACAATCCCTACCCAATAACAGGCTCACGGTCTAGAAGGGGGGTATTTATTAAGTGCTTATTATGTATCGAGCACTGGGATAGATACAAGTGAATCAGTTTGGAAACAGTCCCTGTCCCACATGGGGCTCCCAGGCTAAGTAGGAGGGAGTAGGATTTATTCTCCATTTTACAATAATAATAATGACGGTCTATGTGCCAAGCACTGTTCTAAGCGCTGGGGTAATAATAATAATAATAATGTTGGTATTTGTTAAGTGCTTACTATGTACTGAGCACTGTTCTAAGCGCTGCGTAGAAACAGGGTAATCAGGTTGTCCCACGTGAGGCTCATAGTCTTAATCCCCATTTTACAGATGAGGTAACTGAGGCACCGAGAAGCTAAGTGACTTGCCCAAAGTCACACGGCTGACAGGCGGCAGAGCGGGGATTAGAACCCATGACCTCTGACTCCCAAGCCCAGGCTCTTTCCATTGAGCCACGCAGATACAAGTTAATGGGGTTGTCCCACGTGGGGCTCACAGTCTTTGTCCCCATTTTACAGATGAGGTAACTGAGGCCCAGAGAAGTTAAGTGACTTGCTTAAAGTCACACAGCTGACAAGTGGCAGAGCAAGGATTAGAACTCACGACCTCTCACTGCAAAGCCTGTGCTCTTTCCACTAAGCGACGCTGCTTCCGTTACCGTTGAGGAAACTGAGGCACTGAAAAGTTAAATGACTTGCCCAAGATTACACAGCAAGCAATTGGTAGAGCTGGGATTAGCGGGTGCTCCCGGTCTCCCTCTGCCAACAAACCCAGGCCTCCATGCCGGGCAGAGGCCCGTGGCCTTGGGGCGAGTGCGGGATGGGGAAGGTCCCAGGGGTCTAGGACAGAGGGCACCACCCCCCACCCACCCCAAGTCCATCCCCAGGCCTGGACATAACCTTTCAGCATGGTTTAGCGGACATGGCAATGGGCCGGGGAATCAGTAGGTCATGGGTTCTAATCCCTGCTCCGCCTCCTGTCCGCTGTGTGACCTTGGGCAAATCGCTTCATTTCTCTGACCCTCAAAATGGGGATTGAGATTGTGAGCGCCACGTGGGACAGAGACCCTATTTGCTCGTACCCACCTCACCACTTAGTACGGTGCCCGGCACTCAGCAAACGCTACCTGATGGCAAGAGCGCGGGCTTGGCAGGATGTGGATTCTAATTCCGCCCCTGCCACTTGTCTGCTGTGTGACTTGGGGCAAGTCACTTAACTTCTCTGTGCTTCAGTGACCTCATCTGTAAACCGGGGATGAAGACTGTGAGCCCCACGGGGGACAACCCGATTACCTTGTATCTACCAGAGCTTAGGACAGTGCTTGGCACGTAGTAAGCGCTTAACAGATATTATTATTACTATTATGAAATGCCATCATTATTTCCCGAGGGTTGCCCCAAGCTCAGGGGTGACCCTGGCCCGGCCTGGAAGGGCCGAGCCTGTCGCCCCTCAGAAGGGGTGAACCCTGCCCCTCGCCCACCGCCCCCCCAAAACCCAGACCCAGGCCCCGCCCCCTGGCCACCAAGAACACAGTGGCCCTTTCTTCGAGGCCGGAGTGATGCCAGCCAGATGGCGATGTGCGCAGCCCCGAGCCGACATCCCTTACCTCGGACGTGCCGGGAAAGAAACACAACTTTGTCTGGGCCTATTCATGGTGGCGATGGGAAAGAGACCCAGAGACAGACAGAGGTAGAGGTAAAAAGAGAGACACACAGAGAGAAATGAGAGAAGGAAAGGGGGAGTGAGAGGAAGAGAAAGAGAAACAGAGAGAAAGGGAGAAAAAGAAAGGGGGAGTGGGAGGGAGAGAAAGATAGAGACAGAGAGAAAGGGAGAGAAGGAATAGGGGATTGGGAGAGAGAGAAAGAGAGAGAAAGGGAGAGAAGGAATAGGGGAATGGGAGGGAGAGAAAGATAGAGACAGAAAAGAAGAGAAGGAATAGGGGAGTGGGAGGGAGAGAGAGACAGAGAGAAAGGGAGAAAAGGAATGGGGGAGTGGGAGGGAGAGAAAGATAGAGACAGAGAGAAAAGGAGAGAAGGAATAAGGGAGTTGTAGGGAGAGAGAGACAGAGAGAAAGGGAGAGAAGGAATGGGGGAGTGGGAGGGAGAGAAAGATAGAGACAGAGAGAAAAGGAGAGAAGGAATAAGGGAGTTGGAGGGAGAGAGAGACAGAGAGAAAGGGAGAGAAGGAATGGAGGAGTTGGAGGGAGAGAGACAGAGAGAAAGGGAGAGAAGGAAAGGGGTAGTGAGAGGAAGAAACAGAGAGACAGAGAGAAAGGGAGAAAGGAAAGGGGGAGTGAGAGGAAAAAGAGAGAGATATAGAGACAGAGAGAAAGGGAGAAAAGGAAAGGGGGAGTGGGAGGGAGAAAGAGAGAGAGAAA
This sequence comes from Ornithorhynchus anatinus, assembly GCF_004115215.2. Lineage (NCBI taxonomy): Eukaryota > Metazoa > Chordata > Mammalia > Monotremata > Ornithorhynchidae > Ornithorhynchus > Ornithorhynchus anatinus. Next base: position 1,310,634 of record NC_041730.1, read on the forward strand.
AGGAGAGAAGGAATGGGGGAGTTCGAGGAAGAAAGAGAGAAACAGAAAGGCAGAGACAAAGGGAGAAAAGGAAAGGGGGAGTGGGAGGGGGAGAGAGAGAGACAGAGGGAAAGGGAGAAAGGAAAGGGAGAGTGAGAGGAAAGAAAGAGAAACAGAGACAGAGAGAAAGGAAGAAAAGGAAAGGGGAGTGGAAGGAAGAGAGAGAAACAGAGAGAGACAAGGAGACACACACACAGATACATATATAGGGAAAGGAAGAGAGAGAGGATAGGGGACAGAGACACAGAGAGAGAGACTTAGAGAGGGACCCCCATAGGCAGGGAGAGAGAGGGATAAAGAAACAGCCAGAGAGACAGACACACACAAACACACAAACACAGATCGAAGCAGCATGGCCTAGCGAATAGAACCCGGGTCTGGGAGTCAGAAGTTCATGGGTTCGAATCCCAGCCCTGCCACCTGTTTGCTGCGTGACCTTGGGCAGCCACTTCACTTCTCTGGGCTTCAGTTACCTCATTGTACAATGGGGATTGAAACCTTGAGCCTCACATGGGACTGTGTCCAACTTGATTTGCTTGTATCTATCCCAGCGCTTAGTACAGTGTCCGGCACAAATACCACCATAGCATCAACAGAGACAGGCAGGTAGGGAGTCAGGGAGAGAGAGAGACAGACAGGTGCAGAGACCTGGAGAGAGAGGCACAGAGAACTTAAAGTGGCTTGCCCAAGGTCGCACAGCAGACAAGTGGCGGAGCCGGGATTAGAACCCACATCCTCTGACCCAGGCTCTTTCCTCTGAGCCACACTGCTTCTGTTTATAGCATTGCCCATCTCGCCCTCTGGACTGTAAGGTCGCCGTGGACAAGGAATGTGTCTGATCATTGTTGCAGTGTACCCTCCCAAGCGCTTAGTACAGTGCTGTGCACACAGTACGTTCTCAGTAAATACAACGTAAGGGCTGTGGGATCAGAGGTTCGGTGAATATCTAGTGCTTAAGGAGGACAGATCCGAGTACTGTAGGTGTGGCAGAGGGGAGACTGTGAGCTCGTCGTGGGCAGGGATTGCCTCTCTTTATTGCTGTATTTTACTTTCCCAAGCGCTTAGTAGAGTGCTCTGCACACAGTCAGAGCTCAATAAATGAGACTGAATGAATGAGTGAGGGGGAATAGGGAAATGAGGGCTTAGTCAGGGAAGGCCGTCTGGAGGAGGGCTGATTTTAATACCTTGTGGGCAAGGAATGTGTCTGTTTATTGTTATATTGTCCTCTCCATTCATTCAAGTATTTATTGAGCGCTTACCGTGTGCAGGGCACTTGGAAAGTACAATTCGGCAACAGAGACAGACAATCCCTACCCCACAACGGGCTCACAGTCTAGAAGGGGAGAGACAGACAACAAATGAAAACAAAACAAATGGACAGACATCTCAATAGCATCAATATAAATAAATAGAATTACAGATATATACACATGATTAATAAAATAAATAGAATAATAAGTATGTACGTAGATACACACGAGTGCTGCGGGGCGGGGTGGGGGTAGAGCAGAGGGAGGGAGTCGGGGCGATGGGGAGGGGAGGAGGAGCAGAAGAAAAGGGGGGCTCAGTCTGGGAAGGCCTCCAGGAGGAGGTGGGCTATCAGTAGGACTTTGAAGGGGGACGCTTAGTTTGGTGCTTTGCACACAGTAAGCGCTCAATAAATACAAATGAATGAATAAGGCTTCAAAGGTGGGGAGAGTGCTGGTCTGTCGGATTAAGGTTGTGGGACAGGGTCTAGTGTCCAACCCGATTTGCTTGTCTCTACACCAGCGCTTAGAGCAGGGCCTGGAACGTAGTAAGCGCATAACAGATATTTAACACAGTTATTATTATTGTTACATGAAGGGAGAGGGGAGGGCCATTCCTTTTCCTCCACTTGCAGGTCCCCGCTTCCTTCCCCCATCACCGTCCCCCCTTTTCGTCCCTCTCGGCCCCCTCCTTTTCCCCTCGTACAGGCCGGGAGGACCGCGGGCCCGGTGGCTAGCGGTGGCAAAAGCCCAGACAGGCTTTTGGGGCCGGGGGCGGGGCCGGAGAGACAGAGGGTCCCTCCTGGCCCAGCAGTGACATTTAATTGAACATGTGCGGGAGAAAGGGAGATGGGGCCGGGGGCGGGGGCGGGGGTCCCCCGATGGCTCAGAGGGCAGGCTAATCAGCGGCTTCAGCTGGGATTGATACAGCCCGGATTAATGAAGTCCCGTGGCATCCCGCCCCCAGCCCGGAATACAAGTGGCCCAGCTGGCCTTCTCCCGCCCCGGCACCCCCGGCCAGGCCCCCGCCCCCCATTCGAGGGCTCAGGCCCTCAGAGACAGGACCGGCTGCTTCCTCGGCCCTTACCCGACAAGGCCCGTGCTGAACGGGGCTAAAGTCAAGAAAGAGGTTCCCCTTCCCCCTGCCCCCCAGGTTCTCCCCAACATCCCCCCACCAGATCCCCCCGATGTCCCCCGGCTCCTCCAGGCTCCTGATTCATTCATTCAATCTTATTAATTGAGCATTTACTGTGTAATAAATTACTTAGGAGAGGACCAGAGAACAATAAACGGACACATTCCCTGCCCACAACGAGGTTACAGGCTAGAGGGGGAGGCAGACATTAATAGAAATGGATAAATGATGGATAGGGACATAAATACTGTGGGGATGGGAGGGGGGATGAAGGAAGGGAGCAAGTCAGGGAGACATAGAAGGAAGTGGGAGAAAAAAGAGAAGAGAAGAGAAGAGAAGAGAAGAGAAGAGAAGAGAAGAGAAGAGAAGAGAAGAGAAGAGAAGAGAAGAGAAAAGAGAAGAGAAGAGAGAAGCGCAACTTAGTGGAAAGAGCCCGGGCTTGGGAGTCAGAGGACTTGGGTTCTAATCCCGGCCCCGCCACTCGTCTGCTGTGTGACCTTGAGCAAGTCACTACACTTCTCTGTGCCTCAATTACCTCATCTGGAAAATGGGGATTAAGAATGTGACGTGGGACAACCCGATTACCTTGTATCTACCCCAGCACTTCGAACAGTGCTTGCACATAGTAAGCGCTTAACAAATACCATCATCATCAAGAGGAAAGGAGGGCTTAGTCAGGAAAGGCCTTTTGGAGAAGATGGGCCTTCAATAAGGCATTCACCCCTCAATACGTATCTCCTAATTCCCTTGGCTTCCCCATCTTCTCCAAGAACCCCACCCCAGCACCCCAGTTCCTTCATTTCATCCTGGATTCTCCCAAATTCCCCCAGATCCCCCCTGGCTTCCTCCCTTCCCCCCACAATTCCCCCAGGTCATTCCGGGCTTCCCCCGACCACCTCTAGGGAAGGAGAGAAGCTTTTTGGATTCTGCTCCTTCTCTATCTGTAATTTATTTTAGTGTCTGTCTCCCTGTCTAGACTGTAAGTTCCTACTGGGCAGGGATCGTGTCTACCAACTCTGCCCTATTAATAATAATAATAATAATTATGGTATTTGTTAAGCGCTTACTATTGCCAGGCACTGTACTAAGCGCTGGGGTGGGTAAAGCAAATCGGGTTGGACACAGGCCCCGTCCCACGTGGGGTTCACAGTCTCAATCCCCATTTTGCAGACAAGGTAACTGAGGCCCAGAAAAGTGAAGTGACTTGCTCAGGGTCACACAGCCCACAAGCGGCAGAGCCGGGATTACAACCCACGTCCTTCTGACTCCCAGGCCCAAGCTCTATCCACTAGGACACCCTGCTTCTCTGTTGTACTCTCCTAAAGCGCATAGTACAGTGCTCAATAATGTCATCGATTGACTGGTTCTCCAGAGAACTCATTTGCAAGTCACCTGCACAGAAAATACTTTGCCTCCTTTCATTCATTCATCCATTCAATTGTATTTATTGAGCACTTACTGTGTGCAGGACACTGTACTACGCGCTTGGAATGTTCAATTCGGCAACAGATAGAGACAAATCTTGCCCAACAACAGCCCCCGGTTTAGAAGGGGTAGACAGACAGCTACACAAAACAAGTAGTCAGGCATCAATGCCATCAAAATAGATAGAATCATAGATTCATTCATTCATTCAATAGTATTTATTGAGCGCTTACTATGTGCAGAGCACATAGATATATCCTCTAACTCCCCAATTCCTCCCTTTGACCCCGACCCTTCCACCCCTCTTCCCCCTTTCCCCATCCCCCGATCCCCCCCTCAAATCCCAAACCCTGACCCCTAGGCCCTTAACGCCAACCCTCCATTCCCTTCCTGACACCCCCCACCCTCTGTGCCCTGGGGAACGGTCAAGTTCGAGGGGACCCCCCATAACCTCCCCCCCAACCCTAGTCCAAGGGGTCAGAGCTCCCAGCTTCGGTTCCTGGTCGGCCGGGATGTGCTGTGTGACCTTAAGCTGGTGGGAGCCGTCTCTGAGCCTCTGGGCCTGGGGAGGTCGTTCAATCAGTCGATCGTATTTACTGAGCACTTACCATGTGTGGGGCACTGAACTAAGCGCTTGGGAGTGGACAGTAGAACAATAAAGAGTGACTAAAAGGGTACATGAGAGGCCGCTGGTGAAAGGTAACAGAGGAAGGCTCCGTCCAGCCCTGGCTCTCGATTCATTCGATCAAATTTATTGAGCACTTCGCTGCGTGCAGAGCACTGTACTAGGCGCTTGGGAGAGGACCAGACAACAATAGACACATTCCCCGCTCTCCATTTGTGGTCCTCGCCTGAGCGGTCAGAGGGAAGCCGCCGAGTCAGCGGGGGGAGGGGGTGCCGGGGCGGGGGGCAGGGGGGAGAGCGAGGGAAGCGGGGGGAGGGAGGGGGCGGTTTCTATTTGGTTAATGGACTCGGGACAGTCTCTTTTGGGCCAGATGGCGATAAAAATGCTGTTTGACCCCCGTTTCCCCGGGAATATCAAGAAAGGCCCCTCACAACCACCCATATGGACAGCGAAAGGACCCCTCGCCTCCCCCCACCCCGGAATCCGCCGAAGCCGTCTCCTGCTTGGGGCTGGAGGGGTGAGGGCGAGGGGGGTGGGGGGCACACGGGCGGCTCGGATGGACAAAGCGAGGGGCTGGGGGCTGGGAGACTGGGGTTCGAGGCCCAGCTCATTTCCTGGTCTGCTGCTTACAAGAAGCAGGCCGGGCTTGGGAGTCAGAGCACGTGGGTTCTAATCCCGGCTCCGCCACTTGTCTGCCGTGTGACCTTGGGCAAGTCGCTTCACTTCTCTGGGCCTACAGTTCCCTCGTCTGTGAAATGGGGGTGAAGACTGTGAGCCCCATGTGGGACGGGGACTGTGTCCGTTCTGATTATCTCGTATCTACCCCAGTGCTTAGAGCAGTGCTTGGCTCATAATAAGTGCTTAAGAAATACCCTTATTATCATTATTATTACTGCTGGTCTTTGGGAATGTCACTCAACCTCTCTGGCCTCACTGTTCTTACCTCTAAAATGGGGATAAGGTCAATCCTGAGCCCCGTGGGGTAAGTTCACTGTAGGCAGGGGATACTTCTGTTTATTGTTGTACTGTCCTCTCCTAAGCACTTAGTACAGTGCTCTGCACGCAGCAAGTCCTCATAAATACGATTGAATGAATGAATGACAGAGGCTGTATCCAAACTGATGATTTGGTATCGGCCTCAGAATTTAGCACAGTGCTGGGCACAGAGTAAGATCTCCGCCCTCCCTTTGTCTTCGACTATGAGCCCTGTGTGGGGCAGGGACTGTGTTCCGACTGAAACTCCTCTCTCCACCCTAACTCTTTTTTTTTAAATGGCAACTGTGAAGCACTTACTATGTGCCAGACGCTGCATTAAGCTCTGGGGTGGATACAAGCTAACCAGATTGGACACAATCCCTCTCTCGCCTCACTCCAATCCATACTTCACTCCACTGCCCAGTTCATCTTTCTACAAAAACGTTCAGGACATGTCACCCCCCTCCCGATCAAAAATGTCCAGCGGTTGTCACGGAGATCCACCTCCGCATCTAACAAAAACTCCTCACCATTGGCTTTAAAGCCGTCCATCCCCTGGCCCCCTCCTACCTCACCTCCCTTTTCTCCGTCTCCATCCCCCTATTACATTCCGCTCCTCTGGCGCCGCTCACCTCCTCACGATTCTCGCCTGTCCTGCCGTCGACCCCCGGCCCACGTCCTCCCTCTGGCTTGGAACGCCCTCCCTCCTCACCTCCGCCAAACTAACTCTCTTCCCCTCTTCAAAGCTCTATTCATTCATTTAATAGTATTTATTGAGCGCTTGGAATGTACAAATCAAGAGCTCACCTCCTCCAGGAGGCCTTCCAAGACTGAGCCCTCCCTTTTCCTCCTCTCCAACTCCCTTCTGCTTCACCTTGACTTGCTCCCACCACCCCAACCCCGCAGTACTTATGTGTACATTTATAATTTTATTTATCTGTATTGATGTCTGTCTCCCTCAGTCTAGACCGTGAGCTCGCTGTGGGCGGGGATTGTCACTGTTTATTGTCTTGTACTTTCCCAAGCGATTAGTACAGTGTTCTACACACAGTAAGTGCTTAATAAATACCACTGAATGAGTGAATGATTGAATATGGAACTCAGAGTCTTAATCCCTATTTTACAGATGAGGTAACTGAGGCTCAGAGAAGTGACGTGCCAAGGCAGACAAGACAGAGCAGACAAGTGGCGGAGGCGAGATTAGAACCCATGACCTTCTAGAACCTATGGGTTCTAATCCCGCCTCGGCCCCTTTACTCGCTTGCCTGCTTTGTGACTTTGGGCAAGTCGCTTCACTTCTCTGGGCCTCAGCGACCTCATCTGTGAAATGGGGATGAAGACTGGGAGGCCCATGTGGGACAGGTATTCTGGTCAACCTGATTATCTTGTATAAGAATAATAATAATGTTGGTATTTGTTAAGCGCTTACTATGTGCAGAGCACTGTTCTAAGCACTGGGGTAGATACAAGGTAATCAGGTTGTCCCACGTGGGGCTCACAGTCTTAATCTGTAAACCCCATTTTACAGACGAGGTAACTGAGGCACAGAGAACTGAAGTGACTTGTCCTCGGTCACACAGCTGCCAAGTGGCAGAGCCAGGATTCGAACCCATGACCTCTGACTCCCAGGCCCATGCTCTTTCCACTGAGCTATGTGGCTTCTTTACGAACAGTGCTTGGCACATAGTAAGCGTGAGCCCGCTGTGGGCCGGGATTGTCTCTGTTTGTTGTTGGACGTCCCAAGTATTTAGTGCAATGCTCTGCACACAGTAAGGGCTCAATAAATACGATTGAACCAACACCATTCGTAAAGTACATTATAGTCCATATACACGGTCCTTGCCCTTAAAGAGTTTACAGTCTTGAGAAACGGTCTCCTGAGAAGCGGTGTGGTAAAGTGGCTAGAGCCCGGGCCTGAGAGTCAGGTCATGGGTTCTAATCCTGCCTCTGCCATTTGTTTGCTGTGTGACTGTGGGCAAGTCACTTTACTTCTCTGGGCCTCAGTTACCTCACCTGTAAAATGGGGATTGAGACCGTGAGCCTCCTCGTGGGGCAGGGACTGTGTCCAACCCAATGTGCTTGTATCCATCTCAGCGCTTAGTACACTGTTTGGCACATGGTAAGCACTTAACAAAAACCACAGTTATTATTATTACTATTTATAGTAATAATTGTGGCATTGGTAAAGCATTTACTATCATTTCCCCTTCTAGACCGTGAGCTTATTGTGAGCAGGGGAAGTGTCTGCCAACTCCATTCGATCGTACTTATCGCCACTTACTCTCTGCAAAGCACTGAAATTCTAATAATAATAATAATAATGTTGGTATTTGTTAAGCGCTTACTAGGTGCAGAGCACTGTTCTAAGCACTGGGGGAGATACAGGGTAATCAGGTTGTCCCACGTGAGGCTCACAGTCTTCATCCTCATTTTTACAGATGAGGTAACTGAGGCACAGTGAAGTGAAGTGACTTGCCCACAGTCACAGAGCTGCCAAGTGACAGAGCCAGGATTCGAACCCTGACCTCTGACTCTCAAGCCCGTGCTCTTTCCACCGAGCTACGCTGCTTTTCTTGTATCATACTCTCCCAAGCGCTTCATACAGTGCTCTGCGGACAGTAAGTGCTCAATAAATATCACAGATGATGATGATGATGATGATGTGCGAAGCACTGTGCTCTGGGACAGATACAGTCAGTCAAGCTGGGTGCTGGGCACCGTTCTAAGCGCTTGGGAGGGTACATATCTACAATTCTATTTATTTCTATTGATGCCCGTTTATTTGTTTTGCTATCTGTCTCCCCCCTTGTAGACTGTAAGCCCGATGTGGGCAGGGATTATCTCTCTTTATTGCTGAATTGGACTTTCCAAGCGCTTAGTACAGTGCGCTGCACCCAGTAAGCGCTCAATAAATACGATTGAATGAATGAATACTCCGCCCAGAGTAAGCCCGCAATAAATACGATTGAATAAATACAAAACAACGATAAACAGAGGCATTCCCTGCCCACAATTAGGAGGGGGAGATCTAGAGGGGGAGACAGACAGTAATCGTGCCCAATTCGTGTCCTGCGAGGGACGCGCAGTCGGAGGAGCCACGTCAGGTAATCAATCCCTATTTTACAGATGAGAAAATGAAGGCTCAGGAGACACAAGGTCACAGAAGAAGCAAGTGGCAGAGCCCGGATTAGACCCCAAAGGCTCCCCGGGGGCCCAGAGCCTGGATGCGCTTAGTACAGTGCTCTGCACATAGTAAGCGCTCAATAAATACTATTGAATGAATGAATGAATGAACGGACGAGCCTCTGTGTTGTGGTTTTGGTTTTATTAAAATAGTACTTGTTAAGCGTTAACTATGTGCCAGACAATGGGGTAGATCAATCAATCAATCAATGGTATTTACTCATTAAATCATATTTATTGAGTGCTTACTGGGTGCAGAGCAGTCCACTACGCTCTTGGGAGAGTAAATAGGACGTAGTGGATAGAGCCCGGGCCTGGGTGTCAGAAAACCTGGGTTCTAATCCTGACTTCTCCACGTGTCTGCTGTGTGACCTTAGGCAAGTCACTTCACTTCTTTTTGTGTCTCTTACTTTATGGGTAAAATGGGGATTGAGAGTCTGAGCCCCACGTGGGAAAGGGACTGTGTCCAACTTGATTTGCTTGTATCCACCCCAGCACTTAGTATTCATTCATTCAATAGTATTTATTGGGCGCTTACTATGTGCGGAGCACTGTACTAAGCACTTGGAATGGACAAATCGGTAACAGATAGAGACAGTCCCTGCCCTTTGACGGGCTTACGGTCTAATCGTACTTAGTACATTACTTAGTACATGTAAGCGCTTAACAAATACCATAATTATTATTACAATATAAAAATAAGGATTCCCTGCCCATTACTATGTGCGGAAAGCACAGAACTAAGCGTTTGGGAGAGCACGATTCAACTGAATTAGCAGACATGTTCCCTGCCCGTCATGAGCTTACAGTCTAGAGACAAGCTAAATCGGGCTGGACACCGTCTGTGTCCCACCCTTGGCTCACGGCTTGAAGCCCCATTTTACAGATGAGAAAAGTGAGGCCCGGAAAAGTGAAGTGACTTGCCCAAGGTCACACAGCAGACAAGTGGTAGAACCGGAATTAGAACCCAGGTTCTCTGGCTCCAAGGCCCTGGCTCTTTCCACTAGGCCACGCTGCTTTTCCGCAAGTGGAGATATGATTTCTCTCACGTTAACTCTCTCGACGTTTCTCCGGATCTGTTTCCTCTATCTCTGTCTCTCTCCTCTTTCTCTAAATTCTCTTTCTCGAAAGAAGCATTGTGTCCTTGGGCTTGGGAGTCAGGAGGACCAGGGTTCTAATCCCGACTTTGCCCCTTGTCTGCTCTGTGACCTTGGCCAAGTCACTTCTCTGGGCCTCAGTGACCTCATCTGTCAAATGGGGATGGGGTCTGCGAGTCCCATGCGGGACAGGGACTTCTAATATCTATCCCAGCGCTTAGAACAGTGCTTGGCACGGAGTAAGCGCTTAACAAGTACCATTATCATTATTATTATTATTATCACTGAGCCGGGTCAGGGACTGGTTCCACCCTGATTTGCTAGTACCCAACCCAGCGCTTAGAACAGTGCTTGGCACAGAGTAAGCGCTTAACAAGTACCATTATTATTAGGATTATTATCATCACTGAGCCGGGACAGAGACTGTGTCCAACCTGATTTTCTAGCAGTGCTTAGAACAGTGCTTGGCACATAGTAAGCGCTTAACAAGTATCATTCGTGGCTCAGTGGAAAGAGCCCAGGCTTGGGAGTCAGAGGTCATGGGTTCGAATCCCGGCTCTGCCACTTGTCAGCTGAGTGACTTGGGTAAGTCCCTTAACTTCTCTGTGCCTCAGTTCCCTCCTCTGTAAAATGGGGATGAAGACTCTGAGCCCCATGTGGGACCACCTGATTACCCTGTATCTACCCCAGCGCTTAGAACAGTGCTTTGCACGTAGTAAGCGCTTAACAAATACCAACATTATTATTATCATTATTATTATTGGCACTGAGCCGGGACAGGGACTGTGTCCAACCTGATTCGCTAGTACCCGACCCAGCGCTTAGAACAGTGCTTGGCACAGAGTCAGCGCTTAACAAGTACCATTATTATTAGGATTATTATTTTCACTGAGCCGGGACAGGGACTGTGTCCGACCTGATTGGCTAGTACCCAACCCAGCGCTTAGTACAGTGCTTGGCACATAGTCAGCGCTTAACAAATACCACAGTTATTATTCACTGAGCCTCAGTTGTAACACGGGGATTAAGAGTCTGAGGCCCAGGTGGGACATGGATTGGGTCCAACCTGATTAGCTTGCATCTACCCCAGTGCTTAGAACAGTGCTTGCCACATAGTAAGCGCTTAACAAGTACCATCGTTATTACTATTATTAATTTTCTGGGAAAAGGGGTGCAGGATCCCATCTTCCCAGCCTGCCCGCCCCCGTCCCATCCAGGGAGGTGAAGACAGTGGAAAGGGAGCAGGCGCGGACTCCAAGGCCGGACTTGAGAGAAGAGTCGCCCCAAAATCGCTCTCCCCCGCTTCAAAGCCCTCCCGAGAGCTCACCTCCTCCAGGAGGCCTTCCCAGACTGAGCCCCCCTTTTCCTCTGCTCCCCCTCCCCGTCGCCCCCACTCCCTCCCTTTGCTCTCCCCCCCACCCCGCCCCCCGCCCACTTATGTCTTTATGCATAAATCTATAATTCTCTTTATATTAATGCCTATTTACTCATTTTGATGTCTGTCTCCCCCCACAAGACTGTGAGCCCGTTGTGGGCAGGGATTGTCTCTGTTGACTTGTACTTTCCAAGCGCTTAGTACAGTGCTCTGCACACAGTAAGGACTCAACGAATACGACAATGAATAAGAATAATAATGTTGGAATTTGTTAAGCGCTTACTATGTGCAAAGCACTGTTCTAAGTGCTGTGGCGGGGGGATACAAGGTGATCAGGTGGTCCCACGTGAGGCTCACAGTCTTCATCTTCTTCATTTTAGAGATGAGGGAACTGAGGCCCAGAGAAGTGAAGTGACTAGCCCAAAGTCACACAGCTGAGAAGCGGTGGAGTGGGGATTAGAACCCATGACCTCGGACTCCCAAGGCCGGGCTCTTTCCACTGAGCCACACTGCTTCTCGAATGAATGAACGGATACCTGCTCTGTGAGTATGTTCCCTTCTGGCAGCTGCCCCCCGGTCCACCCTTCTGCCGGGACCCCAATAACCAACCGGAGGAGGGGGGACCATCAGGGATGGACACTCTGGGGTCCCTGACAGACCGTAAACCCTAAACCCAGAAGCAGCGTAGCGCAATACCTGGGAGTCATGAGGTCATGGGTTCTAATCCCGCCTCTGCCACTGGTCTGCTGTGTGACCTTGGGCGAGTCACTTCACTTCCTCTGGGCCTCAGTTCCCTCATCTGGAAAACGGGGATGGAGACTGTGAGCCCCACGTGGGACAGGGACTGTGACCAATCTGATTTGCTGGTATTATTAATAATAACAAATGCCATAATAATCGTAATAATACTGCGCCCCGGTCCTCGGATGGAGTTTCGGCCATCAGTCCGTCCCTCGGGCGGTCTGCCCTGTGTCCTGAGTTTAGTATAGTGCCTCAATGCTTAGTACAGTGCCTGGCACAAAGTAAGAGCTTAACAAATACCATAATAATAATAATGCGCCCCAGTCCTTGAGTGTTGCTTCACTCTTCAGTCTGACAGACAATCCTCCCTCTGTACTGTGCTTAGTATAGTGCCTCGGCGCTTAGTACAGTGCCTTGCACATAGTAAGAGTTTAACAAATACCATAATAATAATAATAATACTGCATGTTGACTACGTGCTGAACACTGCACGAAACATTTGGGAGACAGTGACTGTTCCCCCCTTCCAGCCACATAGCGCTTATGTCCTTATCTGTAATTTTATTTATCTGTACCGATGTCTGTCTCCCCGCCCTAGACTATAAACTCATTGTGGGTAGGGCTTGTGTCTCTTTATTGTTGTATTGTACTCTCCTAAGTACTTAGTGCTTAGTACAGTGCTCTGCACACAGTAAGTGCTCAATAAGTACTACTGAATGATTGAATGAATGAATGAACAGTACCCCTCACATCCCCCACTGTCCGATTTAATGATAATAATAACAACTGTGGCATCTGTTAAGCACTTACTGTGTGCCAAGCACTGTTCTAAGCGCCGGGGTGATACAAGGTATTCGGGTTGGACCCAATCCCCGTCCTCCAAAGAGCTCACCATCTTCACCCCCATTTTCCAGATGAGGGAACTGAGGCCCAGAGAAGTGAAGTGACTGGCCCCAGATCACAGGTGCTTACTATGTGCAAGACATTGTACTAAGCGCTGAGGCACTGTTCTAAGGTCGGTACAGAGGGCGGCCCGAGGACAGGGGCGCTGGGTTGGGGGGTTCCCCCCATCCTCCCCTTCCCCACCGTCTTGGGAGGGGATTGATGGGGATTGATGAAGTGGGGGGCTCTGGGCGGACTGGAATAATAACGATGGTATTTGTTAAGCGCTCACTATGTGCCGAGCACTGTTCTAGGCGCCGGGATAGATCCAAGGACATCAGGTGGTCCCACGAGGGGCCTCGCAGTCTTCATCCTCCTTTTCCAGAGGCGCTCACTGAGGCCCAGAGGTGAAGAGACTGGCCCAGAGTCACCCAGCTGCCAAGTGGTGGAGCCGGAATTAGAACCCACGACCCCTGACTCCCAAGCCCTCGCTCTTTCAACTAAGTCCCGCTGCTTCTGGTGGGGAATTCCCCGTCGGGATTTTCTCCCCCCGACAGATCGGGCTGGAGCCCCGTGCCCGGCATCCCAAAGGGGCACCGCGACCCCCGGCCCCTGCCCCATCTGCGGAGGCGGGCACGAAATGGGGAGGAGGGTGGGAAGAAGAGAGGGGGCTGGGGAGGAGGGGGCTGGGGGAAGAGGGGGCTTGGGAGGGAGGGGGCTTGGGGAGCAGGGGGCTTGGGGGCAGGGGGCTTGGGGAAGGAGGGGGAGGAGGGGAGGGGGCTGCGGGGTAGGGGGCTGGGATGGGGGCTGGGGATAGGGGGCTTGGAGGGAGGGGGAGGGGGGCGGGTCGGGGAGGGGTCTGGGATTAGCGTGGCCGCGGCCATCTGGTGCGAAGGGGCAGGCGCCGGGGACAAAGGCGTTGGGGCCGGCCGAGAGAGCCGAGTGTGCCGCCCTATTGACCTGCAAATCAGACTTTCAGAGAGAATTAAAGCTGGACGCCCCCCCCCGCCCCCGCCCCCGCCCCCGCCCCCTAAACCCTCCGCCCAAGCCCCTTCCCCCAAAGCCCCTCCTAAGCCCCTTCCCCCAAGCGCCCTCCCAAGACCCTTTCACCCAAGCCCCTTCCCCCCAAGCCCCTTCCCCCAAAGCCCCCTCCCCCCAAAAGCCCCCTCCCCCTAAAAGCCCCTTTTTCCCCTAAGCCCCCCACCCCCAGCCCCTTCCGCGTCTGAAGAGACGCCAAACCCCGCGGGTCCAGACAGGAGCCAGAAGTGGAGAAAGGGCAGAGTTGTCACACACAGAGACACACACACAAACACACAGACCCCCCTCCCCCCCCCCCCCCCGAGCATCCCCCTCCCCTCCCCTGCCTCGAAACAGCGCCTTCGTAGCTTAAGGGTTAAGGGGCACATGCGATCATGGTCATAATCATAACTATGATACTCGTTAAGCGTGGACCAAGTGCCGGGCACTGTACTGAGCACCGGGTTGGATAGAGTCAGGTTGGACACTGTCCCTGTCCCGCGTGGGGCTCACGGCCTTCGTCCCCATTTGACAGATGAGAGCACTGAAGGCCAGAGAATAATCACGACGGTATCCGTTAAGCGCTTACGATGTGCCAAGCACTGTTCTAAGCGCTGGGGTAGATACAGGGTCATCAGGTTGTCCCGCGTGGGGCTCACGGTCTTAAATCCCATTTTACAGACGAGGGAAGGGAGGCCCAGGGAAGTGACGAGACTCGTCCGAGGCCACACAGCGGACAAGGGGAGGAGCTGGATTAGAACTCATGACCTGCGACTCCCAGGCCCGGGCTGCAGCCGCTACTCCAGGCTGCCAGAGCGGAGCCAGAGATGTCTCTTTGGGGCAGGACTGTGTGTTGAACGTCTCCTAGAGGGTTCTGCAAACGGGAGGGAAATGCCAGCGAGGGGCAGCAGGGCCTGGACGGTCCATTTGGGTATTGACTGATTCAGTTAGTCGTATTTATTGAGCGCTTACTCTGTGCCGAGCACTGGACTAGACGCTTGGAAAGTACAATGCAGCGAAAGAGACAATCCCTGCCCACACCGGGTTTACAGTGGTCACTGGGGGGGAATTAGGGTGGGAAAGGGGAGAGTCCGGGGGGTTGGATAATGTGGCCTGGGTCACTGGGGGAGAATCAGGGATAAATACTATTGAATGAATAAGAATGTTAGGTCTATTCCCCTATGTCACGCTGCCACTTAATAATAATAATACTTTTGGTATTTGTTAAGCGCTTACTATGTTCCAAGCACTGGGTAGCTACAAGGTCATCAGGTTGTCCCCCGTGAGGCTCACAGTCTTCATCCCCATTTGACAGCTGAGGGAACTGAGGCACCGAGAAGTTGTGACTTGCGCAAAGTCACACAGCTGATAAGTGGCAGAGCCGGGATTAGAACCCACAACCTCTGACTCCCAAGCCCCGGGCTCTTTCCCCTAAACCATACTGCTTCTCTTCTATTGTTGTGTTGTGCTCTCCCAAGAGCTTAGTACAGTGCTCTGCACCCAGCAAGCCCTAACTAGACAAGCAGGGTGGCTCAGTGGAAAGAGCCCGGGGTTGGGAGTCAGAGGTCATGGGTTCTAATCCCGCCTCTGCCACGTGTCAGCTGTGTGACTTTGGGCAAGTCACTTCACTGGGCCTCCATGACCTCATCTGTAAAATGGGGATTAAGACTGTGAGCCTCACGTGGGATAACTTAATCACCCTGTATCTCCCCCAGCGCTTAGAACAGTGCTCTGCACACAGCAAGCGCTTAACAAATACCACCATTATTGTTATTAGAACAGTGCTTGGCACATAGTAAGCGCTTAACATCATTGTTCTTGTCTGTCCGTCTCCCCCGATTAGACCGTAAACCCGTCAAACGGCAGGGACCGTCTCTATCTGTTGCCGACTTGTTCATTCCAAGCGCTTAGTACAGTGCTCTGCACATAGTAAGCGCTCAATAAATACTATTGAATGAATGAATGAACACATACCTTTTTTTTTAATATAGTTCGCTGCACCCAGCAAGCGCTTAACAAGTACCATTATTTTTTTTAATACAGTGCTCTGCACCCAGCAAGCGTTTAGTACAGTGCTCTGCACCCAGCAAGCGTTCAAGAAAGGAATGAATGAACGGGGGCGCGGATTTGGGAGAGGGCGGGAAGGTTGGCGGCGGAGAGGTGGGAGAGGGGGCGGGAATCCAGGCTGAGGGGCGGGAGATCGCCTCCCCTCTCCCCCGTTAATCCCAAACCTCAAGGAGTCAAAGATCAACTGTCACAGCGCTGCGCGAACCTTTTTACCCATTCATTCACTCAGTCGCACTTATTGAGCGCTTACCGTGTGCAGAGCACTGTACTGAGCGCTTGGAAAGTCCACTTGTGCAATAAAAAGAGACCATCCCTGCCCACACCGGGCTCCCAGTCTAGAAGGGGGGAGACAGACAGCAAAACTAGAAAATAATAATAATAATAATGGTATTTATTAAGCGCTTACAATGTGCCAAGCACTGGTTCGGATGCCACTTACTGTTGGTATTTGTAAAGCGCTTACTATGTGCAGAGCACTGTTCTAAGCGCTGGGGTATACAGGGTTAATCAGGTTGTCCCACGTGAGGCTCCCAGTCTTCACCCCCATTTTCCAGATGAGGTACCTGAGGCACAGAGAAGTGAAGTGACTGGCCCACAGTCACCCAGCTGACAAGTGGCAGAGCCGGGATTCGAACCCATGACCTCTGACTCCCAAGCCCGGGCTCTTTCCACTGAGCCACGCTGCTGTCAGCTGTGTGACTGTGGGCCAGTCACTTCACTTCTCTGTGCCTCAGTTACCTCATCTGAAAAATGGGGAGGAAGACTGGGAGCCTCATGTAGGACAACCTGATGACCCTGTAACTCCCCCAGCGCTTAGAACAGTGCTCTGCACATAGTAAGCGCTTAACAAATACCAACATTATTATTCTAAGCCCTGGGGAGGGATGCAAGCTAATGAGGGGGGGCAGACCCTCGCTGCCACAGCCCGGGAAAGATGGAGAAGCAGCAAGGCCTAGAAGAAAGAGCGCAGCGTCTGGGTGTCAGTAGGATCTGAGTTCTAATTCAGCTCTGCCTCTAGTCAGCTGTGTGACCTTGGGTAAATCACTTCACTTCTCTGGGCCTCATCTGTAAAATGGGGATTAAGAGGGTGAGTCCTAGGGGGGGCAGGGACTGTGTCCAAACTGCCTAACTCGTATCTCCCCCCAGCGCTTAGAACAGAGCTTGGCACGTAGCGCTTAACAAATACCGCAATTATTATTATTAATTATTACATAGAAAGCGCTTAACAAATACCCTGATAATTACTATTGATTATTACATAGCGCTCAACAAATACCACAATTATAACTATTGATTATTACACAGTAGGCGCTTAACAAATACCACAGTTATTGATTATTACATCATAAGCGCTCAACAAATACCAGAGTTATTGCTATTGATTAATACATTGTAAGCGCTTAACAAATGCCATGATTATTACTATTGTTTACTACATAATAAGCGCTTAAGAAATACCACAGTCATTACTATTGATTATATAGTCAGCGCTTAACCAATTCCACGATTATTACTATTATTACACAGTCAGCGCTTAAAAAATATCACGATTATTTCTACTGATTACATAGCGCTCAACATACACCTCGATTATTACTATTGATTATTACCTAGTCAGTGCTTAACAAATACCACAATTATTAGTATTGATTATTACATAGTCAGCGCTTAACAAATAACACGATTATTCCTGTTGATTACTCTACAGTCAGCACTTAACAAATACCACAATAATTAGCATTGATTATTACATAGTCAGCGCTTAACAAATAGCATGATTATTCCTACTGGTCACTCTGTAGTCAGAGCTTAACAAATACCACAATTATTAGTATGGATTATTACATAGTGTTTAAGAAATAGCACAATTTTTTCTGTTGATTACGATAGTCAGCACTTAAATACCACAATTATTAGTATTGATTATTACATAGTCAGTGCTCAACAAATACCTCGATTATTACTATCGATTATTACCTCGTCAGCGCTCAACAAATACGACGATTACTACTATCGAGAGGCAGCGTGGCTCAGTGGAAAGAGCCCGGGCTTGGGAGTCAGAAGTCATGGGTTCTAATCCCGGCTCGGCCACTGTCAGCTGTGTGACCGGGGCAAGCCACTTCACTTCTCTGGGCCTCAGTGCCCTCATCTGTCAAATGGGGATGAAGACCGTGAGCCTCACGCGGGACAACCTGATGACCCTGTATCTCCCGCAGCGCTTAGAACAGTGCTCTGCACATAGTAAGCGCTTCACAAATACCGACATTATTATTACTATCGAGGAGCAGCGTGGCTCAGTGGAAAGAGCCCGGGCTTGGGGGTCAGAGTCCATGGGTTCGAATCCCGGCTCGGCCACTTGTCAGCTGTGTGACTGTGGGCGAGTCACTTCACTTCTCTGGGCCTCAGTTCCCTCATCTGTCAAATGGGGATGAAGACCGTGAGCCTCACTGCTCTGTATCTCCCCCACCGCTTAGAACAGTGCTCTGCACAGAGTAAGCGCTTAACAGATACCAACATTATTCTTATTATTGTTACCATCGATCATGACCTGGTCAGGGCTGGAGAAATCCCGTTAAAAAAGACAACATCCATTCATTCAATAGTATTTATTGAGCGCTTACTCTGTGCAGAGCACTGGACTAAGCGCTTGGAATGAACGAGTCGGAAAATACTAAAAGGGTTTAGAAGGTGGCTTTCCAGGGGCATCTTTTTGATGTTATTTTTCTTCGGAGGGGGCCAGAGGGAAGAGGGGAGGACGGGGCCGGGGTGCGGGGGGATGGGGAAGGGGGGGGGGGGTCCCGTCCAGCAGATGGACCAGCCGGCCGGCGCAGTGGGGGAGAGGGGAGGGGACCCCCGAGTCAGGGCCCGCAAGCCACTGTGCGCTGAGCGTGAGGGACAATAAGCAGGGAGGGACGAGGCCGGTCCTTAGGCCGTGGTGCCGTTGCCATGGAGACGGACCTGGCCCCCCCCGGGCCATTGTTTTGGGGGCACGAGTTGTCACCCAGCAGATGGTCCCTGCGCTCTGGGCCTCAGTCATCCGGGGGCGCCCAGTGAAGGAATGCGGGAAAACCAAGGCACCATCTGTTTTCCGGGGGCCTGGCGGGGGGAGGGTCGTGCCCACCTGCCCGAGGAGGGGGGCGGCCCGACTGGCGGAGGGCGACTCACCCTAATAATAATAATAACTATAAGCGTGGTTCGGTGGAAAGAGCCTGGGCTTCGGAGTCAGAGGTCATGGGTTCGGCTCCCGGCTCTGCCACTTGGCAGCTGCGTGACCGTGGGCGAGTGGCTTCACTTCTCTGGGCCTCAGTGACCTCATCTTGGAAAATGGGGATTAACTGGAGCCTCACGTGGACCACCCGATGACCCTGTATCTCCCCCAGCGCTTTAGAACAGTGGTAAGCGCCTAACAGATACCAACATCATTATTATTATCTGTTAAGCCCTTACTACGGGCCGGGCCCCGTTCGAAGCGCTGGAGGAGGTCCCGGGTCATCAGGTGGTCCCACGGGGGCTTCATCTCCATTTGACAGATGAGGGAACTGAGGCACAGAGAAGTCAAGAGGCTGGCCCCAGGTCACACAGCTGACAATAATAGTAATGATGATGGTAGCCCAAGCTTGTCCCACGAGGGGCTCACAGGCTTCATCCCCACTTTGCTGATGAGGGAATCGAGGCCAGAGAAGTGGAGAGGCTGGCCCAGAGTCACACAGCTGACAATAGTAATAATGATGATGGTATCTTTTAAGCGCTTATTATGGGCCGGGCACCGTTCTAAGCGCTGGGGGAGATCCAAGGTCATCAGGTTGTCCCACGGGGGGCTCACAGGCTTCATCCCCATTTTCCAGAGGAGGGAACTGAGGCCCAGAGAAGTGAAGTGACTCACCCAGAGTCACACAGCTGGTAAGTGGCAGATCCGGGATTAGAACCCGTGACCTCTGACTCCCAAGCCCGTGCTCTTTCCTCTAACCCACGCTGCTTCTCTATTATTAATAATAATAATGTTATTTGCAAAGCGCTCGCTATGTGCCAAGCACTGTTCTAAGCGCTGGGATGATGATGATGATGGTATTTGTTAAGCGCCGACTATGTGACGGGCGGTGTAATAATAATAATAATAATAATGTTGGTATTTGTTAAGCGCTTACTATGTGCCGAGCACTGTTCTAAGCGCTGGGGTAAACACAGGGGAATCAGGTTGTCCCACGTGGGGCTCACAGTTAATCCCCATTTTACAGATGAGGGAACTGAGGCAC
Organism: Ornithorhynchus anatinus; assembly: GCF_004115215.2. NCBI lineage: Eukaryota > Metazoa > Chordata > Mammalia > Monotremata > Ornithorhynchidae > Ornithorhynchus > Ornithorhynchus anatinus. Next base: position 1,330,695 of record NC_041730.1, read on the forward strand.
AGAGAAGTTAAGTGACTCGCCCACAGTCACACAGCTGACAAGTGGCAGAGCTGGGATTCGAACTCATGAGCCCTGACTCCAAAGCCCGTGCTCTGTCCACTGCGCCACGCTGCACTAAGCACTGGGGTGGAACAAGCAAATCGAGTTGGACACAGTCCCTGTCCTACGTGGGGCTCGCAGTCTCCAGCCCCATTTTCCAGATGGGGGGACCGAGGCCCAGAGAAGTGAAGCGGTTTGCCCAAGGTCGCACAGCAGCATCATGATCATAATTGTGGTATTTGTTTATGAATTAATCGTTCATTCAATCGTATTTATTGAGCACTTCCTGGGTGCAGAGCACTGTACTAAGCGCTTGGAAAATAAATTCAGCAACAGATAGAGACAATCCCTACCCAACCACGGGCTCACAGACTAGAAGGGGGAAAACTGTTTAGCGCTTACTGTGTTGCCCGGGACTGTACTAAGCGCTGGGGTGGATACAAGCAAATCGGGTTGGATCCAGTCCCTGTCCCACGGGGGCTCACAATCCCCATCCCCATTTTACAGATGAGGTAACTGAGGCCCAGAGAAGTGAAGTGACTTACCCTTGGGTCACACAGCAGACAAGTGGTGGAGTCAGGATTAGAACCCACGACCTCTGACTCCCAGGTCCAAGCTTTAGCCACTAAGCTCAGCGCCTACAGTGTGCAAACCACTGTACTGGGCTCCTACTGGGAGCCGAGCGCTGAACTAGACATCGTCTGTGTGCCGCGGGCTGTACTGGACATCTACTGTGGGCAGAGGGCTGTGCTGAGCTCCTACTGAGTGCCAAGCAGTGTACTAGGCGCCAGCTCCAGTTCATTGCTCTGTGCCGGGCGCCAGCTTAGTCCAGAGTGTCATCCTGATGATGATGATGACGGTATTTGTTAAGCGCTTCCTAGGGGCCAAACACTGTTCTAAACGCTGGACTAGATCCAGTAATCAGGTTGCCCCACGTAGGGCTCACAGACTTCATCCCCAGTTTCCAGATGAGGTCACTGAGGCCCAGAGCAGTGAAGTGACTTACCCAAAGTCACACAGCCGACCAGTAGCTGAGGCGGAATTAGAACCCACGACCTCTGACTCCCAAGCCCGGCTTATTGCCGCTAAGTCCCGCTGCTTCTGTCTCGGGAACTCTGTGGGTGGAGAACTACAGTATGAGCGCCTTGCTGGGTTCTGAGCGCCGTGCCGGGCTCCTGCTGTGTGCAAAGCATTGCGCAAAGCACTGACGGTAAATACAATTCCAATTTAGACGGTCTCCCGGCTCCCCGAGGGAGCAACCCAGAATTTGGAGTGTCCTGTTTCATGTGGAGGCTGGAAGGAGCAGGGGGAGGGGGTGGAGAGGCGGGTGCGGGGTGCGAATCTTACCCCAAAACCCAAAGTGGTAGTGAGCGCTCTCCCTCCCCTCCGCCCCCATGCACCGCGCCACCCTCTCAATCATCCACCCATCCATTCATTTAATCGTATTTATTGAGCGCTTACTCTGTGCGGAGCACACGGAGCATAGAAAAGCAGCGTGGCTCAGTGGAAAGGGCCCGGTCATGGGAGTCAGAGGTCATGGGTTCTAATCCCAACTCTGCCCCTTGTCTGCCGGGTGACCTCGGGCAAGTTACTTCCCTTCTCTGGGCCTCAGTGACCTCATCTGGAAAATGGGGAGGAAGACGGTGAGCCCCACGTGGGGCAACCTGATGACCTTGGATCTCCCCCAGCGCTTGGCACATAGTCGGCGCTTAACAAATACCATCACCGTTATTAGTATCGGCTGGGCAGTCCTGGGTCACCGGGGGAGAGTAGGAGAGGGAGAGGGGAGAGGCGGGGGGGATGGGACGGTCCGCGCTGGGTCACCGGGGGAGAGTCCGGGGGGTGAGCAGGCCTGTCATGATTGGCGTCTCCCCCATCCCCCCCTCGCGGCCCAGCCGGGGCCCGTGGCAGCCGCCCGGCAGCTGCTGCCGCCCGCCCAGCCGGACAGCTGGTCGGCCAGGAGGAGGCTCGTGCGGTCGGCTGGGCCCGGGCCTGGAGGCCCGACCGTCTGGGGCAATCCGTCAGACGGCCCCTCGGCCCCCATATTTACTGCACGCTTACTCTGTACTAAGCGCTTGGGAGAGGACAATACAACAGACGCATTTCCCGCCCACAATAATAGCGATGGCCTTTGTTGAGCGCTTACTATGGGCAGAGCGCTGGGGAGGACACAAGGCCAACGGGTTGTCCCACGTGGGGCTCACAGTCTTCAACCCCATCTTCCGGATGAGGGAACTGAAGCACAGAGAAGTTAAGGGACTCGCCTAAGTCACGCAGCAGACGGGCGGCAGACTGGGATTAGAACCCATGACCTTCTGACTCCCAGGCCCGGGCTCTAGCCACTGCACCATGCCGCTTCTCGTTGGGTTCGTACTCTGTGCAGAGCACTTTGCTGGGCGCCTGCTGCGCCCACAGAGCTGCGCCGGTTGCCCGCTGGGTGCAAACCGCTGCATTGAGCTCCTACTGTGTGCAGAGCGCTGTGCCGGGCACCAGCCGGGTGCAGAGCTCCGTATTGGGAGCCTACCGCGTGCAGAGCGTCGTGTCGGGCGCCTGCAGGCTGCAGAACGCCGTGCTGGGAGCCTACTGCTTCTAGAGCGTCGTGTTGGGTCCCTACTGTGTATGGAGCCCCGTGGTGGGTGCCTACCGTGTGCCGAACGCTGCGCCGTGTGTCTGGGAACATAGGAGAGGCGGATGGTGAAGTCCGATTTTATTTTCACACCTCTGCTCGGCTTCGGGCTGGAGGTTTGAGGCCGGGCTGCCTGCGCCTCCCCCTCCTCCTGCCCCCCTTCCCCCCCTCCCCTCGCCCCCCCGGCCCCCCGCCCCGCCACGTGGCCCTGCCCATTGTGCCCTCCCGCCCTCCCTCCCGCTCTCGGCGGGAAGCAGGCCGAGGCTCCCGCCCCCGCGCCCCCAGCCCCGCGGGGAGCCCCGGGACCCCCGAGCCCACGTGGCCCAGCTGCCGCCCCCTCCCCATCACGCCCCCGCCGTCCTCCCCCGCCCATCCTCCTGGCGGCGGGGGTCCCGTCCGCTCCGACGCCAGGCCGACCACCCGTCGCCGGGGCCAGTTCAGCCACGTGTGGGTGTGGGGGCGTGCGGGGGGCGAGGGGGGCCTGCGGCCCCCAGCTCTCCAGGGAGACTTTCCCACCTCTCACTCTTTTCCTCAGCTCTAGTTGGTAGACGGGGCCCACGAACAGGGGGCAGGGGTCTCCCGGGCCCCGGCCGAGGCCCGCGTCCAGGCGAGGCGGGCCGTCCCGTCCCCGGGGGCTGCGGGGGGCGGAGGTCAGCGGGTAAGGCGGCCGGGCCTCGTCTGGGGTCGGGGGTCAGGGGACGGTCGTCGCGCTGCGCCCCTGGAAGCTGGGATTTTGAAATCGGCTCCGTGGCGAGACTCGGCTGGCACGTCGGGCCTGCCACGGGGCATTGTCTCCGAGACAGCTGCTCTCTTGGGTTACCCCGCTCCGTCCCACCCCGGCCCCCGGCTCTCCCTCTGACACGCTCCCCCGGCCTCACCGTCTCTCCCCCCCTCGCTCTCTGTCCCTCCCTCGGATCCACCGTCTCTCAATAATAGTAATAATGCTATCTGTTAAGCGCTCACTATGTGCCAGGCACTGTTCTAAGTGCTGGGGGGGATAGGAGTCAATCGGATGAGCCCCCGTCCCCCGTGGGGCTCACGGTGACAATCCCCATTTTCCAGATGAGGGAAGTGAGGCCCAGAGAAGGGAGGCGGCTTGCCCAAGGTCACACAGCAAAGTGGCAGAGCCGGGATTAGAACCCATGACCTCCTCACTCGCAGGTCCGGGCTCCAGCCGCTACATCACGCCCTATGAAATAAAATAAATAGATGTTGGCATTTGTTAAGAGCTTACTATGTGCGGAGCGCTGTTCTAAGCGCTGGGGTAGTTACAGGGTCATCAGGTTGTCCCACGTGAGGCTCACAGTCTTCATCCCCATTTTACAGTTGAGGTCACTGAGGCCCAGAGAGGTGAAGCGACTTGCCCACGGTCAAGCAGCTGATAAGTGGCAGAGCCGGGATTCGAACCCGTGACCTGTGACTCCCAAACCCGGGCTCTTTCCACTGAGCCTCGCTGCTTCCACCTGACTCTGGCTGGGCTTTTTGGCTTCTGTCCACCTCTCTGACCTCTCTCTTTGTCTCTACGGTAATATTAACCCCTCAGTGTTATTTATTGAGCGCCTCCCCTGCGCAGAGCACTGGGCTAAGGACTTGGGAGAGTACAGTACAGTGGAGTTCACGGGGGTGAAGGGACTACAATTCAGGGACGGATTTCGACCCCGAACAAAAGAGCGGCAAAGAGCCCGGAGGTAATCAGGAGAAGAGCCCGGGCTTGGGAGTCAGAGGTCGTGGGTTCTAATCCCACCTCTGCCACCTGTCAGCTGGGTGACTTGGGGCAAACCCCTTCACTTCTCTGGGCCTCAGTTCCCCCCTCTGTAAAATGGGGATGAAGCCTGTGAGCCCCACGTGGGACAACCTGATCACCTCGTGGAAAGAGCACAGGCTTAGGAGTCAGAGGACCTGGGTTCTAATCTCTGCTCTGCCTCCTGTCAGCTGTGTGACTTTGGGCAAGTCATTTCACTTCTCTGTGCCTCAGTTACCTCCTCTGTAAAATGGGGATGAAGACCGTGAGCCTCACGTGGGACAACCTGATGACCCTGTATCTCCCCCAGTGCTTAGAACGGTGCACGGCACATAGTAAGCGCTTAGCAAATACCGACATTCTTATCATTATTACACTACCTACCTCAGCGATTAGAACAGTGCTTGGCACATAGTTAGTGCTTAATAGCTCTGCCACTTGTCAGCTGTGTGACTGTGGGCAAGTCACTTCACTTCTCTGTGCCTCCATTCCCTCATCTGTGAAATGGGGATGAAGACTGTGAGCCTCACCTGGGACAACCTGATGACCCTGTACCTCCCCCAGCGCTTAGAACAGTGCTCTGAACATAGTAAGCGCTTAACAAATACCAACATTATTATTATTATAATCACAGGGGGCCACCTTCCCCAATGGTCACTAGCCCTCCGCCTTCCTGCCCCCCATCATCCCAACAGCTGGGATTTGGGGGTGCCTCATCTCTCTCCCATGGCTACTGGGGGGCAGAGGGAGATCATATAATAATGTTGGTATTTGTGAAGCGCTTACTATGTGCCGAGCACTGTTCTAAGCGCTGGGGGAGATACAGGGTAATCGGGTTGTCCCACGTGGGGCTCACAGTCTTCATCCCCATTTTACAGATGAGGTAACTGAGGCACAGAGGAAGTGAAGTGACTTGCCCACAGTCACCCAGCTGCCAAGTGGCAGAGCCGGGATTCGAACTCATGACCTATGACTCCCAAGCCCGTGCTCTTTCCACTGAGCCACGCTGCTTCTCTGCTTATCTGAGGATGCCCCAGGAGAAAGGGGCCTTGGAGGGGAAACTAAGGAAGCTTCCTTGAGCTTCAGGAGGGGGAGGGGTTGGATGGCGTAGCGGCTAGAGCCCGGGCCTGGGAGTCAGAAGGTCATGGGTTCTAATCCCGGCTCCTCCGCTTGTCGGCTGTGGGTCCCTGGGCATGTCACTTCACTTCTCTGGGCCTCAGTTCCCTCATGTGTTAAACGGGGATCGAGACCGGGAGCCCCACGGGGGACAGAGACAGTGTTCAATACCATTTGCTTGTATCCACCCCAACGCTTAGTACAGCGTCCGTTGCCCAACCGTGCATTCCAAACGCTTAGTACGGTGCTCCGCGCATAGTAAGCGCTCAATCAATACTAATGAATGAATACAGTGCCTGGCACATAGTAAGCGCTTAACCAATACCGTAATAATAATAATTATTATTATTTGCTCACTCCTCACTCGAGCCCAGTTGAAGGGAGCAAATTGGGACAGAGCGGGGAGAGGAGGTGGGGGTGGAGGGGAAGAGACGGCCTCCCCTCCTTCTCCCCCAAGTCTGAGTGTCCGGTCCAGAGGCCGGAGACGCCCCCCGGCCGGCTCCCTGAGCCGCGGGTCTGGGGGTCCTCGGGCGGAGGAGGCGGTGGCGGAGGATTCGGGGCGGCCCAGGATGGGGAGAGGTCCAAGGCTCCAGGCGCCGGTCATCAGGAGCTGCGGTTCTGTGGGGGTCTCCGGGGGCCGGTCAGCTGCTCGTAGGTGGGGAGGGGGCTGCTGGGCAGGTGGGGATCAGGGTGGGCCCGGCCGGCCGGCGGGGGGGACCGGCCACCCCCCGACTGCAGGGCGACCAGGCGCTGGAGGAGGTCGGTGATGACGTTGAGCTTCTGGTCCATCTGGATGACCTGAGGAGAGGAAGAGGGTCATTCGTTCAATAATAATAATAATGTTGGTATTTGTTAAGCGCTTACTATGTGCAGAGCACTGTTCTAAGCGCTGGGGTAGACACAAGGGAATCAGGTTGTCCCACGTGGGGCTCACAGTCTTCATCCCCATTTTACAGATGAGGTAACTGAGGCCCAGAGAAGTGAAGTGACTTGCCCACAGTCACACAGCTGACAAGTGGCCGAGCCGGGATTCGAACCCATGATCTCTGACTCCAAAGCCCATGCTCTTTCCACTGAGCCACGCTGCTTCTGGACTTACTGAGCGCTTACTAGGTGCAGAGCATTGGACTGGACAACCCGATTTTGCTTGTGATCAGAATAATTGTGGTATTTGTTAAACGCTTACTCTGTGCCAAACACTATTCTAAGCGCTGGGGTAGATATAAGGCAAACAGGTTGGACACAGTCCCTGTCCCACAAGGGGCTCGCAGTCTTAATCCCCATTTTACAGATGAGGGAACTGAGGCCCGGAGAAGTGAAGAGACTTCCCCAAGGTCACGTAGTGGGCGAGTGATGGAGTCCGGATTAGAACCCATGACTTTCTGACTCCCAGGCCCACGCTCTATCCATTACACCGTGCTGTTTATTCATTCATTCATTCAATCGTATTTATCGAGCGCTTACTAGGTGCAGAGCACTGTACTAAGCCCTTGGAATGGACAACTGGGCAACAGAGAGTGACCATCCCGGCCCACCGACGGGCTCACAGTCTAATCGGACAAAAGCAAGACAACTTAATCACGATAGATAGAAGCAAGGGGATGGACACTTCGTTAATAAAATAAATAGGGGAATAAAAATATAGACGAACGAGCACAGTGCTGAGGGGAGGGGGAGGAGCAGAGGGAAAGGGGGGAAAGGGGGCTTAGCTTCGGAAGCTCCATTGTAATAACAGAAATAGCGGTCAGAGTAGCAAGAAGAATCATTGTTGACTTTATTAAACGCTTCCTCTGGGCCAAGCCCCCCACCAAGTGGGTGGAGGTACAAGAAAAACGGGGCAGGCGCAGCATGCCCTAGTTGATAATAATAATAACTGTGATATTTGTTAAGCGCTTACTGCGTTTCACGCATTCATTCATTCAATCGTATTTACTGAGCGCTTACTGTGTGGTACTAAGCGCTTGGAAAGTCCAATTCGGCAACAAAGAGAGACAATCCCTGCCCCCAGCGGGCTCAGACGGGGGGAGACGGACGGCAAAACAAGCAAAGAGGCATCAATAGCATCAGTAGAAATAAATAGAATTAGAGAGATATATATACATCAGAAGAAGTCAAACAGGCATCGATATGAATAAATAGAATTGTGGCTCTGTACAGATATACGCAAGTTCTGTGGGGCAGGAAGGGGGGTAGAGCAAAGGGAGGGAGTCGGGGTGATGTGGGGGGGAGCTGAGAAAAGGGGGGCTTAGTCTGGGGTACTGTTCTAAGCGCTGGGGGAGATCCAAGGACATCAGGTTGCCCCCCGTGGGGCTCGCGGTCTTCCCCCCCATTTTCCAGATGAGGTCACTGAGGCCCAGAGAAGTGAAGCGGCTCCCCCGAGGTCACCCTGCTGATAAGTGTCGGAGCCGGGATTAGAACCCACGACCTCTGACTCCCAAGCCCGGGCTCTTTCCCGGGCTTCTCTATAACAATAATAATAATAAAACTGTGGTATTTTTGAAGCACTTACTATATTCCAAGCACTATTCTAAGTGCTGGGGTGGGGGGAGGGTACAAGATGATGAGGTTGTCCCACGTGGGGCTCACAGGCTTCACCCCCATTTTTCAGATGAGGTCACTGAGGCCCAGAGAAGTGAAGTGGCTTGCCCGAGCTCACACAGCAGACAAGTGGCGGAGCAGGGATTTGAATCCAGGTCCTCTGACTCCCAAGCCCGGGCTCTTTCCATTTGTTAAGCGCTTACTATGTGCCAAGCACTGTACTAAGCACTGGGGTAAGTAAACAACGTCTCTCCCCCGCTCCCTCTCTTTGTGTCTCCCCCTCTCCCTCCTCTCCACCCTGACGCAGACAGTGCGTGCACAAACAACCCCCCCCGCCCAAACACATAAATGATACAGGTCCAGACATACCCACTCATTCACTCATTCATTCAAAAGTATTGATTGAGCTCTTCCTCTGTGCACAGCACTGGACTAAGCGCTTGGAGTGGACGATTTGGCCACAGATAGAGACCATCTCTGCCCAGTGACGGGCTCACAGTCAGACCGTCCACACTCACGCACACCCACACCCACCAGACTCTCCCTCCCCCCGCGTCCACAAACACACACACGCAAAAACGTAAATGACGGAGGCCCGGACGCACGCACTCTCCCACCCCAAAACCACAGACTACACACACAAACACACACAAGCACCACACTCCCCACTCCAACACAAACAATGCGTGCACAAACACCCAGGCAAAAACATAAATGATCCAGGCCCAGACACACACACTCTCCCACCCCCAAAACACAGACTATATACAGACACACACACACTCTCCCACCCCCAAAACACAGACTACACACACACAAACACACCCCCCCACTGATAAAGAGAGGACCGAATGGGAAGACAAGATGGTTTGGGTTTGAAAACCTAGCGGGGTTCATCTCCCTGTCCCCTTCCTTCCCCTTCTCCCCCACTAATTTTGCAGTAATAATAATAATAATGTTGGTATTTGTTAAGCGCTTACTACATGCCAAGCACTGATCTAAGCGCTGGGGGAGTTCCAAGGTAATCAGGTCGTCCCACGAAGGGCTCACAGTCTTCACCCCCGTTTTCCAGATGAGGTAATTGAGGCACAGAGAAGTGAAGTGACTTGCCCGAGGTCACCCAGCTGACAAGCAGCGCCAGCCCCCTCTCAGAGGGTCCCGGGGTGAACGGGGTGTCATGTGCGACCCCGTTTTGGGGGGCAGAGGTCTTCCCTAAGCCCTGATTTCCTCATGTCCCACTCCCTGCCGCGTCCCCCTTTCTTCATCCCTCCCTTCCGTTCATTCAGTCGTATCTACTGAGCGCTCACTGTGTGCACAGCACTGTACTAAGCGCTCGGAAAATACCATTCGGCATCAGAGACGATCCCTACCCATCAATGGGCTTCCGCCCCACAGCACTTATGTCCCAATCTGTCATTTATTTATTTCTATTAATTTCTGTCTCCCTCGCTAGACCTTAAGCTTGTGAACAGGGAACGGGTTTACCACCTCTGTTCATTCGTTCTTTCAATCGTATTTATCTAAGCGCTTAGAACAGTGCTCCGGCGTTTAATAATAATGTTGGAATTTGTTAAGCGCTTACTATGTGCAGAGCGCTGTTCTAAGCGCTGGGGTAGATACAGGGCCATCAGGTTGACCCTCATGAGGCTCACAGTTAATCCCCATTTTACAGATGAGGTAACTGAGGCACAGAGAAGTGAAGTGACTTGCCCACAGTCACACAGCTGACAAGCGGCAGAGCCGGATTCGAACCCATGACCAGTGCTTGACACATAGTAAGCGCTTGACAAATACCATCATCATTATTATTTATTAAGTGCTTACCGGATGCGGAGCACTGTACATTCCCTCTTAATGATGATGGTATTTGTTAAGCGCTTACTCTGTGCCAGGCACTGTAATAATATAATGATGGTATTTGTTAAGCGCTTACTATGTGCCAAGCACTGTTCTAAGCTCTGGGGGATGGGGCTCACTGTCTTAATCCCCATTTTGCAGATGAGGTAACTGAGGCACAGAGAAGTGACGTAGCTTGGCCAAAGTCACCCAGCAGACAAGTGGCGGAGGCGGGATTCGAACCCACGATCTCTGACTCCCAAGCCCGGGCTCTTGCCACGAAGCCACGCTCCTTCTCCCTGTTATAGTGTACTCTCCCAAGCGCATATTACAGTGCTCTGCACAGAGTCAGCACTCAATAAATACGATCGATTGGGAATACGATCGATTGAGGTGGGGGTGGCTGGAGGAAGGAAGAGTTTGGGGGGGTCCGGGGGTGAGATGGGGAGAAACCCACCCTAAAACTCCATTTTATTGCCAACTCGGAGGTACGGACTTCTCCCCAGAGCGCTCTGCACAGTGTTCTGCTCCCCATAAGGGGGGCCGAGGGACTTGTCCTACTAAGACCATCCTCTGGTCTTCGCTGGCTCTTGGCTGCTGCGGCTCCTTCTGCAATAAATCTGGACCGAAGCGTCGTGTATCCGCCCCGGTGCTTCGGACAGTGCTTGGCACCTAGTAAGCGCTTAACAGATACTGCTGTAATATTGCCGTAATAATAATAATAACGGTGGTATTTGCTAAGCGCTTACTAGGTGCAAAGCACTGTTCTGGGGGGATACACGGTGATCAGGTTGTCCCACGTGGGGCTCACAGTTTTCATCCCCATTTGACAGATGAGGTCACTGAGGCCCAGAGAAGTGAAGTGACTTGCCCAAAGTCATCCAGCTGGCAAGGGGAGGAGCCGGGATTAGAACCCATGACCTCTGACTCCCAAGCCCGGGCTCTTTCCACTGAATTAAGACAAACCAGAGAGGTAGTGTGGCCCGCTGGATGCAACACAGGGCCTGGGAGTCAGAAGGACCCGGGTCTTCATCCCGGCTCGGCCACTTGCCTTCTGTGTGACCTCGAGCAAGTCACCTCTCTGGGCCTCAGTTACCTCGCCTGTAAAATGGGGATTAAGACTATGAGCCTCACGCGGTGATGATGATGATGATGATGGTATTTGTTAGGTGCTTAGGTGCTGTACTAAGCGCTGGGGTGGAGTTGGACACGGTCCCTGGAGCGGGTGGGGCTCCCAGACTCTGTCTAATCTTGATTCTATTTATTTGCTATTGTTTTAATGAGATGTTCATCCCCTCGATTCTATTTATTGCTATTGTTCTTGTCTGTCCGTCTCCCCGATTAGACTGTGCGCCCGTCAAAGGGCAGGGACTGTCTCTCTCTGTTACCGATCCGTCCATTCCAAGCGCTTAGTACAGTGCTCTGCCCATAGTAAGCGCTCAATAAATACTACTGAATGAATGAGTAATCTGATTAATTTGTATCTACCCCTCCTCCGGGAGGCCTTCCCAGAGTGAGCCCCCCTTTTCCTCCGCTCCCCCTCCCCATCGCCCCGACTCCCTCCCTCTGCTCTACCCCCTTCCCCCCCAACAGCACTGATGTATATTTGTAAATATTTATTATTCTATTTATGTGATTAATGACGCGTATAAATCTAAAATTCTATTTATCTATTTTGATGCCCGTCTACTTGTTCTGTTTTCTTTCGTTGTCTGTCTCCCCCTTTTAGACTGTGAGCCCCGTTATTACGTAGGCATTGTCTCTGTTGCCGGATTGTAATTTCCAAGCGCTCAGTGGAGTGCTCTGCACACAGTAAGTGCTCAATAAATATGACTGAATGAATACCCCAGCGCTTAGAATAGTGTCCGGCACAGAGTAAGCGCTTAGCAAGTACCATTAGAAAAAAAAAGCACCAGCCTCAGGCAAACCAGGACATTTAGAGTGCTGGTGGTGGTCCAGCCTCCCTGTGCCCCACCAATTCAGGACGACCCCCGTCCCCTCCCCAACCCCCCGGTCACCTCGCTCAGCGGGACAGGGTCCTGGTTCCCCAGACTGGACCCTCATAATAATAATAATAATGTGGGTATTTGGTAAGCGCTTACTATTCACTGTTCTAAGCGCTGGGGAGGATACAAGGCGATCAGGTTGTCCCACGTGAGGCTCACAGTCTTCACCCCCCTTTTCCAGATGAGGGAACTGAGGCACCGAGAAGTCAAGGGACTTGCCCAAAGTCACACAGCTGACAGGTGGCGGAGCCGGGATTAGAACCCATGACCTCTGACTCCCAAACCCGGGCTCTGTAAAATGGGGAGAGTTAGACACAGCCTCTAGGCCTCAGTCTTCTCCAAAAAATGGGGAGAATTAGACACAGCCTTTGGGTCTCGTTGTTCCCCTCTGTAAAATGGGGAGAATTTAGTATCGTGGCCTAATGGCAAGAGGCCGGGCTTGGGAGTCAGAGGACGAGGGTTCTAATCCCGGCTCCGCCACTTGTCTGCTGTGTGATCCTGGGCAAGCCGCTTCACTTCTCTGGGCCTCAGTGACCTCATCGATCGAGTGGGGATGAAGCCTGTGAGTCCCACGTGGGATAACCTGATGACCTTGTAACTCCCCCAGCACTGAGAAAAGTGCTCAGCACATCGTAAGCGCTTACCAAACGCCATCATTATTTTTTATTAGACACGGCCTCTGGGCCTCCGTGTTCTCCTCTGTAAAATGGAGAGAAGGAGATACGGCCTCTGGGCCTCCTTGTTCTTTATAAAATAGGGAGAATTAGACACAGTCTCTGAGCCTAAATGTTTTCGGAGAGGGTCCCCGGCCCCTCAACTGGTTCCCAATCAAACAATAAAGCAGGGAAGGTGGTAGGTACATAGGGAAGGATGAAATGATAAAACAAAAATAAAAAGGCAAGGACAGCAATGAAAGAAATACTAATAATCATAATGATGTTATCTGTTAGGCGTTTACTGTGCACCAAACACAGTTCTAAGTGCTGGGGTAGATACAAGGTAATCAGGTTGTCCCCCGTGGGGCTGACAGTCTTCATCCCCATTTTACAGATGAGGGAACTGAGGCCCAGAGAAGTGAGGTGACTCATCCTCCTCACATCCACCAAAGTAGCTCTCTTCCCCCCTTCAAAGCCCTCCTGAGCGCTCACCTCCTCCAGGAGGCCTTCCCGCACTGAGCCTTCCCTTTCCCTCCGCTCCTCCTCCCCTCCCCACCGCCCCCACTCCCTCCCTCCGCTCGTCCTCCCTCCCCGCCCCACAGCACTTGGGTATATTTGTTCGTATTTATTATTCTCCTTATTGTATTAATGATGTGTAGAGATCTATAAATCTATTGATCTATTTTGACGGCGGTGATGCCCGTCTACTTGTTTCGTTGTCCGTCTCCCCCTTCTAGACTGTGAGCCCGTCGTTGGGTAGGGATGGTCTCTATCCGTTGCCCAAGTGGACTTTCCAAGCGCTTGGTCCAGTGCTCTGCACACGGTCAGCGCTCAGTAAATACGATCGAATGAATGAAAGGCACACAGCGGTCAGGTGGCGGAGCGGGGATTCGAACCCATGACCGCTGACTCCCAAGCCCCCGCTCTTATGACTAAGCCACGCTGCTTCTCTAAGAAATAAGGAGGCGGGGGCAGCCGGGCCAGAGGATCAGACTCGGGCTCCCCGTGACTCAGAGCCCACAAATCACAGCTGAAGCCACAGGGATCGAAAAGTTGAGAAAAGAAAGCCTCATTCTTTTCTTGTTACGACTAATGTGTGACTGTGGGCAAGTCACTTCACTTCTCTGGGCCTCAGTTCCCTCATCTGGAAAATGGGGATGAAGACCGTGAGCCTCACGTGGGACAACCTGATTCCCCTCTATCTCCCCCAGCGCTTAGAACAGTGCTCTGCACCTAGTAAGCGCTTAACAAATACCAACATTATCAAGGTCCGGAATGCGAGAGATCCCAGTGGCTAGAACGAGGCCCCGCGACTCAGAAGGTCCTGGGTTCCAATCCCGGTACCGCCACTCGCCTGCTGCGTGACCTTGAGCAAGTCACTTCACTTCTCCGGGCCTCAGCTCCCTCGTCTGCAAAATGGGGATTAAGAGGGTGAGCCCTATGGGGCGGGGGGGGGCGTATAATAATAATAATGTTGGTATTTGTTAAGCACTTACTATGTGCAGAGCACTGTTCTAAGCGCTGGGGTAGATAACGGGGTCATCAGGTTGTCCCACGTGAGGCTCACAGGCTTAATCCCCATTTTCCAGATGAGGTCACTGAGGCACGGAGAAGTGAAGTGACTTTCCCACAGTCACACAGCTGACAGGTGGCAGAGCTGGGATTCGAAGGCCGTATCTGACCTGATTAACTTGTGGGTACCTTGTAACTCGTGCTTGAGAACATTCAATAGTATTTATTGAGCGCTTACTATGTGCAGAGCACTGTACTAAGCGCTTGGAATGGACAAATCGGTAACAGATAGAGACGGTCCCTGCCCTTTGACGGGCTTACGGTCTCATCGGGGGAGACGGACGGACGAGAACAATAGCAATAAATAGAATCAGAGAAGCAGTGTGGCGTAGTGGTTAGAATCCAGGTTTGGGAGGCAGGAGGTCCTGGGTTCTAATCCGCACTCTGCCGCCAGTCCGCTGGGTGACCTTGGGCAAATCGCTTCACTTCTCCGGGCCTCAGTTCCCTCATCTGGGAAATGGGGATGGAGACAGCGAGCCCCACGTGGGACAGCGACGGCGTCCAACCCGATCTGCTTGGATCCACCCCAGCGGTTAGCACAGTGCCTGGCACATAGAAGAAGCAGCTTGGCTCAGTGGAAAGAACCTGGGCCTGGGAGTCAGAGGTCGTGGGTTCTAATCCCGGCTCTGCCGCTCGCCAGCTGTGTGACTTTGGGCAAGTCACTTCACTTCCCTGGGCCTCAGTTCCCTCATCTGGAAAATGGGGATTAAAACCGTGAGCCCCGCGTGGGACAACCCGATCCCCCAGCGCTTAGAACAGTGCTTTGCACATAGTAAGCGCTTAACAAATACCACCATTTATTTAAGCGCTCAACAGATACCACAGTTCCTCTGACCCCAGCTTTTAGCGCAGTGCCCGGCGCTTAGCGGACGCTTAACCAATACCGTTTTTTTCGGAAAGAAGGCCACAGTTCGGTGGTCCCCCGCATCCCCACGACCTTTCGCAGGGGTGGATGGCGGGAGAGGGGGCGTCTAAAGGCACAAAGGCATTTGGGGAGGGGGCGGAGGGAGGGGGCGTCGTGGACGGTCAGGGCCCTGCTCATTTTCCGGGCTGAGAAAGCGGAGAATAGATAGCAGCAGGGCACTGCAGCAGCTGCGGCATTGTGAGCCGACAATGGGGACCCGAAAGCCAGCAGGGCGGACGAAGAGCCTTTCAGGACGCAGGGAGACAAAACCTCGGACAACCCTCGCCCCATCCCGCCGGAAAACCGGCCTGGGCGGGAAGAACCCGGGCCCGGGTGTCAACAGACCCCAGTTCTGATCCCCGCTCCGCCGCTCGCCCGCCGGGTGACCCCGCGCGGGTCGCCTCACGTCTCCGGGCCTCAATTCCCTCCTCTGCGTAACGGGGATTTAAGCACGATTAATCATTACGGTACCTGTTAAGCGGTTACTCTGTGCCAGGCAGTGTCCTGAGCGCTGGGGTGGATCCCAGCAGACGGGGTTGGACACAGTCTTCGTCACCATTTTACAGATGAGATAACCGAGGCCCAGGGAAGTGAAGTGACTTGTCCGAGGTCACACGGCGGACAGGTGGCGGAGCCCGGATTAGAACCCATGACCTTCTGGCTCCCAGACCCGGGCTCTACCCACTACGCCGTGCTGATACCCATCTCCCTCCCGCTTAGACTGCGAGCCCCATGTGGGACAGGGGCCGTGTCCAACTTGATATCTAGTCGACAAGCAGCATGGCCTAGTGGCTAGAGCCCGGGCCCGGGAGTGAGAAGGACCTGGGTTCTAATCCTGACTCCGCCACTCGTCTGCTGGGTGACCTTGAGTAAGTCACTTCACTTCCCTGGGCCTCAGCTCCCTCATCTGCAGAATGGGGATTCCATACCTGCTCTCCCTCCGACTAAAACTGCGAGCCCAGTATCTACTCAGTGGAAAGAGCCCGGGCTTGGAAGTCAGCGGTCATGGGTTCTAATCCCGGCTCCGCCACTTGTCAGCTCTGTGACTTCGGGCGAGTCACTTCATTTCTCTGTGCCTCAGTTACCTCATCTGTAAAATGGGGATGAAGACTGTGAGCCCCAGGTGGGACAACCTGATCATCTCGTATCCCCCCCAGCGCTTAGGACAGTGCTGGGCACATAGTAGGTGCTTAACAAATACTATCATTATTATTATTATTACCCTGTAACTTGTATCTACCCCACCACTTAGTACAGTGCTTGGCGCACAGTAAGCGCTTACCATAATAATAGCAATTATTATTATTATAATCAGCAATAATAATAATGATTGTGAGGCAATCTGTAATGCATGGTGCACCATTACCACGCTTAACAAATACCATTATTACTATTATTATTATTATTATTAGCAGGAATGGAAGGCTGTGCTGTTTTGGGGCAAAAGGTTTGTAAGGAACAAGAGACAAGAAGCAAAAAGAGAAGTCAGGGCCAGAAGCTTCAAACATCAAACTTAACCGCCTGGCCTAGTGAGAAGCACTGTGGCCTTGTGGATAGAGATGAGCCCGAGAGTCAGAAGGAACTGGGTTTTAATCTCGGCTCGGCCACTTGTCTGCCGAGTGACCTTGGACAAGTCACTTTACTCCCCTGGGCCTCAGTTCCCTCATCTGTAAAATGGGGATTAAGACAGGGAGCCCCATGTGGGACAGGGACTGTGTCCAACCCAATTACCTTGGATCTACCCCAGTGTTTAGAACAATGCTTGGCAAATAGTAAGCACTTAATAAAGATGATTATTATTATCAGCACCGTACAGAGGGCTTGGGGGAGTGTAATAAAGTAAGCAGCAAAATCCTTGTCCTCAAGACACTTAGCCTGTTGGGGGACGACAGACAGTATGAGCCCGTCTTTGGGAGGGGATGGTCTCTATCTGTTGCCGAATTGTACATTCCAAGCACTTAGTACAGTGCTCTGCACAGAGTAAGCGCTCAATAAATACTACTGAATGAATGAATGAACTGGAGATACACACATACACATATATACACACACAAACACAACCCCCCTCCCAACCCCAAAGCACTTATGTCCATGTCTGTCATTTTATTTACTTGTATTCATATAATAATAACGGTGGTATTTGTTAAGGGCTTACTATGTGCAAAGCACTCTTCTAAGCGCTGGGGGAGATACAGGGTACTCAGATTGTCCCACGTGGGGCTCACAGTTTTAATCCCCATTTGACAGATGAGGTAACTGAGGCCCAGAGAAGTGAAGTGACTTGCCCAGAGTCACACAGCTGGGATTCGAACCCATGTCCTTGGACTTCCAAGCCCGGGCTCTTCTGTCTCCCCCCCTCTAGACTATGAGCTCACTGTGGTCAGGGAATAGTACCGTTTATTGTTGTACTGTAATAATAATAATAATTATTAAGGTATTTGTAAGCGCTTACTACGTGCCAGGCACTGTGCTAAGCACTGGGGTGGTCATAAACAAATCGGGTTGGACACAGTCCCTGTCCCGCATGAGGCTCCCAGTCTTCATCCCTATTTTCCGGATGAGGTCACTGAGGCCCAGAGAAGTCAAGTGATTTGCCCAAGGTCACACAGCAGGCGACGGGCAGAGCCGGAATTAGAACCCAGGTCCTCTGACTCCCAGGCCCGTATTCTTTCCACTAGGCCATGCTGCCTCCCCACCGGGTCCTAATCCCTGCTCCCCCCCTTGCCCGCAACATGACCTTGGGCAAGTCACTTCACTTCTCTGGGCTTCAGTTACCTCATCTGTAAAAAATGGGGATTAAGAGTATGAGCCCAGTGGGGGACGGGAACTGTGTCTCCAACCCAATTAGCTTGCATCTACCCCAGTGCCACCATAATAATAATAATTATTATAATTATTACTACATTTGATTTAAAACTCCTTGAGGGAGGGAAGCTTGCCTCGACTCTCCTAATAGAGTCCCAATTTCGTAGCACAGGGCTCTTAACATGATTAGACTGTGAGCCCGTCGATGGGCAGGGATTGTCTCTATCTGCTGCCGAATTGTCCATTCCAAGCGCTTACTACAGTGCTCTGCACATAGTTAAGTGCTCAATAAATACTATTGAATGAATGAATGAATGAATGAATGAATAAACACAGGAAGTGTCCAGCACTGCGCGCTGCAACCAACAGCTATCCGGGACAGTGATCTACGCACAACGGGTGCTCAGAACAGTCTTCTAATAATGTTGGTATTTGTTAAGCGCTTACTATGTGCACAGCACCGTTCTAAGCGCTGGGGTAGATACAGGGTCATCAGGTGGTCCCACATGAGGCTCACAGTCTTCATCCCCATTTTACAGATGAGGGAACTGAGGCCCAGAGAAGTGAAGTGACTTGCCCACAGTCACAGAGCTGACAGGTGGCAGAGCTGGGATCCGAACCCGTGACCCCGGGATTCGAACCCGTGACCTCTGACTCCCAAGCCCGGGCTCTTTCCACTGAGCCACGTTGCTTCTAAATACAGTAGGTGCCCAGCAGAGTGTTCTGTACCCAACAGGTGCCCAGGACAGTGCTTTTCACACAGTAGACTCCTGGTAGGATATTCTAAATGCAGCCTACTCCTGGAAATAATAATGATAATAACAATAATAATAATAATAATAATAATAATAATAATGATAACACCTCGCCACACTCAGCCACATCCTGCCTCTTGCCTGGACGCCTTCCCTCCTCATATCAGGCAGATAATTGCTCTCCCCCACTTCAAAGCCTTATTGAAGCCTTATTGTTTATCTTGTATCTACCCCAGCGCTTAGAACAGTGTCTGGCACATTGTCTACGTTTAACAAATGCCATAATGATTATTAATAATAATAATAATGTTGGTATTTGTTAAGTGCTCACTATGTGCAGAGTACTGTTCTAAGTGCTGGGGGGATAAATACAGGGTCATTAGGTTGCCCCATGTGGGGCTCACAGTTAATCCCCATTTTATAGATGAGGTCACTGAGGCCCAGAGAATAATAATGTTGGTATTTGTTAAGCGCTTACTATGTGCAGAGCACTGTTCTAAGCGCTGGGGGAGATCCAGGGTCATCAGGTTGTCCCACGTGAGGCTCACAGTTAATCCTCATTTTCCAGATGAGGTCACTGAGGCCCAGAGAAGTGAAGTGACTTGCCCACAGTCACCCAGCTGACAGGTGGCAGAGCCAGCATTTGAACCCATGATATGTGACTCCCAAGCCCGGGCTCTTACCACTGAGCCACGCTGCTTCTCTAATAATAATGCTGGTATTTGTTAAGTGCTTACTATGTGCCAAGCACCGTTCTAAGCACTGGGGGATACCAGGTGATCAGGTTGTCCCACGTGGGGCTCACATCTTCCTCCCCATTTTACAGATGAGGGAACTGAGGCACAGAGAAGTGAAGTGATTTGCCCAAAGTCACATAGCTGACAGGCGGCAGAGCCGGGATTCGAACCCATGACCTCTGACTCCCAAGTCCAGGCTCTTTCCATTGAGCCACGCAATACTATTATTATTGTATACATATTTTCATTACCCTATTTATTTTGTTAATGAAATGGACATCGCCTGGATTCTATTTAGTTGCCATTGTTTTTACGAGACGTTCTTCCCCTCGACTCTATTTATTGCCATTGTTCTTGTCCGTCCGTCTCCCCCGATTAGACCGTAAACCCGTCAGAGGGCAGGGACCGTCTCTATCTGTTGCCGACTTGTTCATTCCAAGCGCTTAGTCCAGTGCTCTGCACCTAGTAAGCGCTCAATAAATACTATTGAATGAATATTATTAGTAGTAGGCACCCGACACGGCGTGCCCAGCACAACATTCTGCCCGCAGAAGGCGCTCAGCACAGCTCCATGATAGGGGATCATTTCCCCAATCATGAGGCTTCGCTGATTAGCGATAAACCTCCCCCCAAACCCCCCTGGGCTTCCACTCCCAAGGGCCGGACCCCCGCGTCCTCAGAGGGCAGTGAAGCCCCCCCTCTTGACCCCCACGACCCCAGTTCCAGAGCCCCCCTCGCCCGGATCCCCCCTTCCCACACCCCGGCGCCTTGCCTCAGTGGCAACTTTGTGCCCAGGCCCAGTTCACTGGGGTATATATTATTTATTACTCTATTTTATTAATGATGTGTCTATATCTCTGATTCTATTTATGTTGATGGCATTGACGCCAGACCATTTGTTTTGTTTTGTTGTCTTTCGCCCCCGTTTAAACAGCGAGCCCGTCGTTGGGCGGGGATGATCTCTATCCGTCGCCGAATTGTACGTTCCAGGCGGTTAGTACGGTGCTCTGCACATAGTAAGCGCTCAATAAATACGATTGAATGAATGCATGAATACTCATGTTGGTATCTGTTAAGCGCTTACTATGTGCAGAGCACTGTTCTAAGCGCTGGGGGGGATACAAGGTGATCAGGTTGTCCCACATGGGGCTCCCAGTCTTAATCGCCATTTTCCGGATGAGGTCACCGAGGCCCAGAGAAGTGAAGTGACTTGCCCACAGTCACACAGCTGACAAGTGGCGGGGCCGGCATTCGAACCCATGACCTCCGACTCCCAAGCCCGGGCTCTTTCCACTGAGCCACGCTGCTTCTTGAATGAATCCTTCCCCTGCGGGCCTGGCTCGGAGAGACAGAGACACAGAGACAGAGAGCAGAGAGACAGAGAGAGAGCGCGTGCGCGTGTGTGTGTGTGTATTTTCCGGCTGATTCCAAAGTCGGCTTGCCTTTGATGCAAAACAGATGTGCTCTAAATAGGATTTTTTTTTTTCCTCCTCCCCCTCCTCTTCCCTTTCTCTTCCTCCTTTTCCTCCTCTTTCTCCCTTCTTTCTTCTCCTCCTCCCCTCTCTTCCCCATTCATTCATTCAGTCGTATTTATTGAGCGCGCGCGCTGCGGGTCAGGGCACTGGACTAAGCGTTTCTAATCCCGCCTCTGCCACTTGTCCGCTGTGCGACCTTGGGTAAGTCACTTCTCTGGGCCTCAGTTCCCTCATCTGGAAAATGGAGATTGAGGAGCTCTGTTCATTCATTCGTTCAATAGTATCTATTGAGCGCTTACTATGTGCAGAGCACTGGACGAAGCGCTTGGAACGGACGCATCGGCAACAGATAGAGACAGTCAGGGTCCGTGTCCAACCCGATTTGCTTGTATCCACCCCAGCGCTTAGTACGGCACATAGTGAGCACTTAATAAATGCCATGATGATTATTATTGTATTATCACTAAGCGCTTGGGAGAGTACAAAGCAATAAGAAACAGACACATTCCTTGCCCACAGTGAGCTTACAGTCTAGAGGAGGGGGAGACAGACATAAATATAAATAAATGGCAGAGATGGACATGAGCGGTGCGGGGCCGGGAGGGGGGATGAGTAAAGGGAGCGAGTCCGGGCGACGCAGAAGGGAGTGGGAGAAAAGGAAAGGAGGGCGCAGTCTGGGAAGGCCTCCGGGAGGAGACGTGCCTTCGGTAATAATAATAATGTTGGCATTTGTTAAGCGCTTACTATGTGCAGAGCACCGTTCTAAGCGCTGGGGGAGATTCAGGGTCATCAGGTTGTCCCCCGTGAGGCTCACGGTTAATCCCCATTTTCCAGATGAGGTCACTGAGGCCCAGGGAAGTGAAGCGACTCGCCCACAGGCTGATGTTCTTCCCCTTGACTCTGTTTATCGCCGTCGTTCTCGTCTGTCCGTCTCCCCCGATTAGACCGTAAGCCCGTCAAACGGCAGGGACCGTCTCTATCTGTTGCCGACTTGTTCATCCCAAGCGCTTAGTACAGTGCTCTGCAAATAGTAAGCGCTCAATAAATACTATTGAATGAATGAATGAATGAAAGTGGCAGAGCCGGGAGTCGAACCCATGACCTCTGACTCCGAAGCCCAGGCTCTTTCCACTGAGCCACGCTGCTTCCCAAGATAAGACTTTCGGGGCGGAGAATTACTGTCTGTCGGATTTGAGGAGGGAGGGCATTCCAGGCCAGAGGCGGGATGTGGCAATTCCCCTCTACCTCCCCAAGAGTTGGGCACCGTGTTTGGCACAGAGGAAGATCCCTGCTCTCCCCTTCCTCTCAGACCGTGTTGATCTAATAATGATGAAAATAATGATAATGGCACTTACTATATGCCAGGCGCTGTACTAAGCGTTGGGGTGGATGCAAGCAGATCGGGTTGGACGCGGTCCCCGTCCCACGTGGGGCTCGCACTCTTAATCCCCATTTCCCAGACGAGGTCACTGAGGCCCAGAGGAGTGAAGTGGCTCGCCCCAGCAGATAAGTGGTGGGGCGGGGATTCGAACCCAGATCCGAAAACCGGGAGCCCCACGTCGGGTATGGACCCTGTCCGGCCTGATTATCTTGTATCTACCTCAGCGCTTAGTAAAGTGCCTGGCACGTAATAAGCGCTTAACAATTTCCATAAAAACCGACAGCAACAAAAAACCCCGGAACAAAAGCTTGAGGACGCCGAGGCCCCGGGAGGTTGGGTGGCTTGGCCAAGGTCACCCGGCGGGACAGGAGCAGAGGTGGGATTAGAACTCGCGCCCCTGCTCCAGTCTGCAGCACACGTGGAGAGACCAGCTGTTTGGGTGGAATTAAGAGCTTCACCGACGCATCTATTTTTACCTCCCGAGCTTAACGGCAACTGCATCTGCCAAGGTCAGCTGGCTGAGGGTGGGGGGTTGGCGGGCAACCACTCCCGCCGGCCCTGCCCTGGGCGCTGCCCGGTCTCCTCCGCTCAGGGTGCCGCTGGCCTGGCTCGGTGGAAAGAGCCCGGGCTTGGGAGTCAGAGGTCATGGATTCGAATCCCGGCTCTGCCACTCGTCATCTGGGTGACTGTGGACGAGTCACTTCACTTCTCTGGGCCTCAGTTCCCTCATCTGTCAAATGGGGATTAACCGTGAGCCTCACGTGGGACAACCCGATGACCCTGTATCTACCCCAGTGCTTAGAACGGTGCTCTGCACATAGTAAGCGCTTAACCGATACCATCATTAGGGGTTCTAATCCTCACTCTGCCAACTGGTCAGCTGGGCCTCATCTGTAAAATGGGGATTGAGACTGTGGACACGTGGGACAACCTGATGACCTTGTATCTCCCCCAGCGCTTAGAACGGCGCGGGGCACATAATAAGCAGCGTGGCTCAGTGGAAAGAGCCCGGGCTTCGGAGTCAGAGGTCATGGGTTCGACTCCCGGCTCGGCCACTTGTCAGCTGTGTGACTTTGGGCAAGTCGCTTCACTTCTCTGTGCCTCAGTTACCTCATCTGCAAAATGGGGATGAAGACTGTGAGCCCCAAGTGGGACAACCTGATTCCCCTGTGTCTACCCCAGCGCTTAGAACGGTGCTCGGCACATAGTAAGCGCTTAACAAAATACCAACTATGGGCAAGTCACTTCACTTCTCTGTGCCTCAGTTACCTCATCTGTAAAATGGGGATTAACTGTGAGCCTCACGTGGGACAAACCTGATGACCCTGAATCTACCCCAGCGCTTAGAACGGTGCTCGGCACATAGTAAGCGCTTAACAAACACCAACATTATTATTACCAATAAGCGCTCAACAAATGCTATTATTATTATTATCCCAGTGTCTGCTGCCCCCTGAAAGGGAGGATCTGGAGCCGTGCCGACCCCCTGGCCGGTTTGGACTCGGAACGGCCAGATTCCCGCCGAGTCCCTGAACTTTGGGGCGTGGAGGCCTCGGGGTCTGGTCGTTTGGGGGTACATTTCCCCACGAGTGAAAACTGCACCCTGGCTTTCCCGGGACAGCCCCGGCTGACCGAGGGCAAATCGAGGGACCCGGAGCCGGGACGCCCCTCCCTGTGCACTCCTCCCTTCGCTGACCGGCGGCCGCTGTCGTCCACTGGAGCCGGACTGTCCCCTCCCCGCCCCCCCCAGCCTGGAACTTGCTCAGTCTAATCTGATGATGGTATCTGTTAAGCGCTTACTACGAGCCAGGCGCTGTACTAACCGCAGGATGGATATAAGCAAATCGAGTTGGACACAGTCCCTGCCCTATGTGGGGGTCGCAGTCTCAACCCCCATTTTACAGATGAGATAAATGAGGTGCAGAGAAGGGAAGCGACTTGGACACAGCATAGAAGTGGCGGAGCCGGGATTAGAACCCGTGACCTTCTGACTCCCAGGCCCGGGCTCTAACCACCATGCCGTGCTCCACCCCCATCCGGCCTGGAACATGCCCAATCCTCCCTGTCCAGACAGGAGCACGTTCAGTTCATCCTCATCCAGTGTAAAACATACTCGGTCCAACCCCAATAATAGTAATCAAAATAGTAATGATAACAATCATATAATGGTATTTGTTAAGCGCTTAGTAGGTGTCAAGCACTGTTCTAAGCACTGGGGTAGATACAAGCTAATCGGATTATCCCGCACTAGGCTCACGGTCTTACTTCTTACTTTACGGACGAGGTCACTGAGGCCCAGAGAAGTGAAGTGACTTGCCCAAAGTCACCCAGCTGACAAATGGCGGAGTCGGGATTAGAACCCACGACCTCTGACTCCCAAGCCCGGGCTCTTTCCACTGAGCCGCCCTGCTTCTCTAATCGGGTCGGACACAGTCCCTGTCCCACGTGGGGCTCGCGGTCTCGATCCCCAATTTACAGATGAGGGAACCGAGGCCCAGAGAAGTGAAGTGACTTGCCCAAGGTCACCCCGCAGACAAGCGGCAGAACCCAGGTCCTGCTCTATCCATTGGCCCATACTGCTTCTTGACGTTACTTGCTCCCTTTATTCATCGGCCCCCTCCCAGCCCCCCGGTACTTATGTCCATATCTGTCATTTATTTATTTCATTCATTCAATAGTATTTACTGAGCGCTTACTATGTGCAGAGCACTGTACTAAGCGCTTGGAATGAACAAGTCGGCTATTAATGTCGGTCTCTCCGTCTAGACAGTAAGCTCGTTGTGGGCAGGGAATGTGTCTGTTATAGGGTTTTATTCATTCGTTCATTCAATCGTATTTACTGAGCGCTTACTGTGTGCAGAGCACTGTAAGAAGCGCTTGGAAAGTCCGATACAGCAATAGAGACAGTCCTCTCCCAAGCGCTTCGTACAGTGCTCTGCACAAAGTAAGCGCTCAATAAATACGATCGACTGACTGACCCTAATCCTGTCCCCAGGTAATTATTCTGTCCCTGAGAGCAACGGTCCCTCTAGACTGTCAGCGCGTTGTGGGCAGGGAATGTGTCTGTTTATTGTTCTATTGTCCTCTCCCAAGCGTTTAGTACAGTGCTCTGCACGTAGTAAGAGAAGCAGGGTGGCTAATAAGAGAAGCAGCATGGCTTAGTGGAAAGACCCCGGGCTTGGGAGTCAGAGGTCGTGGGTTCTAATCGCGGCTCCGCCACTTATCAGCTGTGTGACTTTGGGCAAGCCACTTAACTTCTCTGTGCCTCGGTTGCCTCATCTGTAAAATGGGGATGAAGACCGTGAGCCCCACGTGGGACAACCTGATGACCTTGTATCCCCCCCGGGTGCTTAGAACAGTGCTTGGCACATAGCAAGCGCTTAACAAATACCATTATTAGAGAAGCAGATGGCACACTGGAAAGAGCCCGGGCTTAGGAGTCAGGGGTCATGAGTGCTAATCCCAGCTCCGCCACCGTCAGCTGTGTGACTTTGGGCAAGTCACTTCACTTCTCGGTGCCTCAGTTCCCTCATCTGTAAAATGGGGATGAAGACTGTGAGCCTCACGTGGGACAACCTGATGACCCTGTATCTCCCCCGGCGCTTAGAACGGTGCTCTGCACATAGTAAGCGCTTAACAGATACCAACATTATTACTATTATTAAAATGGGGATGAAGACTGTGAGCCTCGCATGGGACAACCTGATAACCTCGTATCTACCCCAGTGCTTAGAAAAGTGCTTGGCACATAGTGAGCGCTTAACAAATACCAACATTATTATTATTATAGTAAGCATTCAATAAATACGATTGAGTGAATGAATGAGGTTGGTTAGTACAATCCCTCATCCTCTCCCGACTGGATGACTGCATCAGCCTCCTCTCTGACCTCCCAGCCTCCCGCCTCTCCCCACTTTAGTCCATACTTCTCTCCGCTGCCCGGATTATCTTTCTGCAGAAACGATCTGGGCACGTCAACCCGCTCCTCAAAAATCTCCAGTGGTTGCCCACGAAGCAAAAACTCCTCACCCTGGGCTTCCAAGCCGTCCATCCCCCGGCCCCCCTCCCGCCTCACCTCCCTCCTCTCCTCCTCCATCGCAGGCCGCACGCTCCGCTCCTCGGACGCCGCTCGCCTCCTCACCGGGCCTCCTTCTCCCCCGTCCCGCCGTCGACCCCCGGCCCGCGTCCTCCTTCCCTCCTCACATCCACCATCTTCCCCTCCTCACAGCCCTACTGAAGGCTCACCTCCTCCAGGAGGCCTTCCCAGACTAAGCCCCCTTTTCCTCAGCTCCCCCTTCCTTCCTCGACTCGCTCCCTTTGCTCTTCTCCCCCTCTCCCCGCCCCACAGCACTTACGTCCACATCTATAATTCTGTTTATTTCTATCGATGCCTCGTTACTTGTTTCGCTGTCCGTCTCCCCGGCTTCTAGACCGCGAGCCCGGTGTGGGCAGGGATTGTCTCTCTTTATTGCTGAACTGGACTTTCCAAGCGCTCAGTACGGTGCTCTGCACCCAGTAAGCGCTCAATAAATACGATTAAGGGAATGAATGAATGAGAAAGGGGGAACAAAAGGAGCAGACCACCCCCCCGAAGCACCCAGATGGCAACCGACCTGACCCCGCGGAGCTCTGGCCGAGTCCCGGCCCGGTCAGCGCCAATAATAAGAATGATGGCATCTTTTAAGCGCTTACTACGTGCCAGGCACCGTTCTAAGCGTCCCGGGCCGGCCAGGCTCGCGGGCCAGTGTCGGTCTGCAAACCCGTTTTAGGGAGGAGGGGAGGACTGGTGGGTGCCATCAGAGGAGAGCTGACCCCCCACCCCCTTTTCAGGGGTCAGTGCGGGAGCCACGGCCAATGCGTTGCCATGACAACCAGCATCTTGGTCTCCCGGGACACCCCGCCCTTCCCGATTTTGGAAATTCCCAGTTTCTCTCTGGGTCGGAGGTGGGGGTGGGTGGGGGTTATTGGAAGCCCCCTCCCCCCCCCCCCACACACCCCGAAGTGGCTGTCAGGGAAGAGAGGGGTGGGCTGGGGGCTGGGGGGCTGGGAGGAGGGGGTGCCGTGGAGCCTGGGATCTATTCCCGGTGCCCCTCGGAATTCCCCCTTGGAATTCCGGACCTTCCCCTCCCCCCGGCCCTTCTCCCCGCCCGCCTTCCCGCTCCGTTTTGGAAGAGGTTCAGAAACCTGGCTTGGATTTGGGGAGGGGGAGGGGGAGCGGGAACGGGGGGTCTTCACGTCCCGCACGAAGCACATGAGCCCCCCGCCCCCTCCCCGCCCCCCGCTTCGGGCCCGGGGGCTCGGGATGGGGGAGGGGGGGAGGGGGATGGGGGGGATGGGGATGGGGTTGGGGGGGCTGCCTGGCCTGGCCGCCCCTCCCCCTCCCCCCCAGCTAGTTTCCATGACGTCACCGCCTGGGTGGACCCGGCCCGGAGTTTCCACCGCTGACCGCCAAAGGGGGCGGGGGGCCACGGGGGGGTTTGGGGGGGGGAAGGTCCTGGGGGAGGGGAGAACCGAGGGGGGGAGCTTGAGGATGGGGAGGGGGGAGCTGGAGGATGGGGGGGATGTTTGGGGGGAAGGTCTTGGCGGGGGCTGGAGGTTGGGGAGGGGCAGGGGGAGGGGGGAGCTGGGAGATGGGGGCTTTGGGGGAGAAGGTCCTGGGGGCGGGGAGAAGGGGGGGGGCTGGAGGATGGAATGGGGGAGGGGGGGAGGGGGGTTTTTTGAGGGGTAGGTCCTGGGGGAGCTGGAGGGTTTTGGGGGGGCCGGTCCTGGGAGAGGGGAGAAGGGGGAAGGGGAGCTGGAGGATGGGATGGGGCTTTTGGGGGGTAAGGTTCTGGGGGAGGGGAGAACGGGGGGAAGCTGGAAGATGGGGAGGGGGAAAGGGGGATTTGGGGAGCAAGGTCCTGGAGGAGCTGGAGGTTGGGGGAGGGGGCAGGAGGAGGGGGGAGGGGGAGCTGGAGGATGGGGTGGGGAGAGGGGGAGGGGGAGCTGGAGGATGGGGTGGGGAGAGGGGGGCTTTAGGGGGGACGGTCCTGGGGCAGGGGAGAACGGGGGAGGGGAATTAGAGGATGGGGAGGGGCCGGGAGGATTTTAGGGGGACGGTCTTCGGGGAGGGGAGAACCGAGGGGGGGGATTAGAGGATGGGGGGGGCGGGAAGATTTGGGGGGGACGGTCCTGGGGGAGGGGAGAACCGGGGCGGAGGGAACTGGCGGATGGGGAGGGCGGGAGGATTTTGGGTGGGAGGTCCGGGGTTGGGGGGAGGGAAGGAGAGAAGGGGCCCCGGGATGGAAAACCCCCCAGGAATAATAATAATGATGGTATTTGTTAAGCGCTATGTGCCAGGCACTGTACTAAGCGCTGGGCTGGAAACAAGCAAATCGGGTTGGACCCAGTCCCTGTCCCACGTGGGGCGCACGGTCTCCACCCCCATTTTCCAGATGAGGGAACTGAGGCTCGGAGAAGTGAGTGACTTTGCCCAAGGTCACACGGCAGACAAGGGGCAGATTTAGGATTAAAACCCTTGACCTTCTGACTCCCAGGCCCGGGCTCTAGTCACTAGGCCATAGTCACCAATTAATAATATTACTAATTAATAACAATCATCTACTCACGGGGCGGACACCCCCGCGGCCTCACTTCGACCCTAGGGGGACGTCCCCTCCTCACACACCCGCAGACCCCCTACCCCTTCCCCCGATGTCGATGGGTTTGGGGTGGCTCAGACGCAGAAATCCGGGGCTCGTGGATGGGAGGAGGGTGGGGGAGACTCAATAACCTGTCGGTAGCATTAATAATCATTAATTATTATTATTGATAATAATCATTATTATTAGCAGCCCAGGAGAAGTCCCTCTCTGGAAGTGAGGAGGGGTTTGTGGCCTGGGTCGGGGGCACCTCTCAAGCCCCCTCATGCCCCCAGGACTCTAAAAGTTTCCATTCCCTCACTCATCTAATTGTAGCTTTTGAGTGCTTCTTACTGTGTGCAGAGCGCTGTACTAAGCACTTGGGCAAGTGATAATAATAATAATAATAATAACGATGATGGTATTTGTACAGTGCTTACTATGTGCCAGGCACGGAACTAAGCGCTGGGGGAGATACAAGGTCATCAGGTGGGGCCCACAGTCTTCATCCCCATTTTACAGATGCACAGTGGGAAGAGCACGGATTTGAGAGTCGGAGGTCGTGGGTTCTAATCCCGGCTTCGCCATTTGTCTGCTGGGTGACCTTGGGCAGGTCACTTTGCTTCTCTGGGCCTCAGTGACCTCATCTGGAAAATGGGGATAGAGACTGTGAGCCCCACGTGGGACAGGGACTGTGTCCAACTTGATTACCCTGTATCTTCCCTGTGAGCCCCACGTGGGACAACCTGATGACCTTGTACCTGCCCTAACGGTTAGAACGGTGCTTGGCACAGAGTAAGCGCTTAACAAATACCATCATCATCATCATTATTATTACAATAAAGCAATAAAGACAGACAATCTCTGCCCACAGCAAGCTCACCAAAGGGCAGAGGGGTGCAGGGCACATCTCAGCATGGCTTAGCGAAAAGAGCCCGGGCTTGGGAGTTAGAGGTCGTGGGTTCTAATTCCGACTCCACCACTTGTCTGCTGAGTGACCTTGGGCAAGTCACAACTTCTCTGTGCCTCAGTTACCTCATCTGTAAAAATGGGAATTTAAAAAAAAATGTGAGCCCCACGTGGGACAATCTGATTGCCCTGTATCTCCCCCAGTGCTTAGAACAGTGCTCAGCACATAGGAAGCGCTTAACAAATACCATAATAATTATTATTTTTATTATGTCTCACCGCACTTCGAATTATTAAACGCCACCTTGCTCCCTTTCTTCATCCCTCCCTTCCCACCCCACACAACTTATGTCCATATCTGTCATTTATTGATTTCTATCCATGTCCTTCTCCCCATCTAGGCTTCAAGCTCACTGGGGGCAGAGTCTACCAACTCTGTTCTACTGTCCCCTCCCAAGCGCTTACTACAGTGTCCCGCCTACAGTAAGTGCTCGATTGATTGATTGATGGGGAGAGGGCTGTGCCCTGGCCCCAAGATTCCTGAAGAAGGCTGAGAAGGGGGGACGCGCCAGCTGTGCCCTCTGTGCTCCGGGGTCGGAGACCAGCACCGTCCTGGGCACGGAGGAAGGGGGAGGGCGAGGAGGGTGAGGAAAGAGAGGAGGAGGGAGAGGAGGAGGAAGACGATGAGGGGAGGAGGGCAAGGAGAGTGAGGAGGGAGAGAAGGGGAGCAGGGTGAGGAGGGTGAGGAGAAGACGGGGCGAGGTGGGGGAGGATGAGAAAGGCAAGGAGGAGGGAGGGCAAGGAGGGGAGGAGGAGGAGGGTGGTGAGGGGAGGAGGGCAAGGAGGGTGAGAAGGGGAGCAGGGTGAGGAGGGTGAGGAGAAGAAAGGGGTGAGGAGGGGGAGGACGAGAAGGGCAAGGAGGAGGGAGGGTAAGGAGGGGAGGAGGAGGAGGAGGGTCATGAGGGGAGGAGGGCAAGGAGAGTGAAGAGGGTGAGAAGGGGAAGAGGGCCAGAAGGGTGAGAAGAAGAGAAGGGCAAGGAGGGAGAGGAGGGGAAGAGGTTGAGGAAGGGAGAGGGCAAGGAGGGGAGGAGGATGAGGAGGGTGATGAGGGGAGGAGGGCAAGGAGAGTGAGGAGGGCAAGGAGGGTGAGGAGAAGAGATGGGCGAGGAGGAGGGGAAGAGGTTGAGGAAGGGGGAGGACGAGGAGGGGAGGAGAGGGAGGAGGGCGAGGGGATGAGGAGGGTGAGAAGGGAAGGAGAATGAGGAGAAGAAGAGGGCAAGGAGAGGCTTCTCACCACGGCGGTGAGAAGGACAAGATGGGTGAGGAGGAAGGAGGCCCAGGAGGGCCGGGAAGGCCAGGAGGGGAAGAGGTTGAGGAGGGGGGGAGGACGAGGAGGGGACACCTGTTGGAATCCTGAGGCCCGGACAGCTGGACAACTGTGGGGCCGGCCGGCCCCGGGGGCCACGGGCCGGAGCAGCTGGGGGGGGCGCGGGGCTCCCGGGCAGCTGGGACGTGGGATCAGGTTTTGCGGTGCTGGGGGGTGAGGGAGGTTTTGGTAGCTGACGGGGCCGGGGTCAGAGGACGGTGTGGGCAGCTGGGATGGGGGTCCCCCGGGGGGAAGGGGAAACGGGGAACGGGGGGTGGGAGGGTCAGGGGAAGCTGTGCCCGTTCTCCTCTCTGGGCTGGGTACCCTGTCCCTGAAAGATGGCAGCGAGGCGCAGACTCCAAAGGGCCAATTCTACTGGCCCTCGGTCATAATAATAGTAATAATAATAATGATGGCATCTGTTAAGCGCTTACTATGTGCCGAGCACTGTTCTAAGGGCTGGGGGAGATACAAGGTCATCAAGCTGTCCCACGTGCGGCTCACAGTCTTAATCCCCATTTTATAGATGAGGTAACTGAGGCCCAGAGAAGTGAAGTGATTTGCCCAAAGTCACACAGCTGGGATTAGAACTCATGACCCCTGACTCCCAAGCCCGTGCTCTTTCCACTGAGCCCCGCTGCTTAATAACGGTATTTCTTAAGAGCTTACTACGTGCCAGGCACTGTTCTAAGCGCTGGGGTGGATACAAGCAAATCAGGTTGGATACATTCCCTGTCCCACAGGGGGCTCACGGTCTCAATCTCCACAAGCGCTTAGTACAGTGCTCTGCACACAGTAAGCCCTCAATAAATACAATTGAATGAATGAATTCCATTGAATTAATTTTACAAATGAGGTAACCGAGCCCAGAGACATTAAGTGACTTTTCCCAGGTCACACAGCAGGCACGTGGCAGAGTCGGGATTTAGAATCCAGCTCCTTCTGGCTCCCAGGCCCGTGCTCTATCCACTAGGCCACGCTGCTTCCCTGGTGGTATTTGTTAAGCATTTACTATGGGCCAAGGACTGTACTAAACGCTGTGGTAGATTCAAGACAATCAGATCAGACACTGTCCTTACCCTACGTGGGACTCACAAGTTTAAATCCAGCAGATAATGACTCTCCCCCCTTTCAAAGCCTTCTTGCAGACCCACCTCCTCCAAGAGGCCTTCCCTGACTGCGCCCTCCTTTCCTCTTCTCCCCCACTTATTTCCCTTTCTGTAATTTCATTTATTTATATGAATATCTGTCTCCCCTTCTAGCCTGTAAGCTCAGGAACAGGGAATGTGTCCGTTCTATTGTTATATCGTACTCTCCCAAGCATTTAGCACAGTGCTCTGCACAAAGTAAGCACTCAATAAATAATAATAATGATGATGATGATGATAGTATTTGTAAGCGCTTACTACATGCCCAGCACCGTTCTAAGCGCTGGGGGAGATACAAGGTCATCAGGTTGTCCCACATGGGGCTCACAGTCTTCATCCCCATTTTACAGATGAGGGAAGTGAGGCCCAGAGAAGCCAAGTGACTTGCCCGAAGTCACACAGCTGACAGGTGGCGGATCTGGTATTAGAACCCATGACCTCGCACTCCCAAGCCCGGGCTCTTTCCACAAAGCCACGCTGCTTCTCCTAAATAAATAAATACAACTGAATGAATGAATCTGGGTGTAGGCAGAGGGCGTGGAGAGCAGCAGCGTCTACCCAGGGTGTGGCGAAGCCGGTGGTGTTCCCCGCCCCATTTCTTTCTCTCCTGCCCCGGTGTTGGGGGTGGGCATGTATTGATCTCCACTGTCAGCTCCCTAAATCCTCCTATCCACATCTAGCCCGTGGGACCTCAGGCCGGTGGTGGTTGTCCAGCGAAGAGCTCGCTGTGTGGACTATCTGAGGGCACGAGAATAATAATAATAATGTTGGTATTTGTTAAGCGCTTACTATGTGCAGAGCACTGTTCTAAGCGCTGGGGGAGATACAGGGTAATCAGGTTGTCCTATGTGAGGCTCACAGTTAATCCCCATTTTACAGATGAGGAAACCGAGGCCCAGAGAAGTGAAGTGACTTGCCCACAGTCACCCAGCTGACAAGTGGCAGAACCGGGATTCGAACCCACTCACAGTTAATCCCCATTTTCCAGATGAGGTCACTGAGGCTCAGAGAAGTGAAGTGACTTGTCCACAGTCACCCAGCTGACAAGTGGCAGAGCCGGGATTCGAAGCCATGACCCCTGACTCCCAAGCCCGGGCTCTTTTCACTGCGTCAGCTGCCCCGTCTGTAAAAAAGGGGCGATTGGCACCGCTCCCAGGGGTGACCGACCCGAGTCCCGCAGACCCCAGGGCCCCCGGCCAGCCGGCCGATGACTGACCCCGGTCTGGGGGGGTTGGAGGAGGGGGCCGACGTGGCTAAAGTTTAACCCCGAAGGCCGCAGAGAGGCCCGAGACCCCGGGTCTGGATCCCCGGCCTAGACGGGACGTCAGCCAGCCGCCGGGGGCCGGGTCCGGGTCAGGGCCGGGGTCGGGGCCACGTCCGGGGTCGGGACGGGGAAAGGGGGAAAGGGGTCGAGGGATTCCCCAGAGACCTGGGGTGATCGGCCCCTCCCAACCACCTTGGTCGTGGAAGAGGAAAGATAAGTGTCCATTCCAAGCGCTTAGTACAGTGCTCTGCACATAGCAAGCGCTCAGTAAATACTATTGAATGAATAAGTGAACGCTTTTTCCATTTTAGGGATGAGAAAACCGAGGCTGGCCCAGAACTGTAGTGGGAGCTTCCAGGGGGCAGAGCCCTTTATTATTAAATAAGAATAATAATGATGGCATACGTTCAGCGCTTACTGTGTGCCAAGCACTGTTTTAAGCGCTGGGGGGATACAAGGGTGATCAGGTTGTCCCCCGTGGGGCTCACAGTCTTCATCCCCATTTTCCAGATGAGGTCACTGAGGCTCAGAGAATAATAATAATGTTGGTATTTGTTAAGCGCTTACTATGTGCAGAGCACTCTTCTAAGCGCTGGGGGATACAAGGTGATCAGGTAGAGAAGTGACTTGCCCACAGTCACACAGCTGACAAGTGGTGCAGTCGGGATTAGAACCCATGACCTTCTGACTCCCAGGCCACTGCTCCATTGACTACGCCACGCTGCTTCTCCAGATAAACTCCCCGCCCCCACCTGCCGCGCACAAGCTAACGGCCGCCTCCAAAACCCACCGGACTTAATAATAATTATAATTATGGTACTTGTGAAGCGCTTACTATGTGCCAAAAACTGTTCTAAGCGCAGGGGTAGAGATGAGTTAATCAGGTTGTACGAAGTGCCTGTCCCAAATGGGGCTCAAACTCTTAATCCCCTTTTTACAGATGAGGTCACTGAAGCCCAGAGAAGTGAAGTGACTTGTCCAAGGTCACACATGTGACAAGTGGCAGAGAGGGGATTAGGACCCGGGCCCTTCGGGCTCCCAGGTCTGGGCTCTATCCAGACTTATGCCATGCTTATAATAATAACGATATAGCAATAATATAATAACAATATAATAATATAACAGTGTTAGTATGATAATAATATAATGATAATAATATAATAATAGTAATAGTATATGATGATATGATGGAATGAACAATTGAATGGAGGACGAGCTTTCCGGCCTTACCTTCAAACACCGCCCTGCCCCTCTCCCCGCCCCGTTCATTCATTCATTCATTCATTCATTCATTCATTCAATCGTATTTATTGCGCGCTTACTGTGTGCGGAGCACTGTCCTAAGCACTTAGAAAGTACAATACCACGATAAAAAAAGGCAATCCCTGCCCACACCGGGCTCGAAGTCTAGCGGGGGAAGGCAGGCATCAATACAAGTCTTTCTTCCTTCCTTCCTTCCTTCCTTCCTTCCTTCCTTCCTTCCTTCCTTCCTTCCTTCCTTCCTTCCTTCCTTCCTTCCTTCCTTCCTTCCTTCCTTCCTTCCTTCCTTCCCTCCCTCCCTCCCTCCCTCGTATTTATTGAGCGCTAACTGTGGGGAGAGCACTGTACTAAGCGCTTGGGAAGTACAATTCAGCAACAAGTAGAGACCATCCCTGCCTACAATAGGCTCACAGTCTAGAAGGGGGGAAACCGACATCAGAACAAGTAAACAGGCATCAGTAGCATCATTATAAATAAATGGAATGATAGATCTATACACATCATTTATAAAATGAACAGAATAGTAAATATGTACAAATATACACAAGTGCTGTGGAGCGGGGACGTGGGTAGAGCAAAGGGAGGGAGTGGGGGCGTTGGGGAGGGGAGGAGGAGCGGACGAAAAGGGAGGCTCTGTCTGGGAAGGCCTCCTGGAGGAGGTGAGCCTTCAGTAGGGCTTTGAAGGGGGGAAGAGGGTTAGGGTTAGTCGGGGCCCCCTCCCACTTTTTACTATAGAAAATGGGGATGAAGTCTTTGAGCCCCACGTGGGACAACCTGCTTACCTTGTATCGACCTCGGCGCTTAAAACAGTGCTTGGCACATAGTCGGCGCTTAACAAATAGCATCATTATTATTATTGAGTGAGGGAGGGAGGAAGGAAGGTGGGAAGAAGGAAAGGAGGGAGGGCGGAAGGCAGGAGGGAAGGAGGGAGGAAGAGAGAAAGGGAGGGAGGAAGGAAGGGTGAAGAAGGAAAAGAGGGAGGAAGAGAGGAAGAAGGGAGGAAAGGAGGAAGGGAGGGAGGAAGAAAAGAGGGAGGGAGGAAGGGAGGGAAGGAAAGGGAGGAGGAAGAGAGGGAGGAAGAAGGAAGGGAAAGAAGGTGGAAGAGAGAGAGGAAAGGATGGAGGAAGAGAGGGAGGGAGGGGGAGGAAGGAAAGGAGGGAGAAAGGGAGAAAGGAAAGGAGGGAAGAAAGGATGAAGGAAGGGAGGCAGAGAGGGGAGGAGGAAGGAAGGGGGGAGAAGGAAAGGAGGGAAGAAGGGAGGGAAGGGGGAGGGAGTTAGAAAGGGAGGGAGGAAAGGAAGGAGGAAGGGAGGGAGGGAGGAAGAAGTGAGGGAAGGAGGGAGAAAGAAGGGAGGGAAGGAGGGAGAAAGGGAGGAAAGGAGGGAGGAGGAGGAAGGGAAGGAGAGAGAGGGAGGAAGGAAGGGGAGGAGGGAAGAGGGAGGGAGGAAGGAAGGGAGGGAAAAAGGAAAGGATGGAGGAAGGGAGGGAGGCCGCCCGGGCCTCATCGTTGGCCTTGGGTTCCCTACCTTGTCTTCCAGTCGGTTGAGCCTGGCGCCGATGGAATTATTTCCCCGGTCTTTGCTTTTCTCTGCAGGGAGAGGCTCCGGCTCAGACCCCGGGCCCGGGGCCGGGCTTCCCTCCTCCCCCTCGCCCCCTCCCCCCCGCCCCCGCCCAGGCCCCCCGCATCCCCCACCGCACACACACACACACACCCCACCCCCTCCCCCTACCTCCATCTCCCCAAGCGTCCTGGTCCCCCCTCCGGGGTGGGAGTCCTGGGCCGGACGGGCTGGGGGCTCGGCCCGAGGGCGGGTGGTCTTAGGGCAGCCAAACCGAGGCAGAGACAGTGATGGGGGGGGATGGGGGAGGGCGAGACAGAGACAGAGAGAGGAAGACAGAGACCCAGAGAGATACCGAGAGGGAGAGACAGAGCCGTGAGGACCGGGGCCCAGGATGGGGAGAGGCCCGGAGGCCCAGGCCCTCCTCACTGGGCCTGCTTCGCTCCCAGACAAGGACCACACCGGGAAGAAGATTTGGGGGCGGGGGGGGGGGGTCCTCTGGGGGTGGGGGGTGGGTGTTGGGGGGAAATCCTCGGTTGCTTGGACAGTAAACCGGTTTGAAAGGGTCGCCCCCACCAAAGAGCGACCCTGAGCCAAGACGGGACCCCGAGTTGCCCCCACCTCGGGGGTCCAAGAGTGCCCGGCAGGGGCGGCCCTTTCTTCCTCCCTTCTCCTCTTCCTTCCCCTCCATCTCTCTCCCTTCCTCCCTGTCTCCCTCCTCCTCTTCCCCCCTCCACAGTTCTCCCTCACTTCTCCTCCCTCTTCATCTCTCTCCATCCCTCTCCCTTCCTCCCTCTCTCCTCCTCTCCTTCCATCCATCTCCCTTCCTTCCTTTCTGCTCCTCCTTTCCTTCCTTCACTCTCCTTTCCTCCCTCTCTCCTTTCTCCCCCTCCTTTCCTCCATCCCTCTCCTTTCTTCCCTCTTTCCTCCTCCTCTCCCTCCAGCTCTCTCCCTTCCTCCCTCTCCCCTCCTTTCTCCTTTCTTTTCATCCCTCCTCCTTT
Source organism: Ornithorhynchus anatinus (assembly GCF_004115215.2). Taxonomy (NCBI): domain Eukaryota; kingdom Metazoa; phylum Chordata; class Mammalia; order Monotremata; family Ornithorhynchidae; genus Ornithorhynchus; species Ornithorhynchus anatinus. The sequence continues at coordinate 1,368,007 of NC_041730.1, forward strand.
CTCCTTTCCTCCTCCTCCTCTCCCTCCACCCCCTCCCTTCCTCCCTCTTTCCTTCTCTTTCTCCTCCCTTCCTTCCACTTCTCTCTCTTCCTCCCTCTTCCCTCCTCTTTCTCCTTCTCCCTTCCTTCCACCTCTCTCCCCTCCTCCTCCCCCTCTATCCCACTCCCTTCCTCCCCTCCAACTCCTCTTCCATCTCTCCTTCCCTCCTGTCTCCTCTCCATCTCTCTCTCCTTTCGTCCCCTCCTCCTCCTTCCCCTCCTCCCTCTCTCCCCCCTCCTTTCTCTCCCCATCTCTCTCCCCTCCTCCCCTTATCTCCCCTTCTCTCTGTGTGTCTCGCTTCCTCTCCCTCCCTCCCCCACTCCTTTCCTCCTCCTCCCCTCCCCCAGCCTCCAAGGCCTCTGCACCTGCCAGCTTCACCCCGGCGGCTGGGCCTGCTGATAACCCCAGCGGCCCCTGCCCTCCGTCTCATCACTAATCTCCCTTTCTCCAGTTCTTTCATTGTGGCTCTGGGGCAGACACGGCCCCTGCGAGCCACAAAAACACCCCCTGGACCACCTGCCTCCCGCAAACATCAGCTCGACCCACGGTCCTCCAACCCCCCCCGCCACTGTCCCCCTCCCCCTGGCTAAGCCCCTCGGCTGCCCAACTCGGGACTCTGCCCTTAAGAAGCCCCCCGGGTACTTGGAAGGTCACTGGCTGGTCTCCGGCCTGGTTAGAGACAGGTCATCCAACATCCCTGACTTTCCCCTCTCCATCCTTGACTCTCCCCCGTGACCCGACACTGATCATCCCACACCTCAGACTCTCCCCTCTCCATCCCTGACTCTCCCCTAGTGCCCCAGCACATAATCCAACACCCCCCACTTTCCCTTCTCCATCCCCGACTCTCCCCGGTGACTGACCTTCCAACACCTCTGACTCCCCCAGTGACCAGGGCCGGACCATCCAACTTCCCTGACTCCCCCAGGGACCCGGCACGGACCTTTTGCCCAAGAACGTTCTAAACATTTTTCCTGAATTTTCTACCATCCATCTTTCTTTGAACCACCTGGGAACTCCTCCGGGGCAACAGGGTGTCTGTCCCATCTCTCTTGCCAAACTGGAAAATCTCTAAGGGCACGATTGGGTCTGTGCTTCCATCTCTCCCGCCGGACCAGTGGTGCTCCGCCAACGTCAGCCAATCGCAGTCAATCCCATAATTTCCTAGAGGGAGTGGCAAGTCCTCTCCTGGCATTGGCTTATGCCCAACCCTTCTCCAGGGCAGCCACAGCCAGGGGCGAGTCCTTGGTCTGACCCTGGCATGTCCTTGGTGTGTCCCCGGCCTGACCTTGGTATATTCTTGGCATGTCCTTGCTCGGTCCAGCTCATTTCCACCATCTAACGTGAGCAGGGAGACCCTGGTTCTCCCCACCCTCCCCGGCTCTGGGCACCGAAATTCCCCAGGGCAGGTGGGCCTACAGGGGGTGGTGATCGGGGGGAGGGGGTTGTGTCCACTACCTGAGACGGAGATGAAGAAAGATGGCTTTCCAATGGACTGGTCCAGCCTGGTGGGGGACGATAAGGTGGTCTGTTAGCCCAGGGGTTCTTCCCGACCTTCCCCCCTGTCTCCCACCCCCAGCAGACCCCCAAACCCACAAAGAAGGGTCCGGTGTGTCCCGATGGGTGTAGTGCCAGGGTGGGAGGCAGGAGACTGGGAATCTTGTCTCAGCTCTGCCCTGGTCTGCTGTGTGACCTTGGAGAACTCACACGGCCCCTCCCAGCTCCACAGCACTTGTGGACATATCCGTAATTTACTTATTTGTATTCATGTCTGTCACTCTCTCTAGACTGCAAGATCGTTGTGAGAAGGGAATATGTCTGTTTATTGTTATATTCTCCCAAGTGCTTTTTACAGTGCTCTGCGCACAGTGAGTGCTCAATAAATATGACTGAATGAATGAATGGATGAACCTCTTTGGGTCTCAGTGTCTTCATCTGCACAATGGGAATCTACAATAATAATACACAATAATGTATAATAATAGTAATCTTAATAGTAAGATTGTTAAGTGCTTACTATACGTCAAATGTACTGGGGTAGATAGAAGTTAATCAGTTTGGATGCAGTTCCTGTCCCTCATAGTCTAAATGAGAGGCTGATGGGATATTGAATCCCCATTTTGCAGATGAGGCTCAGAGAAGTGAAATGACTTGCCCAAGGTCACCCAGCAGACAAGGGGCGAAACTGGGATTAGAACCCAGATCCTCTGACTCCCAGACCCAGGCTCTTTCCACAGAGTGGCCACTCTCCCTCTCTCTCATCCGCATGGGGGCAGGGCCTGTGTCCAGTCTGCGCCTCCTGGATAATAATAATAACAATAAATTTGGTATTTGTTATGTGCTTACTATGTGCCAAGCACTGTTTTAAGCTCTGGGGGGGATACAGGCTAATCAGGTTGGTCCCAGTTCCTGGCCTTCATGGGGCTCACACTCTTAATCCCCATTTTGTAGATCCATCCCGGTTTTGGGGCGCTCTCCCTGTTGTCCCGAGGGGCGTGGGGGGCACATTGGGGTGGGGGTGCAGGGGGCAAGGGGGAGTTTGGAGCTCGATCTAGGGGGGCTGAGTGTGGAGCTGCGGGAGCCCAGGAAGAGGGGTGGGAGCTGGTGGTCCAGGGCAAGCGGGGGTGAGCGGGGCAAGCACGGGCAAGTGGGGCGAGGGGGGGGAATACCTCCTTTGCAGCTCCTTGATCCGCACCATGAGGTTGAGATGGCCTTGGGAGTATTGTTCGATGACGTCCCGCACGTCGTAAGGCTTCCTCGCTTGCTGCAGGCCCGGGGGGGGGAGGGAGACACCTTGTCCGCAGTGGGGATGCTGCGGGTCCACCATCCCCACCCCCTAATCCTTCCCCCGCCGCCCGGGGGGACCCCGGGCCTCGATTGGCTTTCCACCGTCGGTCAGTCAGCCAGTCAGCTGTATTTACTGAGCGCTTACCGTGTGCAGTAAGCGCTTATCTGTTGCCGAATTGTACATTCCGAGCCCTTAGAACAGTGCCCTGCACATAGTAAGCGCTTGATAAATACTATCGAATGAATGACTGCAGACCACTGTGCTAAGCGCTTGGGGGAGTACAGTGCAACAGTAAACGGACACATTCCCTGTCCTCACAACAGGTGGGGGCGGGGATGGACAACAGGTAAGCAGATCATCCAAAAAAACCCGGCCCAGATCATGGATCGCCACTAATAATAATCGTAATTACTGTATTTGTTAAGCACTTACTACGTGCCCAGTACTATACTAGATGCTGGGGTAGAGAGAAGATGATCAGGTCCCCCATGGGTTCACAGTCTAAGAAGGAGGGAGAAGAGGTATTGTATCTCCATTTTACAGATGAGCAAACGGAGGCCCAAAGAAATGAAATGACTCACCCAAGTTCACCCGGCAGGCAAATGGCAGAGTCAGGATTAGAACCCGGGTCCTTCTGGTTTCCAGGCCTGGGCTGTAGCCACTAGGCCAAGTCACTGGTCCTTAGCGGACTCTGGGTGAGCAGTGAGGGTCAGTCCCTCCCCGGACCCTTGATGGATGCCGGAATTCACGTTCAGAAGGACAGAGAAGCAGTGCGGTCTACTACAACGCTCTGTGCACACTAGGGAACGGCCCAGTGCGCTAAGCACAGTAGGTGCCCAGTACAGCGCCCTTTTACACAGTAGGGGCTGGCTCAGTGCTCTGAGTATGGTAGGCATCCAGTACAGAGCTCTGACAGTGAGGATAATGATGGTCTGTAGCTCGGAGGACGGGGAGCTCTGGCCAGCTGGGGGGCTAACGGAGAGGCTCGTGGAGGGCCGGGGATGCAGCTTCGGGCTGGACCGGAGGGGCAGAGGGGGAGGATGGTGTAGTGGGCAGCTACGGTACAGTGGTCCTGCCCATCCAGCCACGGTCGGACCCCTGGGCACCCATGGGGCGGACTAGGGGCCGATGACCACCTCCGGGGCCTGTGTCCGGCCCACCCGGCCCTGAATGGGCAGCGTCCAAGGGGCGACGCTCTGGTGAGGGGTTGTGACCCCGTGGCCGGAGGCTCGAAGCCCCCCGCCGGTGGCTTGTTTGGCCAGCGTATGGAGCTCAGAACACGTCTCCCGGCCGGCCGCCGGCCCTTGACCCCTGATCCCCGGACTAGCCTGGAGAATCCGAATGAGCTCCAGGCCCCAGGGTGGGGGCAGGGACTGACCGTGGACGGGGAGGAGGGTCCGTGAGGAGGAGGAGGAGGAGGAGAGTCCGTGAGGAAGAGGAGGGTCCCTGGGCTGCGGAGACCGGGCTGGCCTGGCTTCGGCCCAGCTCTCCCTCACCGCTCAGAGAGACCTCATCTGACACCGAGGAGTTCACCTTTCTCCTACTGAGCGCTCACCTCCTCCAGGAGGCCTTCCCAGACCGAGCCCCCCCTTTTCCTCTGCTCCTCCTCCCCTCCCCATCGCCCCGACTCCCTCCCTCCGCTCTACCCCCTTCCCCGCCCCACAGCATTTGTGTATATATGGACATATTTATTATTCCATTTATTTAATTAATGATGTCAATCCGTAATTCTATTTATTTATATTGACGCTTTTGATGCCTATCTACTTGTTTTGTTTTATTGTCTGTCTCCCCCCTTTTAGACTGTGAGCCTGTTTTTGGGTAGGGATTGTCTCTGTTGCCGAATTGTACTTTTCAAGTGCTTAGTACAGTGCTCTCCACACGGTAAGCACTCAATAAATACAATTGAATGAATGAATCCTCTTCTTCCTCTTCCTTCTCCTCCTCTTCCTCCTCTTCCTTGTCTTCCTCTTCTTCTCCCTCCTCCTGTTCCTCCTCCTCCTCTTCTTCTCTTCCCTTTCCCTCTTTCTCCTTCGCACTTGGATCTGGCCCTCTGAGCACCTGATACTCACCCCACCCTCAGCCCCACAGCTCTTATGTTCATATCAGTCATTTATTTTAATGTCTGCCTCCCTCTATACACTGTAAGCTCGAGAGCGGGGAACTTATCTACCAACTCTGCTGTGTTGTACTCTCCCAAGTGCTTAGTACAGTGCTCTGCACGTAGTAAGCAGTCAATAAATACCACGGATTGATTGAACTCATTTCTCATCCTCCTCTTCCCCTTTCCTCCATCTCTCCCGTTCTTCTCTTCTCCCATTTCCCACCCTTCTTCGCCATCTTCCCCTTCTTCTCCTCCACATCTTCCCGCCTTCCGCTCTTCCAACTTCCCCCTTCTCTTCCATTTCCTCCCTTTTGTTCTTCCATTTCTCCCCTTCTGCTCTTCCATCTCCCTTTTTCTCTTCCACTACCTGGACTTCTTCCTCCCCTTCCCCATCGCCCTCCCCTCCCCCAGGCTCTCGGTATTCCCCCGGCTCTCTGTAATGATATTAAAAATAATTGTGGTATTTGTTAAGCGCTTACTATCTGCCGAGCACTGTTTAAGCACTGAGGTAGATACAAGGTCATCAGGCCGGACAGAGTCTCAGTCCCACATTGGGCTCACAGTCTTAATCCCCATGATAATAATAATATTAATAATGATGATGGTATTTGTTAAGCGCTTATTATGTGCCAGGCACTGTTCTAAGCGCTGGGGTAGATACAAGGTAATCAGGTTGTCCCACGTGGGGCTCATAGTCTTAATCCCCATTTTGGACTCCCAAGCCTGTGCTCTTTCCACTAAGGCGCACTGCTTCTCATATAATAATAATAATGATGATGATGATGATGAGTGCTTAGAACAGTGCTTTGCACATAGTAAGCACTTAATAAATGCCATTATTATTATTATTATGGTATTTGTTAAGCGCTTACTATGTGCCAGGCTCCATCCACTAAGCCACTCTGCTCTCCCAAGTGCTTAGTACAGTGCTCTGCACATAGTAAGCAATCAGTAAATACCGTTGATTGATTAGATTGATTTCTTCTCCTCCTCTCCTCCTCTCCCTCTTCTTCTAGCTTCTCCTTTCTTCTCTTCTCCCATCTCCCCACTTCTTCTCTTCCATGAGCCCGCTGTTGGACAGGGATGGTCTCTGTTGCTGAATTGTACATTCCAAGCGCTTAGTACAGTGCTCTGCACACAGTAAGCGCTCATTAAATACGATTGAATGAATCTTCCCCTTCTTCTCTTTCAACCCCCCCAGGCCTTCCCAGACTGAGCCCCCCTTCTCCTCTGCTCCCCCTCCCCATCGCCCCCACTCCCTCCCTCTGCTCTACCCCCTTCCCCACCCCACAGCACATGAGTATCGAGCAGCAGCGTGGCTCAGTGGAAAGAGCACAGGCTTGGGAGGCAGAGGTCGTGGGTTCGAATCCCACCTCTGCCACTCGTCAGCTGTGTGACTGTGGGCAAGTCACTTCACTTCTCTGTGCCTCAGTTACCTCATCTGTAAAATGGGGATTAAGACTGTGAGCCCCACGTGGGACAACCTGATGACCCTGTCTACCCCAGCACTTAGAACGGTGCTCTGCACGTAGTAAGCGCTTAACAAATACCAACATTATTATAGAAATATTTATTATTCAATTAATTTTATTAATGAAGTGCATCTAATTCTATTTATTTATATCGATGCTATTGATGTCTGTCTACTTGTTTCGATGTCTGTCTCCCCGCTTCTAGACTGTGAGCCTGGTGTGGGCAGGGATCGTCTCAATCTGTTGCCGAATTGTATTTTCCAAAGGCTTAGTACAGTGCTCTGCACGCAGTAAGCGCTCAATAAATGCGAATGAATGAATGAATGAACTCCCTGCTTCATTCTCTTCCATCTCCTATTTTCTTCTCTTCCTCCTTCGTTGCCACAACCTGACTCTCTCCTCCGCCTCCCCTTTCGTCTCCCACCCACCTCCTCCGCCAGAACCCCCTTCCCCAACATCCCCCCGCTTCCCCCGGCTCTCTGTCCGCCCCCCGCCTTGCCCGAGCGGTCTCGTCTCTCCCCTAGGCCGTCTCTGACCCCTGACCTCTGCTCACCTGAAATTTCTTCTTCGCCACGAAGTACTGCATGCGACGAATCACCTTGATGGCCGCCCGGTGGTGTTCCCCAAGTCTGAGGGAGGAGAGAGGAGACAGGCCGAAGTCAATTCAGCTCCCCCAGTCCGGGATCGAGAGACCCCACACCCTTTCCCGGCCCTCTCCCTCCATCAGGTCCCCATCGGACTCTGGGCTCCAGAGAGGCAGCTATGTGCCAGTCCATCAAGCATATTTATTGAGCGCTTACTGTGTACAGAACTCTGTACTAAGCGCTTGGGAGAGAAGCAGCGTGGCTCAGTGGAAAGAGCCCAGGCTTGGGAGTCAGAGGTCATGGGATCTAATCCCGGCTCCGCCGCTTGTCAGCTGGGTGACTGTGGGCAAGTCACTTCACTTCTCTGGGCCTCGCTCACCTCATCTGTAAAATGGGGATGAAGACTGGGAGCCCCATGTGAAACAACCTGATCATCTTGTATCCCACCCTGGCGCTTAGAACAGTGCTTGGCACATAGTAAGCGCTTAACAAATACCACCATTATTATTCATTTCCCTGGGCCTCAGTTCCCCCATCTGTAAAATGGGAATGAAGACCGGGAGCCCCACGTGGGACAACCTGATGACCTTCTATCTACCCCAGGGTTTAGAACAGTGCTTGGCACATAGTAAGCGCTTAACAATTACCATCACAGGTGTGTGGGAGGGGTAGCTCTCAGACCCCCCGGCTGGGCTGATGAAGGCGTGAGGAAAGAGATGGGGGGGAGGGGAGGTCAGAGACTCTCCCGGGACTGTCCGTAAGTGGGCGGGGAGACCCCGGCCATGCTGACACAGGTGCTGGGGGGCCCGGGGTTCAGAGACCCCGACCGGCTGACCCAGATGCCTGGGGTCGGGGGTCAGAGACCCCGGCCGGGCTGACACAGGTGTGGAAGGATGGGGTCGGAGCCCTCGGCCCGGCTGTCACGGGAGGGGTGGCCAGAGACCCCGGCCGGGCTGACCCGAGTCGGCGGGGTCAGAGACCTCGGCCGAGCTGACCCAGCAGCTGAGGGGAGGGGGGGAGGGACCCCGACTGGACTGACACAGGTGCGGGGGGCGCGGGGGTCAGAGACCCCCCGACCGTGGAAGGGGATCCGGTCCGTGGGGGCCGGGCGGCAAGGGGAAGGGGTCGCGGGCCGGCCCGCTCTCCTGCTCCAATTCTTAGTCCCCGGGAGGAGAGACCCAGCCACCCTGTAATGAACAGGGGGAGGGGGCTGGGGACTCCCCCCTCCACCGTCAGGAGCCCCCCCTGGATAAACCAATTAGCTAATAGGACACAGCTGGGAAGCCCAAACCCAATTTACTAAATTAGGTCCCGTTGCCCCTCGTGACGCCCGACAAACAGATGGCGAGAGGTAGCTGGCGGGGGCTGCCCTTCTCCCGCACCTCCAAGCCCGGGGGGCACTGGTGGGGTGAGGGGGCAGGGTGGGATGGGGCCGGTGGCGAGGGCCAGGATGAGAGGGGAGGGGCGGGAAGGTAGGCCTGTCCCCTCTGGCCTCTAACGAAAGCCGGGAAGGGGCCAGGCCGCAACACTTCGGGGTTCCTTCTTTCATTCGGTCGTATTTATCGAGCGCTTACGTGTGCGGAGCACTCTACTAATGATGATGTTGGTATGTGTTAAGCGCTTACTATGTGCAGAGCACCGTTCTAAGCGCTGGGGTAGATACAGGGTCATCAGGTTGTCCCACGTGAGGCTCACAGTCTTCATCCCCATTTTACAGATGAGGTCACTGAGGCCCAGAGCAGTGAAGTGACTTGCCCACAGTCACCCAGCTGACAAGTGGCAGAGCCGGGATTCGAATCCATGACCTCCGACTCCCAAGCCCGGGCTCTTTCCACTGAGCCACGCTGCTTCTCTGAGTGCTTGGAAAGTAGAATTCAGCAACAAGTAGAAGCAATCCCTGCCCACAACGGGCTCACAGTCCAGAAGCGTTGTTGGAGTGGAGGGGCCGAGAAGTCGGAGGAGCGGAGGGGTCGGCCCTCGGGAAATTACACTGAACCAACGAGCCTGGGAGTCAAAAGGTCATGGGTTCTAATCCCGGCCCCGCCGTTTGTCCGCTGTGTGACCTTGGGCATGTGACTTCACTTCTCTGGGCCTCAGTGACCTCTGTAAAATGGGGACTGAGACCGTGACCCCCACGTGGGACAGGGACTGTGTCCACCCCGATGGGCTTGTATCTGCTTGTATTAGGACGGGGCCTGGCACATAGAAAGCGCTTAACAAGTACCATTCCGATTACTATTACTATTATTTGGACGTATGAGTAGTCATCTTTCTGGGCATTCAGACCAAGTTCGCCCACACGTGCTCAAAGAATTGCAAGCGGACGTTACCAGGTGTGTGGGATCTGGGAACAGAAGACGGGACTCTGGGTGCCCAGATGCCCCCAGGGACGGGACGGGGGCAGTCAACACCCCCCGAAGCCCGCCGGCCGTACCAGATCCTCTCCCCACTCCCACCCGTGCCCCCCTTGCCGCTCCTCCAGGTTCACCTGGATTCACCCCCCTGGCAGGCCACCGCGCGGGCTGGCAGCGCCCTGGGGCTCGGGTTTCGGGCAGTGTTGTCATGGTGAGGCTGAACAAGGGCAGATTTAGAGGCAGCGGCGGGGGCGGTGGAGGGGGCGGATTGTAATCTAGCCCAGACAGGCGGTTCGGCCTCGGAATGTCTGATGCCCGGGATTGGTTACCCCGCAGCCGGAGGGGGCCACCGGGCACCGGCCCACTCGGCCCCACGCGGCTCCTCAGGCTGGCAGGGGGTGGGGAGGGGCAGGGACGGGGCATGGGGGCTGGGAGCGGGCAGTGGGGCTCAACCTGCTTCTCCTAATTCTCCTCAGTGACCCAGAATGGACCATCCAACAATCGATCAAACTACTGACACCCCTGAATCTCCCTTTTCCATCCTTTTCCATCCATCCACTCTCCCCCAGTGACCCAGAACGGACCCTCCAACCCCCCCCGACTCTCCCCTCTTCACCCCGACTCTCCCCCAACCCCTCTGGACCTGCCAGAGGTGGGAGCGGATTCCCGGCTTCCCCCCCAAGGCTGAGGGAGAAGTGTTTCCGGCCTCCTTTTTATTTGTTTTATTTTCATGGTATTTAAGCGCTGTGTGCCAAGCGCTCTACTAAGCGCTGGGGTAAACGCAAGCCAATCGGGTCGGACCCAGCCCCTGTCCCACGTGGGGCTCACGGTCTCGATCCCCGTTTTACAGACGAGGGAACCGAGGCCAGAAAAGTTAAGTGACTTGTCCAGGGTCACACAACAGACCGGTGGCGGAGCCGGGATTAGAATCCAGGTCCTCTGGGGTCCCTGCTCTATCTGCTACTCATTCATTCATTCATAATGGAACGCCTACTCTGTGCAAAGCACTGTACTAAGCACTCGCGAGAGTACGGTATAACAATGAACAGATACATGCCCTATCCACAACGAGCTAGGCCATATTGCTTCTAATAATAATAATAATTATGGTATTTGTTAAGCGCTTACTGAGTGCCAAGCACCGTTCTAAACGCTGGGGTAGATCCAGAGTAATCAGGTTGACCCTCGTGGGGCTCACAGTCTTCATTCCCATTTTCCAGATGAGGTAACGGAGGCCCAGAGAAGTTAAGCGACTTGTCCAAGGTCACCCAGCAGACAAGTGGTGGAGGTGGGATTAGAACCCATGACCTCTGACTCCCAAGCCCGGGCTCTTTCCACTGAGCCATATGGCTTCAACCTGATGCCCTTGGCCCCCAGGGAGCCTTCTGCCCCGAGGGGTGGAATTTCGGGGGGCTGCAGGACTCCCCACTTCATCCTTTCAGGGGATTTCAGTCAAGGAACCATTCCCCAGCCCCAACCGGGCAGAGAACCAAACTGTGCCTAGTCAGTCATTCAGTCAATTAAATGTATTTATTGAGCGTTCACTGTGTACGGAGCACTGTACTAAACACTGGGGAGGATACGATACGACAGAAAGCTAGGTCACTTAGCTCCAGGCGCGAGCACAATCAATAATAATAATGATGATGGCATTTGTTAAGCGCTTACTCTGTGCCAAGCACTGTTCTAAGCACTGGGGGAGATACAAGGTCATCAGGTTGTCCCACGTGGGGCTCACAGTCTTCATCCCCATTTTACAGATGAGGGAACTGAGGCCCAGAGAATAATAATAATGATGTGGGTATTTGCTACGCTCTTACTATGTGCAGAGCACGGTTCTAAGCGCTGGGGGAGATACAGGGTCATCAGGTCGCCCCCCGTGAGGCTCACAGTTAATCCCCATTTTACAGATGAGGGAACTGAGGCCCAGAGAAGTGAAGTGACTTGCTCACAGTCACACGGCCGATAAGGGGCGGAGTCGGGATTAGAACCCACGACCTCTGACTCCCAAACCCGCGCTCTTTCCCCTGAGCCGCGCTGCTTCTCTCATCGAGACTGTGAGCCCCAAGTGGGACAGGGACTGTGCCCAACCCACGTTGCTTGTATCTGGCCCAGCGCTTAGCACAGCGCCTGACACAGCATTTATGCACCCATCTGTGATTTCTCTATATTAATGTCTGTCTCCCGCTTTAGACTGCAAGTTCGTTGCGGGCTGGGAATGCGTCCTCTCTCAAGCACCCAGTACAAGCGAGAAGCAGCACGGCGTAGCGGATAGAGCTCGTGCCTGGGAGTCAGAAGGTCCTGGGTTCTAATCCCCACCCTGCCGCTTTGTCAGCTGTGTGACCTCGGGCGAGTCGCTTCCCTTCTCTGGGCCTCGGTGGCCTCCTCTCTGAAATGAGACCTGTGAGCCCCACGTGGGACAGGGACTGAGTCCACCCCGATTTGCTTGTATTTATTCATTCAATCATAGTTATGAAGCGCTTACTGTGTGCAGAGCGCTGTACTAAGCGCTTGGGAAAGTACAATATAATAATAATGTTGGTATCTGTTAAGCGCTTACTATGTGCAGACCACTGTTCTAAGTGCTGGGGTAGACACAGGGTCATCAGGTTATCCCACTTAAGGCTCACACTTAATCCCCATTTTACAGATGAGGTCACTAAGGCCCAGAGAAGTGAAGTGACTTGCCCACAGTCACCCAGCTGACAAAGCGGCAGGATGGGGATTCGAACCCATGGCCTCTGACTCCCAAGCTCAGGCTCCTTCCACTGAACCACGCGGTTTCTCTAATAGGGAGAGTGACAATCCCTGCCCACAACAAACTCCCAGTCTGGGACTTTGCGGGGAGAAAGGCATTAATAGAGGTAAACAGATATTAGTATAAATAAATAAAATGACAGATATATACATAAGTGGCGGGAAGAGCGAAAGGAGTAAGTCGGGGCGACGCAGAAGGGAGCGGGAGATGAGGAAAAGTGGGGCTTCGTCTGGGAAGGCCTCTTGGAGGAGGTGGGCCTTCAGTAAGGCTTTCACCCCAGCGCTTAGCACGGTGCCTGGCACATAGTGAGCGCTAAACAAAGGCCACAATTATTATTATTGTTACAGTGCTCTGCACGAGGAAGTGCTCAGTAAATTCATTCATTCGACGGTCTTTATTGAGCACTTCAGCACCGTACTACGCGCTTGGAAAGTACAGTAGATACGACTGAATGAATTGAATGAACGAATGGCACTTGGGCAGGTTTCTATATATTATTTATTACTCTATTTTATTAATGATGTGTATGTATCGATGATTCTATTGATCTGTTTTGATGCTAGGGATGCCTGTCTGCTTCTGTTTTATTGTCTGTCTCCCCGCTTCTGGACTGTGAGCCCGATGTCGGGTAGGGATTGTCTCTCTCTGTTGCCCAACTGTCCATTCCAAGCGCTCAGTCCAGTGCTCTGCACGCAGTAAGCGCTCAATAAGTACGATTGAATGAATGAATGAATGAACATAGTAAGCTCTTAGCAAATATCACCATTACGATGATGATGATGGTGATGGAGGTCAGACCCTCGCCGCCCCACTGTCGTCTCACGCTCCCCCCGACCCGTGTCCGGGGCTGGAGAAGTCGTCCCCCTCCCCACCGTTGCCCCCATCGAGCCCCTTCATTCAAACGTATTTACTAAGCGCTTCCTGTGTGCACAGCCCGGCGCAGTGGACCGACCACGTGCCCGGGAGTCAGAAAGTCATGGGTTCCAATCCCGACTCCACCACTCGCTGTCGTGTGACCTGCGGCGAGTCGCTTCCCTTCTCTGGGCCTCAGTTCCCTCATCTGTCAAATGGGGATGGAGACCGTGAGCCCCACCTGGGACGGGGACTGGGTCCGACCCGATTGGCTTGGATCCACCCCAGCGCTTAGTACGTTCGTTCACTCTGTCATTCCGGCGTATGTACTGGGCGCTTACTGTGTGCAGAGCACTGCATTAAGGGCTTGGAAAGTGCAAGTCAGCAAGAAGGTGCACTGTCTGGCACATAGTAAGCGCTTAACAAATACCATAAAATGATTATTACTACTAAGTGCTTGCAAAGTACAATTCTGCAATAAAGTACAGTGCCTGGCACATAATAATAATAATAATAATAATAATGTTGGTATTTGTTAAGCGCTTACTACGTGCAGAGCACTGTTCTAAGCGCTGGGGTAGATGCAGGGGAATGAGGTGGTCCCGCGTGAGGCTCCCAGTCTTCATCCCCATTTTCCAGATGAGGGAACTGAGGCCCAGAGAAGTGAAGTGACTTGCCCACGGTCACACAGCCGACAGGTGGCAGAGCCGGGATTCAAACCCATGACTTCTGACTCCCAGGCCCGGGCTCTCTCCACTGAGCCACGCTGCTTCCCACGTGCTTAACAAATGCTGTAATTATTATTATTATTACTAGTGCTTGGAAAGTACAATTCTGCAATATAGGGATGATAATAATAATAATAATAATAATAATGGCATTTGTTAAGCGCTTACTACGTGCAAAGCACTGTTCTAAGCACGGGGGAGGATACGAAGGTCAAGGTGACCCACGTGGGGCTCGCGGTCTTCATCCCCATTTTACGTCGAGGTCACTTGAGGCCCAGGGAAGTGGAGCGGCAGGCGGCGGAGCCGGGATTTGAACCCGTGACCTCTGACTCCCCAGCATAGTAAGCGCTTAACAAATGCCATGATAATAATTATTATTATTACTAAGCGCTCGGACAAGAAGACTACGACAATAAACAGTGACGATCCCCGGCCGCGGCCTGCTCCGGCCAACTCCCTCTCGGGGCCATGGAAGCGTCCTGGCGACGGGGCAGGGAGCCGGCTGGAATGCGGGCGGACAATGCCCAAATTCTCCCCAGCTGCCCCCGGCCCCCGGCCGCTGACCGCGCCTTCCGGGGGATGACGTCAAGGCCTCGGGCCTGGGACTCGTGGGACCCCTCCCCGCCGCCCCCACGGCGCGTGGGACCCCCTCCCCCGGCCCCAAGAGATGCTCCGTGACCTTGACCGAGTCACCTCACATCTCTGGGCCTCGGCGGCCTCCTCTGGAAAGCGGGGACGGAGAGCGGGAGCCCCACGCGGGACAGGGAGCGGGTCCGGCTCCGCTCGCTCGCATCCATCCCAGCGCTCAGTACGGTGCCTGGCACATAGCAAGCGCTTCACGAGTACCTCAGCTGGTATTATTTGCCATTTCGCGGGGGTCGGCCGCACTTGGAAATTTGGGGATTTGAGTCACGAAACCCCCCGGGCCCGGACGAGGCGGACCCTCACCCCGCCCCCAGAAAACGTCTCTGCCGGACCACCCTCTCCTCTAAAGAGCCCGGGCTTGGGAATCAGAGGTCATGGGTTCCAATCCCGGCTCGGCCACTTGGCAGCTGCGTGACTTTGGGCAAGTCACTTCACTTCTCTGGGCCTCAGTGACTTCATCTGTAAAATGGGGATGAAGACTGTGAGCCCCACGTGGGACGACCTGATGACCCTGTATCTACCCCAGTGCTTAGAACAGTGCTCTGCACATAGTAAGCGCTTAACAAATACCAATAGTATTATTATTATTATCTTCCTGGTCAAACCGGCCCCCTCACCAGGATCCATTGTTCTTGTCTGTCCGTCTCCCCCGATTAGATCGTAAGCGTTTCAGAGGGCAGGGACTGTCTCTGTTACCGATTTGTCCATTCCAAGCGCTTAGTCCAGTGCTCTGCACATAGTAAGCGCTCACTAAATACTATTGAATGAATGAATGAATGACCCTCGGCCCGGGCCTGATCAGGTCTGGGCGTCGAGGGGCCCCGGGTAGCGACCCCGGGTGAATTTTTGTGGGCCTCAGTTTCCACATGACAATAATAATAATTGTGGTATTTGATAAACGCTTACTACGTGCTAGGCACCCCACTAAGCGCTGGGGTGGACACAAGCAAACCGGGTTGGACACAGTCCTTATCCCACGTGAGGAAAAGTGGGGCTTAGTCTGGGAAGGCCTCTCGGAGGAGATGGGCCTTCGGTAAGGCTTTGACCCCAGCGCTTAGTACAGCGCCTGGAACGTAGTAAGCGCCAAACAGAGGCCACGGTTATTATTATTGTTCCAGTGCTCTGCGCAGAGGAAGTGCTCAATAAATAGGATCGAGTGAGTGAGCGGTCTCGATGAATGAATGAATGATTCCCAGTCTCGATCCCCGTTTTTTAGATGAGGTGACCGACGCACGGTGAAGTGACCGGCCCGGGGTCGCCCGGCGGCCAAGCGGCCGTGTCGGGATTAGAACCCATGACCGTCCGCTCGCCGGCCCCTTGTTCTCTCCACTTCGCCATGCCGCTTTCCTTTTCATCTGTACGACGGGCAGAAACACGGATCCCCTTAGAGCACCCGTTCCTCCAGGGCTGCTGTGGGGATGAAAGACGGGGGCTTCCTCTTGGGGGGCTCTCTCTGGGGCCGGGGGGCGACGGGACGTTGGACCACGCGGCCTGGCAGGGGAGGCCTGGGCCTCAGGGCGCCCCACTTGACCACAGACACGCCAGCGTCCCGGGAATGTCCGCGGCCGGAGTGACCCCTCTCCCACACTGCCCACCGGCTCCCAGGGGAATGTCCGCGGCCGGAGTGACCGCTTCCCCGCCCCGGCATTGTCCACAATCCATATATTTGTTCAAGGAGAAACCGAGGCCGGGCCAGGACACTGAGGGGATTGCCCCCCTGAAGGCCGGTCCTTCCATTCATTCATTCACTCATTCATTCAGTAGCATTTCTTAAGCACTTACCGTGTGCAGGACACTAATAATAACAATGTTGGTATCTGTTAAGCGCTTACTATGTGCAGAGCACTGTTCTAAGCGCTGGGGTAGACACAGGGGAATCAGGTCGTCCCACGTGGGGCTCACGGTCTTAATCCCCATTTTACAGATGAGGTAACTGAGGCATAGAGAAGTGAAGTGACTTGCCCACAGTCACACAGCTGACAAGTGGCAGAGCTGGAATTCGAACTCATGACCTCTGACTCCAAAGCCCGTGCTCTTTCCACTGAGCCACGCTGCTTCTCCAAGCCCTTGGGGAAAGTACCTTGACACTGTACTAAGCCCTCGGGAAAGTACGCTCCAACAATAGTGACATTCCCCGCCTACCACGAGCTCAAAGTCTTCAGGGGGGGAGATTGACATTCATTCATTCATTCCATAGTATTTATTGAGCGCTCCCTAGGTGCGGAGCACTGGACTAAGCGCTTGGAATGGACAATTCGGCAACGGATCGAGACGATCCCTGCCCATTGACGGGCTCACGGTCTAATCGGGGGAGATCAGCGTGGCTCAGTGGAAAGAGCACAGGGCGGGAGTCAGAGGTCGTGGGTTCTAATCTTGGCTCCGCCACTTGTCAGCTGTGTGACTTTGGGCAAGTCACTTCACTTCTCTGGGCCTCAGTTACCTCATCTGCAAAAATGACTGTGAGCCCCTCGGGGGACAACCTGATCGCCTTGTATTCCCCCCAGCGCTTAGAACAGTGCTTCACGCATAGTAAGCGCTTAACAGATGCCATCATCATCATCATCATCATTATTATTATTATCAGTACAAATAAATAAAATGACAGATATATACATAAGTGCTGCCTGGGATGGGTGAGGGAGGACAAAGGGAACAAACAAGTCAGGGCGATGCCGATGCGTCTAAATTGATTTTCCTAAATCTCCCCAGAGCTCAGGGCAATCAATCAATTGATCAAGGGCAGTGATTCTTTCCCAGAAATAATAATAATAATAATACTTGTGGTATTTGTTAAGCGCTTACTATGTGCCCGGCGGTGTACTAAGCGCTGGGGTGGATACAACCAAATCGGGTTGGACACGGTCCCTGTCCCACGTGGGGCTCACAGTCTTCATCCCCATTTTCCAGATGAGGAAACCGCGGCCCAGAGGAGTGAAGTGACTTGCCCAGGGTCACCCGGCAGACAAGCGGTGGTGCCGGCATTAGAACCCATGACCTTCTGAGTCCCAAGCCCGGGCTCTATCCAGTACGCCGTGCGTTGACTATTTACTCTGTGCCAAACGCTGTCTTAAGCGCTGGGGGAGGAACACCATTCATTCATTCGTATTTATTGAGCTCTTACTGTGTGCAGAGCACTGTCCTAAACACTTGGAAAGTACAACTGGGCAACAGATAGAGACAATCCCTGCCCAACAACGGCCTCGCGGTCTAGAATGGGCAGACAGACAGCAAAACAAAACAAGTAGACAGGCATCAATACCATCCATATCAATAAGTTGAATTATAGATAATAATAATAATGATGGCATCTGTTAAGCGCTTACTATGTGCCAAGCACCGTTCTGAGCGCTGGGGTAGATCCAAGGTCCTCAGGTGGTCCCACGTGGGGCTCACCGTCTCAATCCCCATTTTAAAGATGAGGGAACTGAGGCACAGAGAAGTTAAGCGGCTTGCTTAACTCTCTTCCCCTCTTCAGAGCCCTACTGAAGCAGCGTGACTCAGTGGAAAGAGCCCGGGCTTTGGAGTCAGAGGTCACGGGTTCGAATCCCGGCTGGGCCGCTCCGGGCAAGTCACTTCACTTCTCGGTACCTCAGTTACCTCGTCTGTCAAATGGGGATTAAGACTGTGAGCCCCACGTGGGACAACCTGATTCCCCTGCGTCTACCCCAGTGCTTAGAACAGTGCTCGGCACATAGTAAGCGCTTAACAAATACCAACATTATTATGATTATTACTGAGGGCTCACCTCCTCCGCGAGGCCTTCCCAG
This sequence comes from Ornithorhynchus anatinus, assembly GCF_004115215.2. Taxonomy (NCBI): domain Eukaryota; kingdom Metazoa; phylum Chordata; class Mammalia; order Monotremata; family Ornithorhynchidae; genus Ornithorhynchus; species Ornithorhynchus anatinus. The sequence goes on from NC_041730.1 coordinate 1,386,098, forward strand.
ACTGAGCTTGCCCTTTTCCCTCTGCTCCCCCTTCCCCTCCCCTCAGCTAAGCCCCCTTTCCCCCCGCTGCTCCTCCTCCCCTCCCCTCCCCTCAGCACTCTGCTCACTGGGATAGATTTTTATTCCCCTATTTATTCTGTTGATGAGGTGTCCATCCCCTTCATTCTATTTATCGCGATTAAGTGGTCTCGTTTCTGTCCGTCCGCCTCCCCCGATTAGACCGCGAGCCCGTCACCGGGCAGGGACGGTCTCTATCTGTTGCCCAATTGTCCATCCAAGCGCTTAGTCCAGTGCTCTGCACCTAGTAAGCGCTCAATAAATACTATGGAATGAATGTCTTTCTACCCCTCTAGATTGCAACCTCGTCGTGGCCAGGGAATATGTCTTTTTATTATCGTATTGTCCTCTCCCAAGCGCGTAGTAAGCGGCGTGGCTCAGTGGGAAGAGCCCGGACTTGGGAGTCAGAGGTCATGGGTTCTAATCCCGGCTCCGCCGCTTGCCAGCTGTGTGACTTTGGGCCACTCACTTCACTTCTCTGCGCCTCAGTTCCCTCATCTGTCAAATGGGGATGAGAACCGTGAGCCCCACGTGGGACAACCTGATCACCTTGTATCCCCCCAGTGCTTAGAACAGTGCTTTGCACAGAGTAGGCGCTTAACAAATACCATCATTTTTATTATTGTTATTATCTGTACACAGTAAGTGCTCAGTAAATAGGATTGAATGAATGAATGAATGCCTACAGTCCCCTCCTTTCACTGCTCCCAACTCACGCTCCCCCCACAGCCCCCCACCCTCCACCCCTGAGGTCACAGCCCCCCCACTTTCACGACCCCCCTCCGTAATAATAATCATGGCATTTGTTAAGCGCTTAGTATGTGCCAAGCACTGTACTAAGCGCTGGGGTGGATACAAGCAAATCGGGTTGGACGCAGTCCCTGTCCCACGTGGGGTTCACAGTCTCCATCCCCATTTTACAGTTGAGGGAACTGAGGCCCAGAGAAGTGAAGTGACTTGCGTGGCTCAGTGGAAAGAGCCCGGGCTTGGGAGCCAGAGGTCATGGGTTCGAATCCCAGCTCTACCACTTAGCTCTGTGACTGTGGGCAAGTCGCTTCACTTCTCCGTGCCTCAGTTCCCTCATCTGTAAAATGGGGATTAACTGTGAGCCTCATGTGGGACAACCTGATTACCCTGTATCTCTCCCAGCGCTTAGAACACTGCTCTGCACATAGTAAGCGCTTAACAAGTACCAACATTATTATTATGAAGCGACTTGCCCAACGTTGCACAGCAGACAAGTGGCAAAGGTGGGATTAGAACCCATGACCCTCTGCCTCCCAGCAGCGTGGCTTAGTTGAAAGAGCCCGGGCTTGGGAGTCAGAGGTCGTGGGCCCGGATCCCGGCTCCGCCACTTAGCTGTGTGACTCTGGGTGAGTCACTTCTCCGCGCCTCAGTGACCTCATCCTTAAAATGGGGATGAAGACTGTGAGCCCCACGTGGGACAACCTCATCCCCTTGTATCTACCCCAGAGTTTAGAACAGTGCTTGGCACATAGTAAGCGCTTAACAAATACCATCGTCATCATCATCAAACGGGGGAGAGGGACAGACACGAGATGCCAAACCGGCCATAGTAAAGAGGAACAGCTAGACACCGACGTACACACGAAAATCACGAAAATGCTGGAACACACCCACGCACACAGACTTTACAAACAGCCCCGCAAGCCTCCCCTGACTCACCTCTCTTTCACTCCCACTCTGTGCTTTCTGTTTCGCCCACGCACCCGCGTTTCTTCCCTCTAAGCGCTTTTTTGCGGTGTCCGTTAAGGGCTTTGCTATGTATCGAACGCTGATGAGTAGGTAATAATAATAATAATAATAATAATAATGTTGGTATTTGTTAAGCGCTTATTATGTGCCGAGCACTGTTCTAAGCGCTGGGGTAGACACAGGGGAATCAGGTTGTCCCACGTGGGGCTCACAGTCTTAATCCCCATTTTCCAGATGAGGTCACTGAGGCCCAGAGAAGTGAAGTGACTTGCCCACAGTCACCCAGCTGCCAAGTGGCAGAGCGGGGCTTCGAACCCATGACCTCTGACTCCAAAGCCCGGGCTCTTTCCACTGGGCCACGCTGCTTCCCCAGTCCCTGTCCCACATGGGGCCGACAGTTTAAGTAGGAGGGAGAACAGGTATTTAATCACCATTTTACACTCGAGGACGCCGAGGCACGGAGAACTTGCGTGATTTGCCCAAGGTCACACAGCAAGCACTTGGCTCTGCACATAGTGAGCGCTTAACAAATACCGACATTATTATTATGAAGCAGAGTGGCTCAGTGGAAAGAGCACGGGCTTGGGAGTCAGAGGTCATGTTCGAATTCCTGCTCTGCCACTTGTCAGCTGTGTGACCTCGGGCGAGTCACTTAACCTCTCTGTGCCTCTCCCCCAACACTTAGAACGGTGCTCTGCACCTAGTAAGCGCTTAAATACCAACATTATTATTATTAACATTATTATTACTGTTATTATTAGATAGAGGGACCCAGTCCTGTCCCCTTGGGGGCTCCCAATCTTAATCCCCATTTTACAGACGTGGGAACTGAGGTAATGAGAAGTTAAGCGACTTGCCCAAGGTCAACCTACACGCACACACACCTAAAAATCACACCACACTCACACGTGCTGCCCCGGGAGACCCAGAAATTCACCCCCTGCGGGTTATGGTTTGCTCCTGGTCACTACTGTTCCTCCGGTGGATGGTCCCTTTGCTCTCGTTCATCCATTCATTCCGTTGTATTTATTGAGCGCTCACTGTGTGCAGAGCACTGTACTAAACGCTTGGGAGAGGACATTTCAACAATAAACACAGTCCCTGACCATAAGGAGCTCACAGTGCGGGGAAGAAGGTCGGCTCGGAGCCTCAGCCACCGGTGAGAGCCGATCTAGACCCCCCCAGATGGCCCGTCCAAGGGGCCACCCCCCATCCCGGCCGCACTCAGCCCAGACCCCCCACCCTCCCGCCCTCCCGGACCTCGATGGGGCCCGGACCCCTACCTTTCCTCCCAGACCCCCACCCGGACCCCCTGCCCGCCGGCTAGGACCTACTGAGAGACGTGAGTGAGGGGGGCCAGGAGGGTCTCGCCTTCTAGGTCCAGGTCATCGGCGAAGCTGTTCGTGCGCCCGAAGGGGCGGGCGGACACTTCCAGCAGCGACTGGCTCTTCCGCACTGAGGAGAGAAGACCTGTCACCCCTTCTGATCACCCTGCATCCATCCCGGCGTTCAGTACAGTGCCTGGCACAGAGTAAGCGCTTGACAGATACCATAAAAATAGACCCTTCCCTGCCAGGAGAAGCCAATGCCTAAGGGGGTCTGGTCTGACCCTAGAGCGAAGGTGGGATCAAGGAGGGTCTCATTTATTTATTATGGTATTTATTAAGCGCTTACTACGTGCTCTGCACTCCACTAAGCGCTGGGGTGGATCCAAGCAAATCGGGTTGGACACAGTCTCTGTCCCACTTGGGGCTCACAGCCTCAAACCCCATTTTACAGATGAGGTGACGGAGGCCCAGAGAAGTGAAGTGACTTGCCCAGGCCCACAGAGTTGTCAAGTGGTGGAGCCAAGATTGATAATAATAATAATAATAATAATAATAATTATGTTGGTATTTGTTAAGCGCTTACTACGTGCAGAGCAATGTTCTAAGCGCTGGGGTAGATACAGGGTCATCAGGTTGTCCCACGTGAGGCTCACGGTTAATCCCTATTTTACAGATGAGGAAAATGAGGCCCAGAGAAGTGAAGTGACTTGCCCAAAGTCACCCAGCTGACAAGCGGCTGAGCTGGGATTTGAACTCATGACCTCCTGACTCGCAGGCCGGTGCTCCAACCACTATGCCACGCTGCTCTCTGGGCGCCAGGTTCTAGAGCTCAATCGATCAGTGGGATTTTTTAATGGTATTTGGTAAGCGCTTACTAAGTGCCAGGCACTGTACTAGGCGCTGGGGGTAGATGCAAGCTAATCGGGTTGGACACAGTCTACGTACCCCGAGGTGCTCCCTGGCGTAATCCCCATTTTACAGATGAGGGAACTGAGGCACAGAGAAGTGAAGTGACTTGTCCAAGGTCACAGAGTAGGGAAGCGGCAGAGCTGGGATTAGAACCCATGACCCTGTGACTCCCAGGCCCGGCCTCTAGCCACTAGGCCTTTTCCTCTCTCTTCTCTCCCCTTCTCCTTTCCCCTCTCTCCTTCTCCTCCCCCTTCCCAACCTTTCCCCTCTACCTCTCTCCCCTCCCTTTTCCCCCTTCTTCCCCTTCTCCTTCGTTCAATGCTATTTATTGAGCGCTTACTATGTGCAGAGCACCGTACTAAGAAGCAGCGTGGCTCAGTGAAAAGAACCCGGGCTGGGGAGTCAGGGGTCATGGGTTCTAATCCCACTCTGCCACTTGTCAGCCGTGGGACTTTGGGCAAGTCATTTCACTTCTCGGTGCCTCAGTGACCTCATCTGTAAAATGGGAATTAACTGTGAGCCTCACGTGGGACAATCTGATGACCCTGGATCTACCCCACCGCTTAGAACAGTGCTGCGCACATAGTAAGCACTTCACAAATACCAACGTTATTATTATTATTGTTAAGCTTCCTCTCCCCTCGCCCCCTCCCCTGATCCTTCTCCACTCCCCCCCGCCGCCTCCCCTTCCCACGTCCGGCCCCCAAACTCTCACCCGAGTTTTCATATCCGTCGATGGAGAAATGTTCGGATTTTCTGTCCTCCGAGACACGGTCGTAGGTGATCTGGGGGATGGCTAGCATCTTCTCTCCAGAACCGACGCCGTTATCCTTCTCCAGCTTGAATTTCTTCCTTTTCACCTGCAGCCCCCATAGCCGGGCTTAATGGGGGGTCGTGACCCCTGATGACCTTGGGGGGGGATGATGCTCGCCCCGGGGGGCGGGGGGCTTCTTTATCAAGCCCTCGGAGGCCTCTGGGGAACGGGGATGGGGCAGGAAGGGAGGGGGCCACAGCTTCCATTCATTCATTCAATAGTATTTATCGAGCGCTCACTATGTGCAGAGCACTGTACTAAGCGCTTGGAATGGACAAATCGGTAACAGATAGAGACGGTCCCCGCCCTCTGACGGGCTTACGGTCTAATCGGGGGAGACGGACAGAAAAGAACGATGGCAATAAATAGAATCGAGGGGAAGAACATCTCATTAAAACAAACATTAAAACATTAAAACATCTTCTTTGCTCCCCATTGCTGGCTTTACTTGGGAGTTATGATGGAGGCAGAGGGATGGCTGATATGACCTTCCGCCCCAGCCACGCGGCTGCTTCCGGAGAAGAAGGGTGGCCTGGTAGGTAGAGCACGGGCCCGGGAGTCGGAAGGACGTGGGTTCTCCATTTATAAAAATAATAATGATGGTATTTGTTAAGCGCTTACTATGTGCCAGGCACTGTACTAAGCACTGGGGTGGATACCTCAGTCCCCGTCCCACGTGGGGCTCACGGTCTCGACCCCTATTTTCCAGACGAGGGAACCGGGGCCCGGAGAACTGAAATGACTCGCTCAAGGTCACACAGCAAAGTGGGATTAATAATACCTTATTTATTTTGTTAATGAGATGTACATCACCTTGATTCTATTTATTGCTATTGTTTTACTGAAATGTCCATCCCCTTGATTCTATTTACTGCTACTGTTTTTGTCTCTCCGTCTCCCCCAGTTAGACCGTGAGCCCGTCAGTGGGCAGGGACTGTCCCTATCTGTTGCTGAATTGTCCATTCCAAGCGCTTAGTCCAGTGCTCTGCACATAGTAAGCGCTTAATAAATACTATTGAATGAATGAATAATAATGTTGGTATTTAAGCGCTTACTGTGTGCGGAGCACTGTTCTAAGCGCTGGGGCAGATCCAGGGTCATCAGGTTGTCCCACGTGAGGCTCATAGTCTTCATCCCCATTTTGCAGATGAGGTCACTGAGAGAAGTGAAGTGACTCGCCCCCAGTCCCACAGCTGACCAATGGCAGAGCCGGAATTAGAACCCATGACCTCGGACTCCCAAGCCCGGGCTCTTTCCACTGAGCCACGCTGCTTCCTTCTGACCGCCAGGCCCGGGCTCTACCCACGGCGCCACCGTCTGCTGTGTGACCCCGGGCACGTCACTTCACTTCTCTGCGCCTCGGTCACTCCTCTGTAAAACGGGGATGAAGACCGTGAGCCCCATGTGGGACAAGGACTGTGTCCTCCGTGATTTGCTCGTGTCTACCCGGCGCTTGGTCGGGCGTCTGGCGCACGGTAAGCGCTTCAGAAATACCCCAGTTAGGATTCTGGGGAGATGGCCATAACTCAGGGATTCTGCGCCGGCCTGACGACCCCTCCCTGACCCCGGGTAGTCAAGGCCCCTGCCCGCCATCTTCCCTTCGGCCCAGGGGTCGGAGGGGGAGAGCAGGAGGGTCCCGGGGACGGGCCGGGGGGTTTCGGGGCTCCCTCACCACGGCTGATTTCTTGGACTTGGGGCTCTGCGACAGTAGGTGGTGATTGCGGGTGGGTCTCCGGATGTAGATCTTCCACGTGCAGGAGTCGGGGTTCTCCGCCGCGTAGCACCTCCAGGCCGTCTGTCGGGAGACGGGGACGGACGGGGAGGAGTGGGGGGACCCTGGGGGCCGGGGACGCTCGGGACCAAAGGTGGGGACCCCCGGGACGACGGACCGGACGGGAGCGAAGCCCTCCCCCCTTCACATCCTCCGGGCCTCCTCTCTCCCCAACGGTGACCCGTCCCGGCCTCACAGCACTCATGTCCCGCTCTGCCATTTATGTCTTTCTCATCGCGTCCGTCTTCCCCTCTAGCCTGGAAGCTCGTCGTGGGCAGGGAATGCGTCTGTTTATTGTCACATTGGACTCTCCCGAGCGCTCAGGACAGTGCTCTGCACCCCCTCCACCCCCAAGGGCCTTTCCGTGGGAGAGCCTCCCCCGGCCCGGGTCCCCGGGCCGCCCGCCCGCCCGGACCTGAATGAGCGACGCGGCCGCCGGGATCTGCCGGTTGAAGTGTTTCTGCCTCTGCTTCTGCTGCACCTTGAGAGCGAAGCCTGAGCCGAGAATGCCCTGGAGGAGGAGAGGGCACCCACGCTCTACCCACCGCCTCGCAACAACTCCTCGCCTCGTCCCCCGTTCTCGCCCGTCCCGCCGTCGACCCCCGGGCCGCGTCCTCCCGCGGTCCCGGAACGCCCTCCCTCCTCACCTCCGCCAGACTGATTCTCTTCCCCTCTTCGAAACCCTACTTAAAACTCACCTCCTCCGAGAGGCCTTCCCAGACTGAGCTCCTCTTCTCCCTCTACCACCCCCCCTTCACCTCTCCGCAGCTTAACCTCCTTTTCCCCCCCATTTCCCTCTGCTCCTCCCCCTCTCCCTTCCCATCCCCTCGGCACCGTACTCGTCCGCTCGACTGTATATATTTTCATCACCCTATTTATTTTGTTAATGAGATGTACATCGCCTCGATTCTATTTATCTGCTATCGTTTTAACGAGATGTTCATCCCCTCGATTCTATTTATCGCCGTCGTCCTCGTCCGTCCGTCTCCCCCGATTAGACCGTGAGCCCGTCAGAGGGCGGGGACCGTCTCTATCTGTTACCCATTTGTCCATTCCGAGCACTTAGTGCAGTGCTCTGCACCTAGTGAGCGCTCAATAAATACTATTGAATGAATGAATGAATGAACTCTCCCCCTCATCCTTCGAAAGCTTAGTGCAGGCCCACCTCCTCCCAGAGGCCTTCCCTGACTGCGCCCCCCTTTCCTCTCCTCCCACTCCCTTCTGCGTCACCTTGCCTCGCTCCCTTTCTTCATCCCCCCCGTCCCAGCGCCGCACCGCTCCTGTCCAGATTTCTCATTTATTTATTTCTATTCCCGTCTATCTCCCCCATAGGCTCGTTGTGGGCAGAGAATGTGTCCGGTTATTGCTGCACCGTCCTCTCCCGAGTGCTTAGTACGGTGGCCTGCACACAGTAAGCGCTCGATAAATAGGATCGACCGACGAACTAAAAGCAGCGTGGCTCAGTGGGAAGAGCCCGGGTTTAGGAGTCAGAGGTCATGGGTTCTAATCCCGGCTCCGCCGCTTGTCAGCTGTGTGACTTGGGGCAAGTCGCGTCACTTTTCTGGGCCTCAGTGACCTCATCTGGAAAATGGGGATGAAGACTGGGAGCCCCAAGTGGGACAACCTGATGACCCTGTATCTCCCCCAGCCCTTAGAACAGTGCACATAGTAAACGCTTAACCAATACCAACATTATTATTATTATTGTTGTTGAGGGTGGGAGCCCAATGTGGGACAGGGACTGCGTCCGGTCTGATATCTTGTATCTCCCCCAGCGCTTAGAACAGCGCTTGACACGTAGAAAGCGCTGAACAAATACCGTCATTATTCCTGTCAGCCCCACGTGGGACCTGACCATCTTGTATCTGCTCCAGGACTCGGTACAGTTCTGGACACCTACTAAGCGCTTAGCAAATACCACAATTAGCAGGGTGATGATTATTGTTACCGCGGGCAGGGCGAAGAAGGAGATGGCGAAGACGGAGAAGCAGGAGGCGATGGTCTTCCCGATCCAGGTCTGGGGCACCTTGTCGCCGTAGCCGATGGTGGTCACCGTCACCTGCGGGGAAGACGTCGGGGAAGCGAAAACCAGCCTCGCCCTAGAAGCAGCGTGGCTTAGCGGAAAGAGCCCGGGCTTGGGAGTCGGAGGTCGCGGGTTCGAATCCCCGCTCCGCCGCTTATCAGCTGTGTGACTTCGGGCGGGTCACTTAGCTTCTCTGGGCCTCGTTCCCTCATCTGTCAAATGGGGATGAAGACTGTGAGCCCCACGTGGGACAACCTGAGCTTAGAACAGTGGTTGGCACATAGTACGCGCTTAACAAGCACCATCGCAGCGTGGCTCAGTGGAAAGAGCCCGGGCTTGGGAGGCAGAGGTCACGGGTTCGAATCCCGGCTCGGCCACTTGTCAGCTGGGTGACTGTGGGCAAGTCACTTAACTTCTCCGTGCCTCAGTGACCTCAACTGTAAAATGGGGATTAACTGTGAGCCTCACGTGGGCCAACCTGATGACCCCGTATGTGCCCCAGCGCTTAGAACAGTGCTCTGCACATAGTAAGCGCTTAACAAATACCAACCTTATTATTATTATCAACTGACCGTCAGGCTTCGTTGGTTCATTCACTCAGACGTATTTATTGAGCGCCTACTGTGTGCCGGGCACCGTACTAAGCGCTTGGGAGAGTAGAGCCCGTCAAACGGCAGGGACCGTCTCTACCTGTTGCCGACTTGTTCATTCCAAGCGCTTAGTCCGGTGCTCTGCACCTAGTAAGCGCTCAATAAATACTATCGAATGAATAGAGCAGAACAATAAACAGGCAGATTCCCTGCCCACAGAGAGCTACAGGGGGAGACAGACTTTAAAAGGAATAAATACATGATGGAATTGGACATAAGTGGGGTGGGGAGGGGGTGATGATTAAAGGGAGCGAGTGCGGGTGATGCAGAAGGGAGGGGGAGGAGAGGAAAGGAGGGTGCAGTCAGGGAAGGCCTCTGGGAGGAGGCGGGCCTGCAAGAAGGCTTCGAAGGAGGGGGAGAGTCATCGTCGGTGGGATACGAGGAGCGGCCCAGGCCAGAGGCAGGACGTGGGCGAGGGGTCGGCGGAGAGAGGGACGGGATGGAGGCCCAGCGAGGAGGTCGGCATCAGAGGAGCGGGGTGGGCCGGCTGGGTTGGAGGAGGAGAGCAGCGAGCTAGGAGGGAGTGAGGGGATCGAGCGGTTTGTGCCGAGCACTGTGCCGAGTGCTTGGGGGGAACCCTAGGGTGGGTAGGCCAGCCCGACTAGCTTGTATCTACCTCAGCATTTAGTGCCTGCACAGAGGAAGTGGTTAACAAACGCCATTTTTAAAAAAGAGAATAGTAATAGTAACGTTGGTATCTGTTCAGCGCTCACTAGGTGCAGAGCACTGTTCTAAGCGCTGGGGGAGATACAGGGGGATCGGGTTGTCCCTCGTGAGGCTCACGGTCTGAATCCCCATTTCACAGATGAGGTCACTGAGGCACAGAGAAGTGAAGAAGCAGCGTGGCTCAGTGGAAAGAGCCCGGGCTTGGGAGTCAGAGGTCATGAGTTCGAAACCCGGCTCTGCCCCTTTCATTCAATAGTATCTACTGAGCGCTTACTATGTGCAGGGCACTGTACTAAGCGCTTGGAATGAACAAGTCGGCAACAGATGGAGACAGTCCGCCACTTGTCGGCCGTGTGACCGTGGGCAAGTCACTTCACTTCTCTGTGCCTCAGTGACCTCATCTGGAAAATGGGGAGGAGGACTGGGAGCCTCACGTGGGACAACCCGATGACCCTGTATCTACCCCAGCGCTTAGAACGGTGCGCGGCACATGGTAAGCGCTTAACAGATACCAACATCTTAATCACAATAAGTAAACTGACTGCACTATCGAGTGTATTTATCTACATAGCTGCCAAGGGAGGGAGAAGCAGTGTGGCCTAGTGGAACGAGCCCGGGCCTGGGAGTCAGAAGGACCTGGGTTCTAATTCCGGCTCAGCCACTCGTCCGCTGTGTGACCTCGGGGAAGTCACTTCACTTCTCTGGGCCTCAGTTACCTCATCTGTAAAATAGGGATTAAGACCGTGAGCCCCACGTGGGACAGGGACGGTGTCCAACCCGATTATCTTCTATCTACCCCGGCATTTGGAATAGCGCCTAGCACATAGTAAGTGCTTGACAAACACCACAATCATTATTATTGTACATAGATATCTAACAATTAAAAGATCCTGATGGGTTGATGCGAGCGGGGTGTTGGGAGTTAATTCGGGAACTGTGATCTGTCAGTCTTGGGAGGACAGAGTTTTAGGGTGGGGAGAGTAGTGTGAGAGAGAGGTGGGAGAGGAAGACAAGTCAGAGGAAGAGTTGGAAGCTTATTCCGTTTGTTTTTTATTTAATGATATTCGTTAAGTGCTTATTATGTGCCAAACACTGTGCTAAGTGCTGGGGTGGAAACAGCATGATCAGGATGGACACAATCCCTGTCCCACATAGGGCTAAGGGTCTTAATCCCCATTTTACAGATAAGGCAAGTAACTAAGGCACTGAGAAGTTAAGCGACTTGCCCGAGGTCATACAGCAGACAGACGGTAGAGTAGGGATTCGAACCCATGACCTCCGGACTCCCAGATCCAGGCAGCGTGCCTTAGTGGAAAGAGCACGGGCTTAAGAGTCAGAGGACGTGGGTTCTAACCTCAACTCTGCCACTTGTCAGCTGTGTGACCTTGGGCAAGTCACTTCACTTTTCTGGGCCTAGGTGACCTCACCTGTAAAATGGGGATAATAATAATAATAATAATATTGGTATTTGTTAAGCGCTTCCTACGTGCAGAGCACTGTTCTAAGCGCTGGGGGAGACACAGGGGAATCAGGTCGTCCCACGTGGGGCTCACAGTCTTCATCCCCATTTTCCAGATGAGGTAACTGAGGCACAGAGAAGTTAAGTGACTCGCCCACGGTCACCCAGCTGACAGGTGGCAGAGCTGGGATTCGAACTCATGAGGTCTGACTCCAAAGCCCAGGCTCTTTCCACTGAGCCACGCTGCGAGCCCCACGAGGGACCCTGTATCTCCCCCAGCGCTTAGAACAGTGCACATAGTAAACGCTTAACAAATACCGACATTATATTATTATTATTTCCGCTAGGCCATGCTGCTTCTCACAAGGTTGGATTGGGAGGAGCGAAGAGAGCGAGCTGGGAGGCGGCGGGGGGAGGGGGTTGATTAGTAAAATGGGGCGAGATGTGGAGAAGCTAACCGGGAGGAGTTAGAGAGCCCGAGGGGTCTTTAGGACAGATCCAGAGATGGTGGATTCATGGAGAGTTAGAGGGAGTCAGGAGGGTCCGTCCCTCTGCCCGGGCTCAGTGGGGGAGAATCAGGGATGGAGAGGGGAGAGTCAGGGGGGTGGGATGGTCCGTGCTGGGTCACTGGGGATGTAGAGAGAAGAGTCGGGGGTGGGGTTGGAGGGTCCGTACTGGGTCGCTGAGGGAGAGTCAGGGATGAGAGGGGAGAGTCAGGGGCGTGGGATGGTCCGTGATGGTACTGGGGAGAATCAGGGATGGAGAGGGGAGGGTCGGGGGGGTGGGATGGTCCGTGCTGGGTCACTGGGGGAGAGTCGGGGATGGAGAGGGGAGAGTCAAGGGGGTGGGATGGTCCGTGCTGGGCCACTGGGGGAGAGGGAGAGATGGAGAGGGGAGAGTCAGGGGGGTGGGATGATCCATGCTGGATCACTGGGAGTTGGTGCTTCTCATGATCTGTTCCCCATGCACCCACGCAGACTGCCAGGAAACATCGTAAACACACACACACACACACACACACACACGGACTGTCCCCGTCCATGTCCCGCCCAGTGCTCTGCATAGGGTGGGCGCCGGTCCGTGCCCCGCAGAGCACTCTGCACAGGCCTAATGCCGGGCCGGTCCTCGCGGGGCCTTCTCCAGTGACCTCACGGACCGTCACCCGGCCCCCGACGTTTCCCTCTGGGTGCCCCCACCCCGTCTTCCCTTCCCCCGTGGTCGGGGGTCCCCCGACACTCACCACGCCCCACCAGAGCGCGTCGGCGTAGCTCCCGAACTCCATCTGGCCGGACTCGTTGACGGCGTCCTTCTCGGCCAGGTACACGAAGTAGGACGAGAAGATGAGGCCCAGGAAGCCGATGTACAGGGTGGTGATCAGCTCCTGGGCGGGGGACGGAGGGCAGACCGCAGAGGGTCAGCCGGGGCCGGGGCCGGGGCCGGGGCCGGACGGGGCAGGCCGCTACGGCCAGCTGGGCCCCGGGCGGGACGCCGGGCCCGGACCACGGTGGTCGGCCGGACCCCGGGCCGGTGGGAGGCAGGGCTCGGTGGCCAGCCGGGCCCCGGGTGGGATGGAGTTGGGCAGACCACAGGCCGGGCGCGGGCCCCGCCGTTCCCACCAGGAGCGATGGGAAAACACGGGGAGTCGTCGAGCTGGGTCGCCAACCCCCGGGAGGCAGTGAGGTACAGTAATGATAATAATAATGGTATTTGTTCAGCGCTTACTACGTGCCAAACCCTGTTGATGGTAATAACGTTGGTGTTTGCTAAGCGCTTACTATGTGCCGAGCACCGTTCTAAGCGCCGGGGTAGGTACGGGGTCATCAGGTCGTCCCACTTGAGGCTCGCAGAAGAGGAAACTGAGGCCCAGAGAGGTGACGTGCCTTGCCCGAGGTCACACAGCTGACAGGTGGTGGAGCCAGGATTAGGACCCATGACCTCTGACTCCTAGGCCCGGGCTCTTTCCACTGAGCCACGCTGCTTCTCTGCCTTGGGAGTCAGAGGTCACAGGTTCGAATCCCGGCTCCTCCACTTGTCAACTGTGCGACTGGGGGCAAGTCACTTCACTTCTCTGGGCCTCAGTCACCTCATCTGTCAAATGGGGATTAACCGTGAGCCTCGGGGGGACAACCTGATGACCCTGTATCTCCCCCACTGCTTAGATCAGTGCTCGGCGCACGGTAAGCGCTTAACAAATACCAACATCGTTATTATCATTATTATTATTATCATTCAGTAACCTCTCAACCCTCCCTCCCCGCCGCCGAGCCCGGGAGCTCTAAACGGGCCGGGGACCGGGTCCGATCTGATCCTCCCCTCCGACCCCAGACGTGAGTGCAAAATTGGCACCGGGTTGGCGCTCGATGGCTGCTCTAATAACGCGCTGTAACAATACCGGTGTTGTTATAATCGCCCCATCGGCCGGGGTGAACTTTGGGTGACACCGGATCCCGAAGCCACCGAGTCTGCGCCGCCCCTGCCAACACCCTGGCACTGGGGGGAATGTGTCTGTTTATTGTTCTGCTGTAGTCTCTCAGCCGCCTCGTCCAGTGCTCTGCCCTCAGCGAGTGCTCGGGAGCATGGGGGCGTAGAAACAGCTTGGCTCGGTGGAAAGAGCCCGTCAGAAGTCATGGGTTCGAATTCCGGCTCCGCCACCCGTCAGCTGTGTGACGGCGGGCAAGTCACGTCACTTCTCTGGGCCTCAGTTCCCTCTTCTTTTAGACCGTGAGCCCGTCTTTGGGCAGGGATGGTCTCTATCTGTTGTCAAATTGTACGATCCAAGCGCTCAGTCCAGTGCTCTGCCCATAGTGAGCGCTCGATAAATACGACCGAAGGAATTCAATGAATGAATCTGGAAAATGGGGATTGAGAGTGGGAGCCCCGCGTGGGATTGTGTCCCTCCTGATGACCTTCTATCCACCCCAGTGCTTAGAACGGGGTTTGGCACATAGTAAGCGCTTAACAGGTACCGGAATTATTGTGTATCCACCCCAGTGCTTAGTACGGTGCCCGGCACTGTATAATCATAACTAGTCTTTGCTTGTATCCACCCCGGCACTTAGTACCTTAACGTTAGTAATTGTTATTACTCCTAATATTAGTATTGTTAATAAAATAATGGTATTTGGTAAGTGCTTACTGGGTGCCAGGCACTTACTACTAATATTAGTGTCATTCATAAAATAATGGTATTTGGTAAGTGCTTACCGGGTGCCAGGCACTTACTACTAATATTAATGTTATTAATAAAATAATGGTATTTGGTAAGTGCTTACCAGGTACTTACTACTACTATTAGTGTTATTAATAAAATAATGGTAGTTGGTAAGTGCTTACCAGGCACTTACTACTACTATTAGTGTTATTAATAAAATAATGGTATTTGGTAAGTGCTTACCAGGGGCCAGGCACTTACTACTACTATTAGTGTTATTCATAAAATAATGGTATTTGGTAAGTGCTTACCAGGGGCCAGGCACTTACTACTAATATTAATGTTATTAATAAAATAATGGTATTTGGTAAGTGCTCACCAGGTACTTACTACTAATATTAGTGTTATTCATAAAATAATGGTATTTGGTAAATGCTTACCAGGGGCCAGGCACTTACTACTAATATTAGTGTTATTAATAAAATAATGGTATTTGGTAAGTGCTTACTAGGTGCCAGGCACCGTACTAAGCACCGGGGTGGATACTAGCAAATAATAATGATAATAATACAATCGTAATAGTAATGATAATATGAGAAGCAGCATGATGTAGTGGTTAGAGCACGGGTCTGAGAGTCTGAAGGCCATGGGTTCTAATCCTGACTCCGCCACTAGTCTGCTGTGTGACTTTGGGCAAGTCACTTTACTGCGCTGGGCCTCAGTTCCCTCATCTGTGAAATGGGGATGGAGACTGTGAGCCCCACGTGGGACAGGGACTGTTTCCAACCCCACTTGCTTGAACCCACCCCAGCACTTAGTACAGTGCCTGGCACATAGTAAGCGCTTAACAAATACCATGTTAATTATTATTATTATTCTCTGGGCCTCAGTTCCCTCATCTGTAAAACGGGGATCGAGACTGGGAGCCCCACGTGGGACGGGGACTGCGTCCAATCCGATCTGCTCGTATCCAGCCCGGAGATCAGTACAGTGCCTGGCACATAGTAAGCGCTTAACAAATGCCAGAATGATTAGAATCATTATTGATAATGACAAAAATACGATTGAATGAACCAACGGGGGCGGAGAATCCATAAGCGGGCCTAGCTGGGCCTAGTGGGGGGCGGGTAAGGGGTAGCGGGCCTAATGCCATCGTGGAGGTGACCTTCTTGGGTGTCCCCTCATGGCTCAGGGAAGGGTGAGGCCTCGAGGGGAGGGGGCTCGGGGACGGGGCCCGTCCGAGGGTGGGAAAGCCCCCCGTCTCCCCCCAGACCAGCCCGCGCCTCGGGGAGACCTTGAGACTCACCTGCCTGTGGATGAAGACCACCGACCCCAGGAGTCTCCACGTGCCCCCCTGCCGGTCCACGTGCAACATCCGCAAAATCTGCAAGAAGCGAATACCCCTGGGGGGAAGATGCACCCAGCAATCAGCGGGATTCGTTAATAATAATAATTATGGCATCTGTTAAGCGCTTACTATGTGCAGAGCACCGTTCTAAGCGCTGGGGGAGATACAGGGTCATCAGATTGTCCCACGTGGGGCTCACATTTTTTAATCCCCATTTGTTTTACAGATGAGGTGACTGAGGCACAGAGAAGTTAAGTGACTTACCCAAGGTCACACAGCAGACAAGTGGCGGAGCCGAGATTAGAACCCACGACCTCTGACTCCCAAGCCCGGGCTCTTTCCGCTAAGCCACGCTGCTTCTGAGCACTCATTGAGCGCTTACTGGGCGCAGAGGCCTGTGATGAGCGCTTGGGGGAGTCCAATACAACAGACTTGACAAGTGGCAGAGGCGGGATTAATAATAATAATAATAATAATAATAATAATGTTGGTTTTTGTTAAACGCTTACTACATGCAAAGCAATAAGCGCTGGGGGGGTGGGATACAAGGTCATTAGGTTGTCCCATGTGGGGGGGTCACAGTTTTAATCCCCATTTTCCAGATGAGGGAACTGAGGCCCAGAGAAGTGAAGTGACTTGCCCAAAGTCACCCAGCTGGCAAGCGGCGGATCCGGGATTAGAACCCACGACCTCTGACTCCCAAGCCCGGGATCTCGCCACTAAACCACGCCGCTTCTACTTAATACGGTGCTTGGCCCAGAGTAAGTGCTTAACCAAGCGTTTAGTACAGTGCTCCGCTCATACGATCGAATGAATGAAAGGACCGAAATATTCATTCATTCATTCAATAGTATTTATTGAGCGCTTACTATGTGCAGAGCACTGTACTAAGCACTTGGAACGTACAAATCGGCAACAGGTAGAGACCATCCCTGCCCATTGACGGGTTTACAGCCTAATCTAGGGAAGCAGAGTGGTTCAGTGGAAAGAGCCTGGGCTTGGGCATCAGAAGTCATGGGTTCGAATCCCGACTGTGCCACCTGTCAGCTGTGTGACTGTGGGCAAGTCACTTCACTTCTCTGTGCCTCAGTTACCTCTTCTGTAAAATGGGGATTAAGACTGTGAGCCTCACGTGGGACAACCTGATACGCTGGAATAATAATAATAATAATGTTGGTATTTGCTAAGCGCTTACTACGTGCAGAGCACTGTTCTAAGCGCTGGGGGAGATATAGGGTAATCCAGTTGTCCCACGTGGGGTTCACAGTCTTAATCCCCATTTTACAGATGAGGGAACTGAGGCCCAGAGAAGTGAAGTGACTTGCCCACAATCACACAGCTGACAAGTGGCAGAGCCAGGATTCGAACCCCTGATCTCTGACTCCAAAGCCCAGGCTCTTGCCTCTGAGCCATACCCCAGCGCTTAGAACAGTGCTCTGCACATAGTAAGTGCTTAACTGATACCAACATTATTAATCGGGGCGACAGACAAAAACAATAGCAATAAATAGAATCAAGGCATTATTATTATTATTATTATTATTATTATATTATAACACCCTGAAGCAGCGTGGCTCAGTGGAAAGAGCCCGGGCTTGGGAGTCGGAGTCCATGGGTTCGAATCCCGGCTCTGCCACGTGTCAGCTGTGTGACTGTGGGCAAGTCACTTCACTTCTCTGGGCCTCGGTTCTTTGTAAAATGGGGATCAACTGTGAGCCTCACGTGGGACAACCTGATGCCCCTGTATCTCCCCCAGCGCTTAGAACGGTGCTCTGCACCTAGTAAGCGCTTAACAGATACCAACATTGTTATTATTATTGTGATCACATCCGACGGGCGCTCAGTAAATACTGACAACGAGGTGGGCGACAGATTCCTGGGGGATCCCGGCAGGAGGCGGGAAGGGAAGGGGGAGGAAGAGGAGGTGAGGGGGGAAGGGGAGCAGAAGACCCCCGGCCTTCCACGCTGGGCAGGGATGGGGGGCGGGAAGGGGGTCACCTGATGGCCGAGGTGGCGAACACTTGACCCTTGGAGCCCACGCACAGGACGATCATGGAAGCCACGACCACAATCAGATCTAGGAAAGAAAAATCGGGGTCACAAACACACACGGGAAAAGACCCTCGAGACTCCCTCCCCCAGGAGCCAGACGACCAGTACAGCACTCTGCCCGCGCCGGACGCCTAGAGAAGCAGCGTGGCCCAGCGGGTAGAGCCCGGAAGGCCCGGGTTCTAATCCCGACTCCGCCGCTGGTCTGCTGTGAGACCCTGGGCCAGTCACTTCACTTCTCTGGGCCTCAGTTGCCTCGCCTGTCAGATGGGGATTGAGACCGGACTGGGTCCAACTCCATTTGCTTAGTACAGTGCCTGACACAGAGTAAGCGCTTGACAAACACCACAATTATTACAGGACAGAGCACATGGGAGCACTTAGTACGGTGCTCTACGCACAGTAGGCCCTCAATAGATATGATTGAGCGAATGAATGGGAGGCATCCAGCACAGTGCTTTGCAAGTGGTCGGTACACAGTATGCATTTGGCGAGTACCTCTTAGAGAACGCTGTAATAATGTTGGTATTTGTCAAGCGCTTTCCATGTGCAGAGCACTGTTCTAAGCGCTGGAGCACTGTTCTAGAAAAAGAGCTTCCCGCCGATCTTGAAGCCGTTCTCTCCGGGGTTGGAAAATGTTGGTATTTGTTAAGCGCTTACTATGTGCAATAATAATGTTGGTATTTGTTGAGCGCTTACTATGTGCAGAGCACTGTTCTAAGCGCTGGGGTAGATACAGGGTCATCAGGTTGTCCCACGTGAGGTTCACAGTTAATTCCCATTTTTACAGACGAGGGAACTGAGGCCCAGAGAAGTGAAGTGACTCGCCCACAGTCCCACAGCTGACAAGCGGCGGAGCCGGGACTCGAACCCATGACCTCTGACTCCCAAACCAGGGCTCTATGTGCTTACTATGTGTCAGGCACTGTACTGAGCACCGGGGTGGACACGAACAAATCGGGTCGGACACAGTCCCTGTCCCAGGTGGGGCTCACGGTCTCCATCCCCATTTGACAGATGAGATCACTGAGGCACAGAGAGGTGACGTGACTTGCTCTATCCGCTACGCCCTGCTGCTCTTCCTACTCTCCCGAGCGCTTAGTACAGTGCTCTGCACACAGTAAGCGCTCAAAAAATACGACCGACTGAATGAAAGACAAGCCCAGAAGATCCCAGCCCCCCTGAGGAAGTGAAGCCCCCGGGGTCCGGGCACATTTTTTATATCGATGTCTGTGGATTTGTATTAATATCCGTCTCCCCCGTCTAAAGATTGTCAGCTCGTTGTGGGCAGGGAATGTGTCCATTTATTGTTCTCTTGTCCTCTCCCAAGCGCTTAGTACAGTGCTCTGCACCCAGTCGGCGCTCAATAAATACCATCGAAGGAATGAATGAATAGTAGTAGCCTGAGAATAGACCCGGCCTCGAACCTGGGTCCCGCCCCTCCCGCCACGTGCCTCAGTGGAAAGAGCACAGGCCTAGGAGTCAGAGGTCGTGGGTTCTAATCCCGGCCCCCGCCACCTGTCTGCTGTGTGACCTCGGGCAAGCCGCTTCACTCCTCTGTGCCTCAGTGACCTCATCTGGAAAATGGGGATGAAGACTGGAAGCCCCACGGGGGACGACCCGATGACCTTGGGTCTACCCCAGCGCTTAGAACGGTGCTTTGCACATAGTGAGCGCTTAATAAATGCCATTATTATTATGATTAAGGGCCAGGCACTGTTCACTTAACCAAAACCACCAGCGTGGCTCAGTGGCAAGAGCCCGGGCTTGGGAGTCAGAGGTCGTGGGTTCGAATTCCGGCTCAGCCGCTTGTCAGCTGTGTGACTTTGGGCGGGTCACTTCACTTCTCTGGGCCTTAATGACCTCATCTGTCAAATGGGGATGAAGACCGTGAGCCCCACGTGGGACAACCTGATCGCCTTGTATCCTCCCCAGCGCTTAGAACAGTGCTTTGCACATAGGGAGCGCTTAATAAATGCCATTATTATTATGATCAGGTCCCACCCGGCCCTCGTCCCCTCCTCCAGCCACTCACCAATGACAGAGATGGGTTTCCTGGCGAAGCGCAGGCGGCCCCAAAGCCCCACGTATTTGCTGCGGCAACCAGCGGACCAGAGGCGAACCACGTACTCCGTCCCGAAGAACACCACCAGCACGATCTCCTGATAACCATCATCATCGTCATCATCATCATCATCACAGGGGCATCCATTCAGCGCTTACTAGGTGCCGGGCACTGTACTGAGCGCCGGAGTGGGTCCAGCCCTTTGTACGGTGCCAGGGACATAGTGAGCGCTTAACAAATAGCATCATCATCATCGGTTATTGGGTTATATTAATGTCTGTCTCCCCCTCTGGACTGTAAACCCGTTGTGGGCAAGGTAGCGCTCAAGAAATACGATTGATTGATGACCGTAAACTCTCTGTGGGCAAGGTAGCGCTCGGTAAATATGATTGAAGGTTGTAAACTCACTGTGGGCAAGGTAGCGCTCAATAAATATGATTGATGGTTGTAAACTCGTTGTGATGATGATGATGATGTTGGTATTTGTTAAGCGCTTACTATGTGCAGAGCACTGTTCTAAGCGCTGGGGTAGACACAGGGGAATCAGGTTGTCCCACGTGGGGCT
Organism: Ornithorhynchus anatinus; assembly: GCF_004115215.2. NCBI lineage: Eukaryota > Metazoa > Chordata > Mammalia > Monotremata > Ornithorhynchidae > Ornithorhynchus > Ornithorhynchus anatinus. Next base: position 1,406,669 of record NC_041730.1, read on the forward strand.
CACAGTCTTAATCCCCATTTTACAGATGAGGGAACTGAGGCACAGAGAAGTTAAGTGACTTGCCCACAGTCACACAGCTGACAAGTTGTGGGCAAGGTAGCGCTCAATAAGTATGATTGATGATTGTAAACCCATTGCGGGCAAGGTAGCACTCAGTAAATATGAATGATAGATGGTTTTAAACTCACTGTGGGCAAGGTAGCGCTCAATAAATATGATTGATGATTGTAAATTCATTGTGGGCAGGGTAGCGCTCAATAAATATGATTGATTGATGGTTGTAAACTCACTGTGGGCAAGGTAGCGCTCAATACATATGATTGATGATTGTAAATTCATTGTGGGCAAGGTAGCGCTCAATAAATATGATTGACCGACGGTTGTAAACTCACTGTGGACAAAGTAGCGCTCAATAAGTATGACTGATTGATCGATGGTTGTAAGCTCGTCGTGGGCAAGGTAGCGCTCAAAAAATACGATTGATTGATGGTTGTAAACTCACTGTGGACAAAGTAGCGCTCAATAAGTATGATTGATTGATGGTTGTTATAAACTCATTGTGGGCAAGGTAGCGCTCAATGAATATGATTGATTGACGATTGTAAACCGGGCATAACAACTCTGTTGTTCTCTCCCAGAGCTTAGTACAGCGTTCTGCTTGGAGTAGGCACTTAATCAATACGATTGATTGATTGATTGAGATAGCGAAGGGGTGGGAAGGTGGGGGAAGAAGAAAGGAGGGGGTGGGAAAGTGGGGGGAGGCAGGGAGGAGACATGGAGAAATAATAATAATGTTGGCATTTGTTAAGCGCTTACTATGTGCAGAGCACTGTTCTAAGCGCTGGGGGAGATACAGGGTCATCAGGTCGTCCCACGGGAGGCTCACAGCCTTCATCCCCGTTTTACAGAAGAGGTCACTGAGGCCCAGAGAAGATAAGTGACTCGCCCACAGTCACCCAGCTGCCAAGCGGCAGAGCCGGGATTCGAACCCAAGACCTCGGACTCCCCAGCCTGGGCTCTTTCCACTGAGCCACGCTGCTTCTCTAAAAAGGGGAGACGGGAGGAGGAAGATGATCAAAATAATAATAATTACGGTGAGCGTTAAGCGCTTACTACGTGCCATTCCTTCGATCGCATTTAGTGAGCGCTTAATAATAACGTTGGCATTTGTTAAACGCTTACTATGTGCCGAGCACTGTTCTAAGCGCTGGGGGAGGTACAGAGTACTCAGGTTGTCCCACGTGAGGCTCACGGTTAATCCCCATTTGACAGATGAGGTCACTGTGGGTGCAGAGGACTGTGCTAAGCGCTTAATAGTGCCAAGCAGTGTTCTAAGCACTGGATAATGGGTTGGGGGGTGGAGGGGGGAGGAGCAGGAAAGAAGGGGAGGGGGAGTTGGGGGAGCTGGTGGGAAGAGAGGGGACAGAGGAGCGGCCAGAGAGACCCCAGATGTCACGTCGGGCCGGGCCGGGCCTGGCGGGCCCAGCCAGCTGTCGCGTCGCCTTCGAGGGCCTGGGGACCCCGGTGGGAATCGACTTGGGGAGTTTCTCCCAGCCCCGGCCCAGGGGGTCCCGGGGTCCTGAGATCTGAGCTCTCACGTCCCCTCCCTTCTCCCAGATGAAACATGTGGGTCGAATCATAATAATAACGAGGGGATTTGTTAACCGCTTACTATGCGCCGAGGACTGCTCTAAGCCGGGGTAATAATAATAAAAATGATGGGATTGGTTAAGCGCTTACTGTGTGTCAAGGACCGCTCTAAGTGCTGGGGTAATAATAATAATAATAATAATGAGGGGGTTTGTTAAGCGCTTTCTATGGGTCAAGGACTGCTCTAAGTGCTGGGGTAATAATAATAATGATAATCATCATCATCATCATCATGGGTTTGTTAAGCGCTTAATATGTGTCAAGGACTGCTCTAATGCTGGGGTAATAATAATAATAATAATAATGAGGGGGTTTGTTAAGCGCTTACTATGTGTCGAGGACTGCTCTAAGCTCTAGGGTAATAATAATAATAATGAGGGGGTTTGTTAAGCGCTTACTATGTGTCAAGGACTGCTCTAAGTGCTGGGGTAATAATAATAATGATGATGATGGGTTTGTTAAGCGCTTACTATGTGTCAAGGACTATTCTAAGTGCTCGGGTAATAATAATAATAATAATGATGGGTTTGTTAAGGGCTTACTATGTGTCAAGGACTGCTCTAAGCGCTGGGGTGATAATAATAATAATGACGGGGTTTGTTAAGCGCTTATTATGTGTCAAAGACTGCTCTAAGTGCCGGGGTAATCATATTAATAATAATGAGGGGATTTGTTAAGTGCTTACTATGTGCCGAGCACTGTTCTAAGCGCTGGGGTAGCTATAGAGAAGCAGCGTGGCTCAGTGGAAAGAGCCCGGGCTTTGGAGTCAGAGGTCATGGGTTCGAATCCCTGCTCTGCCACTTGTCAGCTGTGTGACCGTGGGCAAGTCACTTCACTTCTCTGTGCCTCAGTTACCTCATCGGCAAAATGGGGGTGAAGTCTGTGAGCCCCACGTGGGACAACCTGATTCCCTTGTGTCTACCCCAACGCTTAGAACAGTGCTCTGCACATAGTAAGCGCTTAACAAATACCAACGTTATCATTATTATTATTATCATATAGGGTCATCAGATTGTCCCACGTGGAGCTCCCAATGTCTGTCTCCCCCTCTAGACTGTAAATTCGTTGAGGGCAGGGAATGTATCTGTTATACTCTACTCCTCCAAGCGATTAGTAAAATGTTCTGCACTCAGTCAATCGTATTCATTGGGTGCTTGCTATGTGCAGAGCACTGTACTAAGCGCTGGGGAGAGGATAATGGCACAATAAAATGGGGAAGTAGCTTGGCTCAGTGGAAAGAGCCTGGGCTTCGGAGTCATAGGTCATGGGTTTGACTCCCGGCTCTGCCACTTGTCAGCTGGGTGACTGTGGGCGAGTCACTTCACTTCTCTGGGCCTCAGTTCCCTCATCTGGAAAATGGGGATCAACTGTGAGCCTCACGTGGGACAACCTGATGACCCTCTCTAACCCCCAGCGCTTAGAACAGTGCTCTGCACATAGTAAGCGCTTAACAAATACCGACATTATTATTATTAATAAACGGACACGTTCCCTGCCCACAGTGAGCTTAGAGTCCGGAGGGGGAGACAGACATGCATAGAAATAAATTAATGATAGAGACGGACGTAAGCGGTGCGGGGCTGGGACGGGGGCGGGGATGAAGAAAGGGAGCGAGTCGGGGCGACGCAGAAGGGAGCGGGAGAAGAGAAGAGAAAAGGAGGGCGCAGTCAGGGAAGGCCTCCGGGAGGAGGTGGGCCTTCAGTAAGGCTTTGAAGGGGGGGAGAGTCACTGTCTGGCAGATCTGAGGAGGGAGGGTCTTCCAGGCCAGAGGTAATCATTCATTCATTCATTCAATAGTATTTATTGAGCGCTTACTATGTGCAGAGCACTGTACTAAGCGCTTGGGATGAACAAGTCGGCAACAGATAGAGACAGTCCCTGCCGTTTGACGGGCTTACAGTCTTTGATAATGATGGTATGTGTTAAGCGCTTACTGTGTGTAAAGCACCGTTCTAAGCGCTGGGGGAGATACAGGGTGATCAGGTGGTCCCCTCATGGGGCTCCCGGTCTTCATCCCCATTTTCCAGATGGGGTCACTGAGGCCCAGAGAAGTGAAGTGACTTGCCTAAAGTCACCCAGCTGACAAGGGACGGAGCCGGGATTAGAACCCATGACCTCTGACGCCCAAGCCCGGGCTCTTGCCACTGAGCCAAGGTAGGACATGGGCCGGGGGGGGGTCGACGGCGGGACAGGGGAGGAGGAGGCCCAGGGAGGAGGCGAGCGACGGCAGAGGAGCGGAGCGTGCGGCCTGCGATGGACAAGGAGAGGAGGGAGGTGAGGCGGGAGGGGGCCGGGGGATGGACAGCCTTGAAGCCCGGGGTGAGGAGTTTCTGCTTGCCGCGCTCCCACCGTCAGTCAACCAGTGTTATTGACTGAGGGCTCACTGCGTGCAGGGCACTGTGCTGAGCGTTTGGGAGAGCGCTACCCGGATCCCAAGAGGGGTTGGGTTTTGTTCGGGGAGAGCAGAGGAGAAGTTCTTGTCTGTCCGTCGCCCCCGATTAGACCGTGAGCCCGTCAAAGGGCAGGGACCGTCTCTCTCTGTTACCGATTTGTCCATCCCAAGCGCTTAGTCCAGGGCTCTGCACCTAGTAAGCGCTCAATAAATACTATTGAATGAACGAATGAATGAAGAGGGAAACAAGGCCCCTCTGTTCTCGGAAAAGCAGCCTCGACCCCTGCCCCTCTTCCCCAGCACCTGAAGGACGGTAATTCCAGAGACAAATTTCTCAGCCGGGAAAACGCCCAGTTTTATAAACAGAAACTCGGAGAGGCTGCTGCCTGAAACTCACCCCACCCCCTATTGCCCACCGGGGGTTTTCCTGGCACACATTCGCAGGGAGAAAAATATTCGGATTTTTCTCCCCCCCCCCCGCCGGCCCCTCGCAGCCTCACTATTAGTTTGCAGGCATTTACTGATCCCCCCTGGAATTTCTATTAATAATAATAATGATGATGGTATCTGTTAAGCGCTTACTATGTGCTGAGCCCTGTTCCAAGCGCTGGGGTAGATACAGGGTCATCAGATTGTCCCACGTGGGGCTCGCAATGTCTGTAAACCCCCGATTAGACCGTAAACCCGTCAAAAGGCAGGGACCGTCTGTCTATCTGTTACCGATTTGTCCATTCCAAGCACTTAGTACAGCGCTCTGCACATAGTAAGCGCTCGATAAATACTAAGGACTGAATGAATGAATGTCTCCCCCTCTAGATTGTAAATTCGTTGAGGGCAGGGAATTTACTGATTCCCCCCGGAAGCCGGGCGCTGTACTGAGCGCTTGGGAGAGGGCAGAGCGAAATCAAAATAATACTAATAATCATGGCATTTGCTAAGCACTTACTATGTGCCAGGCACTGTACTAAGCGCCGGGGTGGATACAAGCAACTCGGGTTGGACCCAGTCCCTGTCCCACGCGGGGCTCACGGTCTCCAGCCCCATTTGACAGATGAGGGAACTGAGGCCCAGAGAAGTGAAGTGATTTGCCCGAAGTCACCCAGGAGACGTGTGGCAGAGGCGGGATTAGAACCCATGACCTTCTGACTCCCAGGCCTGGGATCTACCCACTACGCCATGCTGCAAAAGAAATCAGTCAACCACTGGTAATTATTGTGCACTTACTCCAAGCAGAACACTGTACTAAGCGCTTGGAAGAATACAACAGAATTAGCAGATACGTTCCGGGCCTCTAATGAGCTTACAGTCCCTCCTTCCTTGTGGGCAGGGATCCAGCTACCAATTAATAATAATAATAATGATGGTATTTGCTAAGCAATTACTAGTGGGAAGCAGCGTGGTTCAGTGGAAAGAGCCTGGGCTTCGGAGTCAGAGGTCATGAGTTCGACTCCCGGCTCTGCCACTTGTCAGCTGGGTGACTGTAGGCGAGTCACTTCACTTCTCTGGGCCTCAGTGACCTCATCTGTAAAACGGGGATTAACCGGGAGCCTCACGTGGGACAACCTGATGACCCTCTATCTCCCCCAGCGCTTAGAACAGTGCTTGGCACACAGCAAGCGCTTAACAAGTGCCATCATTATTCCCCCAGCACATAGAACAGTGGTTGGCACATAGTAAGCGCTTAACAAATACTGTCATTATTATTATTTTGTCTGCTGTGGGGCCTTGGGCAAGTCACTTCATTTCTCCGGGTCTCAGTGACCTCATCTGGAAAATGGGGATGGAGACTGTGAGCCCCACCTGGAACAACCTGATGACCTTGGATCTACGCCAGCGCTTAGGACAGTGCTCGGCACATAGTAAGCGCTTAACAAATACCGTCATTAGTATTAGTACTGAGAGCTCACCTCCAGGAGGCCTTCCCAGACTGAGCCCCCCTTTCCCTCTGCTCCTCCACTGCCCCCCACCCTCTGCTCTTCCCCCTTCCCCTCCCCTCGGCACCGTGCTCATTTGTATACACTATTTATTACCCTCTTTATTTTGTTAATGAGGTGTAGATCTCCTTGATTCTATTTATCTTGATGATGTGGTCTTGTTTTCGTTGTGTTCTGTTTTGCTTGGCCATCTGTCTCCCCCCTTTAGACCCTGAGCCCCTCACTGGGCAGGGATTGTCAGAGAAGCAGCGTGGCTCAGTGGAAAGAGCCCGGGCTTGGGAGTCTTCGGGCATGGGTTCGAATCCCGGCTCTGCCGCTTGTCAGCTGTGTGACTCTGGGCAAGTCACTTCACTTCTCTGGGTCTCAGTGACCTCATCTGTAAAATGGGGATTCACTGTGAGCCTCACGTGGGACAACCCGATGACCCTGTATCTACTCCAGGGCTTAGAAAGTGTTCTGCACATAGTAAGTGCTTAACAAATACCAACATTATTATTATTGTCTCTATCTGTTGCCAAATTGTCCATTCCAAGCGCTTAGTCCAGTGCTCTGCACATAGTAAGCGCTCAATAAATACTATTGAGCAGCAGCATGGCTCAGTGGAAAGAACCCGGGCTTGGGAGTCAGAGGTCTGGGTTCGAATTCCGGCTCGGCCACTTGTCAGCTGTGTGACTTTGGGCAAGTCACTTCACTTCTCTGGGCCTCAGTTCCTTCATCTGTAAAATGAGGATGAAGACTGTGAGCCTCACGAGGGACAACCTGATGACCCTGCACCTACCCCAGCGCTTAAAACAGTGCTCTGCACATAGTAAGCGCTTAACAAATACCAACATTATCATTATTATTATTATTATTTTATTACTAGAGGCGACGGCCCTGCGGGTCGCTTGCTGTCTGGGGCCGCCATCTAGTGGGCGAGACCGGTACTGGCGGGGGGGGGGAATCTTGGAGCCCGAAAAATTTAATCTGGATTAATTATAATGTTGGTATTTGTTATCAATCTTGTAATAATAATAACAACGGTATTTGTTAACTGCTTACCATGCGCCAGGCACTGGTCTAAGCGCTGGGGTCGTCACAAGGAAATCGGTTTGGACACAATCCCTGTCCCACATGGGGGCTCACAGTCTTAATGGGCTCACACAGTCTTGCATCTGCCCCAGGCCGCGAAGCAGGGTGGCTCAGCTTGGGAGTCAGAGGTCGTGAGTTCGAATCCCAGCTCTGCCGCTTGTCAGCTGGGTGACTTTGGCCGAGTCACTTCCCTTCTCTGGGCCTCAGTGACCTCATCTGGAAAATGGGGATGGAGACTGTGAGCCCCACATGGGACAGGGACTGTGTCTAACCCGATTTGCCTGAATCCACTCCAGCGCTTAATACAGTCCCTGGCACATAGTAAGCGCTTAACAAATACCATCATCATTCAGTGGAAAGAGCATGGGCTTTGGAGTCAGGGCTCATGAGTTCGAATCCCAGCTCTGCCACTTGTCGGCTGTGTGACTGTGGGCAAGTCACTTAACTTCTCTGGGCCTCAGTTCCCGCATCTGTAAAATGGGGATTAAGACTGTGAGCCCCACGTGGGACAACCTGATTCCCCTATGTCTACCCCAGCGCTTAGAACAGTGCTCGGCACATAGTAAGCGCTTAACAAATACCAACATTATTATTATTATTATTATTTTTACATGAGGAGCAGTGTGGCTCAGTGGAAAGAGCAGGGGCTTGGGAGTCCAAAATGGGGAACAAGACTATGAGCCCCATGTGGGACAACCTGATCACCTTGTATCTACGCCAGCGCTTAGAGCAGCGCTTGACACATAGTAAGCACTTAACAAATACCAGCATTATTATTATTATTCTCTGTGCCTCAGTTCCCTCATCTGTAAAATGGGGATTAAGACTGTCCCACATGGGACAACCTGGTAACCTTGTACCCACTCCAGTGCTCAGAACAGTGTTAGTGCTTAACAAACACCATTAAAAGAAGCAGCGTGGCTCAGTGGAAAGAGCCTGGGTTTTGGAGTCAGAGGTCATGGGTTTGAATCCCGGCTCGGCCACTTGTCAGCTGTGTGACTGTGGGCAAGTCACTTCACTTCTCTGGGCCTCAGTGACCTCATCTGTAAAACGGGGATTAACTGTGAGCCTCATGTGGGACAACCTGATGACCCTGGATCTCCCCCAGCGCTTAGAACAGTGCTCTGCCCATAGTAAGCGCTTAACAAATACCAACATTATTATTATTATCATTAAAAAAAGTGCCTGGCACATAGAAAGAGCTTAATAAATGCCATAATAATCATTATTATTCGATAAGGCTTTGAAGGCGGGGAGAGTGTTTGTAAGATATGATAATACTAATAATGTTGGTATTTGTTAAGCGCCTACTATGTGCCGAGCACCGTTCTGAGCGCTGGGGGAGACCCAGGGGAATCGGGTTGTCCCACGTGGGGCTCCCAGTCTTAATCCCCATTTTACAGATGAGGTCACTGAGGCACCGAGAAGTGAAGTGCCTAGCCCAAAGTCACACAGCTGACAAGTGGGCGAGCCGGGATTCGAACCCAAGACCTCTGACTCCAAAGCCCGTGCTCTTTCCACTGAGCCACGCTGCTTCTCAAGGGAGGGGATTCCAGGCCAGAGGCGGGACGTGGGTGAGAGGTGGACGGCGAGATAGACGAGATCGTGGCACGATGAGGAGGTCGGCATTAGAGGAGCGAGGTGAGGTAGGAGGGGGCGAGGGAATTGAGGGATTTAAAGCCGATGGTGAAGAGTTTTTGTTTGAGGCGGAGGTGGATGGGCGACCGCCGGAGGGTCTTGAGGAGCGGGGAGATGTGGGCTGAACGTTTCTGGAGAAAAATGACCCGGGCAGCGGAGCGAAACACGGGCTGGAGTGGGGAGAGACAGGAGGCAGGGAGGTCAGCGAGGAGGCTGATGCGGTCATCCAGGCGGGAGAGGGGGAGTCATTGGATTGGAGCAATTTGGACAACTGTGAGACATGCCCAGTGACCCCAGTACACAGATAATAATAATAATAATGTTGGTATTTGTTAAGCGCTTACTCTGTGCAGAGCACTATTCTAAGCGCTGCGGTAGATACAGGGTCATCAGGTTGTCCCACATGAGGCTCGCAGTTATTCCCCATTTTACAGATGAGGGAACTGAGGCCCAGAGAAGTGAAGTGACTCGCCCACAGTCCCACAGCTGACAAGCGGCGGAGCCGGGATTCGAACCCATGGCCTCTGACTCCAAAGCCCGGGCTCTTTCCACTGAGCCGCGCTGCTTCTGTCCATGAGGCCTGGGGATAATGATAATAATAATAATAATGATAATGATGGTATTTGTTCAGTGCTTACTACGTGCAAGGCACTGAGCTAAGCACTGGATGGATACACACAAATTGGGTTGGACATAGTCCCTGCCCTACGTGGGGCTCCCAGTCTCGATCCCCATTTTACAGATGAGGTGACCGAGGCCCAGAGAATAACAATGTTGGTATTTGTTAAGCGCTTACTAGGTGCCGAGCACTGTTCTAAGCGCCGGGATAGACACAGGGTCATCGGGTTGTCCCGCGGGGGGCTCACACACTTTTAATCTCCATTTTACAGATGAGGGAACTGAGGCACAGAGAAGTGAAGGGACTCGCCCACAGTCACACAGCTGACAAGTGGCAGAGCCGGGAGTCGAATTCATGACCTCTGACTCCGAAGCCCAGGCTCTTTCCACTGAACCAGAGAAATGAAGTGACCCGTCCCAGGTCACACAGCAGGCAAGTGGCGGAGCCGGGATTAGAACCCTTGACCTTCCGACTCCCAGGCTCGTGCTCTAGCCGCCAAGCCACGTATTTGATAACCTCATCACAAGGGGAGTCCACGAGGTCAGGGCGTGGTACACGTCCAGTGACACCGGTACACGGGGTGTCCGCGAGACGCTGTGCCCGCTTACGTACCATCCAAAAGAGAGTCCCCGTGGCCAGCACCACGTACTGCTCGATGGTGGAGAGGACGCTGAAGATGAGACAGATCAGCACGATGAGGAAGCTGGAAGACACGGGGACAAAGGAAACAAAAACCGTCAGAAGGACCTGGGTTCTAATCCCGACCCGCCGCGGATCAGCAGTGTGACCTTGGGCAAGTCGCTTCACTTCTCTGGGCCTCAGCGATCTCATCTGTAGAATGGGATGAAGAATGCGAGCCCCGCGTGGGACGTGGACTGCGTCCCATCTCATTAGCTTGGATCTACCCCGGCGTTTAGTACGGTCCCTGGCACATCGTAAACGCTTAACAAATGTGATTTTAAAAAAAGAGGGAAACGGTCCCATAGTCCCCAGGCAGCGACCCTCCCTCGCCTTGGATTGTCCGACGAAGACCCTGGGAGAGGGAACAGAAGGGAGTAGAGAAAGGGAGAGGAGGGAACAGGGACAGAAAGCTGGGTGAGGGGGTGAAGAAGGGGAGGGAAATAATAATAATAATAATAATAATGATGGCATTTGTTAAGCACTTACTATGTGCCAAGCACTGTTCTAAGCGGTAAAGGGAGAAAGGAGCAGGAAGAAAGAGGGAGGGGGAGAAGGAGAGAGGGGGAGAGGGAGAATTAGGGCCAGGCCCCTCTAGAGGAGCAATTCGTTGGAAAGAGCCCGGGCTTGGGAGTCCGAGGTCATGCGTTCTAATCCCGGCTCTGCCACTTGTCAGCTGTGTGACTGTAATAATAAAAATAATAATGTTGGTATTTGTTAAGCGCTTACGATGTGCCGAGCACTGTTCTAAGTGCTGGGGTAGACACAGGGGAATCAGGATGTCCCACGTGGGGCTCACAATCTTAACACAGGGAAGTTAAGTGACTTGCAGTGGAAAGAGCACGGGCTTTGGAGTCAGAGGTCATGAGTTTGAATCCCGGCTCTGCCACTTGTCAGCTGTGTGACTGTGGGCGAGTCACTTCACTTCTCTGTGCCTCAGTGACCTCATCTGTAAAATGGGGATTAACTGTGAGCCTCACAAGGGACGACCCGATGACCCTGTATCTACCCCAGCGCTTAGAATAGTGCTCTGCACATAGTAAGCGCTTAACAAATACCAACATTATTATTATTAGGGTCCCTGGGGAAATTCCCTGATTCGAAGCTTTCCTTTCAGCTTCGTCAATGCCGTGCGGCCTTGGGAAAGTCGCTCTTGCCCTCTCTGGGCCGGCTTTTTCCAACACTCCCCTGAGCCGCTGGGGAGGGAAATGGGGGGGGTGGAGGAAGGGAAGGAGGAGGTGAAGAGGGGGAAGGGGAAGAGAGGCAGAAAGGAGATGGAGGGGGAAGAAGAAGAGGAGGGAAAGGGAAGAAAGAGGGAGCAGGAGAGAGTGAATAGTAATGTTGGTATTTGTTAAGCGCTTACTAGGTGCAGAGCACTATTCTAAGCGCTGGAGGAGATAAAGGGTCATCAGGTCGTCCCCCGTGAGGCTCACAGTTAATCCCCATTTTACAGATGAGGTAACTGAGGCCCAGAGAAGTGAAGTGACTCGCCCACAGTCACCCAGCTGACAAGTGGCGGAGCCGGGAGTCGAACCCGTGACCCCTGACTCCGAAGCCCCGGCTCTTTCCACTGAGCCACGCTGCTTCCGGAGAGTGGGAAAGAGTTAGAGCCAGTCCCCCGAGCGTCCCCTATTTTGAGACCAGAGGAAATTCTCCAATTCAGTGCTTTCCTTTCAGCTTCTTCAGTGCTGTGCGGCCTTGGGAGAGCCGCTCTGCCCTCTCTGATCCGGCTTTTCCCAAGATGGCCCGGGAAGGGAGGAAGGCACTGTTGCTCGGGCTCCGAGAGGCGTCGTCCTCAGTCATTCACCTGGGCAAGGCAAACTCCCTCGGTTACCTGCTGGTTTGGCCGTTTTCTGGGGGCGAGGGAGGGATTAGGCCGGCGGAGAGCCAGCTCCGCCTGGCTGGGGGCCAACAGGAACAAGAGGCCACCCACGCTTTTTCCCACGAGCCCAGGCCGAGCACCTGCAGGCCGATACCACAGCCCCGCAGAGACCTGCTGGCCCAAGGGCCCGGGCCGTCAGTGCCGAAGCGGCGTGGCTCAGTGGAAAGAGCCCGGGCTTGGGAGTCAGAGGTCATGGGTTCGAATCCCGGCTCTGCCACTTGTCAGCTGGGTGACTGTGGGCGAGTCACTTCACTTCTCTGGGCCTCAGTTGCCTCATCTGTCAAATGGGGATTAACCGTGAGCCTCACGTGGGACCACCTGATGACCGTGTATCTCCCCCAGCGCTTAGAACGGTGCTCTGCCCATAGTAAGCGCTTAACAAATACCAACATTATTATTATTATCATTAAAAAAAGTGCCTGGCACATAGAAAGAGCTTAATAAATGCCATAGTAATCACGGCTCCCGGGCTAAAAGGGGGAGACAGACAGCAAAACAAAACAAGTAGTCGGGGATCAATACCATCAAAATAGATAAACGGAATCATAGATATAGAGACATGATTAATAGAGTAATAAATGATATCTACAAATATACAGAAGTGCTGTGGGGAGGGGAGTAGAGCAGAGGGAGGGAGTCTGAGGTGTGGGGAGGGGAGGAGGAGCGGAGGGAAAGGGGGGCTCGGTCTGGGAAGGCCTCCCGGAGGAGGTGAGCGCTCAGTAGGGCTTCGAAGGGGGGAAGAGAGTGAGTCCGGTGGAGGTGAGGAGGGAGGGCGTTCCGGGACAGAGGGAGGACGCGGGCCTGGGGTCGGCGGCGGGACGGGGGAGAAGGAGGCCCGGTGAGGAGGCGAGCGGCGACCGAGGAGCGGAGCGTGCGGCCCGCGATGGACGAGGAGAGGAGGGAGGTGAGGCGGGAGGGGGGCCGGGGGATGGACGGCTTGGAAGCCCAGGGTGAGGAGTTTTTGCTTTATGCGAAAGTCGATAGGAAACCACTGGAGGGTTTTGAGGAGGGCAGTGACATGCCCAGGAGCCACTGACTGATGGATTAACGAGCGGGAAAGGTGTCCGCTAATTCTGTTGTACTGTATGAGTCTGTATCTCCCCCAGCGCTTGGAACAGTGCTCTGCACATAGTAAGCGCTTAACAAATACCAACATCATTATTATTATTCGCCCAAGTTCTAGAACAGTGCTCTGCCCACAGTAAGCGCTCAATAGACCAGCGTAGCTCAGTGGGAAGAGGCCGGGCTCGGGAGTCAGAGGTCCCGGGTTCTAATCCCGCCTCCGCCACTTGTCAGATGGGTGACTTTGGGCAAGTCACTTGACTTCTCTGGGCCTCAGCGGCCTCCATCTGTAAAATGGGGATGAACAATAATAATAATTATGCTGTTTGTTAAGCGCTTACTACGTGCAGAGCCCTGTTCTAAGCGCTGGAGAAGATACAGGGTGATCGGATTGTCCCACGTGGGCTCACATTTCTTAATCCCCATTTTTACAGCTGAGGGAACTGAGGCGCAGAGAAGTCAAGTGATTTGCCCAAGGTCACACAGCAGCCGAGGGGCGGAGTCGAAGACTGTGAGCCCCACGGGGGACAACCTGATGACCTTGGATCCAGCCCCCAGCGCTTAGAAGAGTGCTTGGCACATAGTAAGCGCTTAACAAATGCCATTATTATGATGATTATTATTAATATTATAAATAACACGGATTAACTCCATTTAAAAAAGAGAGAAAGAAAAAGACCCAGTCCCGCCACCAAGGGGCAGCGGACGAGGAAAGATCATGAAACGTAGGAAAGAAAATCTTGAGGTGACTTTCATTCAGTCGGTACTTATTGAGCGCTTACTGTGTGCAGAGCACTGTACTAAGCGCTTGGGAAAGGACGACGCAACACCAAAGAGTGACATTCCCTACCCACAACGAGCTCAAAGTCTTGAGGGGGAGGCAGGCATCGACATAAATAACTACCATGATAATAATAACGATGATGGCATTTGTTAAGCGCTTACTATGTGCAAAGCACTGTTCTAAGCGCTGGGGAGGAAACAAGGTGATCAGGTTGTTCCCCCGTGGGGCGCAACAATCTTAATGCCCATTTTCCAGATGAGGTCACTGAGGCCCAGAGAACAATGATAATAATACTATTCGTATTTGTTAAGCGCTTACTATGTGCAGAGCACTGTTCTAAGCGCTGGGGGAGATACAGGGTCATCAGGTGGCCCCACGTGAGGGTCACAGTCTTAATCCCCATTTTACAGATGAGGTCACTGAGGCCCAGAGAAGTGAAACGACTTGCCCACAGTCACACAGCTGACAAGTGGCAGAGCCGGGATTCGAATCCATGGCCTCTGACTCCCAGGTCCACGCTCTTTCCACTGAGCCGCGCTGCTTCTCTGAGAAGTGAAGTGACTTGCCCAAAGTCACACAGCTGACAAGGAGCGGCGCCGGCATTTGAACCCACGACCTCTGACTCCCAAGCCCGGACTCTTTCCACTGAGCCACGCTGCTTCTTCACTTAGCTTCTCTGTGCCTCAGTTACCTCATCTGTAAAACTGGAATAAAAGTCCTGTTCTAACTCTCCTTTAGAAGGTGAGCCCCATGTGGGAAAGGGACTGTGTCCAATCTGTTTATATTATATCCACCCCAGTGCTTGGGATATAATAGACACTTAGAGAGCACAGGCCTGGGAGTCAGAGGACGTGGGTTCGAATGCCGGCTCTGCCACTTGTCTGCTGCGTGCCCTTGGGCAAGTCACTTCACTTCTCTGTGCCTCAGTTCCCTCCTCTATACAATGGGGACGGAGACCGTGAGCCCCACGTGGGACAGCGACTGCGTCCGACCCGATTTGCTTGTATCCGCCCCAGCGATTACTACAGCGCCCGCCACATAGTAAGCGCTTAACACGTCCCATCATCATTATTTGTATTATTCTCTGGGCCTCGGTTCCCTCGTCTGCAAAATGGGGACTGAGACTGTGAGCGCCTTGTGGGACGGGGATGGGTCCAACCCGATTATCTTGTATCTACCCCAGAGCTTTGGTTCAGTGCCCGGCACATAAAAAATACCTTAAAAAACCCCACTCACCCCCCCTAAAAAAGAACAACAAAAAACCCAGTTTACCTTTGAGGGGCTGTAACTTAAGTATCCCATTCCTAGACTCTCCTCTCCCCACCGCCCTCGGGAAAGGGGGGGGTCCTTCCCCTCTACACAAAGGCCTCGACAGGTGCGATCCCGCCCCGCCAGGCCTGGAGACAAAGCGGTCAACCCGGATACACCGATATCCTCAATTAATTATGGATAAGGCCGTGAGGAGGAGGAGGAGGAGGAGGAGGAGGCGGGGGTCTTGGGGCGTGAGGCAGGGGGAGGAAATGCTCCCTCTGGAAAACGGGGGGCCCAGAGAGGGGGCTGGTCTTTGTGGGGGAATCCTGAACCGCCCCCGACCCCCCACCGCTAGACTTTAAGTTCTTTATGAGTGGGGAATGTTGTCTGCTATCTCTGTTATTCATTCAATCATATTTACTGAGCGCTTACTGGGTGCTGAGCACTGGACTAAGCGCTCGGAAAGTACAATTTGGCAACAGGGAGAGACGATCGTTCATTCATTCATTTATTTATTGAGCACTTACTGGGTGCTGAGCACTGGACTAAGCGCTCGGAAAGTACAATTTGGCAACAGAGAGAGACGATCGTTCATTCATTCATTTATTTATTGAGCACTTACTGGGTGCAGAGCACTGGACTAAGCGCTTGGAAAGTACAATTTGACAACAGAGAGAGATAATCGTTCATTCATTCATTCAATCATAGGTGTTGAGCGCTTACTGGGTGCAGAACACTGTACTAAGCGCTTGGAAAGTACAATTTGGCAACAGAGACAATCATTCATTCACTCAATCATAGGTGTTGAGCGCTTACTGGGTGCAGAACACTGTACTTAGCGCTTGGAAAGTACAATTTGGCAACAGAGACAATCATTCATTCATTTATAGGTGTTGAGTGCTTACTGTGCGCAGAACACTGTACTAAGCGCCTGGAAAGTACAGTTTGGCAACAGAAACAATCATTCATTCATTCATTCAATCGTATTTATTGAGCACTTACTGTGTGCACAGCACTGGACTAAGCGCTTGGAAAGTACAGTTCGGCAACAGAGAGAGATCATCGTTCATTCGTTCGTTCAATGGTATTTCTTGAGCGCTTACTGTGTGCAGAGCTCTATACTGACTGCTTGGGAAGTACAATTCGGCAGTAAAGAGAGACGATCCCTGCCCACAGCGGGCTCACAGTCTAGAAGTCGGGGGACAGACAACAAAAACAAAACAAAACAAGTAGACAGGCATCAATAGCATCAATATAAATAAATCGAATTCTAGATAATAATAATAATGTTGGTATTTGTTAAGCGCTTACTATGTGCCCAACACCCTTCTAAGCGCTGGGGTAGATCCAGGGTCATCAGGTTGTCCCACGTGAGGCTCACAGTGAATCCCCATTTTACAGATGAGGTCACTGAGGCCCAGAGAAGTGAAGTGACTTGCCCACAGCGAGCCAGTTGACAAGTGGCCGAGCCGGGATTCGAACCCATGACCTCTGACTCCCAAGCCCGGGCTCTTTCCACCGAGCCACGCCGCTTCTCTATACACATCATTAATAAAATAAAAAGAACGATAAAGATGTACATAAATACACCAGTTCTGTGGGGCGGGGAGGGGTTATCTCACGCCGCATCCAGGGAGGGCCCCGTGCTCTGCGCTGCCCAGAGCGGGCCCGCAATACGACGCTCTGCATCCAACAGGTGGCCGGTAACGACAATAATAACTGTGGCATTTGTTAAGCGCTTACTATGTGCCAGGCACTGACCTAAGCGCTGGGGTGGATACCAGCAAACCGGGTTGGACCCAGCCCCCGTCCCACACGAGGCTCACAGTCTCCATCCCCATTTTACAGATGAGGGAACTGAGGCACAGAGAAGCAAAGTCGATTGCGCTCGTTTTGGGTAGGAACTGGGTCTGTTTATTGTTCTGATGTACTCTCCCAAGCGCTTAGTAAAGTGCCCTGCACAAAGTAAGCACTCAATAACTACGATTGAACTGAATGAATGAATGAACTTGCCCAAGGCCACACAGTAGACAAGTGACGGAGTCGGGATTCATTCATTCATTCAATCGGATTTATTGAGCGCTTATTGTGTGCAAAACACTGTACTAAGCGCTTGGGAGAGGACGCTATAACAGCAAACAGACACATTCCTGCCCACAAGAGCTCAGTCTAGAGGGGGAGACAGAATTTATATAAATGAATAAATAAATAAATAAATAAATGGCATACTCTCTAATCATAATAATAATGTTGGTATTTATTAAGCGCTTACTATGTGCCAAGCACTGTTTAAGATCTGGGGTAAATACAAGGTAATCAAGTTGTCCCACGTAGGGCTCACAGTCTTCACCCCCATTTTACAGATGAGGGACTGAAGCACAGAGAAGTTAAGTGACTTGCCCAAGGTCACCAACTGACAAGCGGCGGTGCCGGGATTAGAACCCATTACCTCTGACTCCCAAGCCCGGCCTCTTTCCACTAAGGCACGCTGCTTCCCATGATGTGGTGGCTAGAGCACCGGCCTGGGAGTCAGAAGGTCATGGGTTCTAATCCCGGCTCCACCACTTGTCTACCGTGTGACCCTGGAAGCAGCGTGGCTCAGTGGAGAGAGCACGGGCTTTGGAGTCAGAGGTCATGGGTTCGAATCCCGGCCCTGCCCCTTGTCAGCTGTGTGACCGTGGGCAAGTCACTTCACTTCTCGGTGCCTCAGTTACCTCATCTGTAAAATGGGGATTAAGACCGTGAGCCCCACGTGGGACAACCTGATTCCCCTGTGTCTACCCCAGCGCTTAAAACAGTGCTCTGCACATAGTAAGCGCTTAACAAATACCAACGTTATTACTTCACTTTGCTGGGCCTTCAGTTCCCTCATCTGGAAAATGGGGATTGAGAACGTGAGCCTCTCAAAGGACAGGGACTGGGTCCAACCCGATCTGCTTGTATCCACCCCAACGCTTAGTACAGTGCCCGGCACAGAGTAAGCGCTTAGCAAATACCATAATAATAATAATAATAATAATTATTGTGTGTGTATGTGCCTGGATGGGTGGAAGTGGAGGCGTGTGCATATGTGTGCAAGCCAATGGATGCATATGTGCCCGTACACGTGTGTGTATGTGTGTTCATTCGATCGTACTTACTGAGCGCTTACTGAGCGCTTACAGAGAAGCAGCGTGGCTCAGTGGAAAGAGCCCGGGTTTGGGAGTCAGAGGTCATGGGTTCGAATCCCGGCTCCTCCACCTGTCAGCTGGGTGACTGGGGGCAAGTCACTTCACTTCTCTGTGCCCTCATTTGTAAAATGGCGATGAAGACTGCGAGCCCCACGTTGGACAACCTGATTTCCTTGTATCTCCCCCATTGCTTAGAACAGTGGTTGGCACATAGTAAGCGCTTAATGAATGCCATCATTATTATTACTATTACTGCGTGCAGAGCACTGTACTAAACTGTTAGCCTGCGCGTGGGAGCCTGCGGGGGTTTGAGCCCTTTGCTCCCACCGTCTTGAGCGGCTTGACCCGAGCTGACCTCCGCGGCCTCTCGTCCGGCCTTGGGGAGGGTCTCGTGGGCCCCCCGCACCGGCCGCCCGGGCCGGTGTCTGGGTCCCCCCCCCCCGCGCCCCCCAGGCCGCATCCTGAGGGGAAGCGGGAAGTCGGAGAGCGGCGGGTCCCAGGAGTTCCCGCCGCCCCCCGGCCCTTCGCCGCCGTGGCGGCCGGAAACCTCGGTTTCCCGTGCGTCCCGCCCGGCCCGGCCCGGCCCCGCCGGGCCTCCGCTGGAGGAAGTGGCGGGGACCCCCCCCTCCCCGACCCCCGACCCCCCCAGCCCGCAGGAAGATCGAGGAGCCCAGCTGGAGGGGCGGGCGGGGCGCTGGGGGCGTCTGCGCGGCCTAGTGGATCCAGCCGGCGCCTGGGAGTCAGAGGGTCACGGGTTCCAATCTCCGCCCCGTCCCCGTCCCACTGGGGCGCTCGCAGTCTCAATCCCCATTTTCCAGATGAGGGAACCGAGGCCCAGAGAAGTGAAGTGACTTGCCTGAGGCCACACAGCAGACAAGTGGCGGGGCCGGGATTAGAACGGTAACCTTCTGATTCCCAGGCTCGTGCTCTATCCACCACACCATGCCGCTTCTTACGAGAATTGTAGTAGTTATTAAGGACTTACCACGTGCCAGGCACCGTACTAAGCGCTGGGGTGGGTACCACCTCGGTGTCATCCTTGACTCGGCTCTCTCATTCACCCCACACACCCGATCCGTCACCAACACCTGCCGGTCTCACCTTCACAACACTGCCAAGATCCGCCCTTTCCTCTCCATCTAAACCGCTACCTTGTTGGTACAATCTCTCATCCTCTCGCGACCGGATGACCGCAACAGCCTCCTTTCTGATCTCCCATCCTCCTGTCTTTCCCTACTCCAGCCTATACTTCCCTCCGCTGCCCGGATTATCTTCCTACAGAAACGCTCTGGGCACCTCAACCCTCTCCTCAAAATTCTCCCGTGGTTGCCCATTCCACCTCCATAGCAAGCACAAACTCCTCACCCTTGGCTTCCAAGCCGTCCATCCCCCGGCCCCCTCCCGCCTCACCTCCCTCCTCTCCTCCTCCATCGCGGGCCGCCCGCTCCGCTCCTCGGACGCCGCTCGCCTCCTCACCGGGCCTCCTTCCCCCCCGTCCCGCCGCCGACCCCCGGCCCGCGTCCTCCCTCTGTCCCGGAACGCCCTCCCTCCTCACCTCCACCGGACTCACTCTCTTCCCCCCTTCGAAGCCCTCCTGAGCGCTCACCTCCTCCGGGAGGCCTTCCCAGACCGAACCCTCCCTTTCCCTCCGCTCCTCCTCCCCATCGCCCCGACTCCTTCCCTCTGCTCTACCCCCTTCCCTCCCCACAGCACTGGTGTATAGAGTACATATCTATAATTCTATTTATTTATATCGATGCTATTGAGGCCCATTTGCTTGTTTTGATGTCTGTCTCCCCCCTCTAATAATGTTGGTATTTGTTAAGCGCAGAGCACTGTTCTAAACGCTGGGGTAGATACAAGGTCATCAGGTTGTCCCTCATGGGGCTCACGGTCTTCATCCCCATTTTACAGATGAGGTCAGTGAGGCCCAGAGAAGTGAAGTGACATGCCCAAAGTCACACAGCTGACAGGCGGTGGAGCCGGGATTCGAACCCACGACCTCTGACTCCCAAGCCCGGGCTCTTGCCCCCAAGTCACCTTGCTTCTCTAGACTATAAGCCCGTTGTGATTGTCTCTTTTTATTGCTGAATTGTACTTTCCAAGTGCATAATACAGCGTTCTGCACACGGTAAGCGCTCAATAAATATGATTGAATGAATGAATACAAAGAAATCAGGTTGGACACCGTCCCTTTCCCCCCACAGGGCTCACGCTCTCAATCCCCATTTTCCAGATGAGGTGACCGAGGGCCGGGGAAGTGAAGTGACCTGTGCAAGGTCACACAGCAGACAGCAGGCCTACCTCCAGGCCCAGGCTCTAGCCACTCCGCCACGCTGGGGCTCACAGCCTTCTAAGCCTTCCATCGCTTAGAACAGTGCCCAGTGCTTAGAACAGTGCTTTGCCCATAGTAAGAGCTTAATAAATGCCATCATTATCATCATTATTATTCCCAACCGCCTTCACACCCCTGGCCCTGACCCCCTCGGCTCCCCCGGGCCTGGGGGCACGGTGTGCTCCGATCCCGGGGGCTGCCTTGGCGTCCTTGACCATCCGTTCGATTTATTAATAATAATAATAATGATAATGTTGGTATTTGTTAAGCGCTTACTATGTGCAGAGCACTGTTCTAAGCGCTGGGGGAGATACAGGGTGATCGGGTCGTCCCACGTGGGGCTCACAGTTTTCATCCCCATTTGACAGATGAGGTCACTGAGGCTCAGAGAAGTGAAGTGACTTGCCCAGAGTCACACAGCTGACAAGTGGCAGATCGGGGATTTGAACCCAAGACCTCGGACTTCCAAGCCCGGGGTCTCTCCACTGAGCCAACTGGAGAAGCAGCGGGGCTTAGCGGAAAGACCCCGAGCCTGAGAGTCAGAGGACGTGGGTTCTAATGCCGGCTCCGCCACTTGTCTGCTCTGTGGCTTTGGGCAAGTCACCTCGCTTCTCTGGGCCTCGGTTCCCTCACCTGGAAAATGGGGGTGAAGACCGCGAGCCCCACACGGGACGACCCGATCACCCTGTATCTACCCCAGCGCTTAGAACGGTGCTCGGCACTTAAACGTAGAGAAGCAGCGTGGCTCAGTGGAAGGAGCCCGGGCTTGGGAGCCGGGGGTCATGGGTTCGAATCCCGGCTCCGCCACGTGGCAGCTGTGGGACTGTGGGCGAGTCACTTCACCTCTCTGGGCCTCAGTTCCCTCATCCGGAAAATGGGGATTAACCGGGAGCCTCCCGGGGGAACGACCCGATGACCCTGTATCTACCCCAGCGCTTAGAACAGTTCTCCGCACAGAGTAAGCGCTTAACAGATACCAACATTTGCATAGATGTTTTGGGGGTTCCAGAGGGACGGCCGGGGTCAAAGACCACGGGCGGGAGGGCGGACCACTGCACTGAACACTTGGAGACCTGGAGTCGAGCGGTGGCCGTGCGTAGGCCCGACTCCCGCTGAGGTCAGCAGCGGCTGCAGGAGAAGCGGAAGGGGAAAAGCGCTGCCCCAAGGGAGGGTCTCGAAGGACGGACGGACGGACGGACGGACGGACGGAGGTCGGACGGGGCTGAGGTCAGGGAGATCAAAGACCAGGGCGGAGGCGGCGGAGACGACGGGAAGGGAGACCCTCTTCCTGCCCTCCGCCCTCGGGACCCCTCTGGGGACCCCCCCCCCCCCTCCCACCCCCAACCACCACAGGTCCCCCTCCTCGAAGCCTCCTCAAAGCCACCTCCTCCGGCAGGCCCCCCGCGACTGATCGCTAATACGCCTCTGTCGTAATGATAATATATCTCTCATTCCGTTTATCTCGATTGAGAAGCGGCGTGGTTCGGTGGCAAGAGCCCGGGCTTTGGAGTCGGAGGTCATGGGTTCGAATGCCGGCTCGGCCCCTCGTCAGCTGGGTGACTGTGGGCAAGTCATTTCGCTTCTCGGTGCCTCAGTGACCTCATCTGTAAGATGGGGATGAAGACCGGGAGCCCCACGTGGGACACCCTGATTCCCCCGTGTCTACCCCAGCGCTTAGAACAGGGCTCGGCACATAGTAAGCGCTTAACAGATACCGACGTTATTATTATTCTCGGTGCCTCAGTCGCCTCATCTGTAAAATGGGGATGAAGACCGGGAGCCCCACGTGGGACACCCCGATTCCCCCGTGTCTACCCCAGCGCTTAGAACAGGGCTCGGCACATAGTAAGCGCTTAACAGATACCGACATTGTTATTATTATTATCGCGATTGAGGCCTGTCTACTTGTTTTGCTGTCTGTCTCCCTCCCTTCTAGACTGTGAGCCCGTTGCTAGAGAGGGATTGTCTCTCTTTATTACCGAATTGTACTTTCCAAGCGCTTAGTCCGGTGCTCTGCACACAGTAAGCGCTCAATAAATACGATTGAATGAGTAAACGAATAATAATAATAATAACGTTGGTATCTGTTAAGCGCTTACTATGTGCCGAGCACCGTTCTCTGCGCTGGGGGAGATGGAGGGTCATCAGGTTGTCCCACGTGGGGCTCGCAGTTAATCCCCATTTTACAGATGAGGTCACTGAGGCCCAGAGAAGCGAAGTGACTCGCCCACAGTCACCCAGCTGACGAGTGGCCGAGCCGGGATTCGAACCCATGACCCCCGACTCCCAAGCCCGGGCTCTTTCCACTGAGCCGCGCTGCTTCTCTAGTAACCGTGGTATTTGTTAAGCACTTACCGCGTGGCAGGCTGTGGACTAAACGTTGGCATGAGACACAAGATGAACGAGCTGGGACACAGTTCCCGTCCCACGTGGGGCTCACACTCTTAATCCCCCTTTTACAGATGATAATAATAATAACGATAACTGTAATATTCGGCGCTTACTACGTGCCAGGCGCTGTTCTAAGTAGCTACAAGTTGATCAGGTTGGTCACAGTTCCTGTCCCACATGGGGCTCCCAGTCTTAATCCCCATTTTACAGACGATAATAATAATAATAATGATAATGGCAGGATTTGCTCAGCGCTTACCATCTGCCAAGCACTGTTCTAAACACTGGGGAAGATATAGGTTGGATAGAGTTCCCGTCCCACATCGGCCTCACGGTCTTAAACCCCGTGCCTCAGTGGAAAGAGCGCGGCCTTGGGAGTGCGAGGTCATGGGTTCGAATGCCGCCTCTGCCCCTTGTCAGCTGGGTGACCGTGGGCAAGTCACTTCACTTCTCTGGGCCTCAGTGACCTCATCTGGCAAATGGGGATTAACCGGGAGTGGGCAAGTCACTTCTCTGGGCCTCGGTTTCCTCATCTGGAAAATGGGGATTAACCGGGAGTGGGCAAGTCACTTCTCTGGGCCTCGGTTTCCTCATCTGGAAAATGGGGATGAAGACTGTGCGCCTCACGTGGGACAACCCGATGACCCTGTGTCTCCCCCAGCTCTTAGAACAGTGCTCGGCCCATAGAGAGCGCTTAACAAATACCAACATTATTATTATTTTATAGATGAGCAAAGCTGAGGCCCAGAGAAGTGAAGTCACTTGGGCAAGATCACACAGCAGACAAGTGGCAGAGCTGGATTAGAACCCAGATCTTCTGACTCCCAAGTCCGGGCTCTTTCCACTAGGCCCCGCAAGTCAGGGGCTTCCCTCAGCCCTGCACAACTCAGCAATTTACAGCTTAGGGACCACTCTCATTCATTCACTCAATCATTCAGTCATATTTATTGAGCGCTCACTCTGTGCACAGCACTGGACTAAGCGCTTGGGACAGGACAACATAACAATAAACGGCTTTACATCCCCCGCCAGCAACGAGTCCTGCCTATTTAATCACAATAATGCCGATAATAATAATGATTATGATATTTGTTGAGCGCTTCCTATGTGCCGAGCACTGTCCTAAGCGCTGGGGTAGGTAATGAGGTCATCAGGTTGTCCCCCGTGGGCTTACGGTCTTCATCCCCATTTGACAGATGAGGGAACTGAGGCCCAGAGAAGTGAAGTGACTCTCCCAAGGTCACACAGCAGACAAGTGGCGGAGCCGGGCTACAGTGTTCCTTAGTAGAAAGAGTTAGAGAAGCAGCGTGGCTCGGTGGAAAGAGCCCGGGCGTGGGAGTCAGAGGTCATGGGTTCGAATCCCGACTCCGCCCCCTGTCAGCTGGGTGACTGTGGGCGAGTCACTTCACTTCTCTGGGCCTCAGTTCCCTCATCTGGAAAATGGGGATGAAGACTGGGAGCCTCACATGGGACCACCTCATTCCCCTGGATCTCCCCCAGCGCTCAGAACAGTGCTCTGCCCGTAGTAAGCGCTTAACAAATACCAACATTATTACTATTATTAGGGGCCTGGGAGTCAGAAGGTCATGGGTTCTAATCCCAACTCCCCCACGTGCCTGCTGCGTGACCCCGGGCCAGTCACTTCACTTCTCCGGGCCTCGGTTCCCTCGTCCGTCAAAGGGGGATGAAGCCCGCGAGCTGTGTCCAACCCGATCGGCCTGGATCCACCCCAGCGCTCAGTACAGTGCCTGGCACACAGGGAGCGCTTAACAAATACCATTAAATTAAATCGATGCAATCAAAAATCGGGAGGGGAGGGGGGCAGGGTGTCTGAGACCGAGGGGGAAGGGCCGGCAGGAGGGAGGCGGGAGAGTGGAGAGCAGGCTGGTGGCTTGTGGAAGAATGTTCTGAATTCCAGATAACAGCGTGCGGAGAGGCGAGAGGCGGCGGCGGGGAGCATTTCAGATATTTCAGCCCCCCTCGCCCACAGGGGACGGGGACGGGGGGCTCGGGGAGACCCCGGGCCGGCCAGACCCCGGTGGGCCGACTGTCTGACTCGACGCCTCTGCCTCTTGATGATCATGTTGGTATTTGTTAAGCGCTTCCTATGTGCAGGGCACTGTTCTAAGCGCTGGGGGAGATACGGGGTCATCACCTTGTCCCACGTGAGGCTCACGGTCTTAATCCAGATGAGGAAACTGAGGCCCACAGACGTGAAGTGACTCGCCCACGGTCACACGGCTGACAGGTGGTGGAGCCGGGATTCGAACCCACGATCTCTGACTCCCAAGCCCGGGCTCTTTCCACTGAGCCACGCTGCTGCTCTTCTTCTTGTCCTCTTTTACTCTCCCAAGTGCTGAGGACAGTGCTCTGCACACGGTAAGTGCTCAGTAAATACCACCCACTCCCTCTCTTCCCCATTACAGGGACTCCCAGAAGGCAGGGAGCGTGTGTTCTGCTTCTTTTGAATTCTCCCCGATAATTAATCAATGATATAATAATAATGATAATGTTGGTATTTGTTAAGCACTTACTATGTGCAGAACACCATTCTAAGCGCTGAGGGAGATACAGGGTCATCAGATTGTCCCACGTGAGGCTCACAGTCTTCATCCCCATTTTAATAACAATAATAATAATGTTGGTATTTAAGTGCTTACTATGTGCAGAGCACCGTTCTAAGCGCTGGGGGAGATACGGGGTCATCAGGGGGTCCCACGTGAGGCTCCCAGTCTTCATCCCCATTTTAATAATAATATTGGTATTTGTTAAGCGCTTACTATGTGCAGAGCACTGTTCTAAGCGCTGGGGGAGATCCGGGGTCATCAGGGTGTCCCACGTGAGGCTCCCAGTCTTCATCCCCATTTTCCAGATGAGGTCACTGAGGCCCAGAGAAGTGAAGTGACTTGCCCACAGTCACCCAGCTGCCAAGTGGCCGAGCCGGGATTCGAACCCATGACCCCCGACTCCCAAGCCCGGGCTCTTTCCACTGAGCCTGATATTGAGCGAGCAGTCAGTGGATGGTATTTATTTAGTGCTTGTTCTGTGCAGAGCACCGATAAATGCTTGGGCGAGCAAGGTGTAACGATATCACACTGTAACACCGTGTGCAGAACACTGTACTAAGCACTTAGGAGAGTATGCTAGAGGACCTTGCCCAACAGGAGCCGACAGTCTAGAGGGGGAGACAGATTAAAAAAAGAAATGAAGAAATGCTAGATAAGGACATAAAAGTGCCGGGGGGCTGGGAGAGGGGGGAGTAAAGGGTGCGGATCCCAACGCCCAGCGTTCAGAACAGTGGTGGACGCTCATGGGGGCTCAGTAATAATAATAAAGATGGTATTTGTTAAGCGCTTACTATGTGCCAAGCCCTGTTCTAAGCGCTGGGGGAGATACAAGGTCATCAGGTCGTCCCACGTGAGGCTCACGGCGCGGCTCAGTGGAAAGAGCCCGGGCTTGGGAGTCAGAGGTCATGGGTTTGAATCCCGGCTCGGCCACTTGTCAGCTGGGTGACTGTGGGCGAGTCCCTTCGCTTCTCTCAGTGACCTCATCTGGAAAATGGGGATGAAGACCGGGAGCCTCACGTGGGACGACCCGATGACCCTGTATCTACCCCGGCGCTGAGAACAGTGCCCTGCACATAGTAAGCGCTTAACAAATACCAACGTTATTATTATTCATCCCCATTTGACAGATGAGGGAACTGAGGCACAGAGAAGCGAAGCGGCTTGCCCAAAGCCACCCAGCTGACAAGTGGCGGGGCCGGGATTCGAACCTCTGACTCCCAAGCCCAGACTCTCGCCACTAAGCCACACTCCTTCTCAGTAATAATAATGATAGTATTTGTTAGGCATCTACTATGTGCCAAGCACTGTTCTACTGGGGTAGATACAAGGTCATCAGGTTGTCCCACGTGGGGCTCACCGTCTTCATCCCCATTTGACAGATGAGGGAACTGAGGTACGGAGAAGTGAAGCGGCTTGCCCAAAGTCACACAGCTGACAAGTGGGGGAAGCAGTGTGGCTTAATGGAGAGAGAACGGGCCTGGAAGTCAGAGGGTCCTGGGTTCTAATCCCAGCTCCGCCACATGTCTGCTGTGTGACCTTGGGAAAGACACTTGACTTCTCTGGGCCTCAGTTACGTCCTCTGTAAAACGGGGATTATAACCGTGAGCCCCATGTGGGACGGGGGCCGCGTCCGACCTGATTAACTTGAATCTACCCCAGCGCTTAGAACAGTGCTTGGCGCACAGTCAGGGCTTCACACGTACAGGAAGCAGCCTGGCGTAGCGGCTAGAGCACGGGCCCGGGAGTCAGAAGATCACGGGTTCTAATCCCGGCTCTGCCAGTTATCCGCTGCGTCACCGTGGGCGAGTCGCTTCACGTCTGCGGGCCTCAGTTCCCTCATCTGGAAAATGGGGATGAAGACTATCAGCCCCACGGGGGCCGGGGACTGTGTCCAACCCGCCATCTTCTATCTACACCGGCGTTTAGAGCGGGGCCTGGCACATAGTAAGCCCTTAACGAGTACCGCGATTAGGCACAAATGCCATAATTATCACGTATTATTATTATACTAATGCATATCACTGATGAGCGGTGGGGTGGATGGGGAAACTGCCAGACTCGCCCGGAGAAATCCGGATCTTCTAACCGCTCGGGGGCTCTCCCGGAGGGGGCAAGTCTTTTGCGTGGGAGGTCAATCCCTCACCTGGTGACCCCTGCAGGAGCACAGCCCATCTCGGGGGAGGGGTGTAGGGGGGCGAGGGGGACCCCGGTTTGACCTGGACAAGGAGTCCAGTGAGGATGGACGGGAGACAGTGACCTTGGCCGGGCGGGATTAGCGAGAAATCGGAGGGAACAGGGAGGGTGGAGCCAGAGAGGAAGGTCCGGGGGGGATCCGGGGGGGACCGAGCCGTGCTGGGTCACCGGGGGAGAGTCGGCGGTGGAGAGGGGAGAGTCGGGGGGGTTGGGATGGTCCGGGCTGGGTCACTGGGAAGAGTCAGGGATGGAGAGGGGAGAGTCGGGGGAGTGGGATGGACCGTGCTGGGTCACTAAGGAGGGACAGGGATGGAGAGGGGAGGGTCGGGGGAGTGGGATGGTCCACGCTGGCTCACTGGGAAGAGTCAGGGATGGAGAGGGGAGAGTCGGGGGAGTGGGATGGGCCACGCTGGCTCACTGGGAAGAGTCAGGGATGGAGAGGGGAGAGTCGGGGGAGTGGGATGGGCCACGCTGGGTCACTGAGGAGGGACAGGGATGGAGAGGGGAGGGCCGGGGGGGTGGGATGGTCCTTGTTGGGTCACTGGGGGAGAGTCAGGGATGGAGAGGGGAGAGTCAGGGCGGTGGGATGGGCCGTGCCGGGTCCCCGGGGGAGGGTCAGGGATGGATAGGGGAGAGTCGAGGGTGTGGGATGGGCCGTCTCTTTCCACGAGGGTGTCCTGAAGGGTGCCAGGATTTAGGTCCCCAAGGTCAGGCTGGTCTTCTGTCAGGGTGGGGAGAGGGAATTCGGCTCCTCATTTTTCCACCCCGTGAAACCCCAGGGTAGGGGACGGGGGAGCCAGCGGGGAGGGGGCTCTATGAGGCCTTCACACCCTTAGGTGGCACATCGGGCTCCACGCCCAGATTTCCAGTGCCCCCCCCGGCACCCTGCAGGTCTACCTCCCACGGGCGCAGATAACGACGATCATTATAGTATCCGTTCAGCTCTCCCTAAAAATAAAACAAATAAATGGCGGTATTTGTTAAGCGCTTACTGGGGGATACAAGGTGATCGGGTTGTTCCACGTGGGGCTTACAGTTTTAATCCCCGTTTTCCAGACGAGCTGACCGAGGCCCAGAGAAGCGAAGTGACTCGCCCACGGTCACGCAGCCGGCAAGCGGCGGAGCCGGGATCGGAACCTTTGACCTCTGACTCCCGGGCCCGGGCTCTTGCCACCGAGCCACGCTGCTTCTCGAGGGGGCGGGACGGGGATTCGAACCCAGTCCCACCGAAGGCCGCCCCGCCCGGATTCCCAAGTCGACGGGCCCCGGGGGAGAGAGGGAAGCCGGAGGCTGGGGGGGGGGGGGGGGGGGCAGGGGTGCCCGGCATAAACAAGCGCATTCCTTTTCGCTGACGGAGGCCAACGGGAGGCGGGACACGCTCCTCCAGCTTGGGACTAGTCTAGGTCCGGAGCGGGACCCTGGGCCGCCGCCCGGGCCGCCACGATAAGAGGCCCCGTGCGAGGTATATTTAGAAGGTGCCGAGGCAAGGGCATCGGGGTGACCGGCACGGAATGGGGCCCGGTGACCGTCACGGGGAGGGACGGGCCCTGCCCCGCCTGGGGACACGTGCCCGGCTTCCGGCGTCGGCCGGGGACGCGGGGTCGGCCGAGGGACCCCGGCCTCGCCCCCGCGAAACTCGGGCACCCACGTGAGCCGAGCCCCGGGTCGCCCCCTCCCACACGTCCGGCCCTGGGCTCTGCCCAGGGGTCGGCCTCGGCGTCCCGGGCGTCGGCTACCTCCTGGAGAGTTTCCGACATCTCCGACTCTCCCCAAGCGACCCGTGAAGACCCCCGTCTCTCCCCTGAGACGCAGCGCGGCTCAGCGGAAACAGCCCGGGCGTGGGAGTCGGGGGTCGTGGGTTCTGATCCCGGCTCCGCCACTTACCAGCTGTGCGACGAGTCGCTTCACTTCTCTGGGCCTCGGTGACCTCGTGTGGAAAATGGGGATTGAGACTGTGAGCCCCACGGGGGGCGGCCTGGTGTCCCGGCGCTTAGAAAACCGCGCTTGGAAAATAGTAAGCGCTTAACAGATACCAACCTCACCATCGCCTCTCCATCCCTGACTCTCCCCCAGCGCCCCGGCACGGACCGTCCCACCCCCCCGACTCTCCCTTCTCCATCCTCGACTCTCCCCCAGTGACCCAACCTGGACCATCCAACCCAGAGGTCATGGGTTCGAATCCCAACTGCCCTCTGTCAGCTGTGTGACTGTGGGCAGGTCGCTTCACTTCTCTGGGCCTCAGTTCCCTCATCTGTAAAATGGGGACGAAGACCGCGCGCCTCACGTGGGACAACCTCGTTCTCCTGTATCTCCCCCAGCGCATAGAACGGTCCTCCGCACGTAGTGAGCGCTTAACGAACACCAACATTATTATTATTACTATCCAACACCCCTGACTCCTCCCCGCAGCGACCCGACAGGGCCTTCTGCCCCTGGATCTCCCCAAACCGCTCAGGACCTGCCGGAGTTTCCAACTGCCCGGCTCCCTGTGGGAATGGATTTTCCTGGTCTCACCCCCCCCCACCCCCCCGCTTTGTTCTGCACCCGCTTCCCTCCAGCTCCAGTGGGGCCCTCATCGCGGAGGTGGGATTCGGGAAGTGGCAATTCCACGTGGGCCTCCGCCTCTGCCCATCTCCCAGCCCGAGCCCCCCGCGGCCCTCGGTCTCCCTTCGGGCGGCCCCCGCCATCTTGGGCCCTGCCCTCGTGTCTGTGCCCGCTCCCAACTCCTGCTCGAGGAAGCGGTTCCGCCGACCCCGGGGCCCCGGGCCGGATTCGGTTCACAGCAAAATCCTTCTTCCGGGAACGGGCCCCCGGGGGGTCAAAGCCGGAGAAACAGCCAAGAACGTGCGACATGATGTAACCGGGCGGCACTGACGGGCCCAGGAACGTGGGAGTGTAAACACTGCAGCTCCGAGGCCGGGGGTAGGGCCGGGGGGGGGGGGGGGGGTGTGCGTGGGAGCGGGGAGCGCTGCCGCGGGGAAGACTCGGGACCCGAGCCGCCGGGGGCCTCCACGGACTCTCGGTCGGTCGGGTGATCACACTAGGATTACTGTGTGCACGGCACCGGGCTGAGCCCTCGGAAGAGTACGGTTCAACAACCAACAGACCCATTCCCCGCCCACAGAGAGCTTCTACTCCAGAGGTTAAGAGACATTAACAGAAATAAATACATTACGGGTACGGAGCGCAGACCTGGGGTCAGAAGGTCACGGGTTCTAATCCCCGCTCCTCCAGTTGTCTGCTGGGTGACCCTGGGCAGGTCACTTCACTTCTCCGGGCCTCATCTGGAAAATGGGGAGCCCCACGTGGGACAGGGACTGTGTCCAACCCGATCTGTTTGGATTCACCCCGGCGCTCAGTACAGTGCCTGACACAGACTGAGCGCTTAACCAATACCGTCGTTATTATTATGAATGAGCACCTAGCACCGTACTAAGAGAAACAGCGTGGCTCGGCAGAAAGAGCCCGGGCTTGGGAGTCCGAGGTCATGGGTTCGAATCCCGCCTCGGCCACTCGTCAGCTGGGTGACCGTGGGCGAGTCACGTCACTTCTCCGTGCCTCAGTTCCCTCATCTGCAAAATGGGGATTGAGACCGTGAGCCTCACGTGGGACAACCTGATTCCCCTGTATCTCCCCCAGCGCTTAGAACAGTGCTCTGCGCATGGTAAGCGCTGAACAAATACCAACATTATTATTATTACTAAGCGCTTAAGTGTACTAAGCGCGCATGGCCGGAGAGTAAGCATATGGCCACAGGCTCACACGCGCGTGCCGATTCTCAGGGGCCGGGGGGAGAGGGGGTGCTCTGCCCATTGGCTCGGGCTGAGGGTTAATAATGATAATAATAATGATGATGGTGGTGTTCGTTAAGCACCTACGGTGTGCTGGGCACCGTACTACGCGCTGGACTGACCGCCACAGCGAACAAAAGCTCCTCCCCACTGACTTTCAAGCCGGCCATCCCCTCGCTCCCTCCTACCTCACCTGGCTTCTCTCCTTCTCCATCCCGGCCCGCACCCTCCGCTCCTCTAGTGCCAACCTTCTCACTGGACCCCGATCTCGCCTGTCCGGCCACCGACCCCGGCCCCCGGCCCGCCTCCGGCCCGGAAGGCCCCCCCTCCTCAAATCCCACCGACGACGACTCTCCCCCCGCTTCAAAGGCTCACGGAAGGCCCACCTCCTCCAAGAGGCCTTCCCTGACTGCGCCCCGCTTTCCCTCGTCTCCCCCTCCTGCGTCACCCTGGCTCCCTTTGCTCTTCCCGCCTCCCAGCCCCCCACCGCTTACGTCCAGATCTCTCATTTCATCTCTTTGTTCCGACGTCCGTCGTCTCCCCTCCTCTAGACCGTAAGCTCGTTCTGGGCAGGGAATGTGACTACTGTTTCGTCG
This sequence comes from Ornithorhynchus anatinus, assembly GCF_004115215.2. Lineage (NCBI taxonomy): Eukaryota > Metazoa > Chordata > Mammalia > Monotremata > Ornithorhynchidae > Ornithorhynchus > Ornithorhynchus anatinus. Next base: position 1,438,673 of record NC_041730.1, read on the forward strand.
TGCTCTCCCAGGTCCTTAGTAATAATAATAACGTTGGTATTTGTTAAGCGCTCGCTATGTGCCGAGCACCGTTCTAAGCGCCGGGGGAGACCCAGGGGAATCAGGTGGTCCCACGTGGGGCTCACACTCTTATCCCCATTGGACAGATGAGGGAACTGAGGCACCGAGAAGCGCGGTGACTTGCCCAAAGTCACCCAGCTGACGAGTGGCCGGCATTCGAACCCACGACCTCTGACTCCAAAGCCCGGGCTCTTTCCGCTGAGCCACGCTGAAAGGAGAGGCTTAGTCGGGGAAGGCCCCGTGGAGGGGGTGGGCCTTCGATAAAGCTTTGACGGCGGGGAGATTTATTGTCCGTGGGATTTGAGGAGGCAGGAGGTGGGCGAGGGGTCAGCGGCGAGGCGGGCCCGGTCGAGGCCCAGTGAGAAGGTTGGCGTTAGAGGAGCCAAACTGCCTAGAGTGAGGTTACAGTCTACAAGTCGGGGAGACAGACGGTAATAGAAATAAATAAACGACAGATTGCTGTGGGGCTGGGGGGGCGGGGGGAACATAGGAAGCGCTTAACAAACGCCATCATCATCATCATCGTTATTATTATTATTATTAACAAAGGGAGCAAGTCAGGGTGACGGAGAAGGGAGTGGGAGGCTCGCCCTGACCCCTGGCCGCTTCCGCTCCGGGAAAGGAGCTCAGACCTCCGGGCCCGGCCTGGGCCACGGTCAATTCGAGCCCGGAACGCCGCTCGGCCTGGCGCCCGCCGAGGCCCCGGGGCATTAGGATGATGATGGTATTTGTTAAGTGCTTACTATGTGCCAAGCACTGTTCTAAGCGCTGATTCTAGGCCCCTAGAGCAGACTCACATTAGGCCCAGTGCCATTATGGGACGGGAAGCCGCGTGGCTCAGGGGAAAGAGCCCGGGCTTGGGAGGCAGAGGACGTGGGTTCTAATCCCGACTTGGCAGCTGGGTGACTTTGGGCAAGTCACTTCACTTCACTGTGCCTCACTGACGGGGATTAAGACCGGGAGCCCCACGTGGAACAACCTGATCACCTTCTATCCTCTCCAGCGCTCAGGACAGTGCTTTGCACATAGTAAGCGCTTACCAAAAGCCATCATCATCATCAAATGGCATTTGTGAAGCGCTTACTATGTGCCATGCACTGTTCTATGCCCTGATTAAGACGGCAATCAGGTTGTCCCACGTGGAGCTCACAGTTTTCATCCCCGTTTTACGGATGAGGTCGCTGAGGCCCGGAGAAGTGACCTGCCCAAGGTCACCCGGCAGACAAATGGCAGAGCCGGGATTAGAACCCACGACCTCCTGACTCCCGGGCCCCGTGCTCCATCAACTATGCCGTGCATATGATGCACGTGAATTGAGCGCTTACTCTTACACTGCACTGTATCAAGCACGCGGGAGAGGAAAATAATAATTACGGCACTTGGTAAGCGCTTATGAGGTGCCGAGCACCGTGCTAAGCGCTGAGCACCGTTTTAAGCCGACAGATTTGGTAGACAACGTGCCCTGCCCACAGTGAGATTGCAGTCTAGTGGGGAGGCAGACATTAATATGAGTAAATAAATGACGGATATGTACATAAATGCCGTGGGGCTGAGGGTGGGGTGAATAAAGAATTCTAATTCCGGTGCAAGGTGACGCGGAAGGGCGAAGGAGTAGAGAAAACAAGAGCTTAGTTGGGAAAGGCCTCTGGAAAGCGATAGGATTTCAGTAAGGCCTTGCCACAACGTTGTGGAAACGTGGCCTGGTGGAAGGAGCCCCGACCCGGGAGGCAGAGGGCGCGGATTCTAATCCTGCCTCCGCCGCTTGAGCAACTGGCTTAATAATGACGACGATGGCATTTGTTAAGCACTTACTATGAGCGAAGCACTGTTCTAAGCGCTGGAGAGGATACAAGGTGATCAGGCTGTCCCACGTGGGGCTCACGGTCTTCACCCCCTCTTTTACAGATGAGGTCACTGAGGCACAGAGAAGTCAAGTGACCTGCCCACAGTCACACAGCTGACAAGCGGCGGAGCCGGGATTTGAACCCATGGCCTCTGACTCCTAAGCCCGGGCTCTTTCTACTGAGCCACGCTGGCTTAACCTCTCTCTGCCTCAGTTCCCTCATCTGCATAATGGAGAGTCAACGCCCTTCCTCTTAGACTGTGAGCCCCAATTATCCTGTTTCTACCCCAGCACTTCGTACAGTCAATCAGTCAGTCGCATTTATTGAGCGCTTACTGTGTGCAGAACGCTCAATTAAGCGCTGGGGAGAGGACGCTCTACCAGACACATTCCAGGCCCATAATCGCCTTAGGGTCTAGTACTTTGCCTGGCATGAAGAGAGCAGCACGGTTCAGGGGCAAGAGCCCGGGCTTGGGAGTCAGAGGTCGTGGGTTCTAATCCCGCCTATCAGCTGTGTGACTCTGGGCGAGTCACTTCACTTTAGAGCCCGGGCTTGTGAGTCGGAGGTCGTGGCTCCTAATCCCGGCTCCGCCGCTTGCCAGCTGTGTGACTTTGAGCAAGTCACTTCACTTCTCTGAGCCTCAGTTCCCTCATCTTTGAAAACTGGGAGCCCCACTTGGGACAACCTGATCACCTTGCATCTACCCCAGCGCTTAGAACAGTGCTTTGCACATAATAAGCGTTCAGCAGATACCACCATTATTAGTAGTAGTATTCTCTGGGCCTCGGTGACCTCATCTGTCAAATGGGGATGAAGACTGGGAGCCCCACGGGGGACAACGTGATGACCTTGTAGCTATCCCAGCATTTAGAACAGTGCTGGGCACATAGTGAGCGCTTAACAAATACCCTTATTATTATCGCTATTATTATTATTATTATTAAGAGCTTAATAAATACCACAGTTGCTCTTTTTTTATGGTGTTTGTTAAGCCCACTCCCTTCCGCGTCGCCCTGACTTGTCCCCTTTGCTCTTGTCCCTCCCGGCCCCACGGCGCCGACGTACGTATGCGCTATTTTATTTATTTGTATTCATGTCTCCCTCCCCTCCCCTAGACTGTAAGCTAGTTGTGGGCAGGGAATGTGACCGTTTATTGTTGCACCGTCCTCTCCCAAGCGCTTAGTACAGGGCTCCGCCCGCAGTAAGCGCTCAATAAATAAGATGAAATGAATGTGCCGGGCACTGTACTAAGCACCGGGGTAGATCCAAGCTAGTCGGATTGGACGCAGGCCCCGTCCCACAAGAGACTCGGGGTCTTAATCCCCAAACGAGAAGCAGCGTGGCTTAGCAGAAGGAGCCCGGGCTTGGGAGTCGGAGGACGTGGGTTCTAATCCCGCCTCCGCCACTTATCTGCTGGGTGTCCCTGGGCAAGCCGCTTCACTTCCCTGGGCCTCAGTTCCTTCATCCGTAAAATGGGGGTGAAGACTGCGAGCCCCCCGGGGAAAACAACCCGATTACCTCGTATTTACCCGGGCGCTTAGAACGCTGCTTGGCACAGAGTAAGCGCTTAACAAACGCCATCGTTAATGTTATTATTATTATACACCCGACGGAACCGTCCCCCAGAGAGGTGAAACGATTTGGCCAAGGTCACCCGGCAGACAAGGGGCCGAGCCGGAATCGGAACCCTCGTCCTCTGCTGCCAAGCCCGGGTTTCTGCCGCCGGGCCATCCGCCCTACCGGAGACCACCCCGCTATGCCAACGGCCCCCTCCCCTCTGGGCCTTAGGGCACCGGACGCCGGCGTGGGCTGGTCGTGTCGGGGCAGGGTTAACCGTGAGGCTGGGCCCCGCCGGGCCCGATGCCCTCCCGATACGGCAGAGGAGAAAGAGCTGGCGTTGGGCGGGCGGCGGCTTCAATGAGGCTTTGTGCCCCCGGTCGGACGCCAGCAAAAGCTCGACCCCCTCGCCCTTGAGGATGCCCAACCCCCGTGGGGCTGTCGGCACCACCCGGTGACCCAGCGCGGAGGGATCGGCGATTTTCCCAGCTAGCCCTCTCCCCGGGAGAAGAAACCAGCGGGGGGAAGTGGAGGAAGGGGCCTCCAGGCCAGCGAGGCGGTCAGCGGCCTCTGGGTGACCCGATGCCCGTCCTCTAGACCACCCTCACCTGGGCCCCGCCGCTTGGGACCTCAAAATCCCGCACCAACTCTCCTCCCCGCAGGCTACAGACTGTAAGCTTCTGGAGAGTGATAATAACAACGAGGACGGTACCTGTGAAGCGCTTACTATGTGCCGAGCACCGTTCGAAGCACCGGGGCGGATACGAGTTAATCGGGTTGGATGCGGTCCCCGTCCCACATGGAGCTCACGGTCTCGATCCCCATTTTCCAGATGAGGGAACTGAGGCGCAGAGAAGGAGAGCGATCTGCCCGAGGTCACGCAGCAGACAAGCGGCGGAAGGGGGATTAGAACCCAGCCCTGGGTTCTAGCCACCAACCAATGACGGATGGATTGATTGATTGATTGAGCTGCCGGGGCGGGGGGCAGAGGATGGCGGGAGGGAAGAAGGGAAGCGACATAGACGCCCTGCTCAGGTGCACAGATGATAATAATAATAATAATGTTGGTATTTGTTAAGCGTTTACTATGTGCAGAGCACCGTTCTGAGCGCTGGGGTAGATACAGGCGAAGCAGGTCGTCCCACGTGAGGCTCACCGTTTTCATCCCCATTTTACGGATGAGGTAACTGAGGCACAGGGACGTTAAGTGACTCGCCCACGGTCACGCAGCTGACAAGCGGCAGAGCCGGGATTCGAACTCGTGACCTTTGACTCCCACGCCCGTGCTCTTTCCAATGAGCCACGCTGCTTCTCTGTCACACGTGATCACACAGATCACACGTGACGGGCGTGCACACGCTGAGTGCAAGCGCATGCCCCTCTACTAAGCGCAGAACGCTCAGGCGACGGTAGCGAAAGGTTTGGGGGGAATTTCCGTGTCCTCAGAATCCACCCTGTTAGGTCTGGGGGATTCAGGCTAGACTGTACACGCATAATGGGCAGGGACTCCGTCTGTTCATTGCTGTATGGGACTCCCCCGGGCGCTCAGTACAGTGCTCTGCACCCAGTAAGTGCTCAATAAATACCACTGATTGATGGACTGTAAGCTCTCTGTGGGCAGGGAAGGTGTCTGCTTATTCCAAAACGCTTAGCACAGTGATCTGTACACAGTACACGCTCAATAAATACGACTGATGGAGCCAAAACACGCTCCATCACCCTCTGCCCTTCACACACGCCCTCCCCCGATACTGGCAGACCCCGGCGCAACCTGCTGAGCAGAGCGTTCAGCGCTGGCACTGTTGGCGTGGGGGGGGGGGTTGCTCCGGGTCCCATTCTCCCCCCGCCCCTCTTGGGGAACATCTGGATCCCCCACCGTCGCACCCGAAATGGGCCTGGATAAGAGCGGAAGGGAATTCATTCCCTCAATCGTATTTACTGAGCGCTTGCTGTGCGCAGAGCACCGTACTAAACGTTCGGAAGAGTCCATCTGAACACTAGACAGGCACATTTCCTGCCCGCAAGAGCTTGCAGTCTAGAGAGGGCGACGGACATTAAATAAATAATTACAGATCCCCTCAGCACCGTACTTGTCCGCTCGACTGTATATATTTTTATCACCCTATTTATTTTGTTAACGAGATGTACATCGCCTCCATTCTATTTATCTGCTATCGTTTCAGTGAGATGTTCATCCCCTCGATTCTATTTATCGCTACTGTTCTCGTCCGTCCGTCTCCCCCGATTGGACCGTGAGCCCGTCAGAGGGCGGGGACCGTCTCTATCTGTTACCGATTTGTCCATTCCAAGAGCTCAGTCCAGTGCTCTGCACCTAGTAAGCGCTCGATAAATACTAAGGAATGAATGAATATGGAGATTTTCCCAGAATCTCCTGGTGCTGGGGCCTGATGCCCAGCATCCCTACGGCTCTGTCTCCTCCTTCCCAAGGCCCGTCACTGGGCAGGGACGGTCTCTCTCTGTTGCCCAGCTGTCCATTGCAAGCGCTTAGTCCAGTGCTCTGCACATAGGAAGCGCTCGATAAATACTACGGAATGAATGAACCAAGCCGCTTTCCCTGGGGTCTCCGTTTCCACGTCCTTCCCGTGTCCGGAGCCCCTCTCCCGCTCGGTTCGGCAACCCGACTCCCTGCTGTGTCCTCCAAAACCTCTTCTTTCCCCCTGCCCCTGCCCAGCCGGGCCGCAGGAGAGGTCTTGGCGGGGCCGAGGGCGGGCGACCAGCTGTGAGAGGATCTGGCCCTGCCCAGGGTCCGAACGGGCACCCGAAGGTGGGCTTGGACTTGCTCAGAGAGACCACCCACCCTGGTGACACCCCGTTGCCCCCCACCCCATTTCTTGATTTCAGCTCCCTCATGGCCGGATGCAGTGTGCTCACATTCTCGACTGTGACCTCGTTGTGTGTCTGTTTTTGTGGTTCTGAACTCTCCCGAGCGCTCAGTACAGTGCTCTGCACGCAGTCAGCGCTCAATAAATACGATCGGCTGACACTTTTGCCTCTCCCTAGCACTCGGCGCTCTCTAGGCACTTAGTACGTAGCATTAGTAATAAAGTTGGTATTTGTTAAGCGCTCACTAGGTGCCGAGCACCGTTCTAAGCGCTGGGGGAGATACGGGGTCATCGGGTCGTCCCACGTGAGGCTCACAGTTCATCCCCATTTGACAGATGAGGTGACCGAGGCAAAGAGAAGTGAAGTGACTCGCCCACGGTCACACAGCTGACAAGTGGCAGAGCCGGGAATCGAACCCATGACCTCTGACTCCCAAGCCCAGGCGCTTTCCACTGAGCCGCGCTGCTTCCCGCTACCCAAGGTAATCGGTCAGTCAGTCGCATGTATTGAGCACTTACGGTCTGCGGAGCACCGTAATAATAATAATGATAACGACGGTATTTGTTAAGCGTTTACTATGGGCCAAGCACTGTTCTAAGTGCTGGGGTAGATACGAGGTAATCGGGTTGCCCCAAGTGGGGCTCACAGGCTTCATCCCCATTTTAATAATAACAATAATAATCATCATGATGTTGGTATTTGCTAAGCGCTTACTACGTGCAGAGCACTGTTCTAAGCGCTGGGGGAGATAACAAGGTAATTAGGTTGTCCCACATGAGGCTCACAGTCTTAATCCCCATTTTACAGATGAGGGAACTGAGGCACCGAGAAGTGAAGTGACCTGCCCAAAGTCACCCAGCTGACAAGTGGCGGGGTCGGGATTAGAACCCACGACCTCTGACTCCCCAGCCCGGGCTCTTTCCGCCTGGGAGAGGACAATAAACAGACACATTCCCTGCCCACAATGATCTTACGGTCTAATAATAATGTTGGTATCTGTTAAGCGCTTACTCTGTGCCGAGCACCGTTCTAAGCGCCGGGATAGGAACAGGGGAATCAGGTTGTCCCACTTGGGGCTCACAATCTTAATCCCCATTTTACAGATGAGGTCACTGAGGCACCGAGAAGTGAAGTGACTTGCTCACGGTCACGCAGCTGACAAGTGAAGTGACTCGCCCACGGTCACCCAGCTGACGAGCGGCAGAGCCGGGATTCGAACCCGTGACCTCTGACTCCCAAGCCCCGGCTCCTTCCACCGAGCCACGCTGTAAACAAGCTGGCCAGCCCCACCGTGGAGGAAGAAATAACTTCCAAGATGCTCTGAAGTGCCTCAGTTCTCTCCTCTGTAAAGTGGGGATTGAGCCCCCGAGCAGTCTCGTTGCCTCATACCTACCCCAGCGCTTAGTACAGTGTTTCATTCATTCGTTCCATCGTATTTATTGAGCGCTTACTGCGTGCAGAGCACTGTATTAAGCGCTTGGGCGGGTCCAATACAACAATAAACAGACACATTCCCTGCCCACAGTGACAGTGAGGCTTAGTGGAAAGAGCCAGGGCTTGGGAGTCAGAGGACGTGGGTTCAAATCCCGACCCGGCCATGTGTCTGCGGTGTGACCTTGGGCAAGTCACTTCACTTCTCTGGGCCTCAGTTACCTCACCTGTAAAAGTGGGGATTAAAAAATGTGAGCCCCACGTGGGACAATCTGATTTCCCTGTATCTACCACAGCGCTTAGAACAGTGCTCAGCACATAGTAAGTGCTCAACAGATATCATAAGAATAACGATAATAATAACGAGCTTACATCTTCCTGATCGGCTAGAGCAGCGTGGCCTAGAGCCCGGGCTTGGGAGACAGAGGATGTGGGTTCTAATCCCGGTTCTGCCACACTCATTCATTCACTCATATTTGTTATATGCAGAACACGGTACCGGGCACTTGGGAGAATAAATATAACAATAAATAATAATGTTGGTATTTGTTAAGCGCTTACTATGTGCAGAGCACCGTCCTAAGCGCTGGGGGAGATCCAGGGTCGTCAGGTGGTCCCTCGTGAGGCTCACAGTTAATCTCCATTTTACAGATGAGGGAACGGAGGCCCAGAGAAGTGAAGTGACCTGCCCACAGTCACCCAGCTGACAAGCGGCGGAGCTGGGATTCGAACCCATGGCCTCTTACTACAGAGACGTTCCCTTGCCACAACGAGCTGACAGTCTAAAGAGGGAAACGGACATTAATATCAATGAATGTGTCTGCTGTGTGACCTTGGACAAGTCACTTCAGTTCTCTGTGCCTCTGGTCCCTCGTCTGTAAAATGGGGTTAGAGACTGTGAACAACCCGATTAACAACCCCACTGCTTAGAACGGTGCTTGGCACATAGTGAGTGAGCATGGCATAGTGGAGAGGGCACAGGAGCCAGAAGGTCGTGGGTTCTAATCCCAGCTCCACCACTTGTCTGCTGCGTGACCTTGAGCGAGTCACTTCACTTCTCTGGGCCTCAGTGATCTCGGCTGTCCAATGGGGATTGAGACTGTGAGCCCCATGCGAGGGACTGGATGCACCTGGATCTGCTCCTATCTTTCCCAGTGTTTAGTACAGTGCCTTAACGATTATTATCAGCGCTCCGCCGCTAGTCAGCTGTGTGACCTCGGGCGAGTCACTTAACTTCTCTGTGCCTCAGTTACCTCATCTGTCAAATGGGGATTAAAACTGTGAGCCCCACGTGGGACAAGCTGATCATCTTGTATCCCCCAGCGCTCAGAACAGTGCTTTGCACATAATAAGCGCTTAACAAATACCACGATTTATTTTTTATTTATTTATTAGTGCCTGGCACGTAGTCATTCGTTCAATCGTATTTATTTACAGTGCCCCGCACGTAGTAAGCGTTCAATAAATACTAGTGAATGAATGTACTAAGTGCTTGGGAACGTGTAATTCGGCAACAGATAGAGACAATCCCTGCCCAACAACGGGCTCACGGTCTAAAAGTAGTAAGCGCTTGAGAAATACCACAATTATTGTAATTATAATTAAGTGCTTAACGAACACGTTCATTCAGTCAGTCATATTGATTGAGCAAGTACTGTGTGCAAAGCACTGTACTAAGCACTTGGGAGAGTCCAGTAGAACCACAGACGGACCCATTCCTGCCCGCGACGAGCTCACAGTCTAGAAATTATTATCATTCCTTCATTCAGTGGTATTTATTGAGCACCTACTATGTGTATCATTATTATTACCATGAGTATTATTGGTCTTATGAAAAGGGCAGAGGATCCAGCTCCGGGTCCACTAAGCAGCTGAGTGCTAAGAGAAGCAGCGTGGCTCAGTGGAAAGAGCCCGGGCTTGGGAGTCAGCGGCCACGGGTTCGAAACCCGACTCTGCCACTCGTCAGCTGTGTGACTGTGGGCGAGTCACTTCACTTCTCTGGGCCCCAGTTCCCTCATCTGTCAAATGGGGATGAAGGCCGAGAGCCTCACGGGGGACAACCCGATGACCCTGTATCTCCCCCGGCGCTCAGAACAGTGCTCTGTACATAGTAAGCGCTTAACAAATACCAACATTATTATTATTAAGCAGCCCTTCCTCCCCTCCCCCTGCCCTCCTCCCATCCCCCTCGTCGGCCCCACCATTCCCCGTCGGGGTCAGAGGGCAGGGAGACGGCTCCTTTCCCACCCGGCAGCTGGGGAGGACGAAAGAGGCCGAGGGAACCCCGGGTGTCATTCGTTCATCGACTCATTCATTCGATCCCATTTATTGAGCGCCTCCTGGAACCCTGGGTGTCATTCGGTCATCCCATCGTATTTAATGAGCGCTTACTGCGAGCAGGGGTGGCGCCGCACCAGAGTCCCCCCGTGCTCTCCCGGCCTCTCCCCGGCCAGGGAGACGACCCTTCTGATGCCCCCCGCCCACCCCCATCCTCCGTCCCTCCACCGGCCCCAGCACAGTGCGTGCGTGTATGTGTGCGCGCCCCTTGCCCCCCAGCAGACTGGCAGGCCACAGAGGGCAGAGGCAGGGTCCCCCTCGCCACCCACCGACCCGCCGCACTCGGCCGCGACGTCTTTCCCGCATCCAGAGGCGGAGGCCAAGAACCCGGGGCCGGGGCGGGCCCAGAAAGATCATCCAGTGCAGTCCCTTCGACGGGGACTTTCCACAGGACGCCCCCATCCCGCCCCGCCGTCCCCCCGGATCCTCCCAGCCCTCCCGGGCCCAGGAATTGGGGTTCCCGGCGGGCGGCCTCGGCTCCGGGCGGGGAGGCGGCTGTGAAGTGACCCCTCTTCAATATCTGACGGCCGCCAATCCTCCCCTCTTTCCGTGGAGGAGCTGCTTCCCTGGGCCCTTCTAATAATGCTGGGATTTGTTAAGCGCTTACTTTGTGCAGAGCACTGTTCTAAGCGCTGGGGGAGACACAGGGGCATCGGGTTGTCCCACGTGGGGCTCACAGTCTTCATCCCCTTTTTACAGACGAGGTGACTGAGGCACAGAGAAGTGACCCGCCCACAGTCACACAGCTGCCGAGCGGCAGAGGCGGGATTCGAACCCATGACCTCTGACTCCCAAGCCCGGGCTCTTTCCACTGAGCCACGCTGCTTCTGGTCAGAGAGGCAGTCGTATTCATTGAGCGCTTGCTGTAGGCAGAGCGCTGAGCTAAGCGTTTGGGAGAGGACAAGAGAACGGACGCATTAATAGTAGCGACGGTATTTGGTAAGCGCTTCCTATGTGGCAAGCACCGTTCTAAGCACCGAGTAATAATAATAATAATAACAATGGTATTTTTAGGTGCTCACTATGTGCCAAGCACTGATTTAAGCGCTGGCTTAATATAGAGAAGCAGCGTTGCTTAGTGGAAAGAGCATGGGCTTGGGAATCAGAGGATGTGGGTTCTAATAATAATAACGTTGGTATTTGTTAAGCGCTTACTACGTGCCGAGCACCGTTCTGAGCGCTGGGGTAGATTCAGGGTCATCAGGTGGTCCCACGTGAGGCTCACCGTTTTCATCCCCATTTTACGGATGAGGTAACTGAGGCACAGGGACGGTAAGTGACTCGCCCACGGTCACGCAGCTGACAAGCGGCAGAGCCGGGATTGGAACTCGTGACCTTTGACTCCCAAGCCCGTGCTCTTTCCAATGAGCCACGCTGCTTCTCTGTCACACGTGATCACACAGATCACACGTGACGGGCGTGCACACGCTGAGTGCAAGCGCATGCCCCTCTACTAAGCGCAGAACGCTCAGGCGACGGGGGAATTTCCGTGTCCTCAGAACGGTGCTCTGCCCATAGTAAGCGCTTAACAAATACCAACATTATTATTATTATTATTATTATTAGGCCAGAGGCAGGACGTGGGCGAGAGGTCGGGGGCGACAGAGATGAATGGAGGGACGGGGAGAAGGTGGGCATTAGAGGAGCGGAGCGTGCGGGCCGGGTTCGAGGAGGAGAGCGGCCGGGCGAGGTAGGAGGGGACCAGGGGAAGGACGGCTTTAAAGCCAGCGGTGAGAAGTAAATAAAGGGAGCGAACGGAAGGGCGAAGAAAGGGAGCAAATCCAAGTTCAAAGGTGACCGCAGATCAAGGAAGGGAGTAATAATAATGAGAAGAACGATGGTATTTCTTGAGCGCTTACTATGTGCCAAGCACCGTTCTAAGCGCCGGGGGAGAGACAGGGTCATCAGATTGTCTCACGCGGGCTCGCAGTTTGAATCCCCATTTTACAGATGAGGTCACGGAGGCACAGAGAAGTGAAGTGACCGGCCCAAAGTCACCCAGCCGGCAAGTGGCCTAATCAGGTGGGCTGAGGGGCTGCGACCTGGGTCATTTAGGGGCTTGGAAGCTGCCCGGCCTAGTGGGTAGAGCCCGGGCCCGGGAGTCAGGAGGACTTGGGTTCGAATCCCGGCTCTGCGCCTCGTCTGTTGTGTGACCTCGGGCCGGTCGCTTCACTTCTCTGGGCCTCGGTTCCCTCCTCTGTCAAATGGGAATTAATAATAATATAATCGCGGTATTCGTTAAGCGCTTACTATGGGCCAAGCACCGTTCTAAGCGCCGAGGTGGATGCACGGTAATCAGGTTGGCCCCCGTGGGGCTCGCGGTCTTCATCCCATTTTCCACATGAGGGAACTGAGGCCCAGGGAAGTGAAGAAGTGGCTTGCCCAAGGTCACACAGCAGACAAGCGGCGGAGCCGGGTTTCGAACCCACGGCCTCTGACTCCCCAGCCTCTGCTCTTTCCACTGAGCGACGCTCATTTTCAATTGTGAGCCCCACATGGGACGGGGACTGTGTCCAACTCGATTTGCTTGTATCCCCCAGTGCTTAGTACAGTGCCTGGCACGTAGTAAGCGCTTAACAAATACCATCATCATTACTATTATCATTATTGTAGTGCTTACCACATAGCAAATGCCCCAATTTTGCATTCATTATTATTATTATTTTTATTATTGCAATTATTATTGTGCTTCATTGCAGAAGTCCAGGAGAGGGGAATCTGTGTTCACACGGAATCCCACCCCTCAAATACCCCACCCTAAGACGTTTCCACCCCAACCCAGTTCCCTGGCCTAATCTCTAAATCCACCCACCCACCCATATTCCCGCCTCTCCACCCCAGAAACACACACCCGGCTTCCCCTCGAGCACATTATATTAATAACGTTGGTATCTGTTAAGCGCTTACTAAGTGCAGAGCACTGTTCTAAGCGCTGGGGTAGACACAAGGGAATCAGGATGTCCCACGTGGGGCTCCCAGTCTTCATCCCCATTTTCCAGACGAGGTAACCGAGGCCCAGAGAAGTGAAGTGACTCGCCCCCAGTCACCCAGCTGACAGGTGGCAGAGCTGGGATTCGAACCCAAGACATCTGACTCCAAAGCCCGTGCTCTTTCCACTGAGCCACGCTGCTTCTCTATTATATAGATATATAATATATGCGTATTATAAGTATTATCAAGTGCTTAACAAATGCAATCATCATAACGATAATAATAGCATTCGTTAAGCACTTGATGATAATAATAATAACTGTGAAGTCCGTACTACGCGAAAAGCACCGTACCAAGAGGTGGGATGGATACAGGCAGATCTGGTTGGACACTGTCGCCCTCGGGCCTCGCGGTCTTCATCCCCCTTTTAGAGACGAGGTAACTGAGGCACGGAAAAGGGAAGCGACTTGCCCAAGGCCACACGGCCGACAAGCCGGGATTAGAACTCATGACCTCCCAGGTCCGGGCTCTATCCGCTACACCGCGTCAAGCACGGTTCTAAGCTCTGGGCTAGATACAAGGAAATCGGGTCACACATGGGGCTCGCCGTCCAAATAGGAGGGCGAATGATAATAATGTCGGTATTCGTTAAGCGCTTCCTATGTGCCGAGCACTGTTCTAAGCGCTGGGTAGACATAGGGGAAGCAGGTTGTCCCACGTGGGGCTCACAGTCTTCATCCCCATTTGACAGATGAGGGAACTGAGGCACAGAGAAGTGAAGTGACTCGCCCACAGTCACACAGCCGACAAGTGGCAGAGCTGGGATTCGAATGATAATATGATAGCATTATTATTATTATTATTATTATTGTTAGGACTCTGAAGGGTTAGAAAGAGGGAGAAATGGGGAAGCAGGGGAGAGGGAAGAGAGAGAAAGTGGGGGAGAGAGAGGGAGGGCACTCAGTAGGAGCCTACTCCGGCAGTCTGCACCCAGGGGGTGCCCAGTACAGAGCCGTCCACCCAAGTGAGCATTCAGTAAATTGAGGATGACGCCGTGAACGCTCAGCGTAGCGCCCCGCGCGCAGCGAATGCCCCGCAGGGCCTTCGGCCAGCGGCCAGCGCAGCCTTCTACACACACAGTAGACGCCCTGCCCGGCGTTCTGCCCCCAGTAGGGGTCCAGTCCGGCCCTCTGCCCTCGGTGGGTGTCCGACACGGCGGCATTCCGCGCCCAGTAGGATCTCACCTCGTTACCCTCCTCCTCGAACCCAGCCCTCACGCTCCGCCCCTCTGATGTCCGCCTTCCCACTGGGCCTCCAGCTCGTCCATCTGGCCGCCGACCACCCGGCCCACGTCCCGCCTCTGGCCCGGGTCGCCCTCCCTCCTCGGATCCCACCGACGACGACTCTCCCCCCCCCCCTTTCAAAGCCTTACTGAACGCCCACCTCCTCCAGGAGGCCTTCCCGGACTGCGCCCTCCTTTCCTCCGCTCCCCCTCCCTGCTGCGTCGCCCGGACTCGCTCCCTTTCCTCATCCCCCCCCCTCCCAGCCCAGCACCGCTTATGTCATCTCTTTCTATTTTTTTAATGGGATTTTACGGGATTTTTATGGTGTTTAATAATAACGTCGGTATTTGTTCAGCGCTTACTACGTCCAGAGCACCGTTCCAAGCGCTGGGGGAGAGACAGGGTCATCAGGTGGTCCCACCTGAGGCTCACCGTCTTCATCCCCATTTGGCAGATGAGGGAACTGACGCACAGGGAAGCGAAGCGACGTGCCCACAGACGCACAGCTGACAAGTGGCGGAGTCGGGATTCGAACCCGTGACCTCCGACTCCCAAGCCCGGGCTCTTTCCGCCGAGCCACGCTGCTTACTATGCGCCAGGCACCGTTCCGAGCCCCGGAGTAGCCGCAAGCCGATCGGGTCGGAGCCGGTCCCTGACCCACGTGGGGCTCGCGGTCTTCATCCCCATTTTCCGGATGAGGAAACTGAGGCCCAGGGAAGTGAAGGGACTTGCCTAAGGTCACACGGCAGACGGGCGGCGGAGCCGGGATTAGAACCCACGACCTTCTGACTCCCAGGCCCGGGTTCTACCCACTAGGCCTCGCTGCTTCTCGCGTCTGTCTCCGCCTCAAGACTGTCAGTTCGTAGTGGGCAGGGAATGTGTCTGTTCTATTAATAATAATAATAATAATAATAGTGTTGGTGTTCTAAGCGCTGGGGGCGACACGGGGTCGTCGGGTCGTCCCACGTGAGGCTCACAATCCTCATCCCCATTTTCCAGATGAGGCCACTGAGGCCCAGAGAAGCGAAGTGACTCGCCCGCGGTCACGCAGCCGACACGTGGCGGGGCTGGGATGAATATTGCTCTATTTTCCTCTCCCAAGCGCTTCGTTCAGTGCTTCGCCCGCGGTAAGCGCTCAGTAAATGCTATCGACTGATCGACCGACGGGAGGGGGCCCGTCCACCCGACGCGCGGAAATCTGGCGGCCGCAAGCGCGCGTGGCCTTGGGCGAGACGGGCGGCTCACGCGTCTTCGACCGGCAGGGAACCAAGGCCTCGTTGACCGTAAATGGCCGACCGACCGGCGGAGAGGTCAGGCCCGGGGAGGAGGCGGTGACCACAGCTCCCTTACCTGCCGGTTTCTCCCTCACCTGACCCCGGCCTTGCCAATCTCCCACTAGAACCCGGACCTCACACTTCGCTCCTCTAATGTCCACCTAACTCACTGGGCGTCTATCACGCCGCCGACCCCCTCGCCCACGTCCTGCCTCTGGCCCACTCCCCACCCTCAGAGCCTAGAGCTGTGTCTACCCCAGCGCTTAGAACAGGGCTCTGCGCATAGGAAGCGCTTACCAAATAATAGCGTTGGTATCTGTTAAGCGCTTACCATGTGCAGAGCCCTGTTCTAAGCGCTGGGGGAGATACAGGGGAATCAGCTTGTCCCACGTGAGGCTCCCAGTCTTCATCCCCATTTTCCAGGTGAGGGAACTGAGGCCCAGAGAAGTGAAGTGACTTGGCCACGGGCACACAGCTAAGTGGCGGAGCCGGGATTAGAACCCGCGACTTCTGACTCCCAAGACCGGGCTCTTGCCACTAAGCCACGTCGCTTCACTTGACACTTGTCTGCCGGGTGACCTTGGGCCGGTCACTTCACTTCTCTGGGCCTCAGTTCCCTCATCTGCCAAATGGGGATGGAGACCGTGAGCCGCACGTGGGGCAGGGACTGGGTCCGACCCGATTCGCCTGTGTCCACCCCGGTGCCGGGCACATAGTAAGCGCTTAACAAATACCATTATTATTAGTATTATCTGCTTTCATCCCTCCCGGCGCTTAGTACAGTGCCTGGCACATAGTTACGCGCTGACAGAGAAGCAGCGTGGCTCAGTGGAAAGAGCCCGGGCTTGGGAGTCGGAAGTCGCGGGTTCGAATCCCGGCTCCGCCACTTGTCAGCTGGGTGACTTTGGGCAAGCCGCTTCACCTCTCTGGGCCTCGGTTATCTCGTCTGGAAAATGAGGATGAAGACCGTGAGGCCCACGAGGGACAACCTGATCGCCTTGTATCCCCCCCCCAGCGCTTAGAACAGTGCTTCGCACATAGTAAGCGCTTAACAAATGCCAACATTCATTATCAATAAATGCTGTAATTACTATTACACACACACTCTCGCCCGTGCATCGTCGGGCGCACGATGGCACCCTCACCAGCTGTCAGGAAGATCTCCGCGCCCACCCAGCCCGGGACCCCTGGGAGGCCCTGGGGTGCAAACGCTTAGTACAGTGCTCTGCACACAGTAAGCGCTCAATAAATACGATTGAATGAATAAATGACTGTGGAAGAGGGGGCTGGGGGAGGGAGTAGACCCCCCCCCCCCGGGAGTGGGGGACGCCTGATTTCTGATTCTCCCGCGCCACAACCTCTGACCCCTGAGCCCCGGTGTGCAAGTGGGTGAATTTTTGCAGGTGTGTGTGTGTGTGTTGTTGCGTTTTGGCGGGCGGGACAGCTCGGGTGGGCATGTGCCAGTTTGTGAAGATAATAATGTTGGTATTTGTTAAGCGCTTACTCTGTGCAGAGCACTGTTCTAAGCGCCGGGGGAGACACAGGGGAATCGGGTGGTCCCACGTGAGGCTCCCAGTCTTCATCTCCATTTTACAGATGAGGCAACTGAGGCCCGGAGAAGTGAAGCGACTCGCCCACAGTCACCCAGTGTGGGCAGGGCCGGGATTCGAACCCACGACCTCTGACTCCCAAGCCCGGGCTCTTTCCACGGAGCCACGGTCCGGGTGTGTTTTGGGGGGGGGGGGGCGACGACGGAAAAAGGCCTCTGCGTGTTATGTCTGGGGGTCACTGTGTCCCCCGAGTGTGTGTTTGTGTGACTGGGGGTCACTGTGCCTCCCTCTGCGTCTCCTTGTGTGCATTCGTGTGTCTGCGGGTAACCGTGTCTCCGTGGGTACGTTTGTGTGTCTGCGGGTCACTGGGGCCCCCTGTGCGCGTTTGTGTCTCCTTATGTGTATTTGTGTATCTGTGGGTCAGTGTGTCCCCGAGTGCGGGTCTGTGTCTCCCTGTGTGCAGCTGTGTGTCTGCGGGTAAGTGGGTCTCTGTATGCGTGTCTGTGTCTCCGTGTGTGCATTTGTGTGTCTGCGGGTCACTGTGTCTCCGTACGTGTGTTAGAGAAGCAGCGTGGCTCAGTGGAAAGAGCCCGGGCTTGGGAGTCAGAGGTCATGGGTTCGAATCCCGGCTCGGCCATTTGTCAGCTGTGTGACTGTGGGCGAGTCACTTCCCTTCTCTGGGCCTCAGTGACCTCATCTGTCAAATGGGGATTAACCGTGAACCTCACGTGGGACGACCCGATGACCCTGTATCTCCCCCAGCGCTTAGAACGGTGCCCGGCACAGAGTGAGCGCTTAACAAATACCAACATTATTAGAGAAGCAGCATGGCTCAGCGGAAAGAGCCCGAGCTTGGGAGTCAGAGGTCATGGGTTCCAATCCCGACTCCACCGCTTGTCAGCCGTGTGACTGGGGGCAGGTCACTTCACTTCTCCGGGCCTCAGTTACCTCTGGAAAATGGGGATGAAGACTGGGAGCCTCACGTGGGACAACTTGATTCCCCTGTGTCTACCCCAGCGCTTAGAACGGTGCTCTGCACATAGTAAGCGCTTAACAAATACCAACATTATTTGTGTGTCCGCGGGTCACTGTGTCTCCGTATGCGTGTTTGTGTGGCTGCGGATCCCTGTGTCTCTGCAGGCGTGTTTGTGTCTCCGTGTGTATGTTTGTGTTTCTGCGGATCACCGTGCCCCCTTATGTGCGTTTGTGTTTTCTTGGGTGCGTTTGTGTGCCTGAGGGTAACTCTGTCTCCTTATGTGTGTTTGTGTCCCCGCGTGTGTATTTGTGTGTCTTCCAGCCACTGTGTCTCCATGTGTATGTTTCTGCGTCTGCGGATCACTGTGTCCCCTTAAGCGTGTTTGTGTCTCCTCGTGTGTATTTGTGTGTCTGCGAGTAATTGCCCTGTGTATTTGTGTGTCTGGGGGTAACTGTGTCCCCGCGTACGTGTTTGTGACTCCGGGTGTGTAGTTGTGTGTCTTCCAGTGACTGTGTCTCCATGTGTATGGTTGTGTATCTGCGGGTCCCTGTGTCCCCGTTTGCCTGCTTGTTTTTTCTTGCGTGTACTTGTGTGTCTGCGATTCACCGTGTCACCGTATGCGTGCTTGTGTCTCCTCGTGTGTAACTGTGTGTCTGCGGGTCACCGTGTCTCCACATGCGTGTTTGCGACTGCTTGTATTTGTGCGTCTGCGGGTAACTGTGTCTCTGTGCGTATGTTAGTCTGGGGGTCCCTGTGTCCCCGTATACATGTTCGTGTCTTCTTTTGTGTCTTTTTGTGTCTGCAGTTAATTGTGTCTCCGTGCGTAGGTTTGCGTGTCTGCGGGAAATTGTGTCTTCTGCGTATGTTTGTATGTCCGTGGGTCCCCGTGTCCCCGTATGCGCGTTTGAGTTTTTTTTGTGTGTGTGAATTTGTATGTCTGCGGGTCACTGTGTCTCCATAGGCGTGTCTGTGTCTCCTTGCGCGTGTTTGGCTGCGGGTCCCCGTGTCCCCGTATGCGTGTTTGTGTTCTCTTACGCCTATCTGTGAGTCTGCGGGTCCCTGCGTCTCCCTGTGTATGTGGTGTGTCTGCGGGTAATTGTGTCTTCGGGTGCGTCTCTATGTGTCTTCCGGTGACCGTGTCTCCGTGGGTATGTTTGAGTGTCTGCGGGTCCCCGTGTCCACCAGGCGTGTTTGTGTTTTCTTGTGTGTGTTTGTCTTCTTGGGTGTATTTGTGTGTCTGCGGGTCCCCGTGTCTCCGTTTGCGTGTCTGCGGGCGACCCCGCCTCCACGCGCGGGTCTGTGTGTCCCAGTGTGTCCCTCCCAGGGCCTACCAAAACCGCAGCGTGACTTTGCGAGTGCGAATGCGTGCGAGGGATTTTGTGTGTGGGTGCGGGACCCTGGGCCTGCGTGGGTGAACCGGTGAGGACGCCCCGGGGGTTGGGGGGGACACGATTAGGTCACCGCGTCTCTGTGTGCGCCTTTGTGAGTGTGCATCGGTGTGTGCGTGTGCGTTGGTTTGTGTCCGCGCGGGACTCCGGGCCTACGTGGGCGACCGCCCAAGCCGCTTGTCTGCCGTGTGACTCTTGGGCCGGGCGCTTCGCCTCTCTGGGCCTCAGTTCCCTCATCTGGAAAGTGATAATGACGCGCCAGGCGCTGGTCTAAGCGCTGGGGGCGGGGATACGAGGTCATCGGGTCGTCAACCCGTGGGGCTCACGGTCTTCAGCCCCATTTGACAGATGAGGGAACTGAGGCCCAGAGAAGTGAAGTGACTTGCCCAAGGTCACCCAGCAGACAAGCGTGGGCCAACCCGATCGCCTCGTATCCGCCCCCCCCCCGACCCCGGCGCTTAGCACATAGTAAGCGCTTAACAGATCGTTTCGACCGCGAGTCCGTCGTCGGGCGGGGACGGTCTCCATCTGTTGCCGAATTGTCCATAACAGGCGCTTAGTCCAGTGCTCTGCGCATAGTAGGCGCTCAGGAAATACGACGGAAGGAATGAATGTGCGGGTGGGTGGGTCTGCGTGGGAGCCCTCGGGTCTGGGGGCGACCCTGGCTTTCCTCCCCTCCACCCCCAGATTGTCTCTCTTTACTGCTGAATTCTACTTTGCGGGCGCTTAGTACAGCGTTCTGCACCCAGCGGGCGCGCGATAAATACGACCGAATGAAGCGGCGGAGCTCGGTGGGTAGAGCCCGGACCTGAGAGTCAGAAAGACCCGGGTTCCAATCCCGCCTCCGCCACTTGTCCGCCGTGTGACCGTGGGCAAGTCGCTTCGCTTCTCCGTGCCTCAGTTCCCTCGTCTGTCAAATGGGGATGAAGACCGTGAGCTCCACGGGGGCAACCCGATGACCTTGGATCGCTCCCCAGCGCTTAGAACAGTGCTTGGCACGTAGTAAGCGCTTAACGGATGCCGTCGCTATCATTACGGAGCGCTTACTGTGGACTAGACGCTTATCAGAGTATCAGAGAAGCGGCGTGGCCTAGGGGACAGAGCCCGGGCTCGGGAGTCAGAGGACGCGGATTCTAATCCCGGCTCCGCCGCTTATCTGCTGCGTGACCTTGGGCAAGTCACTTCACTTCTCGGTGCCTCAGTTCCCTCCTCCGGAAAAGGGGGATTGAGACCGTGAGCCCCACGTGGGGCAACCTGATGACCTTGTATCTACCTCAGCGCTCAGAACAGCGTTTGACACCTAGTAAGCGCTTAACAAATACCATCATTCTTATTATCGTTACTCTTATTCTCTGGGCCTCAGTTACCTCCTCTGTAAAATGGGGATCAAAGCCGGGGGCCCCACGTGGGACCACCTGGTTACCCTGTATCTCCCCCAGCGCTTCGAACAACGCTCGGCACATAGGAAACGCTTAACAGATACCGTCGTCATCATCATCACTAGCGTCATTCTTAGTCTCTGTGCCTCAGTGACCTCATCTGCAAAATGGGGATTAAAGCCGTGAGCCCCAAGTGGGACATCCCAATTACCCTGTATCTCCCGCAGCGCTTAGGACAGCGCTCGGCACCTAGGGAGCGCTTAACAGATACCATCGTCATTATCATTACAGTTCCCTCATCCGTCAAATGGCGATGAAAACCGTGAATCCCAAGTGGGACAATCCGATGACCCGGTATCTCCCCCAGCGCTTAGGACAGCGCTCGGCACCCAGTAAGCGCTTAACAAATACCATCCTCCTTATTCTTCTTCTCTTAACGAACACCATCCTCCTTATTCATCTTCTCTGGGCCTCAGTGCCCTCATCCGTCAAATGGGGGTTCAAACGGCCAGCCCCCGGTGGGACGACCCGGCGACTCTTGTACCTCCCCCAGCGCTTAGGACAGTGCTCGGCACCTAGCAAGCGCTTAACCCCTACCATCGTCCTTATTCTTCTGCTCTGGGCCTCAGTGCCCTCATCCGTCAAATGGGGATTCAAACGGCGAGCCCCCAGTGGGCCGACCCGATGACCCCGGTAGCTCCCCCAGCGCTCAGGCCAGTGCTCGGCGCCTAGTCCCACCGTCCATCGTCATCCGCAGGGCTACCGTGGCGGGGGGGGGGTGGGGGGGTGGGGGTCGGGGGGCCACAGAGACTTACACGGCGAAGTGATAGACGAAGCACTTCCAGCCGGTGGGCCTCTCGAGGAAGTTGTAGACGCGCCCCTGGACGTGGGTGCGGGCGAGGAGGGGTCTCCGTCCACTGTAGATGGACACGCGGGGGTCGAGGCTGAGGCGGGGCCGGGCGGGCTCGGGGTTGGGGGGTCCCGGGGCCCCGGGCTCCGACTCCTGGGGGCCCGGGGGCCCCTCGGCCAGCTCCAGGGAGGAGGAGGACGGCGGGCCCGGCTTCATGGTCACCGGCCGGTCCTGCTCTGTCGCCTCTGGGCCCGGGGGGGAGGGAGGAGCCGGAGGAGGAGGAGGAAGGGGAGGAGGGAAGGGAGGGAGGAGGATGATCATATTAATAATAATAACGATGGGAGTAGTTACGCGCTCACTCTGGGGCCGGCACTGTTCTAAGCGCTGGGGGGGGACTCAAGGTCATCGGGCGGGCTCACCGTCTTCATCCCCGTTTGACGGATGAGGGCACTGAGGCACAGAGTCAGGCGACTTGCCCCAAGTCACCCGGCTGACGAGTGGCGGAGTTGGGATTAGAACCCATGACCTCTGACTCCCGAGTCTGGGCTCTTTCCAGTAAGGGAGGAGGAGGAGGAAGAGGAAGGAGGAAGGGAGGGAGGAGGAGGATAATAATAATAATGATGGGATTTGTTAAGCGCTCACTCTGGGGCCGGCACTGTTCTAAGCGCTGGGGGGGACACAAGGTCATCGGCTGGGCTCACGGTCTTCATCCCCGTTTGACGGATGAGGGCACTGAGGCACAGAGTCAGGCGACTTGCCCCAAGTCACCCGGCTGACGAGTGGCGGAGTTGGGATTAGAACCCATGACCTCTGACTCCCGAGTCTGGGCTCTTTCCAGTAAGGGAGGAGGAGGAGGAAGAGGAAGGAGGAAGGGAGGGAGGAGGAGGATAATAATAATAATGATGGGATTTGTTAAGCGCTCACTCTGGGGTCGGCACTGTTCTAAGCGCTGGGGGGGACACAAGGTCATCGGGTGGGCTTCATCCCCGTTTGACAGATGAGGGCACTGAGGCACAGAGTCAGGCGACTTGCCCCAAGTCACCCAGCTGACGAGTGGCAGAGCGGGGATTAGAACCCATGACCTCTGACTCCCAAGTCAGGGCTCTTTCCACTAAGGGAGGAGGAGGAGGAGGATGATAATAATAATAATAATAATGGTATTTGTTAAGTGCTTACTCTGTGGCAAGCGCTGTTCTAAGCGCTGGGGGAGATACGAGGTCATCAGGTTGTCCCACGTGGGGCTTAGGGTCTTCATCCCCATTTTACAGAGGAGGTCACTGAGGCCCAGAGAAGTGAAGTGACTTGCCCAAAGTCACCCAGCTGACAAGTGGCGGAGCGGGGATTAGAACCCATCACCTCTGACTCCCAGGCCCGGGTTCTTTCCACTAAGGGAGGAGGAGGAGGAAAGAATGGAAATTGTCCATTCCACCGGCGATCCCTCCCTCTCGGGGTGTGGAGAGGGGAAGAGAGATCCTCTGAGCCTTCCTCGGGAGTGGGGGGAGGGTAGAATAATAATAATGATAATAATATTTAATAATAATAATTCAATTTTGAGCCAGAAGGGTCAGAAGAGCTGGACACCGTCATGCTGAAAGCACTAGTGAAAGGTAATTAATAATAATCATCAGGGTATAAGCGCTTGTTCTGTTTTGTTGTCCGTCTGCCCCGTTTAGACCGTGAGCCCGTTGTTGGGCAGGGATGGTCTCTCTCTGTTGCCCAATTGTACTTTCCCAAGCGCTTAGTACAGTGCTCTGCACACAGTAAGCGCTCAATAAATACGATTGAATGAATGAATGAATATACGCCAGGCACTCTACTAAGCGCTGGGGTGGATACAAGCAAATCGGGATGGACTCTGTCCCTGTCCCACGTGGGGCTCACAGTCTTCATCCCCGTTTTACAGATGAGAGAACTGAGGCCCAGAGAAGTGAAGTGACTTGCCCGAGGTCACCCAGCTGACAGGCGGCGGAGCCGGGATTAGAACCCACGACCTCTGGCTCTCAAGCCCGGCCTCTGGCTGCTTCGACACCCCCTCCCAGTCAATCAATCAGTCCTATTTACTGAGCACTTATTGAGTGCAGAGCACTATACTAACCTCTTGGGAGAGGACGATAAAGCAGCGTGGCTCTGTGGAGAGAGCCAGGGCTTTGGAGTCAGAGGTCATGGGTTCGAATCGCGGCTCCGCCACTTGTCAGCTGGGTGACTTTGAGCAAGTCACTTCACTTCTCGGTGCCTCACTTACCTCATCTGTAAAACGGGGATGAAGACCGGGAGCCCCACGTGGGACGACCTGATTCCCCCGTGTCTACCCCAGCGCTTAGAACGGTGCTCGGCACATAGTGAGCGCTTAACAGATACCAACGTCATTATAAAGAGTGGGTAGACGCCTTCCCGGCCCGTAAAGAGTTTACTGTTTAGCTTCCTCTCCCCTTCTCGACTATTCTTCCCCTCTAAAGCTCAAGGGCGGGGATCGTGTCCTCTGGGGGTGGGGGGGGGGTCTCGACCTCAGCAGGCCCCGTTCATGACCCTGCCCCTCCCTGGCCCGCTGGGCGACCTTGGGCTACTAGCTTAGCGTCTCTGGGCCCCGGCCCGGTCTCCCGCAAAGTGGAGGTGAGCGCTCCAAGGGAAAGAAGAGCGCTTACACCGAGGGCACGGTGCCCGGCCAGACGCCTCCTCCCGAAACCAGGGACGGGGCGATTTTCCTGGTTCTGGGGGGCGCGGGGCCCTCTGACAACCGAGGCTCGGATGGGCGGGGGCGGCGGGAGGAGAAACGCGACGGATCGGAGGGAGCGGGGCCACCGCGCACAATCTCCATCCCCATTTTACGGAGGAGGGAACCGAGGCCCAGAGAAGCGAAGCGACTCGCCCGAGGTCACCCAGCGGACAAGTGGTGGAGAGAAGCAGCCTGGCTCAGTGGAAAGAGCCCGGCTTGGGAGTCAGAGATCGAGGGTTCGAATCCCGGCTCTGCCACTTGGCAGCTGGGTGACTGTGGGCGAGTCACTTCACTTCTCTGGGCCTCATCTGTCGAATGGGGATTAACCGGGAGCCTCACGTGGGACAACCTGATGACCCTGTATCTAGCCAAGCGCTTAGAACGGTGCTCTGCACATAGTAAACGCTTAACAGATACCAACATCATTATTAGAACCCATGACCCGTGACACCCAGGCCTGTGCTCTAGCCACCGTCTTGTCTCGTCCGCCGACTGTATTGTGCTTCCCCGAACGTTCAGTACAGTGGCTCAGTGGAAGGAGTTCAGGTTTGGAAGTCAGAGGACGTGGGTTCTAACACCGGCTTTACCACTTGCCCGCTGTGTGACCTTGGGCAAGCCACTTAACTTCTCGGTGCCTCAGTTCCCTCATCTGTCAAATGGGGATTAAGACTGTGAGCCTCACGTGAGACAACCTGATTCCCCTGTGTCTACCCCAGCGCTCTGAACAGTGCTCAGCACATAGTAAGCGCTTAACAAATACCCACATTATTATTATTATTATTAGCCTAGTGCTTAGAACAGTGCTTGGCACATAGTAAACGCTTAACAAATACCATAATTTCAATTTTTATTATGATTACAGTGCTCCGCACAGAGCGAGCAGCGTGGCCTACTGGAAAGAGCCGGGGCCTGGGAGTCAGAAGGTCATGGGTTCTGATCCCGGCTCTGCCGTGTGACCTTGGGCAGGTCACTTCACTTCTCTGGGCCTCAGTGACCTCATCTGTAAATTGGGGATGAAGACTGGGAGCCCCATGTGGGATAGTGATGGCATTTGTTAAGCGCTTAACTGTGTGCCAAGCACTGTTCTAAGCGTCGAGCGCTGTTCTAAGCATTGAATAGGGACTGTGTCCAACCTGATGAGTTTATATCTGCCACAGGGCTTAGTACAGGGCTTAAGAGAAGCAGCGTGGCTCAGTGGAAAGAGCCCGGGCTAGGGAGTCAGAGGTCATGGGTTCGAATCCCGGCTCTGCCACTTGGCAGCTGTGTGACCGGGGGCAAGTCACTTTACTTCTCTCAGTTACCTCATCTGCAAAATGGGGATTTAGACTGTGAGCCTCACGTGGGACGACCTGATGACCCTGTATCTCCCCCAACGCTTCGAACAGTGCTCTGCACCTAGTAAGCGCTTAACAAATACCAACATTATTATTATGACAGTGCCCGGCACATAGTAAGCGCTTAGCAAGTACCATAAAAAAAAAGTCAGGGCTCATTTAGTACCATTGGGAAGCAGCGTGGCTCAGTGGAAAGAGCCTGGACTTGGGAGTCAGAGGTCAAGAGTTCGACTCCCGGCTCTGCCCCTTGTCAGCTGTGTGACTGTGGGCGAGTCACTTCACTTCTCGGGGCCTCAGTTCCCTCATCTGTCAAATGGGGATTAACCTTGAGCCTCACGTGGGACGACCTGATGACCCTGCGTCTCCTCCAGCGCTCTGCACATAGTAAGCGCTTAACAAATACCAACATTATTATTATTATTTATCCTAATTCCTAGGGCTGGAAGGGACGGTGGGTGTGGGATGTGGATAGATCCCTCCCAGGAATGGGCTCTTCTTCCAGGATTCCCATGGCCCAGAGCAAGGCAGGTGGGAAAAGCGGGAAAAACCCTTTTCCCCAAAAAAAACCGCGGGGCTCCGTGCCCGTTCTCAGAGCGCCCTCTACTGGCCACATCCATCCATTGTCATTCATTCATTCATTCATTCACTCATTCATTCATTCAATCGTATTTAATAATGTTGGTATTTGTTAAGCGCTTACTCTGTGCAGAGCACTGTTCTAAGCACTTGGGGAGATACAGGGTGATTAGGCTGTCCCACATGAGGCTCACAGTCTTCATCCCCATTTTACAGATGAGGTCACCGAGGCACAGAGAAGTTAAGTGACTTGCCCACAGTCACACAGCGGAGCGGGGATTCGAACCCATGACCTCTGACTCCCAAGCCCAGGCTCTTTCCACCGAGCCACGCTGGATTTATTGAGCGCTTACTACGTGCAGAGCACTGGACTAAGCGCTTGGAATGGACAATTCGGCAACGGATAGAGACAATGCCTGCCCATTGACGGGCTTACCTTCAGAGCCTTATTGAAGGCCCATCTCCTCCAGGAGCCCTTCCCAGACTAAGCGCCACTTTTCCTCATCTCCCACTCCCTTCCCCGTCGCCCTGACTGGCTCCCTTTGCTCTTCCCTGCTCCTCCCAACCCCACACCACTTGTGTCCATATCTCTCATTTATTTATTTATATTGACGTCTGTCTCCCCTGCCTCTAGACTGTAAGCTCGCCACGGGCAGGGAATATCACTGTTTATCTTGTATTGTCCTCTCCCAAGCGCTTAGTACAGTGCTCTGCACACAGTAAGCGCTCAATAAATAAGATTGAATGAATAAAAAGATCCATTCCCCGCCCACAGCGAGCTTCCAGGCTAGAGGGGGAGACGGACATTAATAGAAATAAATAAATGAGAGATACGGGTGGAAGTGGTATGGGGCTGGAAGGGGGGATGAGCGAGTCAGAGAGATGCGGAAGGGAGTGGGAGAAGAGGAAAGGAGGGCTGAATCAAGGAAGGCCTCGTGGAGGAGGTGGGCCTTCAATAAGGCTTTGAAGCAAGGGAGAATCACTGTAGGATATGAGGTGGGAGGGCATGTAGGAGAGTAAAACAGAGGAAAAACAGACACATTCCCTGTCCACGACGAGCTTCCAGTCGAGAGGGGGAGACAGACATTAATGGAAATAAATAAAGGACAGATATGGACGTGAGTGCTGTGAGGGGTGAATAAAGGGAGCGAGTCGGGGCGACGCAGAAGGGAGTGGGAGAAGAGGAAAGGTAAGGCTCTGAAGGGCGGGGGAGAGTCACTGTCTCTAGGACATGAGGTGGAAGGGCATTCAGGAGAGTAAAATATAGCAGTAGACAGACGCTCTCCCTGTCCACAGTGAGCTTCCAGTCTAGAGGGGGAGACAGATATTAATATAAATCAATACATTTCAGAGATCATCCCCGCAGTCTCCCCCCTAGGGGAAGGGGCCGGTGCGGGAGAACTGATTTGAATGGAGATTTGTTTATAATGGGGTTACCTGTTTCCAAGATCACCGATTGGTTCTGACAGAGGAGACTGTTTCCTTATGCCCTTTCAATAGCCAAATGCCCCACCCTGCCCGCCCTCCAAATTCCTCTCTCCCGAGGAAGAGGGAAGAGATCGTGGCCCGTGGCTTTCGGAAGACTCACGCCCTCGCCCACCTCTGGGGTGGCATCATGTCTGGGGACAGGGAGTCCAAGCAGGTAGGGTGAACCCCCAGCACCCCCATCCATTTCTTCAGTAGCCTTGTGGTTAGTTACAGGCCCACAGGCCCGGCCCTGAAGAATGTGGGTGTCTATTTACTTTTAAAATAGTATTTGTTCAGAGCTTACTATGTGCCGGGCCCTGTACTAAGCGCTGGAGCGGATACAAGCCAATCCGGTTGGACGCAGTCCCCGTCCCCTTTTTGCAGGTGGGGGAACCGAGGCCCAGGGAAGTGGAGCCACTTGCCCAAGGTCACACAGCGGACAAGTGGCAGAGCCGGGATTAGAAGCCAAATCCTTCTGACTCCCGGGCCCGCGCTATAACCACTAGGCCGTGCTACTTCTCAGCTCGCTTAGTGGATGCTAGAGAAGCAGCGTGGCTTAGTGGATCGAGCGCGGGAGTCAAAAGGCTATGGGTTCTAATCCCGGATCCGCCACTTGTCTTCTGTGTGACCTTGAGCAAGTCGCTTCTCCGGGCCTCAGTTCCCTCCTCTGTTAGATGGGGATTAAGACCGTGAGCCCCGTGTGGGACGGGACTGTGTCCAACCTGATGACCTTGTTTCTACCCTGGTGCTTAGAACAGTGCTTGGCACGTAGTAAGTGCTTAACGAATACCACAATTATTATGATTTTCAGTGTGTCTGCAGAGGTAGGGGAGGGGTGTTGGAATGGTCTGGGCAGCGACGGGGGACAGAGGCGGTAAAGAGGGGTCTGAAAGGATGAGCCACTTTCCCCACAACGCTGGGGTCTCCAGGGGCGGATGGGGCTGGCGGCGGAGGGGAGGGGTCTAGGGGGGCAAATCCACCAATCAATCGATGGAACTTATTGAGCGCTTACTGTGTGCAGAGCACCGTACTAAGCTCTTGCGAGAGGTCAGTACAATAGAGTCGGTAAACACATTCCCTGCCCACGGGGAGCTTCGAGTCTAGAGGGGGAGACAGACGTGAATAGAAATAAATCAATTACAGAGAGGGACGTAAGTGCTGTGGGGCTGAGGGAGGGGGAAGTAAAGGGGGAAAATCCCAGCGCAAGGGGGATGCAGAAGGGAGTGGAGATGGTTTTCTGTAAACTCATTATGGGCAGGGAATGTGTTAAATTGTACTCTCTCAAACGTTTAGTCCGGTGCTCTGCACACCGTTAAGTGCTCAAAAAATACTCCTGATGGATTGATTTGTAAGAGAGCAGGAAGGGGCAGGAAGAGTCTGGAGCTCAGAGTGTGCGCTGTCTTGAAGCTGGGGGCCTCTGGCTAATGATAAGAATAATGTTGGTATTTGTTAAGCGCTTACTATGTGCAGAGCACCGTTCTAAGCGCTGGGGGAGATACAGGGTCATCAGGTTGTCCCCCTTGAGGCTCACAGTCCTCATTCCCATTTTGCAGATGAGGTAACTGAAGCACAGAGAAGTGAAGTGACTTGCCCATAGCCACCCAGCTGACAAGTGGCAGAGCTGGGATTCGAACTCATGACCTCGGACTCCCAAGCCCATGCTCTTTCCACTGGGCCACGCTGCTTCCCTAGAGAAGGGGTCCCCAAGGTGTTCCTCCCCCCCCCCCACCACGTTGGAAGTAATAATAATAATAATGTTGGTATTTGTTAAGCGCTTACTATGTGCAGAGCACTGTTCTAAGCGCTGGGGTAGATACAGGGTCATCAGGTTGTCCCACATGAGGCTCACAGTCTTCATCCCCATTTTCCAGAGGAGGTCACTGAGGCCCAGAGAAGTGAAGTGACTCACCCACAGTCACCCAGCTGCCAAGTGGCAGAGCCGGGATTCGAACCCATGACCTCTGGCTCCCAAGCCCGGGCTCTTTCCACTGAGTCACTGCGGTCTTCTCCAAGTCTAACCCCAGTCCTTCCCGCTGCATAGGAAGCTCGGGTCTGTTGGCAGTAGCTGCGTTTGGGGGTCACCCCCGGGACATCTCCCCCCGCTTGGGTCTCAGGGCCCTGTTGGGGAGGAAGGGGGCAGGTTGGGAGATAACTGGAGACTGCTCAGTACAGCATCTGGCATATAGTAAGCGCTTAACAAATACCATTCATTCATTCAATAGTATTTATTGAGCGCTTACCCTGTGCAGAGCACTGCACTAAGCGCTTGGAATGGACAATTCGGCAACAGATAGGGACGATCCCTGCCCATTGACGGGCTCACGGTCTAGTCGGGGAAGACAGGCAAAAACATGACCACTTAGTAGCCAATATAAATAAAAATGAAATTTTTTAATAGGGAGGTAAGCGGTAAATATGATTCTTAATTATACGAAAACCAAAGAGTAGGATTTTTGTGTCAGGAATTCATCATCATCACTGGGAAGTGGGGCGCACAGTTCTGACGCCTCAAAAATGGTCATTTCCTCGGGTGTTGGCCCCAGGGGTACAGTGAATTTCTTTTCATTAAAACCAACCAACTGTGAGCCGTCGCATCCGCGCAGCCGGGGCGGGGGGTGACCAGCACCCTTCCCCCTCTTCCCTCCCCGCGTCCCCCGCGCACCTGGACTATGCAAAAGCGAATTCGACTTTGCATCTCCTGTTGCCTTTCACCCCCTCCTCCTGCCCCGGCTACCTGGAAACGGACCGCGAGGAGCGAGGAGGAAGACTTCCTTCCTTCGGCCCTTCCGTCGTTACTTACCGAGCGCCTACTGTGTGCACAGCACTGTCCTAAGAGCTTGGGAAAGGACACTTCAACACTAAGGGACATTCCCTGCCCATGCTGAGCTCACACTCTAATAATGTTGGTAGCTGTTAAGCGCTTACGACGTGCGGAGCA
The DNA here is from genome assembly GCF_004115215.2 of Ornithorhynchus anatinus. Lineage (NCBI taxonomy): Eukaryota > Metazoa > Chordata > Mammalia > Monotremata > Ornithorhynchidae > Ornithorhynchus > Ornithorhynchus anatinus. The sequence goes on from NC_041730.1 coordinate 1,469,405, forward strand.
CCGTTCTAAGCGCTGGGGGAGATACAGGGTCATCAGGTTGTCCCACGGGAGCTCCCAGTTAATCCCGTTTTCCAGATGAGGTCACTGAGGCCCAGAGAAGTGAAGTGACTCGCCCACAGTCACCCAGCTGACAAGTGGCGGAGCCGGGATTCGAACCCATAACCTCTGACTCCCAAGCCCGGGCTCTTTCCACTGAGCCACAATAATAATAATAATAAAATTGTGCTATTTGTTAAGCGCTTACTTTGTGCCAGGCGCTGTACTAAGCGCTGGGGTGGAAGCAAGCGAATCGGGTTGAACCCAGTCTCTGTCCCACGTGGGGCTCGGTCTCAATCCCCATTTTACAGATGAGGGAACTGAGGCGCCGAGAATAGTAATAATAATAATAATAAAATTGTGCTATTTGTTAAGCACTTACTATGGACCAAGCACCGTTCTAAGCGCTCTGGTAGATCCAAGCTCATCAGGCTGGACCCAGTCCCTGTCCCACATAGGGGCTCACACTCGCACTCTCCATTTTACAGATGAGGGAGCCGAGGCCCAGAGAAGGGAAGTGACTGGCCCAAGGTCACCCAGCAGACATGTGGCGGAGCCAGGATTAGAACCCAGGTCCTTCTGACTCCCAGGCTCGGGTTCTAACCGCTAGGCCTCGCTGCTTGTCTGTAACGAGAGCGGGGAGAGACGTTCTCCGGTGCAGGTGGGGTGACCTGAGCGGGAGGAGGGGAGTTATTGCGGCCGGGCCTGAATTTGCCTGTGGTTTTTCGTGCCTGGCAGGGCAGGGACACGGGTGGGAAAGGTGTCGGGGGAGAGAGGGGTGCGGGGCCGGTCGGGGCCAGCGGGCAGACCACTGGTCATTCGTTCCTTCACTCAGTCGTATTTATTGAGCGTCTACCGTGTGCAAGGAACTGTACTGAACGCTTGGGAGAGGACGATAGAATAATAAGCGATGACATTCCCTGCTCACAGTGAGCTCACAGCGAGAAGCAGCGTGGCTCAGTGGAAAGAGCCGGGGCTTGGGAGTCCGAGGTCATGGGTTCGAATCCCGGCTCTGCCACTCGGCAGCTGGGTGACTGTGGGCGAGTCGTTTCACTTCTCTGGGCCTCAGTGACCTCATCTGCAAAATGGGGATGAAGACCGGGAGCCTCACGTGGGACCACCTGATGACCCTGTATCTACCCCAGCGCTTAGAACAGTGCTCTGCACACAGTAAGCGCTTAACAAATACCAACATTATCATTATTATTAAAGGGGGGGGGGGTCAACCAATCCGTCAGCGGTATTTATTGAGCGCTCACCGTGCGCAGAGCACTGTAGTAAGCGGTTGGGAGGGGTCAGGACAGCACAGTTTGCGGGCACGTTCCCTGCCCTAAACGAGTGGGTGGTGGGGAGGGGGTGGCTCCTTCCTGGGTCTCCAAGTCACTGTTTATCGTTGAGTTCGACTCTCCCAAGCGCTTAGTACAGTGCTCTGCACACAGTAAGCACTCAGTACATACGATTGAATGAACCAGCAGAGAGAGATACAGGGAAACTGAAGAGATAGAGACACCCAGAGAGAGTGGAGAGAACAGAGAATGAGAGACAAAGAGGCTGAGATGTGGAAGCTGGGAGAGATATAGAGTAACTGAATAATAATAGTAATTATGGTATTTGTTAAGCGCTTCCTATGTGCCAAGCACTGTCCTAAGCGCTGGGGGAGGTACAGGTTCATCAGGTTGTCCCACGCGGGGCTCACAGTCTTCATCTCAGAGCCCGGGCTTGGGAGTCAGAGGTCGTGGGTTCTAATCCCGGCTCCGCCGCTTGCCAGCTGTGTGACTCTGGGCAAGTCACTTCACTTCTCTGGGCCTCAGTGACCTCATCTGGAAAATGGGGGTTAAAAGTGTGAGCCCCACGTGGGACAACCTGATCACCTCGTATCCCCCAGCGCTTAGAACAGTGCTCTGCACATAGTAAGGGCTTAACAGATACCACCAGTTGAGCAGGAGCGTGGCTCAGTGGAAAGAGCCCAGGCTTGGGAGTCAGAGGTCATGGGGTTCGAATGCCGGCTCTGCCACTTGGCAGCTGTGTGACTCTGGGCAAGTCATTTCACTTCTCTGGGCCTCAGTTACCTCATCTGCAAAATGGGGGTGAACAGTGCCCTGCACATAGTAAGCGCTTAACAAATACCAACATTATTATTATTATTGTTATTATCCCCACTTTACAGATGAGGTAACCGAGGCCCAGAGAAGTGAAGTGGCTTGCCCGAAGTCGCACAGCAGACAAGCGGCGGAGCCGGGATTAGAACCCACGACCTCTGACTCCCAGGCCCGGGGTCTTGCCACTCAGCCACGCTGCTTCTCCAACTGCAGAGATAGAGAGACGCAGAGAGAGAAAATAATAATGTTGGTATTTGTTAAACGCTGATTACGTGCAGAGCACTGTTCTAAGCGCTGGGGTAGATACAGGGTAATCAGGTCGTCCCACGTGAGGCTCACAGTGAATCCCCATTTGACAGATGAGGCAACTGAGGCCCAGAGAAGTGAAGTGACTCGCCCACAGTCACCCAGCTGACAAGGGGCAGAGCCGGGAGTCCAACTCATGACCTCTGACTCCGAAGCCCGGGCTCTTTCCACTGAGCCGCGCTGCTTCCCTCGTGTGGGAAATGAGAGACCGAGATATGGAGATAGAGAGATAGAGGGAGAGGGGGAGAGACAGAGGCGTGGAGACCTAGGGATAGAGACAGAGAGAGAAATATTGACCCAGATTCGGCCTTCCAGTTGCTGGAAATCGTGGGGTTGGGAGGTGGGGAGGGTCAGACGGCCTTAAATCGCAAAGCAAAGTGGGGAGGAAGGGGCCACTCACCCGCACACGGTCCTCGAAACGAGGCGGACAGAAGACGGGGCGTCCTAGAAGAGATTAGGAGACGACAGATGGAGAAAATGGGGTGTGCCAGACTCGGACCCCACCCCGGATTTTTATTTATCTATTTTTTCTATTTTTATGGTATTCGTTAAGCGCTTCCCATGTGCCGGTCACTATACTGAGCGCTGAGGTAGATACACAGTAATCAGGTTGGACGCAGTCCCCGTCCCATGTGGAGCGAGCAGTCTTCGTCCCCATTTTCCAGATGAGGGAACTGAGGCCCAGAGGAAGGGAAGTGACTGGCCTAAAGTCACGCAGCAGACACGTGGCGGAGCGGAATTAGAACCCAGGTCCTGGGGAAGCCTCTCGAAGAAGCAGCGTGGCTCAGCGGAAAGAGCCCGGGCTTGGGAGTCGGAGGCCATGGGTTCTAATCCCGGCTCCGCCACTTGTCAGCTGTGGGCAAGTCACTTCACTTCTCTGGGCCTCAGCGACCTCATCTGGAAAATGGGGATTAAGACTGTGAGCCCCACGCGGGACAACCTGATCACCTTGTATCCCCCCCCAGCATTTAGAACAGTGCTTTGCACATAGTAAGCGCTTAATAAATACCACCATTATTATCATCTACTAGGCCACGCTGCTTCTCAACCCAAGGTGGGTTGATTCCGTTGCCGGGGACGGAGGTGGGGAGGGAGCTCTCTGACAGGGACCCCTCCCGTGGGCTGGTGGCTAAGGGAGGGGTCTCTCATTTGCCCTTCCCCGCCCCCGAGTCAGGAAGTTGGGGGGCAGCCCCTCTCTGTCTGCAGCATGGCCTAGTGGAAAGAGCATGGGCCTGGGCGTCAGCAGGACCTGGGTTCTAATCCCACTCTGCCACCTGTCTGCTGTGTGACCCTGGGCAAGTCCCTTCACTTCTCTATGCCTCAGTGACCTCATCTGGAAAATGGGGATTGAGACTGTGAGCCCCACGTGGGACAGGGACTGCGTCTAACTCGATTTCTTGCGGCGCTTAGTACGGTGCCTGGCACACAGTAAGCGCTTAACCAATACCACAATTATTATTATTATTATTAGAACCTCGTCCTCAAAACCATCCGCAGGAAAAGAGGCAGCGTCAAGCGCCAACCAGACGGCTCCGGCCCAGAGTGAGTGTTGGTTCCGGGCAGGGCCGAGAATCTCCCACCCACTCACCCGCCTGCGAGACCCCAAGGCCCGCGGGGGGTGGGGGGCTTCGGGAGAGGGTCCTGGGGTGGGGTCCTGGCCCGGGGGGGCTGGGGTTCTGAGTTCTGATCCCGCTCGGCCCCCCCGGGCCCACGGGCGCGCACCCCGCAGAGACGCCAGAGACCCCACGGGCCCGCCGGAGAGCCTGACCGAGGAGCCCGGCCGAGGCCAGAGGGGAGACCCCCGGGATGGCCCGCACTATTGCCTTGGGGAAATCGACTTCGTGGGAGCCGGGAAGAAACGGGCACAGGTATGGCCGCCCACTCCCCTCTCCCAATTATCCATGGGAGAGAAAGAGGTAGAGAAGGAAATGGGGAGTGGGAGGGAAACAGAGAGAGACAGAGACACAGAGAGAGGGAGAGAAGGAAAAGTGGAGTGGAAGGAAACAGAGACAGACACAGAAAGTTAGAGGAGGAAAAGGGGAGGGGGAGAGACACAGAGAGAAAACAGATACAAAGAGAAACATACAGAGAGAAATGAAGAGAGGCAGAGAGCGAAACAGAGAGACAGAGAGAGAGAGAGAGAGAGAAGGGAAAGGGGGAGTGGGAGGGAATCAGAGACAGAGATCCGGAGAGAGAAAGTTAGAGAAGGAAAAGGGGAGTGGGAGAGACAGAGAGAGAAAAACAGAGATACAGAGACAGAAAACACAGAGAGAAATGAAGAGAGACAGAGAGAGAAACAGAGACAGAAAGGCAGAAGAGGGAAAAGGGGAGTGGGAGGGAGAGAAGCAGAGCGACAGAGACACAGAGAGAAAAAGCTAGAGAAGGAAACGGGGAGTGGGAGAGACAGAGAGAAGCAGAGAGAGAAAAACAGAGAGATACCAAGACAGAGACAGAGAGAGAAAGGTAAAGAAGGGGGAGTGAAAGGGAGACAGAGAGAAAGGTAGAGGAAGATAGAGGGAATGGGAGAGAGATCCGGAAAGAGAAATAGAGAAAAATGGAGACAGAAAGGCAGAGAGAGAGAAAGGTAGAGGAGGAAAGAGGGAGTGGGAAGGAGACTCAGAGAGAGAAAAACAGACAGAGACAGAAAGACAGAGAGAGGGGAGGAAAGGGGGAGTGGAAGGGAGAGAGAAATGGAGAGAAAGGTAGAGGAGAGGAAAGGGGAAGTGTGAGGGAGAGACACAGAAAGACAGAAGGAAAGACAGAGAGAAGGAAAGGAGGAGCGGAAGGGAAAGAGAAAGAGAGAAACAGAGAAAGAGGAAGGGGAAGTGGAAGGGGGTGAGACACCAAAAGATGGAGACAGAGAGAATAATAATAATAATAATAATAATAATGATGGCATTTGTTAAGCGCTTACTATGTGCAAAGCACTGTTCTAAGCACTGCAGAAGAGAGAGAGAGAAAGGGAAAGGGAGACTTATTGAAAGACAGGAGAGAGAGAGGAAAGAGAGGTAGAGAAGTAAATTCATTCATTCATTCACTCACAATTGTATTTATTGAATGCTTACTGTGTGCAAAGCACTGTCCTAAGCCCTTGGGAGAGTACAGTACAACAACAAACAGACATATTCCCCACCCACAGTGAGCTTACAGGCTAGAGGAGGGGAGACAGACATTAATATACATCAATCAATCAATAAATAAATGGGGAGTGGAAGGGCGACAGAGAGAGAGAGAAAAAGAGGGGACACAGAGCGGTCGGGACCCTAAGCGGATAAATGCCATCCTGCCCAAATAAAAAGAAAAATGCCAGAGGAAGGACGGGGCAGGGGGTGTCCTGGGGAGGAGGGTGGGAGACCCCACTTGGGCCCTTCCCCACTTCTGGTTCGTTCATTCATTCAATTGTATTTATCGAGTGCTTACGGTGTGCAGAGCACTGTACTAAGCGCTTAGAAAGTCCAGTTCGGCAACAGAGACAATCCCTACCCAACAACGGGCTCACGGTCTAGAAGGGGGAGTCAGACAACGAAACAGAACAAGTAGACAGGCATCCGTAGCATCAGATACCGCCTGGTTGCCCGACAGGCCCTGAAGGTGGCCCAGGCGACGCCCCCCGGGGTCATCTTCGACGTCCTGATCAATGTGTGGCACCTGCCGGCGCCCAACCTGGTGGTCTCCCTGGTGGGCGAGGAGAACAACTTCCAGATGAAGGCGCGGCTGCGAACCGTCCTGAGAAAAGGCCTGGTCACCGCCGCTCAGTCCACCGGTAGGATGCCAGGGCGGGCGGCGGGCCGGGGCGGGGGGCCGGGGAGGGCTCGCTCCTCGACCCAAGACCCTGGGCGCGATCAATCAATCAATCAATCAATCAATCAGTAATCATCATCATCATGATGGCATCTGTTGAGCCTTTACTACGTGCCGGGCATCGTACTGAGCGCTGGGATGGATACGAGCAAATGGGGTTGGACACAGTCCCTGTCCCGCATGGGGCTCGCGGTCCCAATCCCCGTGTTTATCGAGCGCTTACTGTGTGCGGAGCACCGTTTCCAATCATTCATTCAGTCGAATTTGTTGAGCGCTTACTTCCCCTCTCCCTTCCCCTCCCCTCAGCACTGTGCTCGTCCGCTCATCTGTATATATTTCTTATTACCCTATTTGTTTTGTTAATGAGATGGGCGGCGCCTTGATTCTATTTATTGCTATTGTTTTAATGAGATGTCCATCCCCTCGATTCTATTTATTGCTATTGTTTTTGTCTGTCTGTCTCCCCCGATTAGACTGTAAACCCATCAGTGGGCAGGGATTGCCGATTTGTCCATTCCAAGCGCTTAGTACAGTGCTCTGCACACGGTAAGCGCTCAATAGATACGATTGAATGAATGAATGCAGAGCAGTGGACTGAACGCTTGGGAGAGTACAAGTGAACAAAGTTGGTAGACACGTCCCCTGCCCACAGTGAACTAACAAGTCTCTTCCTGGCCTCATTCACTCATTTATTCATTCAGTCGTATTTATTGGGCGCTCACTGTGTGCAGAGCACTGTACTAAGCGCTTGGGAAAGGACAGTACTACACTAAGCAGAAACATCCCCTCCCCACAACGAGCTTACAGCCTCAGTCTCCCGCTGTGGGAAGCGTAGCTTAGTGGAAAGAGCCCGGGCTCGGGAATCAGAGGTCTTGGGTTCTAATCCCATCACTTGTCTGCTGTGTGACCTTGGGCAAGTCACTTCACTTCCTCTGTGCCTCAGTTCCCTCATCTGTAAAATGGGGATGAGGACTGTGAGCCCCAAGTGGGACAATCTGATCTGATGACCTTGTATCTCCCCCAGTGCTTAGAACAGTGCTTGGCACATAGTAAGCACTTAACAGATATCATCATTATTATTATTATTACTCTTAAGACTCCAGGGAGAGCTAATGAGTTCTGTCCTGTCCCGCGCCCCTACTCTTTTTTTTATGGTATTTGTTAAGCACTTACTATGTGCCAGACATTGTTCTAAGTGCTGAGGTGACCACAAGAGAAGCAGTGTAACCTGGGAGCCCGGGAGCCCCCTCCACTTGTCTGCTGTGTGATCTTGGGCAAGTCACTTCACTTCCCTGTGCCTCAGTTCCCTCATCTGGAAAAAGGGAGACCGTGAGCCCCATGTGGGGCGGGGACTGTGTCCAACCGAATTTGCTTGTACCCACCCCAGTGCTTAGTAGAGTGCCTGGCACATAGTAAGCGCTTAATAAATACTAAAATGATTATGTTCCCTAGCGCTTAGGATAGAGCTTGGCATATAGTAAGCACTTAACGAGTACTCTAATGATTATTACAGGTTTAATCGGGTTCTGTTAGCTTCCTTTCCCTCCTCTGCCCACCTGTCCCCCCTCGCCCGCCATGATCACCCACCCTTGTCACCGCAGGGGCCTGGATCCTCACCGGGGGTCTCCGGGTGGGCATCTCCAGATACATCGGGCAGGCCGTCCGCGACCTCTCCCTGGCCAGCACGTCCACCCGGGTGCAGGTCGTCGCCATCGGCATCGCTTCCCTGGGGAGGGTCTCGCACGGGGAAGACCTGGCCCGCCTCAAGGTAAGCCCCCCACCCCGTGCCAATCCGCCCCCTCCTCTCCCGCACCTGCAGCCCCACCAGTAAACCAGTCGGTCGGTCAATCCCATTTATTGAACGCTCACCGTCTGCAGAGCACTGCGTTCAGAACTGGGGAGAGTCCGACACAACATTAATCCGACACATTCCCTGTCCACGGCGAGCTCACAGTCTAGAGGGGGCGGTCACAGACATGAATAGAAATCAATAAATGACAGATATGGACATAAGCGGTGTGGGGCAGGAAAGGAGGGATGAAGAAAGGGAGCGGGTCCGGGCGACGCGGAAGGGAGCGGGAGAAGAGGAAAGGAGGGGGCAGTCAGGGGAGGCCTCCTGGAGGAGGTGGGCCTTCAATAAGGCTTCTTAAGGTGGGTAGAGTCATTGGGAGCAAAAGGAGAGAAAGGAGAAGGGGCAGGAAAGCAACATGGCCTAGTGGCAAGAGCTTGGGAGTTAGAGGTTGTGGGTTCTAATCCCGGCTCCGCCACCTGTCTGCTCTGTGACCTTGGGCAAATCACTTCACTTCTCTGCACCTCAGTTACCTCACCTGTAAAATGGGGATGAAGACTGTGAGTCCCATGTGGGACAACCTGATTACCTTGTATTGGAGAAGCAGCGTGGCTCAGTGGAAAGAGCACGGGCTTTGGAGTCAGGGCTCATGAGTTCGAATCCCAGCTCTGCCACTTGTCGGCTGTGTGACTCTGGGCAAGTCACTTAACTTCTCTGTGCCTCAGTTCCCTCATCTGTAAAATGGGGACTAAGACTGTGAGCCCCACGTGGGACGACCTGATTCCCCTATGTCTACCCCAGCGCTTAGAACAGTGCTCGGCACATAGTAAGCGCTTAACAAATACCAACATTATTATTATCTAACCCGGCGCTGAAACAAATACCATAAGTAGAAGAAGAAGAAGGAAGGAGAAAGAAGAAGAAAGAAGAAGAAGGAAGGGGAAAGAAGAAGAAAGAAGAAAGAAGAAGGAAGAAGGAAGAAGAAGAAAGAAGGAAGAAGGAAGAAGAAAGAAGGAAAGAAAAAGAAAGGAGAAGGAAGAAAGAAGAAGAAAAGCAGGAAGAAAGAAGGAGAAAGAAGAAGGAAGAAAGAAGGAAGAAGAATGAAGAAGAAGAAGAAGAAGAAGAAGAAGAAGAAGAAGAAGAAGAAGAAGAAGAAGAAGAAGAAGAAGAAGAAGAAGAAGAAGAAGAAGAAGAACTGGAGCCATCCCTGGGAGGGTGGGAAAATCCCAGCTGAGAGAAGCAGCGTGGCTCAGTGGAAAGAACACAGGCTTGGGAGTCAGAGGTCATGGGTTCGAATCCCAGCCCCGCCATTTGTCAGCTATGTGACTGTGGGCGAGTCGCTTGACTTCTCTGGGCCTCAGTTCCCTCATCTGTAAAATGGGGATTAAGACTGTGAGCCTCACGTGGGACAACCTGATTACTTTGTATCTACCCCAGTGCTTAGAACAGTGCTCTGCACATAGTAAGCGCTTAACAGAGAAGGAGCGTGGCGCAGTGGAAAGAGCACGGGCTTTGGAGTCAGGGCTCATGAGTTCGAATCCCAGCTCTGCCACTTGTCGGCTGTGTGACTGTGGGCGAGTCACTTAACTTCTCTGTGCCTCAGTTCCCTCATCTGTAAAATGGGGATTAAGACTGTGAGCCCCACGTGGGACAACCTGATTCCCCTGTGTCTACCCCAGCGCTTAGAACAGTGCTCGGCACATAGTAAGCGCTTAACAAATACCAACATTATTATTATTATTATTAACAAATACCAACATTTTTATATGATGTCAGGGCTATTTCAATTGATCTATCAGTGGTATTTATTGATTACTTCTTTTGGGCTGAGCACTGTACTAAGCGCTTGGGAGAGTACAACCTAACAGAGTTGATAGACATTCCCTGCCCACAACGAGTTTACAGTCTAGAGGGGGAGGCGGACATTAATGTAAATAATTTACAGAGGTGGAAGTATAAATAATAATAATAATGGCACTTGTTAAGCACTTACCCTGTGTCAAACACTGTTCTAAGCGCTGGGGTAGATCCAAGGTAATCAGGCTGGACCCAGTCCCTGTCCCACATGGGGCTCACGGCAGCCTGGCTTAGTGGAAAGAGCCTGAGCTTGGGAGTCAGAGGTTGTGGGTTCTAATTTCAGCTGTTTGACTTTGGGCAAGTCGCTTGACTTCTCTGTGCCTCAGTGACCTCACCTGTCTAATGGGGATTAAGACTTTGAGCCCCACGTGGGACATACTGATCACCTTGTATCTCCCCAGCGCTTAGAACAGTGCTCGGCACATAGCAAGCACTTCAGAAAGGCCATCGACATCATTAATCCCCATCTTCCAGATGAGGTAACTGAGCCCCAGAGAAGCGAAATGACTTTGGGCAAGGTCGCACAGCTGACAAGTGGAGGATCAGGATTAGAACCTGTGTCCTCTGACTCCCAGTCCCTATAGTAATAATAATAACAGCGATGGTATTCGTTAAGCGCTAATGCTATCTATTTATTAATGCTATCCATTAAGCCAAGCTGCATCAATGGTATTTATTGAACACTTACTGTGGGCAGAGCACCGTACTAGAACAACGCTCAGCGCTTAGAACAGTGCTTCGCGCATAGTAAGCGCTCAACAGATACCATCATTATTATTATTTTTATTACTAAGTGCTTGGGAAAGTACAATATAACAGAGTTGGTAGACATGTTCCCTGCCTACACTGAGTTTACCATCTAGAGGGGGGCGGATGGACATTAATAGAAATTAATAAATGCTGCATGTGGACTTAATTGCTGTGAAGCTGAGGGAGAGGGGAATAAAGAATGCGAATCAAAGCGGAAGGGTAACAGCATTTGTGTACGTATCTAGAAATTATATTATTAGGGATTATTTATTTCTATTCATGTCTGCCCCTCTGGACTATAAGCTCGGTGGAGGCAGGGAAAGGGTCTGCTAACTCTGTTCATTCATTCATTCAATTCACTCAAGGGTATTTATTGAGCGCTTACCGCGTGCAGAGCACTGGACTAAGCGCTTGGAAAGTACAGTTCGGCAACACCTGGAGACCATCCCTGCCCAACACCGGGCTCACGGCCTAGCAGGGGGGAGACAGGAAAACAATACAAAACAAGTAGACAGGCATCAATAGCACCACAATAGATAAAGAGAATTATAGATCTATACACATCGTTAATAAAGTAAATAGAACAGGAAATACGTACAAATATACACCAGTCCTGTGGGGCGGGGAAGAGGGTAGAGCAGAGGGAGGGAGTCGGGGCGATGGGGAGGGGAGGAGGAGCGGAGGGAAAGGGGGGCTCAGTCTGGGAAGGCCTCCCGGAGGAGGCGACCGCTCAAGTAGGGCTTTGAAGGGGGAAAGAGAGCTAGTTTGCTAGTCTGTTGTAGTGGACTCCCCCAAGAGCTCCCAAACCATTGTGGCCTGGTGGTTAAAGCGCGGGCCTGGAAGTCAGAAGGACCTGGATTCTAACCCCGATCCGCCATTTATAAATACAATAAATAAATCGTGGTATTTGTTAAGCGCTTACCGTGTGCAAAGCACCGTTCTAAGCACTGGGGGCTACAAGGTGATCGGTTTGTCCCGCGTGGGGCTCACAGTTTTCATCCCCATCTGACAGATGAGGTAACTGAGGCACAGAGAAGTTAAGTGACTCGCCCAAGGTCACACAGCTGACTAGCGGCGGAGCCGGGATCAGAGCCCGCGATCGCTGACTCCCAAGCCTGCGCTCTTTCCACTGAGCCACGCTGATCTGCTGTGTGACGTTAGGCAAGTCGCTTCACTTCTCTGTGCCTCCGTTTCCTCATCTGTGAAATGGGGATGAAGACGGTGAGCCCCACGTGGGACAATCTGAGTACCTCGTATCCACCCCAGAGCTTAGCACATAGGAAGCGCTTAACAAATGCCATTATTATTTATTACGGAGTGCTTAGTACCGTGTTGGACGCACAGTGAGCGCTCAATAACACGACTGACCGAACGAGTCTACCGGCTCCGTTCTACCGTACTCTCCCAAGCGCTCAATCCAGTGCTCTGCCCACAGCGAGCGCTCAATAAATCTCCCTCTCCCCCCGTCCCGATCCCCTCCCTCCCTCTCGTAGAAGGACGCCGTGGTGGTCTACGAGTCGGACGATGACGCCCAAGGCCCTCGCTGCAGCCTGGACCCCAACCACTCGCACTTCATCCTGGTGGAGCCGGCGGCGGCGGAGCGGGAGGCCCCGGGGTCAGGGGTCGCCGGCGGGGGCGACCCCCGGGGCGGCCCCACGGAGCCGCGGCTGGCCCTGGAGAAGCACATCTCCGAGCAGCGGACGGGCTACGGAGGTGGGGACCGCCGGGCCCGAGCCGAGACCGCCCGGGCTGATGGGGAGGGCTGGGCCCGGTGAGGATGAGGAAGAAGTCCCGGAGCCGCTTTCTCCGGGGGACCATCCTTCCCCCTTGCCCCCCTTCCCCTTCCCCGCCAGCCTCCGGCCAAAGAAGGGTCCGGAGGGCCCTGGATGGAACGGCGGGCAGCTAGTCTCCCTCCCGGACACCCTACGACATCTCTGACTCTCCCCTCTCCATCCCTGACTCTCCCCCGGTGACCCGACACGGACCGTTCAACGCCCCCGACTTCCCTCTCCAGCTCTGACTTTCCCCACTGACCCAGTACAGACCATCCACACCCCTGATTCTCCCCCGGTGACCCAGCCCGGATTCATTCATTCATTCAATAGTATTTATTGAGATCATCCCACACTCCCGGCTCTCCCCCAGTGACCCGTCGAGGACCGTCCAACCCCCCTGACTCTCCCCTGTCCATCCCTGACTCTCCCCCAGTGACCCGTCGAGGACCGTCCCACCCCCCGACTCCCCCCCCCCCCCCGCGACCCAGCACGGATCATCCCACCCCCCGACCCTCCGCTCTCCATCCCCGACTCTCCCCCGGTGACCCGGCCCAGACCATCCCACCCCCTTGATTCTCCCCTCTCCATCCCTGACTCCGGGGTGAGGCTAGGATTGGAACTCGTTCATTTATTCATCCATTCATTCCATCATATTTGTTGAGCACTTCCTGTGCGCGGAGCACTGAACTGAGCGCTTGGGAGAGCACACTACAACAACGGGCTGTCTGGGGGGTGGGGTCTTCCAGCCCCAGCTCTGTCCCCCAGGCCACAATTCCCCCGGACTCCCACCCTCCGGGGGGGGGGGCCTCTTCTAAGCCCCCATCCAGCGTGGCTCGGTGGAAAGAGCCCGGGCTTCGGAGTCGGAGGTCATGAGTTCGACTCCCCGCTCTGCCACTTGTCAGCTGTGTGACCGTGGGCGAGTCGCTTCACTTCTCTGGGCCTCGGTTCCCTCATCTGGAAAACGTGGGACAACCCGATTACCCTGGATCTCCCCCAGCGCTTAGAACGGTGCTCGGCACCTAGTGGGCGCTTAACAAATACCAACATTATTATTATTATCATCCCATCCCCAGGAACAGGCAGCATCGAGATCCCGGTGCTCTGCCTGCTGATAAACGGAAGACCCGGAGCCCTGGAGGTGAGAGACCCCCACCCCACCACCCCCCTGCCGCCCTCCGGGATTGCTGGGAAGCAGCATGGCCTAGTGACAAGAGCCCGGGCCTGGCAGTCAGTAGGACCTGAGTTCCGATCCCGGCTCCGCCTCTAGTCGGCTAGGTGGCCTTGGGCAAACCACTTCACTTCTCTGGGCCTCAGTTACCTCATCTGGAAAATGGGGATTGGACCGTGAGCCCCACGGGGGACAGGGATTACAGCCGACCCAATTGTTCTGTATCCGCTCCAGCGCTTAGTACAGTGCCTGGCGCATAATAATAACGACGGTGTTTGTTAAGCGCTTACTACGTGCCGAGCACTGTTCTGAGGGCTGGGGTGGATACCGGGTCATCAGGTTGTCCCACGTGGGGCTCTCACTTTTAATCCCCATTTTACAGATGGGGGAACTGAGGCACAGAGAAATTAAGTGGCTTGCCCGAGGTCACATAGCAGACTAGTAGCGGAGCCAACGCATGCCATCATTATTATTATTACCATTATTATCGGGAAGGGGAGGGGGCTCCCCAGCTCCCAGTAGAGATGAACGCGCGACCCCCTGCCCCCACCCCATCCTCCGATCTTGTGGCGGGAGATCCCGGGGGGCGCGGGGCACGGGGCGGGGGGCGGAAGGTGACAAGGAGGGAGGGGGCTCTCCAATTCCCAGCTGGGGCTGAGAGCATGCCTCCCCCCTGCATTCTCCCCCCCCCCAAAGAGATGGGGGGTGGGTGGGCATGGTGGGGAGTCAGGGGGGAAGGGGCCGGGGGGAAGGGATTATTAGTAATAATAATAATAATAATGATTGCGGTAACTTCTCTGTGCCTCAGTTCTCCATCTGTAAAATGGGGATTAAGACTGTGAGTCCCACGCGGGACAACCTGATTAGTTTGTATGTACCCTAGCACTTAGAACAGTGCTTGGCACATGGTAAGCGCTTAACAAATACCATCCTTATTAGTCATTCATTCATTCGACAGTATTTATCGAGCGCTCACTAGGTGCAGAGCACTGGACTGAGCGCTCGGCATGGAGAAATCGGTAACAGATAGAGACGGTCCCTGCCCTCCGACGGGCTTACGGTCTCATCGGGGGAGACGGACGGACGAGAACGATGGCAATGAATTATTCTTATTAATAATAAGAGGGAGGGGACCAGTGGGGAGGGGGTCTCCCGGCTCTGGCCGGAGCCGGGCTTGCGACCCCCTGAGTTTTCCCCACGGAGCCTGTGGCCAGAGAGCTCGGGGGGAGGGCCCTGCTGAACCCGCAGAGACGGTGGGGGGCGAGGGGGGCGGCGAGGGGGATCTGAGGAAGGGGGTCGGGGGGGGGAGGGGGAGAAGGGGAGGGGGCAGGAGACAGTGGTGGGTGAGGTTGGGGGGCAGCAGGGTGGAAGGGATTTGGGGAGGGGCCTCCCGCCTTCCCAGGCCGGGGCTGAACGTGCAGAGATGGGGGTGGGTGGCAGGAGGGGAAGGGGGCTCCCAACCACCCTGCCTGTCTCCCCCCAACTCTCTCTGGCAGAGGATCTGGGGGGCAATGGAGCAGTCTTTGCCCTGGCTGATCCTGGCGGGGTCAGGGGGCGTCGCGGACGTGGTGGCCGCCCTGACGGCCGAGGGCCACATCACGCCTCAGCTGGTCAGCGAGCACTGCGGGGAGAAATTCCCCACCGAAAACTTCCCGTGGGAAGAGGTCGTGCGCTGGACCGGACTGGTGAGAGAACCCCGCGAGACGTTGACCCCCGTCCCTCGCCCCCCATCCTCCGACACCCCTCTCCCACACCAATATCCCTCCCGGAAGGCATCCTCGAAGGCAGGGCTTGCGTCTGTCCTTCAGTCAACTAACGGATCGATTATAAAAATCACGGTATTTAATAATCACGGCATTTGTTCGGCGCTTCCCGTGCGTCAGCCAGCGTAGTAAGCGTTGGGGTGGAGACAAGCAACGGGGTCGGTCACGGTCCCCCGTCCCCCGTGAGGCGATTCCGATCCCCATTTTCCAGCGGAGGGAACTGAGGCCCAGAGGGAGGGAAGTGGCTTGCCCAAGGTCACACAGCAGACAAGCGGCAAGAGAAGCAGCGTGGCTCAGTGCAAAGAGCCCGGGCTTGGGAGTCAGAGGTCGTGGGTTCTCATCCCGGCCCGGCCACTTATCGGCCGTGTGACGTTGGGCAGGTCACTTCACTTCCCTGGGCCTCAGTTTCCTCATCTGGTCAAATGGGGATGAAGACCGTGAGCCCCACGGGGGACAACCTGGTGACCTTGTATCTCCCCCAGCGCTCAGAACAGTGCTTGGCACAGAGTAAGCGTTAACAAATACCGTCATTATTATTATGGGAAGCGTATTGTTATTATTATTGGGAAGCAGCGTGGCTCAGTGGAAAGAGTCCGAGCTTGGGAGTCAGAGGTCGTGGGTTCGAATCCCAGCCCCGCCGCTTGTCAGCTGTGTGACCGTGGGCGAGTGGCTTCACTCCTCTGGGCCTCAGTTCCCTCATCTGGAAAATGGGGATGAAGACTGGGAGCCTCACGTGGGACGACTTGATTCCCCTGTGTCTACCTCAGCGCTTAGAACAGTGCTCGGCACATAGTAAGCGCTTAACAAATACCAGCATTTTTATTATTATTACCGATTATGATCAGAATTCACCTACCACTGTGCCTTTCTTCCTGTCCACAGCTGCAAAACATCATCTCCCAGCAGCACCTGCTAACGGTGTACGATTTTGAGCAGGAAGGGTCGGAAGAGTTGGACACCGTCATGCTGAAAGCACTAGTGAAAGGTAATTACCAATTCATTCGTTCGTTCGATCGCATTTACTGAGCGCTTACCGTGTGCAGAGGACTGTACTAAGCGCTTGGAAGGTACAACTGGGCCACAGAGAGAGACCATCCCCGCCCAACGACGGGCTCACGGTCTAGAAGGGGAGAGACAGACGACGGAACAGGACAAGTAGACGGGCATCGATAGCATCCAAATAGATAGATAGAATTACGGCTCTATACCCAAATAATCATAAAGGCATTTAATAATAATAGTAATAATAATAACGTTGGTATTTGTTAAGCGCTTACTAGGTGCAGAGCACTGTTCTAAGCGCTGGGGGAGATACAGGGTCATCAGGTCGTCCCCCTTGAGGCTCCCAGTCTTCATCCCCATTTTACAGATGAGGGAACTGAGGCCCAGAGAAGTGAGGTGACTCGCCCACGGTCACCCAGCTGACGAGTGGCCGAGCGGGGATTCGAACCCATGACCTCTGACTCCCGAGCTCGGGCTCGTTCCACTGAGCCACGCTGCTGCATCTGTTAAGCCCTGACTACGTGCCAGGAAACTGTACTAAGCGCTGGGGTGGATACAAACAAATCGTGTCGGACACGGTCCCTGTCCCCCGGGGGGCTCACAGTCTCAGTCCCCATTTGACAGATGAGGGAACTGAGGCTCAGAGAAAGAAGTGAGTTGCCCAAGGACACACGGCAGACGAGTGGCAGAGCCGGGATTCGAACCCGTGACCTTCTGACTCCCAAGCCCGGGCTCTTTCCCCTGAACCACGCTGCTTCACCTGTCAGCTGTGTGACCGTGGGCGAGTCACTTCACTTCTCGGGGCCTCAGTGACCTCATCTGTCAAATGGGGATTAACTGGGAGCCTCACGTGGGACGACCCGATGACCCTGGATCTCCCCCAGCGCTTAGAACGGCGCCCTGCACATAGTAAGCGCTTAACAAATACCAACATTATTATTATTATCGATCGATCGACTGATTGAGGGATGGATTTGCCCACCTAGACCCTCCCCTCACCCCCGCCCCCAGCGTCACCCGCCCCCGGAGACCCCAGCGCCGTGGGGAAGGTGGGTCACCCTTTCAGACCCCTCTTTGTCGCCTCTGTCCCCCATCACTGCCCAGCCCCTTCCAATACGCCCGCACCCCGCCTCTGTAGACACTTAAAATATTAATAACTGCGCTATTTGTTAAACGCTTCCCGTCTGCCAGCGCCGTCGCTTCTCCGCCCTGCGGCCTCGGGCCGGTCGCTTCATTTCCCCGCGGCCGCACGGCGGAGCGGCTGGAGGCCGGGCCCGGGAGTCAGGAGGCCGTGGGTTCCGATCCCGCCTCCGCCACTGGTCTGCTGCGAGACCCTGGGCAGGTCATTCGACTACCCTGGGCCTCAGTAACCTCATCTATAAAACAGGGATGGAGACTGTGAGCCCCACGTGGGACGGGGATTGGGTCCCAAGCCGATCGGCTGGTATCCACCCCGGCGCTTAGCGCGTAGGAAGTGCTTGCTGCAATCGTTAGGTAAATAATAATCAGTATTCATCCGCCCTCTCCGACTCTCCCTTCTGCACGGCGTAGTGGAAGGAGCTCGGGCCTGGGAGTCAGAAGATCACGGGTCCTGATCCCACCTCCACCATCTGTCTGCTGAGTGACCCTGGGCAACTTCCCTGTGCCGCGGCGACCCCATCTGGAAAATGGGGATTGATAATAATAACGATAATAACGGTGATGCTATTTGTTAAGCGCTTCCTATGTGCCAAGCACCGTTCTAAGAGCTGGGGTAGTTACAAGGCGATCGGGTTGTCCCACGTGGGGCTCACGCTCTTCATCGCCATTTTACAGATGAGGGAACCGAGGCCTCGAGAAGTGAAGTGACTTGCCCAAGGTCACGGAGCCGATGAAGTGCAGAGCCGGGATTAGAACCCACGACCTCTGACTCCCAAGCCCGGGCCCTTTCCACTAAGCCACGCTGCTTTTCCTGTGAGCCCCAAGTGGGACAACCCGATGACCTTGTATCGACCCCAGTGCTTCCAACAGTGCCAGGCGCTGTGCTAAACTCTGTGGTGGATACAAGCGAATCAGGTTGGACACAGTCCCCATCCCACAGGTCGCTCGCGGTCTCAACCCCCGTTTTCCAGACGAGGAAACTGAGGCCCGGAGAATACTACTTCTAATGATAATGGCATCTGTTAAGCGCTTACTCTGTACCAAGCACTCTTCCAAACGCTGGGGTAGATCCAAGGTTATCAGGTTGTCTCGCGCGGGGCTCACGGTCTTAACTGAGGCCCAGAGAAACGAAGTGACTCGCCCGAGGTCACCCAGCAGGCAAGCGGAGGAGCCGGGATTAGAACCCACGACCTTCCGACTCCCAGGCCCGGGCTCTAGCCACTAGGTCAGGCCGCCTCTCATCAGTAACATCCCAGACCATCCTTCGTCGCTCCGTGGCCTCTAGCGCGGAGAAGCAGCGGGGCTCAGTGGAAAGAGCCCGGGCGTTGGAGTCCGAGGTCACGGGTTCGAATCCCGGCTCTGCCACTCGGCAGCTGTGGGACTACGGGCGAGTCACTTCACTTCTCTGGGCCTCAGTGACCTCATCTGGAAAATGGGGATGAAGACCGTGAGCCCCACGTGGGACAACCTGATGACCCTGTGTCTACCCCAGCGCTTAGAACAGTGCTTTGCACGTAGTAAGCCCCTTAACAAATACCAACATTAGTATTATTATTAGCCAGTGCCTCGCCAGCGTTTAGGACAGTGCTTGGCACGTCGTAAGCGCTTAACAGCTACCGGCATCATCGTCAACGTCTGCCGGCCTTTCCCCGACCTCTCCTCAGCCTCTCGTCAGTAAATCCTTAGTCTCTCCTTAGCCTCTCCCTGCCTAATAATAATAATAATAATAATAATAATAATAATGGCGTTTGTTAAGCGCTTACTATGTGCCGAGCACTGTTCTAAGCGTTTCATCTCGTCAACCTCTCCCCAGCCTTTCCCCGACCTCTCCTCAGCCTCTCATCGGTATCCGCCCAGCTCCTCCTTAAGTCTCTTTCTCCTTATTTATTCGTTCAGTCGTATTTATTGAGCGCTTCCTGGGTGCAGAGCACTGTACTAAGCGCTTGGGAAAGTACAGTGAGACAATAAACAGTGACATTCCCTGCCCACAATGAGCTCACCATCTAGTAGGGGGGAGACAGACGTCAATGCAGGTAAATAAAGTCAGAGATATACACCTGCGTGGCTCAGCGGAAAGAGCACGGGCTTTGGAGTCAGAGGTCGTGGGTTCGAATCCCGGCTCTGCCACTTGTCAGCTGTGTGACTGTGGGCGAGTCACTTCGCTTCTCTGGGCCTCAGTGACCTCATCTGTAAAAAGGGGATGAAGACCGTGAGCCCCACGTGGGACAACCCGATTCCCCCGTGTCTACCCCAGCGCTCGGAACGGTGCTCGGCACATAGTAAGCGCTTAACAGATACCAACATTATTATGATTACCTAAGTGGTGTGGGGTTGGGATGGTGGGCGAAGGGAACGAGTCAGGGCGACGCAGAAAGGGGTGGGAAATGAAGAAAATAATAATAATGCTGATGTTTGTTAAGCATTTACTAGGTGCCACGTGGGACAACCCGATGACCCTGTATCTACCGCAGCGCTTAGAACAGTGCTCGGCACATAGTAAGCGCTTAACAGATACCAACATCATCATTATTATTATCATTATTGTTACTGATGAGAGGCTGGGGAGAGGTGGACGAGAGGTTAGCGAGAGGTCGATGAGGGGTTAAGGAAGTTGTGGTCTAATCCGACCGACGGTGACTCTCCCCCCCCTTCAAACCCTTGTTGAAGGCCCATCTCCTCCGAGAGGCCTTCCCTGACTAAGAAAGAGCCCGGGCCCGGGAGTCGGAGCCTCCCAGTTAATCCCCATTTTCCAGATGAGGTCACTGAGGCCCAGAGAAGTGAAATGACTTGCCCCCAGTCACACAGCTGGCAAGCGACAGAGCGGGGAATCGAACCCGTGACCTCTGACGACTCCCAAGCCCGGGCTCTTTCCACCGAGCCACGCTGCTTCCCCAAGACCAGAGAAGCAGGGGGGCCCAGTGGCTAGAGCCCGGGCCTGGGAGTCAGCAGGACCTGGGTTCTAATCCCGGCTCCGCACGCTCGTCTGCCGTGTGACCTCGGACGAGTCGTTTCGCTTCTCTCGGTTCCCTCGTGTGTAAAATGGGGATCGAGGGTGCGAGCCCGCTGCGGGACAGGGCCAGGGCCCAACCCCATTTGCTTGGATCCACCCTAGTGCTCAGTACGGGGTCCGGCACGTAGTAAGCGCTCAACGAATACCAACATCATCGTTACGAGTGTCACCCCAGCCGCTCCTTAGTCTCTCCCTAGTCTTCCCTATCGGATACCGGGCTGGGGAGCCAGAGGTCATGAGTTCGAATCCCGGCTCCGCCACTCGTCAGCTGTGTGACCGTGGGCGAGTCACTTCACGTCTCTGGGCCTCAGTTCCCTCATCTGTCAGATGGGGATTAACCGTGAGCCTCACGTGGGACAACCTGACCCTGTATCTCCCCCAGCGCTTAGAACGGTGCTCTGCACCTGGTAAGCGCTTAACAAATACCAACGTCATCATCATCATCATCCCGGGGTGGGAGGGAGAACGGGGCTCTCGTCCCCACGGCCCCGGTGAGGAAACTGAGGCCCCAAGCGTTCGGGTGACCCGGCCCGGACGGCCCAGCGGGCAGGGGCCGAGCCGGGACTGGAACCCAGGTCTCCTGACCTCCCCACCCCCTCCACGTGCCCCTGACTCCGGGCCAGTCACTTCCCTTCTCGGTGCCTCGGTGACCTCATCTGGAAAACGGGGATTAAGACTGGGAGCCCCACGGGGGACGACCTGATTCCCCCGTGTCTACGCCGGCGCTTAGAACGGCGCTCGGCACCTAGTGAGCGCTTAACAGATACCACCGTCACCGTTATCATTACAGCGTGCAAGAGCCACAGCCAGGAGGCCCAGGAGTACCTGGACGAGCTGAAGCTGGCCGTGGCCTGGAACAGGGTGGACATCGCCAAGTGCGAGATCTTCAACGGGGACGTGGAGTGGAAGGTGCCGGGGCCGGGGAGCGGGGGCGAGGGGGCCGCCCGGGGCCGCCGGGACGGAGGAGAGAGGGGGCGTCCCCGCGGGCCCGGCCTTCTCGGGCCCGGTCGGGGCGCGCGGCCGGAGCGCGGCCTTCCCTCCTGACCCCGGCCCGGCCCCCCGTGTCTCTCGGGCCTCAGTCGTGCGACCTGGAGGAGGTGCTGATGGACGCGCTGGTCAACGACAAGCCCGAGTTCGTGCGGCTCTTCGTGGACAACGGCGCCGACGTCCGCGACTTCCTGACCTACAGCCGCCTGCGGGACCTCTACCGCTCCGTCTCCCCCAAGACCCTCCTCTTCCACCTGCTGCGTCGCAAGCACGACGAGGCCCGGCGCGGACCCGGGCCCCTCGGCCCCGCCGCCGCCCACCCCGGCCCCGCGACCCCCGACCCCGGCCCCGCCGCCTTCTCCCTGCACGACGTGGCCCGCGTCCTCAAGGACTTCCTGCGCGACGCCAGCCGCGGCTTCTACCGGGACCGACGGACCCCCGGACCCCGGAGGGCCGTGAGTCCCCGTGGGCCCCTTGCGGGGACGGGGACGGTGCCCGACCCGATCGATAACCGTCGACGATGGTAACTGTGACATTTCTCAAGCGCTTACTGTGTGCCAGGCACCGGGCTAAGCCCTGGGGTGGATCCAAGCCGGTCGGGTCGGACCCAGTCCCCGTCCCCCGGGGGGCTCACCGTCTCCATCCCCATTTTCCAGATGAGGAACCGAGGCCCAGAGGAGCGAAGCGACTGGCTCAGGGTCACACGGCAGGCAGGTGGCGGAGCCCGGATTAGAACCCGTGACCTTCCGACTCCCAGGCCCGGGCCCTAGCCACTCTGCCTTATCTCCACCCCACCGCTCATTCATTCATTCGTTCGTTCGTTCGTATTTATTGAGCGCTTACTCTGTGCAGAGCACTGGACTAAGCGCTTGGAACGGACAGTTCGGCCGCGGATAGAGGCCGTCCCTGCCCGATGACGGGCTCGCAGTGAGAAGCAGCACGGTGGAGTGGATAGAGCAGGGGGCTGGGAGTCAGAAGGTCATTCGTTCACTCAACCGTCTTTACTGAGCGCTTATTACGTGCCGAGCACTGTACTAAGCGCTTGGAATGGACAGGTCGGCAACAGATAGAGACGATCCCCGCCCAACAACGGGCTCACAGTCGAAAAGGACGTGGCTTCTCATCCCGGGTCCGCCACTCGTCTGCTGTGTCACCTTGGGCAAGTCACTTCACTTCTCTGGGCCTCAGTTCCCTCCTCTGCAAAATGGGGATGGAGACTCCACGGGGGATGGAGACGGTGTCCATCTCAATTTGCCTATAATAATAATAATAATAATACTACCACTAATTTTGGTATTTGTCAAGTGCTTACTACGTGCCAGGCACTGTATTAAGCAGCGGGGTGGTTACAAGCAAATCGGGTCCGACACGGTCCCTGTCCCGCCTGGGTTCACGGTCTTAATCAGTCCTGTGTCCACCCCAGCACTGAGTACAGTGCCTGCTACGTAGTAAGCGCTTAACGAGCACTACGGTAATAATATCAAATCCCGGCTCGGCCGCTCGTCAGCTGTGTGACTTTGGGCGAGTCACTTCACTTCTCGGTGCCTCAGTTCCCTCATCTGGAAAATGGGGATTAAGACCGTGAGCCCCACGTGGGACAACCCGATTCCCCGGCGTCGGCCCCAGCGCCGAGAACAGTGCTCGGCACATAGCGAGCGCTTAACGGATACCAACATTATTAATAGTAATTAGAAGATGAAGCAGCGCGGCTCAGTGGAAAGAGCACGGGCTGGGGAGCCAGGGGTCATGGGTTCGAATCCCGGCTCTGCCACTCGTCAGCTGGGTGACCCGTGGGGCGAGTCACTTCACTTCTCTGGGCCTCAGTTCCCTCATCTGTCAAATGGGGATTAACCGTGAGCCTCACGTGGGACGACGCGATTCCCCTGTATCTCCCCCAGCGCTTAGAACAGTGCTCGGCACATAGTGAGCGCTTAACAGATACCAACGTTATTATGAAGCGGGATCGGGGCCCGGCACCAAGGAACGGGCACCGGCCGGCCCCGAGGCGGCCACCGCGGAGCGGGGTGGGCCCACGGGTGCCGCTCTGTCCCGCCAGGAGAAAATGGGGGCCAAGCAGCCGAGCGGACCCAGGCCCGACCTCGATATGAACCAGAAGAGCGGGAATCCATGGCGGGACCTCTTCCTCTGGGCCGTGCTCCAGAATCGGCACGAGATGGCCAACTACTTCTGGAACATGGTGAGCGGCCGCGGGCCCGGCGGCGGGGAGGAGAGCGGGGCGACGCTCCGGTCGCGAGGGTGGCGGCGAGTTCGGGGGTCTTTCCCCCGCCCCGGCCGACCCGCTGCCCGCCCTCCTCCACCCACCCCAGCCTGTCCCCGTCTTCCTCCCGTCCGCCTCCTGCTCTCCCCCGGTTTTTCCTCTCGTGGGCAGGGATTGTCTCTCTGTTGTCGAACTGTACTCCCCAAGCGCTTAGCACAGTGCTCCGCGCCCGGTAAGCGCTCAATAAATACGACGGAATGAATGAATGAATGAACGGAGGGCAGCTTGGCGATGGGGTTAACGATGGGCGATGGTGGTGGCGTTGATGTTGATGAGGGTGAGCGCCCTTCCTCCTCAAATCCGCCAGACATCGACCCTCCCCGCCTTCATAGCCTTACCCAAGGCCCGTCTCCTCCAGGAGGCCTTCCCAGATTACGCCCCGCTCTTCCTCATCTCCCCCTCCCTCCTGCGTCGCCCCGACTTCCTCCCTCTGCTCTTCCCCGCCCCAGCCCCACGCCGCTTATGTCCCTATCTCTCATTTAATTTGCTTGTATCTCCCTCTCCCCTCCTCTAGACTGTGAGCTCCCTGCGGGCAGGGAAGGTCACCGTTTACCGCTGCTTTTTTCCCCAACCGCTTAGTACAGTGCCCTGCAGACGGGAAGCGCTCAGTAAATGCGAGTGAGCGAAGGAAGGAGGGAATAGGGTGTGGATGGTGACACGGCCGTGTGCGGGATGATGAGGAGGGTGATGTGGCGGTGACGCGGTGGTGATGGTGGACGGAGGGACGGCGACGGCGACATCGGTAACGACAGTTGTGCTGGTGGGGGGGGGATGGTCCTCGGGACACCTCGGCAGTTCAGAGCAAGGAGAAAATCTTGGCAAACAATAATAATGATAATAAATTATGGTATTTGTTAAGCGCTAACTGTGTGCCAAGCACTATTCTAAGCGCCGGGGTAGAGCCGAGCTCATCAGGTTGTCCCACGTAGGGCTCGCGATCTTCATCCCCATTTTCCAGATGAGGGAACTGAGGCCCAGAGAAGTGAAGTGGCTTGCCCAAAGTCACGCAGCGGGCGAGCCGCAGCACCGGGATTAGAACCCCCGTCTTCAGGCTCCCAAGCCCGGGCTCTTTCCACTAAGCCTGCAGAGAGAGTGAGGGGCTTCTCAGACCCCACGATTCCGTTCATTCGTTCACTCCATCCTATTTAGTGAGCGCTTACTGGGTGCAGAGCGCTGGACTAAGCGCTTGGGAAGTACCATTCGGCAACAGACAAAGACAATCCCCGCCCAACGACGGGCTCAGAGTCTAGAAGGGGGGAGACGGACAACCAAACGAAACAAGGAGACGGGCATCGGCGGCATCAATATAAATAGATGGAATGATAGATGCACATTAATAAAATAAATAGAATAATAACAAATATGTAGATATATACACAAGTGCGGTGGGGGTGGGGGGGGGGGACGGGAGGGAGTGGGGGCGACGGGGAGGGGAGGAGGAGCGGAGGGAAAGGGAGGGTTCGGTCTGGGAAGGCTTCCCGGAGGAGGTGAGCTCTCGGTAGGGCTCTGAAGGGGGGAAGAGAGTGAGTTCGGCGGAGGTGAGGAGGGAGGGCGTTCCGGGCCAGAGGGAGGACGCGGGCCGGGGGGCGACGGCGGGACGGGCGAGGACGGGGGACCGTGAGGAGGCGGGCGGCGGAGGAGCGGAGCGGGCGGGCGGGATGGAGACTGTAAGCCCGTCACTGGGCAGGGATTGTCTCTGTCTGCTGCCGAACTGTCCATCCCAAGCGCTTAGAACAGTGCTCCGCACACAGTGAGCGCTCAATAAATACTACTGCAGGAATGAATGAATGAGAAGGAGAGAAGGGAGGGGAGGTAGGAGGGAGTGAGGGGATGGAGACCTTGGAAGCCGGGAGTGAGGAGTTTTTGATCTCTGGGTGGGGGGAGCATTTTTCCACAGGGTTGGGGGAGCGGGGTGGCGCCTCCCCCAGCCCCCAGGCCTCGCCCTAGGCCGTCCATCCCCCCGAGCGGGCGTCTCCGCCGTGTCGCAGGGGCAGGAGGGGGTGGCCGCCGCCTTGGCGGCCTGCAAGATCCTCAAGGAGATGGCCCGGCTGGAGACGGAGGCCGAGGCCGCCCGCGGCATGAAGGAGGCCAACTACGAGCAGCTGGCGCTGGGTGAGTCCCCCGCCCTGCTTCGGGCACCGCGGGCAATCAACCCATCGATCGGTCACATTTACTGAGCGCTCCACTGTGGCTCAGTGGAAGGAGCACGCGCTTGGGAGTCGGAGGTCATGGGATCGAATCCCGGCTCGGCCGCCGGCCAGCTGCGTGACTCTGGACAGGTGCCTCGGTGACCTCGTCTGGAAAATGGGGATTTAAGACCGGGAGCCCCACGGGGGACAACCTGATTCCCCCGTGTCTACCCCAGTGTTTAGAACAGTGCTCGGCACATAGTGAGCGCTGAACAAACACCAACGTTATTATTACTAAGCCCTTGAGTACAGTAGAACGATAAACAGATACATTGCGTGGCTCAGCGGAAAGAGCCCGGGCTTGGGAGCCAGAGGTCGTGGGTTCGAATCGCAGCTCTGCCGCTTGGCAGCTGGGTGACTGTGGGCAAGTCACTTCCCTTCTCTGGGCCTCAGTTTCCCTCATCTGTAAAATGGGGATGAAGACTGGGAGCCTCACGTGGGACAACCCGATGACCCAGTATCTCCCCCAGCGCTGAGAACGGTGCTCTGCGCATAGTGAGCGCTTAACAGATACCATCATTATTATTTATTATTATGAGCGATCGATCCAGGAAATGAGGAATTGCTTGGCTTCTCTGCCCCGAGCAGGAGCAGGCGGGTGAAGACCCGCAGATCGTCGGGAGATTTCAATCCCCAGGTTGCCCGTTGGAAGACTACTTGTTTTGTTGGGCAGGGAGGGTCTCTATCTGTTGCCCAGTCGTATTTGGTATTTTCGGTATCCGTTAAGCGCTTACTCTGGGCGGAGCACTGTTCTGAGCCCTGGGGGAGATACAGGGTCATCAGGTCGTCCCCCGGGAGCCTCCCGGTCTTCATCCCCATTTGACAGACGGGGGCACTGAGGCCCAGAGAAGTGACTTGCCCGCCGTCACCCGGCTGACAAGCGGCGCAGCCGGGATTCGAACCCACGACCTCTGACTCCCAAGCCCGGGCTCTCTCCACTGAGCCGCGCGGCTTCCCTATCATCTTTTGAACTTAGAGAGAGCGGAAGGCCACCTCCCTCCCGCCCGCCCGCCCGCCCGCCCACATCCCCCCACACCACGGTCCCTCCCCGACAAAGCCCGACAATCGTCCATCCCCAGCGCTTAGTCCAGCGCTCCGCACGTAGTAAGCGCTCGATAAGTCCGATCGAATGAATGACAGACCTCTTCACCGAGTGCTACGGCAACAGCGAGGAGTGGGCCTTCGCCCTGCTGGTGCGCAGGAACCGCGACTGGAGCAAGACCACGTGCCTGCACCTGGCCGCCGAGGCCGACACCAAGGCCTTCTTCGCCCACGAGGGCGTCCAGGTCAGCGCCCCGGGACCCCCGGTCCCTCCCCTCGCCCCCCTCCTACTCGTGACCCCCACTCCGGACAACCTGATGACCTCGTATCCCCCCGGCCGCAGCGCTCAGAACAGTCCTGGGCACATAGTAGGTGCTTCACAGGGCATTATTCACTCATTCATTCATTCGATAGTATTTATTGAGCGCTTACTCGGTGCAGAGCACCGGACTGAGCGCTTGGAATGGACAGTTCGGCCACAGATAGAGGCCGTCCCTGCCCATCGACGGGCTCACGGTCTAATCGAGAAGCAGCGTGGCTCAGTGGCAAGAGGCCGGGCTCGGGAGCCAGAGGCCGTGGGTTCTAATCCCGCCTCCGCCACTTGGCAGCGGGGTGACTTTGGCCAAGTCACTTCCCTTCTCTGGGCCTCAGATCCCTCATCTGTAAAATGGGGATTAAAACTGCCAGCCCCACGTGGGACAACCTGATCACCTTGTATCCCCCAGCGCTTAGAACAGCGCTCGGCACGTAGTGAGCGCTTAACAGATACCGCCATTTATTTATTTCATTTATTTTATTCTAATCCCGCCTCCGCCACTTGGCAGCTGGGTGACTTTGGCCAAGTCACTTCCCTTCTCTGGGCCTCAGATCCCTCATCTGGAAATTGGGGATGAAGACTGTGAGCCCCATGTGGGACGACCTCATTACCTTGTACCGACGCCCCCCCGCCAGCGCTTAGAACAGTGCTTCGCACGAACTAAGCGCTTAACAAATGCCATCATTATGACAGTTAGTCTCCGGGCCTCAGCGACCCCATCCGTCAAATGGGGATGAAGCCCGTGAGCCCCACGGGGGACGACCCGATGACCTCGTATCTCCCCCGGCGCTTCGAACGGTGCTCCGCACATAGTAAGCGCTTCACAGATACCGTCGTCGAGCAGCGAGGCTCAGGGGAAAGAGCCCGGGCTGGGGACTCGGAGGTCATGGGTTCAAATCCCGGCTCCGCCGCCTGTCAGCTGTGCGTGACTTCGGGCAAGTCGCTTAAAACTCCTCTGCGCCTCAGTTCCCTCAACCGTAAAATGGGGGCGAAGCCCGGGAGCCCCACGGGGGACAACCCGATGACCCGGTATCTCCCCCGGCGCTTCGCACGGCGCTCGGCACCTAGTAAGCGCCTCACGGATGCCATCGTTATCATTATCATGGTTATTCTTCTTACCTCTCCTCCTCCAGCCCGGCCCGCACGCTCCGCCCCTCTAATGCCAACCCGTCCCCGACCCCTCGCCCCCCCCCGTCCGGCCTCAGGCCCGGATCGCCCTCCCCCCTCCAATCCCGCCGACGATGACTCTCCCCCCCCTTCGAAGGCTTATTGCGGGCCCGTCTCCTCCCAGAAGCCTTCCCCGATCGCGCCCTCTTCTCCCCCTCCCTCCCGTGCCCCTCTTACCTCCTCCCGCAACCCCCTTGCCGCCATCGGCAGATCTCTCTAATTCATCTCTTTATTTCCACCGAGGTCCGTCTCCCCCCTCTAGACCGCGGGGCGCAGGGAAAACGTTGTCTGTCGGTCGAGCGTCCTTCTCCCAAGCGCTTCGCGCAGCGCCTCGCACACGGTCGGGGCTCGGTAGAGGCGACCCCAACGAGTCGTTCCTCCTCTTCGCAGGCTTTCCTGACCAAAATCTGGTGGGGGGACATGGCCACCAGCACCCCCATCCTCAGCCTGCTCTGCGCCTTCACCTGCCCCGCTCTCATCTACACCAACCTCATCGCCTTCAGGTGGGCCGGGGGTGGGCCGGGGGTGGGCCGGGGGTCGGCCCAGGGAGGGGCGGCCAAGGGCTGGGAAGGGCAGTAATATCAATAAGAAGAAGAAGAAGAAGAAGAATTGTGCTTTTGCTAAGCACTTACTACGCAGCAGCGCGGCCCAGTGGAAAGAGCCCGGGCTTGGGAGTCAGAGATCATGGGTTGGAATCCCGGCCGGGCCGCTTGTCAGCCGTGTGACCGTGGGCGAGTCACTTCGCTCCGCTGGGCCTCAGCGACCTCATCCGTCAAATGGGGATGAAGACCGCGAGCCCCACG
Organism: Ornithorhynchus anatinus; assembly: GCF_004115215.2. Lineage (NCBI taxonomy): Eukaryota > Metazoa > Chordata > Mammalia > Monotremata > Ornithorhynchidae > Ornithorhynchus > Ornithorhynchus anatinus. The sequence continues at coordinate 1,498,682 of NC_041730.1, forward strand.
TGGGACGACCTGATTCCCCTGTGTCTACCCCCCGGCGCTTAGAACAGTGCTCGGCGCAGAGTAAGCGCTTAACAAATACCGACATCATCATTATTATCACTACTACTTACAGTGCCCGGTATTCATTCGTTCAATAGTATTTAGTAAGCGCTCAATAAGTGCCGTTGAATGAATGAATGAACACCGGGCACTGTACTAAGCGCTGGGGTGGACACTAATAGGTTGGACACAGTCCCTGTCCCACGTGGGGCTGACGTGGGGTCGGTTGAGCACTCACTAGGTGCCGAGCACTGCGCTGAGCGCTGGGGAAGGTCACACAGCGGACAAGCGGCGGAGCCGGGACTTGAACCCAGGTCCTTCTGACTCCCCGGTCCCCGCTCTATCCACTAGGCCGCAAGGTGCCTCAGTTCCCTCATCTGTAAGATGGGGATTAAGACCGTGAGCCCCACGTGGGACGACCCGATTCCCCTGTGTCTACCCCAGCGCTTAGAACAGTGCTCGGCACATAGTAAGCGCTTAACAGATACCAACATTATTATTAAGGCTGCGGGGGATGCGTCTGCTAGTTCCGCCGCTCCCGAGCGCTGAGGACGGTGCTCTGCACATAGTCAGCGCACAGTGAATCTCCCCCTCTAGACTGTAATAATAATGTCGGTATTCGTTAAGCGCTTACTATGTGCCGAGCACTGTTCTAAGCGCTGGGGGAGATACAGCGTCATCAGGTCCCATGCGGGGCTCACAGTCTTCATCCCCATTTTCCAGATGAGGGAACTGAGGCCCAGAGCAGTGAAGTGACTTGCCCGAAGTCACCCAGCTGCCAAGCGGCCGAGCCGGGATTAGAACCCATGACCTCTGACTCCTAAGCCCGGGCTCCGTCCACTGAGCCACGCTACTGTAAGCTTGTCGTGGGCGGAGAACGGGTCTGTTTATTCTCAAATCGTCCTCTCCCAAGCGCTCAGTACAGTCCTCTGCACACAGGAAGTTCTCAATAAATACGGCTGATCGACCGATCGATACTGCTGATGGATTGATTGATTGGGGCGTGGGGGGGGGGGGGGCCGGGTGAGGAGGGTTGGGGAGACGGGGGCGGATCTCGCGCCTGCGCTGTGCTTGTCTGTGCCTCAGTTTCCTCATCTGTAAAATGCCATTCCAACGCCCCTTCTCCCTCCAATTTAGACCCTGAGCCCCAAGTGGGACAAGGACAGCGTGTGACCCGATTACCTTAGGTCGACCCCAGCGCTTAGCACAACGCCTGGCACCTAGAAGTGCTTGAGAAGCAGCGTGGCTTAGTGGAGAGAGCCGGGGCCGGGGAGTCAGGGGTCGTGGGTTCTAATGCCGGCTCTGCCGCCTGTCCGCCGTGTGACCTCGCGTAAACCGCTTCACTTCTCTGGGCCCCAGTGACCTCATCTGTCAAATGGGGATGAAGACCGGGAGCCCCACGTGGGACCACCTGATCGCCTTGGATCTACCGCAGTGTTCGGAACAGCGCTTGGCACATAGTAAGCGCTTTAACAGAAACGGAAGCAGCGTGGCTCAGTGGAAAGAGCCCGGGCTTAGGAGTCAGAGATCATGGGTTCGAATCCCAGCTCCTCCACCTGTCAGCTGTGTGACTTTGGGCAAGTCACTTCACTGGGCCTCAGTTCCCTCATCTGTAAAATGGGGATGAAGACTGCCCCACGTGGGACAAACTGATCACCTTGTATCCCCCCCCCCCCCCGGTGCTAAGAGCAGTGTTTTGCACATAGTAAGCGCTTAACAAATCCCATCATCATCATCATCATCATCATTAATAAATGCAATTGAACGAATGAATGGGGACATAAGCGGGGTGCGGGCCTGGGAAGGGGGATGAATGAAGGGAGCGAGGCAAGGTGACGCGGAAGGGAGGGGGAGAAGAGGAAAGGAGGGCGCGGTCAGGGAGGGCCTCCTGGAGGAGGTGGGCCTGCAATAAGGCTTTGAAGTCGGGGGGAGAGCCAGGACACTTCACTTCTCTGGGCCTCAGTTCCCTCATCTGGAAAATGGGGATGAAGACCGTGAGCCCCACGTGGGACGACCCGATTCCCCTGTGACTACCCCAGCGCTTAGAACAGTGCTCGGCACCTAGTAAGCGCTTAACAGATAGCAACGTTATTATTATTGGGACTAGAACCCAGGTTCCCTGACTCCCAGCCCCACGCTCTGGGCACCGGCCGTGCTGCCCGATGGTGGCCAGAATGGTGCAGGGAAACCCTGTTCATTTAATAAGAATAACAACAACGACGTTGGTATTTGTCAAGCGCTCACTATGTGCCGAGCACCGTCCTAAGCGCTGGGGGCGATGCGGGGTCATCGGGTCGTCCCCCGTGGGGCTCCCAGGCTTCATCCCCATTTGACAGATGAGGGAACTGAGGCACCGAGAAGCGAAGCGACGCGCCCAGAGTCACACAGCCGACAGGTGGCGGAGGCGGGATCAGAGAAGCAACGCGGCGGAGTGGACAGACCCCGGGCCTGGGAGTCGGGAGGTCACGGGTTCGAATCCCGGCTCTGCCACCTGTCCGCTGTGTGACCTTGGCCGGGTCATTTCACTTCTCTGGGCTTCAGTTCCCTCATCTGTAGGATGGGGATTAAGACTGTGAGTCCCATAATAATAATGATGGCATTTATTAAGCGCTGACTGTGTGCCAAGCCCCGTTCTGTGCGCCGGGGTAGTTACAGGGTGATCAGGTGGTCCCACGTGGGGCTCACGCTTTTAATCCCCATTTTCCAGATGAGGTCCCTGAGGCCCAGAGAAGTGAAGTGGGTCGCCCAAGGTCACACAGCAGACAAGTGGAGGAGCTGGGATTAGAACCCACGTCCTCTGGCTCCCAAGCCCGTGGCCTTTCCTCTGAGCCTCGCCGGGACCGCGAACGTGTGCCACCCGATTTGCCTGTATCCATCCCAGCGCTTAGCACGGCGCCTGGCACATAGTAAGCGCTTAACAAATACCACAGTTATCATCGTCATCATTAAGGAAGCGATACTAGGCTCCGGAGCGGGCAGGGACCCGCCCGGAGCAGGGCAGAGATAAACCCAGTGAGGGCAGGGATGGTCTCTCGTTACTGCTGAATTGTAAAAAAAAAAAAAAAAAAAAATGTTGGTATTTGTTAAGCGCTTCCTATGTGCCGAGCACTGTTCTAAGCGCTGGGGTAGACATAGGGGAATCAGGTCGTCCCACGTGGGGCTCACGGTCTTAATCCCCATTTTACAGATGAGGGAACTGAGGCCCAGAGAAGTGAAGTGACTCGCCCACGGTCACACAGCCGACAAGTGGCAGAGCTGGGATTCGAACTCATGAGCCCTGACTCCAAAGCCCGTGCTCTTTCCACTGAGCCGTACTTTCCAAGTGCTTAGTACAGCGTTCCGCACCCAGTAAGCGCTCGACGAATACGATCGAACCAATGAAGGAGGGACCGCACGTGTGGGAAGCGGCACGGGCCCGGGAGTCCGAAGGTCATGGGTTCTAATCCCGGCCCCGCCCCTTGTCTGCTGGATGACCTCGGACGAGTCACTTCGCTTCTCCGGGCCTCGGTTCCCTCATCTGGAAGAAACGGGGACGGAGAGTGTGAGCCCCACGTGGGGCGGGGACCGTATCCAACCCGATGAACCTGTATCTACCCCAGCGCTTAGTACGATGCTCTGCACACGCTAAGCCGCTCAATAAATAGGAATGAATGAATGAACAGCGCTTGGCACCCAGTAAGCAATTAACAAGCACTATAATTAGTGTTTTCATTATTAATAACAACGCTGGTGTTTGTTAAGCGCTTACTAGGTGCAGAGCACCGTTCTGAGCGCTGGGGGAGATACGGGGTCGTCGGGTGGTCCCAGGTGAGGCTCGCAGATGAGGTCACCGAGGCACGGAGAAGTGACGCGACTCGCCCGCAGTCACCCAGCTGACGAGCGGCGCGGCCGGGATTCGAACCCGTGACCTCGGACTCCCCAGCCCGGGCTCTCGCCACCGAGCCGCGCCGCTTCTTTGGTGGACAGAGCCCAGACCTGGTCCCGTAACCCCCCCCGAGCCGAGGTCGGCCACTCCGGCCCCCGGCCCGCCGGCTCTCCCGGGCCCCGGCCCCCGGTCCCGCCTGGATCCCCTAGACCGTCGGCTCATCGTGGGCGGGGAACGCGCTCCCGGTTCCATCGTCCTCTCCCCAGCGCTTAGTGCAGTGCCCCGCACAGAGGAAGCGCTCAATAAATACCATCACCGACCGACTGACTCTCCTCTCCCCCCGCCGCAGCGAGGAAACGTCCGTGACAAATGGACCGGAGGCGTCCGGGGACCCCGACGGCCCCGACGGCGAGAAGACCTGGCTGTTCCGACCCGCGGGCCCGAGGTAGCGACCTCTTGACCCCGGGGGCTCCGAGAGACGCCGTCCGCCGGTCCGTCCGTCAAGGGATCGGCGGCCCGGCCTCGGTGGGGGCCGGGCCGGGCGTCGTCCGGGGGGGGGGGGGGGCTCCCGCTTCCCGATCCGGGGACCCGGCGGGAAGGAGGAGGGCGGCCCGCCCCGAGGACGGGTGTCCCCCGACGGTCTCTCTCCGGTCCCGGCGCAGGGACGACGAGGCGGCGGCGGAGGATTCGGGGGTCCCCGGCCGGCGGGGCTTTGGCCCGGCGGTTTGCGGGCGCTGGAGGCAGTTCTGGGGGGCCCCCGTGACGGTGTTCCTGGGCAACGTCGTCATGTACTTCGCCTTCCTCTTCCTGTTCGCCTACGTCCTCCTGGCGGACTTTCGGCCGCCGCCGCCCGAGGGCCCGTCGGGCCCCGAGCTCACCCTCTACTGCTGGGTCTTCACGCTGGTCCTGGAGGAGATCCGGCAGGTCAGGCCGGGACGGCGGACGGACCGACCCACCCACCGCCCCCAGATCCGCCCCGAGACATCTCTCCGGAGAGACCGGCCCGGAGAGAGACCCTCCCGGAGAGATCTTTCCGGAGCGACCTTTCCGGAGATTGCCTTCCCGGAGAGACTTGCCCAGAGAGACCTTTCCGGAGAGACCCGCCCAGAGAGGCCCAGGCAGAGAGACGGACCGTCTTAGAGAGGCCTACGCAGGGAGACCCGCTCCGCTCGGAGAGACCCGCCCAGGGTGACCCACCTAGAGGGACCTTTCCAGAGAGACCCGCCCAGGGTGTCTCACCCAGAGAGATCCTCCCAGAGAGACCCTCCCAGAGAGACTTGCCCAGAGAGACCTTTCCGGAGAGACCCTCCCGGAGAGACCCGCCCGGAGAGACCCGCCCAGAGAGGCTCAGGCAGAGAGACCGTCTTAGAGAGGCCTACCCAGGGAGACCCGCTCCATTCGGAGAGACCCGCCCAGGGTGACCCACCCAGAGACCTTCCCAGAGAGACCCTCCCAGAGAGACTTGCCCAGAGACACCTTTCCAGAGACACCCTCCCAGAGAGACCTTTCCAGAGAGACCCTCCCAGAGAGACCATCTTAGAGAAAACACACCCAGGGAGACGTGCTCCACTCAGAGAGACCCGCCCAGGGTGACCCACCCAGAGACACCTTTCCAGAGAGACCCAGGCAGAGTGACCGTCTTAGAGGGACCCACCCGGGGAGACCCGTTCCACTCAGAGGGACCCACCCGGGGTGTCCCAACCAGAGAGACCCTCCCAGAGAGACCCAGCCAGAGACACCGTTTTAGAGAGACCCACTCAGAGAGACCGGCCCAGGGTGACCCACCCAGGGAGACCCTCCCAGAGACACCTGCCCAATGAGAACTTTCCAGAGTGACCCACCTGGACACCCACCCAGAGAGACCCACCCAGAGTCACCTGCCCAAAGAGACCTTTCCAGAGTGACCCACGAGGAGACCCACCCAGAGAGACATTTACGGAGAGACCCAGCCAGAGATACCTGTCCAGAGAAACCCACCCAGAGAGACCCGCCCAGAGAGACCCGCCCCACTGAGAGACCCTCTCAGAGACACCCGCCCAGAGAGACCCCACTCGATCCGACCCACCCGGAGAGACCCGCCCCACTGAGAGACCCTCTCAGAGACACCCGCCCAGAGAGACCCCACTCGATCCGACCCTCCCAGAGTGACCCAGCCCAGCAGGGCACCGGACCCTGATGGCTCCATCGGCCGCCCCTAGGTCAGCAGGTCAACCCACCCCGCCTCAGCACCGCGGGGTCGTGCCGGGCGGAGCGGCCCCGGGGTCGGCCGGCCTCCCGACCTCCCCGTCCCCTCCGCAGGGCTTCTTCACTGACCGGGACGGCAGCCTGGGGAAGATGTTCGGACTTTACGTGGAAGACAACTGGAACAAGTGTGACTTGGTGGCCCTCTTCCTCTTCATCCTGGGCATCTCCTGCAGGTTCCGTGCCGGGGCTGGGGCCGAGGGGAGACCCGGGGCCGGGGAAGAGCTGGAGGCCGGGGAGACAGCGGGCCCGGGGGCAACGGGGGATGTGGCGGAGCAGGAGGAGACCGAGGCCTTGGAAACGATGGAGATGATAATAGAAATGATAGTATTTGTTAAGCACTTACTATGTGCCAAGAGATGGAGGGAGACAGAGACCTCAGAGATGGCGGAGCCTGGGGGAGACGGGGGCACTAGGGAGACGGCAGAGACAAGGGTGAGACGGGGGCTGAGGAGACGGCGGAGCTGGGTGGGAAGATGGCAGAGACAGGGAGATGGGGAGACGGGGGCCTGGGGCCGGGGACTGAGGATCCCGGAGACTATGGGGAAAGGATAATAATAATGTTGGTATTTGTTAAGCGCTTACTACGTGCAGAGCGCCGTTCTAAGCGCTGGGGAAGATACAGGGTCATCGGGTCGTCCCACGTGAGGCCCACAGTTAATCCCCATTTGACAGATGAGGTCCCCGAGGCCCAGATAAGTGAAGTGACTTGCCCGCGGTCACAGAGCTGACAAGAGGCAGGGCCGGGATTCGAATCCATGACCTCCGACTCCCCAGCCCGTGGTCTTTCCACCGAGCCGCGCTCCTTCTCACGTTCAGACCGTGAGCCCGTCACTGGGCACGGATTGTCTCCCTCTGTGGCCCAACTGTCCATTCCAAGCGCTGAGTACGGTGCTCTGCACACGGCAAGCGCTCAATAATATACGACTGAATGTTGAATATTCCGCTTTTCGGCCGGGTGACCTGGGGCAAGTCATTTCATGCTCTGTGCCTCAGTCACTTCATCTGGAAAATGGGGATTACAACCGGGAGCCCCGCGTGGGACGGAGACTGCATCCGACCCGATCGTCTTGTACCTACCCCAGCGCTTAGTACAGGGCCTGGCATATAATAAGCGCTTAACAAATACCACGATTATTATTTTGATGATAATGACAGATAAGAGAGTGCGTGCCTATCCCCTGGGACGATCCCCCTCCCCCCCATTCACACACCCCTTAGCTTTGCCCCAACTGGGGTCAACTGATGGGCCCCAGGCTGGGTCCCCCCCTCCCCTCTCTCCCCCCGGACAAGTCACACTTCATTTCTCTGGGCCTCAGTGAGCTCACCTGTAAAATGGGGATGAAGACTGTGAGCCCCACGTGGGACAACTTTTTTGGGGGGGGGGGATTTGTTAATCGCTTACTATGTGCCAAGCACTGTTCTAAGCGCTGGGGGAGATTTAAAGAAATGAGGTTGTCCCCCGTGGGGCTCTCGGTCTTAATCCCCATTTTCCAGGTGAGGTCACTGAGGCACGGGAAAGTGAAGCGACTTGCCCAAAGTCACGCACGGATAAGTGGCAGAGTGGGGATGAGAACCCATGACCTCTGACTCCAAACCTGTGTTCTCTCCACTAAACGGCGCTGCCTCTCAATGCTTCTTGAAGAACTAGTATCTCCCCCAGTGCTTAGAACGGTGCTGGGCACATAGTAAGCGCTTAACAAATACCATTATTATTATTATTATTGAGAAGCAGCATGGCGTCACGGATAGAGCCCGGGCCCGGGAGTCAGAGGGTCATGGGTTCTAATCCCGGCTCTGCCACTTGTCTGCTGTGTGACCTTGGGCAAGTCACTTCACTTCTCTGGGCCTCAGGAACCTCATCTGTAAAATGGGGATGGAGACTGGGAGCCCCCTGTGGGACAGGGACTGTGTCCAACCCGATCTGCTCGTATCCACCGGAGCGCTAAGCAGCTCGGCTCACTGGAAAGAGCCCGGGCTTGGGAGTCAGAGATCATGGGTTCGAATCCCGGCTCTGCCACTTGTCAGCTGGGTGACTGTGGGCAAGTAATTCACTTCTCTGTGCCTCAGTGACCTCATCTGCCAAATGGGGATGAAGACCGGGAGCCTCACGTGGGACAACCCGATTGCCCCGTATCTCCCCCAGCGCTTAGACCAGTGCTCTGCACATAGTGAGCGCTTAACAAATGCCAACATATTATTAAGCGCTTAACAAATACCATCATTATCATTATTAGTATTATTTTCCCTCTCCCCTCCTTCCTCTCTCTCCTCCCCTTCCTCCATCCCCCCTTCTTCCGCCTCTCTTCTCCTCCCCCGCTCCCCTCCGCCCCTCCGGTCACCCCCAGGATGGTGACATCGGGGTTCCAGGCGGGACGGACGATCCTGGCCATCGACTTCATGGTGTTCACGCTGAGGCTCATCCACATCTTCGCCATCCACAAGCAGCTGGGCCCCAAGATCATCATCGTGGAGCGCATGGTGAGGGCCCGCGCCCGTGCCCACCCTCGTCCCCCCGCCCTGCCCGCCGGGCCGAGCACCGACCCGAGCCCCGGGCCGAGCGCCGAGCAGGACGCCGAGCCGGGCGCCGGGCCGGGCGCCGCGCCGACCGCTGGGCCGGGCGCCGGACCGGGTTCCGGGCCGAGGGCCAGGCCCGGCACCGAGCCGAGCAACGGGCCGAGCGCCGAGCACTAAGACGGGCACTGGGCCGAGCACCGGTTAAGCATTGGATCGGGGACCCGGCCGAGTCAGAGAACAGTCCGATCGGATACGGTCCCCGTCCCCACGGGTCTCACGGTCTGAGCGAGCAGCGCCTAGGTCCATATCCGGGATTTTTTTCTTTCTATTACTATCTACTAATAGAGAAGCAGCATGCTCAGTGGGAAACGGCAGGGACGGTCTCTATCTGTTGCCAACTTGTTCATCCCAAGCGCTTAGTACAGTGCTCTGCACATAGTAAGCGCTCAATAAATACTACTGAATGAAAGAGCCCGGGCTTAGGAGGCGGGGGTCGTGGGTTCTGATCCCGGCTCCGCCACCTATCAGCTGTGTGACTATGGGCAAGTCATTTAACTTCTCGGTGCCTCGGTGACCTCATCTGGAAAATGGGGATGAAGACTGGGAGCCCTACGCGGGACAACCTGATTACCCTGAATCTACCCCAGTGCTTAGAACAGTGCTTGGCACGTATTAAGCATTTAACCAATACCAATGTTATTATTATTATTATCTGTCTCGCCCTTAGACTGGAAGCTCGTTGTGGGCAGGGAATGCGTCCGTTAGAGAAGCAGCGTGGCTCGGTGGAAAAAGCCCGGGCTCGGGAGTCAGAGGTCATGGGTTCGATTCCCGCCTCTCTGCCACTGGTCAGCTGGGTGGCTGTGGACAAGTCACTTCACTTCTCTGGGGACGAAGACTGTGAGCCTCACGTGGGGCAACCCGATGACCCTGTATCTCCCCCAGCGCTTAGAACAGTGCTCGGCACATAGTAAGCGCTTAACAAATACCAACGTCATTATTATTACAATATGTCGTCCTCTCCCGAGAGCTTAATAAAGTGCTCTGCACACAGTAAGTGCTCGCTGAATACGATCGACCGATCGATGGAGAAAGAAGAACAGATATCTCACTCTGTCAGATCACTCAGTGGTATCGACTGCACTCTCCCGAGCATTTTGTACAGTGCTTTGCGCACAGTAAGTGCTCAATAAATCCAACCGGATGAATGAATACAACAGAGTCGGTAGGACACGTTCCCTGCCCACGACGAGCTTAGAGGAGGGGAGCCCTGCGCTAAGCACTGGGGGGGGGGACGGCACGGTAGAGTCAGATGGGACGCTGTCCCCGCGGGGCCCGTTTTCTCAGCGGGAGGGAGAGCGGGGACCCTCTCCCCGATCCCGGCTCGGCCACTCGTCAGCTGCGTGACTCTGGGCAAGTCACTTCACTTCTCGGTGCCTCATCTGTAAAATGGGGATCAAGACCGTGAGCCCCACGTGGGACACCCTGATTCCCCGGCGCTTAGAACAGTGCTGGGCACATAGTAAGCGCTTAACCAATACCAACATTATCACAGATGAGGCCCAGAGAGGTCAAGCGACTTGTCCAAGGTCACACAGCAGGTGGAGGTCAGAGCTGGGACTAGAAGGCCTGGTTCCCAGCCCTGAGCTCCGTCCCCCGGGGCCGCTCTGCGATCCGAACCGGCCAGAACTCGTTGAGCAGGGTGGGAGTTGAGGGGCGAGGAGGGTGGGGGGTGGGGACACCCGGCCTCTCCCTCCGGTAGCCGAGCGAAAGGGCGGCGCTTGCCTTTGGCCGCCCAGACTCGGCCCGTTGGGCTCCAGCGCTGTCCTCCGACCAGCCCGGAGCCCCCCGCCCCCCCCGTGTCCAGCCCGGCCTCCTCGTCTCCCGGCAGATGAAGGACGTTTTCTTCTTCCTGTTCTTCCTGAGCGTCTGGCTCATCGCCTACGGCGTCACCATCCAGGCCCTGCTGCACCCCGACGACAGCCGCCTCGAGTGGATCTTCCGCCGCGTCCTCTACCGGCCCTACCTGCAGATCTTCGGACAGATCCCGCTGGACGAGATGGACGGTGAGAGCCGGAGGCCGTCGGGGGACGGAGACGCGGGCCCGGAACGGCAGAGACGCGGGCCCGGGGGATGGAGGGTGGGGGTCGTCCTGTACCGGTCCTCCCTGCACATCTTCGGACAGACCCCGCCGGACGAGACGGACGGTGAGAGCCGGGGGCCGCCGGGGTGTCTCTGGCGACAGACACACAGGTCCAGGTGACAGAGACACAGGCCTGGAGTGACAGAGATACAGACCTCGAGTGACAGAGATACGGGCCTAGAGGGGCAGAGACACAGGCTCGGGGTCGGGGGTTAGCGCTTTATAAGTGCCATTATCATCAGAGACAAGTTTATCACTACTGGCGTTATCTTCTAGCACTTGCATTCATTCAATCGTATTTATTGAGCGCTTAAGCCCGCAGCTTAACCCTCTTTTCCCCCCATCTCCCTCCGCTCCTCCCCCTCTCCCTTCCCATCCCCTCGGCACCGCACTCGTCCGCTCGACTGCGTATATTTTCATCACCCTATTTATTTTGTTAATGAATTGTACATCGCCCCGATTCTATTTAGTCGCCATCGTCTTTACGAGGCGTCCTTCCCCCCGACTCCATCTATCGCCATCGTTCCCGTCCGTCCGTCTCCCCCGATCGGACCGTGAGCCCGTCGAACGGCGGGGACCGTCCCTATCTGTTGCCGACTTGTTCGTTCCAAGCGCTCAGTCCAGTGCTCTGCACCTAGTAAGCGCTCAATAAATACCATTGAATGGATGCATGAATTACTGTGTGCAGAACACTGCACTGGGCGCTTGGAAAGTCCAATTCAGCAATAAAGAGAGACAGTCTAGACGGGGGGAGACAGTGAGCAAAACAAGTACAAAGGCATCAGTAGCATCGATATAAATAAGTAGAATTATAGATATATACACAGCAAAACAAGTAAACAGGCAAGGGAGCAGTGGTTGTCGGGTAGAGTTTCCTCTGCTAGTCTAGGCCAGCTCAACTTCAAGCAATAATGATAAGGTGGTATTTTTTGAGCGCTTAGTATGTGTCAAGCGCTGTTCTAAGTGCTGGAGTAGATGCAACCTAATCAGGTTAGTACAGTGACTGGCACAGAATAGGCGCTAAACAGATGCCATCGTTATTATTTTACAGCCCCTGACCCGCATGGGGCTCACGGTTTTCATTACCGCTTTTCAGATGAGGTCACTGAGGCCCAGAGAATGATAAGGTTGGCATTTGTTGGGCGCTTACTATGTGCAGAGCACTGTTCTGAGTGCTGGGGAAGATACAGGGTCATCGGGTCGGCCCACGTGAAGGCTCCCAGTTAATCCCCGTTTTACAGATGAGGGAACTGAGGCGCAGAGAAGTGAAGCGACTTGCCCCAGGTCACACAGCAGGCAAGTGGCGGGGTCGGGATTAGAGCTCACGTCCTCCGACTCCCAAGCCCGGGCTCTTCCCACTAAGCCACGCTGCTTCTCCCTGCTAGTATCACATGCCAATGTCCCCGATACCCCAGCTAATTCGGGCTCCGGCAACGTAGGGAAGAGGTATTCCGACGTGCCAGCCTCGAGTACACCACCTTACCGTTACGGGCTCTCGTTCTATCCCGGCTAGACTACCGTGTCGGCCTGCTCTCCGACCTCCCTTCCTCCTCTCTCGCCCCGCTCCGGTCTATTCTTCGCTCCGCCGCCCGGCTCATCGGGTCGTCCCACGTGAGGCTCGCGGTCTTCATCCCCATTTTCCAGATGAGGGAACCGAGGCACAGAGAAGTCAAGTGACGTGTCTAAGGTCACCCAGCTGACAAGTGGCAGAGCCGGGATTCGAACCCATGACCGCTGACTGCGAAGCCCGGGCTCTCGCCGCTGAGCCGCGCTGCTTCCCTTAAGGGAGGGGGACACATGCAAGCCTTGACCACTGGGCTTCCACAGCCCCCCTCCAAGCCGCTACCAGATTAATCCAGTGCCGCGTCCTCTCCCGGCTCGATTACCGCATCAGCCTCCTCGCCGACCTCCCTGCCTCCCGTTATCTCTCCCCGCTCCAGTCCATACTTCGCTCTGCCGCCCGGATCTTTTTTTCTGCAGCAACATTCGGGACCCGGCGCCCCGCTCCTCAAAACTGTCCCGTGGTGGCCCACCCGCCTCCGCGTCAGACAAAAACTCCTCACTCTGGGCTTCCAAGCCCCCCATCCCCCGGGCCCCTCCTACCTCGCCTCCCTTCTCTCGGAGAAGCAGCGCGGCTCAGCGGCAAGAGCCCGGGCTTTGGAGGCAGAGGTCATGGGCTCGGATCCCGGCTCTGCCACTTGGCAGCTGGGTGACTGTGGGCGAGTCACTTCGCTTCTCTGGGCCTCAGTTCCCTCCATATCCATATCTGGGCCTCCATATCACCTGTCTCGCCCCCATCCTGCCTCTGGCCTAGACGTCCTCCCTCTTCGTATCCGTCAGCCGTGCGACTGTGGGCGAGTCGCTTCACTTCTCTGTGCCTCGGTGACCCCATCTGTAAAATGGGGATGAAGACCGGGAGCCCCACGTGGGACAACCTGATTCCCCCGTATCTCCCCCAGCGCTTAGAACGGTGCTCGGCACGTAGTAAGCGCTTAACAGATACCAACGTTATTCTCTGTGCCTCAGTTCCCTCGTCTGTTAAATGGGGATCGAGACCGTGATCCTCCCGGGGGACAACCTGATGACCCCGGATCTCCCCCGGCGCTTAGAACGGTGCTCGGCCCGTAGTAAGCGCTTAACGGATACCAACATCATTATTATTATCCGTCGGCCGACTCCCCCTCTTCGAAGCCTTATCGCGGGCCCACCTCCTCCCGGAGGCCTTCCCTGACCGCGCCCTCCTTTCCTCTTCTCCCCCTCCCTTCTGCGTCGCCCGGACCCGCTCCCTTTCTTCCTCGACCCCCTCCCGGCCCCGCACCGCTTACGGCCACATCTCTCATTTATCCATCTATATCGACGTCCGCCTCCCCCCATCCGGTCATTCAGTCGTATCTATCGAACGGTACGAGGAGCGGCGTGGCCTAGTGGGAAGAGGCCGGGCTTGGGAGTCAGAGGTCACGGGTTCTAATGCCGCCCCCGCCACTTGTCTGCTGTGGGACCTCGGGCGAGTCGCTTCACTTCTCCGGGCCTCAGTTGCCTCATCTGTAAAACGGGGCTTGGGACCGCGAGCCCCACGTGGGACAACCCTGTACCTACCCCAGCGCTTAGAACGGCGCTCAACGAATACCATCGTCGTCAATGAGCGCTTACCGGATGCAAAGCGCCGTATCAAGCGCTTAGACCGTAAGCCTGTTGTGGGCAAGGGATGTGTCTTTTCGTTGTCGGATCGTCCTCTCCCAGGCGCTCAGTACAGCGCGCTGCACACAGTAAGCGCCCGGTAAGTACGACTGACTGACAGAGCGCGCTCCCCGCCCCCCGGGGACGGTCTTCCCCCAGTGGCTCGCATCAACTGCTCGTCCAACCCGCTGCTCCTGGCAAACTCTCCGTCCTGCCCCAACGACTACGCCAACTGGCTGGTCATTCTCCTGCTGGTCATCTTCCTGCTGGTCACCAACGTGCTGCTCATGAACCTCCTCATCGCCATGTTCAGGTCAGCGTCCGCGGCGGGCGCGAGGGGAGAGGCCGGGGCGGTGGATTATCCGCGCCGGGTCGTCGGGGGGGGGTGGGACGATCCTCCGGCGCGGAGGTCCGTGTGGTCGAGGCCGCCGCGCGGGCCCGACGGGGCGAAGACCCGCGCCCGGCCCGAGGTCCGGGAGCCAGGGGTCACGGCGCCGGCTGAGGGTCCGGCCCGCCGCTCCCCCCACCCCCGCCCGCAGCTACACCTTCCAGGTGGTGCAGGGCAACGCGGACATGTTCTGGAAGTTCCAGCGCTACAGCCTGATCGTGGAGTACCACGGCCGGCCCGCCCTCGCGCCCCCCTTCATCCTCATCAGCCACATCCGCCTCCTGCTCAAACGCGCCTCGCACCAGGTGGAGCACAAGCGGGAGCATCTGGGTGAGGGGCCGGGGAGGCTGTCGGGGTGGAGGCCGGACACGGGAGGAGGCTGGCCGAGGACGGACCGGGGTGGGGAAACGTGCGGGGAGGCCTGAGGGAGGTCACGGGGGGGGGGGGGGCACGGGGAGGCAGGCCGAGGGGAGGCCGGGGGAAGCCAGAGGGAGGCCAGGGAGGGGCCGGAGGAAGACAGGCTAAGGGGAGGCCGAGGGGGAGCCGGGGGGAGGCCGGGGAGAGGCCGGGAAAGGCAGGCCGAGGGGGAGCCGGGGGAGGCCACGGGGAGGCCGGGGACAGCGTGGAGGAAGGAAGGCCGAGGAGACGCCGAGGGAAACCGGGGGAGGCCGGGGGAAGGTAGGTCAAGGGGAGGCCGAGGGGGAGCCGGGGAGGGGTCGGGGGGCAGCGGGCCGGGGGGGTCGGGGAGGCCGGGGGAGGCCGGCGAGAGGCCGGGGGGAAGGCCGGGGAGAGGCGGGCCAAGGGGAGGCCGAGAGGAAGTCGGGGGGAGGCCGGGGAGACACCGGGGAGGGGCAACTCGGGGAAAGCCGGGGGAGGCCAGGGAGAGGCTGGAGGGAGGTGGAGCTGAGGGAGGCCGGGGTAAGCCAGCCGGAGGCCAGGAGAGGCCGGGGGCGGGCGGGCGGGCAGACCCGGGGGAGGCTGCAGGGGGAGGCCGGGCCGCGGGCCACATCCCTCCCCTCCTTCCCGGCCCTGCCACGAGCCACCTCTTCCGGGAAGCCTTCCCCACTTGCGGTCCCTCTCATTCCCGTGGACGACGATCGTGGCGTTTCCTTGCCGACGGCATCGCCTCGGGGCTCACTCTGTGCCGGGCGCCGGGCTGCGCGCCGAGGCAGACGCGAGACGATCCGAGCACCGTGCTAAGCGCTGGGGCGGATCCAGGCCCATCGGGTTGGACCCAGTCCCCGTCCCCCTGGGGGCTCACGGTCCCCACCCCCATTTTCCGGAGGAGTTAACCGAGACCCAGAGAAGTGAAGTGACTCGCCCAAGGCCACGCGGCAGACGAGGGGCGGAGCCGGGATCGGAACCCATGACCTTCTGACTCGCAGGCCCGTGCTCCGTGCGCACCATGCTGCTCCTTGATAACCTGTAGCTACCCCAGCACTTAGAACGGTGTTTAGCACAGAGTAAGCGCTTAAGACCATTATTATTATTATTATTATTATGGTGCTCTGCCTGCAGCAAGTGGCCAGTACAGCGCTCGCCGCACCATAAGCACTCGGTATACATACGTATATATATATATATAGGTATTTGTTAAGCGCTTACTATGTGCAGAGCACTGTTCTAAGCCCTGGGGGAGATACAGGGTCATCAGGTGGTCCCACGTGGGAAATCACAGTTTTCATCCCCATTTTACAGATGAGGGAACTGAGGCACAGAGAAGCGAGGTGACTTGCCCACGGTCACCCAGCTGCCAGGTGGCAGAGCGGGGATTCGAACCCACGACCCCTGACTCCAAAGCCCGGGCTCTTTCCACTGAGCCACGCTGCAGTAGTAAGAATAATCATCATCATCATCATCACGGTATTTGTTAAGCGCTTACTACGTGGCAGGCACTGTTCTAAGCGCTGGGGTGGCTCCAAGCAAATCGGTTTGGTCCCAGTCCCTGTTCCACGTGGGGCTCACGGTCTCCGTCCCCGTTTTCCAGATGAGGTCACCGAGGCCCAGCGAAGCGAAATGACTTGCCCGAGGTCACACAGCAGACCGGCAGCGGAGTCGGGATTAGAACCCACCACCTTCCGACTCCCAGGTCCTTACTCTATCCACTACGCCGCCCAGTACGGTGCTCTCCACCGGTAGTCATAATGCTTAGTACGGTGCCCGGCGCATAGTAAACGCTCAACAAATACAATCGAATGAACGACTAAATAATCATTATGATCTTGGTATTCGTTAAGCACTTACACTGTTCTCAGCGCTGGGGTAGACACGGGGTGAACGGGTCGTCCCACGTGGGGTTCACGGTCTTCATCCCATTTGACAGATGAGGTCACCGGGGCCCAGGGAAGTGGAGTGACCCGCCCGAGGTCACACAGCCGACGGGCGGCGGAGCCGGGGTTAGAACCCGCGACCTCGGACTCCCAAGCCCGGCCTCTTGCCACCGAGCCACGCTGCTTGACGAGGAGGGCATCTGTTAAGCGCGTCCTCCGTGCCGAGCACTCTTCGAAGCGCCGGTGGAGGATGCGAGGTGACGAGGCGGGGCTGGTCACCCGGTACCGTCTCGGCCACTTGTCTGAGTGACCTCGGGCCGCAGAGTAAGAGCCGAATCCTCCCCCGATTAGACTGTGAAGGGCAGGGCCTGTCTCTGTGCCGACCTGTCCATTCCAAAGAGCCCGGGCTTTGGAGTCAGAGGTCACGGGTTCGCATCCCGGCTCCGCCCCTCGTCAGCTGCGGGACCGTCGGCGAGTCGCTTCACTCCTCGGGGCCTCAGTTCCCTCATCTGTAAAACGGGGATTAACTGGGAGCCTCACGTGGGACGACCCGATGACCCCGGATCTCCCCCAGCGCTTTGAACATACGTGGCTCGGTGGAAAGAGCCCGGGCTTTGGAGTCAGAGGTCACGGGTTCGCATCCCGGCTCCGCCCCTCGTCAGCTGCGGGACCGTGGGCGAGTCGCTTCGCTTCTCTGGGCCTCGGTGACCTCCCCTATAAAATGGGGATGAAGACTGGGAGCCCCACGTATCCCCGTATCTACCCAGCGCTTAGAACGGTGCTCCGCACGGAGGAAGCGCTTAACGAATACCAGCGTTATTAAGCACTTAAGGAACGCCGACATTATTAGTAAGCGCTCGATAAATGCCATCGGATGAACGACAGTAGGGCCCCCCTCCCGCCCGCGGGGAGACGGCGTCTCGCCCCCGCCCCTGCGTCCCGGGGTCTCCGAGGGACCCCCGCCCCCGTGGGGCCGGACGGCCATTCCGCGCCCCCTCCCCGCAGCGCGAGATCTCCCGGAGGGGCTGGAGCAGAGGATCATCACCTGGGAGACGGTGCAGAAGGAGACCCTGTTGGCCCGGCTGGAGAAGACGAAGACGGAGAGCAGCCGGGAGGTCCTCAGGAAAATCTCCCACAGGTAGGACGCCCGCACGGCCTTTCCCGGGGGGTGGGGGTCACCGGCCTCCCGGCCGTCGGCGGCCCGGCCCTCGGGGGTGCGCGGGCGTCGGGGATCCGCGGCCTGATCCATCGAGGCCTAGGTCTCCCGGGGGTGGCCGGGGGCGAGCGGGTCCGTCAGCGGCCTTGTCGCCCGCAGAGTGGAGCTGATCGCCAAGTACCTGAACGGGCCGCGGGAGCGGGACGGAGGCTTCGGGCCTCCGGGACCCCAGGTGAGGACCCGGACCCCCCACCCGGGGCTCCGCCCGGTGGGTCCCCGGACAGAGGGTTCAACACTCCGGTTCCTTTCGTCCATTCCATCCTATTTCCTGAGCGCTCACCGAGTGCCGAGCACTGCGCTAGGCGCCCGGGAGAGGACGGCGGACGACGGCCAGAGCGGTTCCCCGCCCCGGTGAGCTGGGGTTCCTCTGCGGGGAGGGGGTGGGGGGCGGTTCCCGCCCGCCCCCGCGCCCCCGCTCGACCCAGGCGTCACCCCACGTGCCAGACACGGCGCGGGCGGCCTCCGCGCTGACCTTTCACCCCGTCGCTCCCCAGGTCACCCGGCGCGCTGAGCTCCGCAGGTGAACGGGGGCCCGGAGCCGGGAGGGGCCGGGGAAGGGATGGAGACCCCCCCGGGAGTCGGGGAGGGCACCGGAGGCAATAGTAATAGTAGTATTTGTCAAGCGCTTACTACGTGCCAGGCACCGTTCTAAGCGCTGGGGTAGATACAGGCAATCAGGGGGTATCTGTTAAGCGCTTACTACGTGTCAAGCGCCGTTTTAGGCTCTGGGATAGATACGAGGCAATCAGGTGGTATTTCTTAAGCGCTTACTACGTGCCAAGCGCCGTTCTAAGCGCTGGGGGAGATGCAAGGTCATCGGGCGGTATTTAAGCGCTTACTACGTGCCAAGCGCCGTTCTAAGCGCTGGGGGAGATGCAAGGTCATCGGGCGGTATCTGCTAAGCGCTTACTACGTGCCAAGCGCCGTTCTAAGCGCTGGGGTAGATGCAAGGCAATCGGGGGGTATCTGCTAAGCGCTTACTACGTGCCAAGCGCCGTTCTAAGCGCTGGGGTAGATGCAAGGCAATCGGGGGTATCTGCTAAGCGCTTACTACGTGCCAAGCGCCGTTCTAAGCGCTGGGGTGGATAGCTGTGTGACTTTGGGCAAGTCACTTCACTTCTCGGCGCCTCAGTGACCTCATCTGTAAAACGAGGATTGAGACCGTGAGCCCCACGTGGGACGACCCGATTCCCCCGCGTCTACCCCGGCGCTTAGAACGGTGCTCGGCACAGAGTAAGCGCTTAACAAACAGCGACATTATCATTACAAGGCAATCAGGTGGTATTCGTTAAGCCCCGACCCCGGTGCTCCCCAAGGTGCTCTCACGGTGCTCCCTACAGCATCCCCCCCTCGCCGCCCCCCAAAAGCCCGGCTCCTCCTCTCCAGCCCCCAGGTGGGAGGACGCCCGGCGGCCGGGCCGGCCGGAGGACGGTGACGGGAGGGAGGCCGGCCGGACCGTGAGGCTCCGGGCTACGTCGCCGGGTGTTCCAGCTCGCCGTGCGGCGCCAACCGCCGCCCCCCACGTTCCGGCCGTCGGCACGTGCCCCGCTCCCCCCCCCCAGAGCCGCTCGCCGGGCCTCGAGGCCGGGGAACCGCCCCGGGCCTCCGCCATCCCACCGCGCCCCGCTTTCTCCCACCGCCCGCTTCGCCCCCATCCGCCCGTCCTCCCCCTCCGGCGACCTCCGGTCTACTTGCCGAGGGCCTGCCGTCCATCTCTTTGCTGTATTTACTGAGCGCCTCGTAATAAAAATTATAATAGCATCTAAGCGCTTACTCTGGGCTTGGTGCGGCGCCGGGGTGGGTTCAAGAAAATCAGGTTGGACGCCGTCTCCGTCCCGCCGTCTTCATCCCCATTTTCCAGACGAGGGGACGGGGGCCCAGAGAAGTGAAGTGACTTGCCCAAAGTCACCCAGCAGACAAGCGGTGGGGTCGGGATTAGAACCCAAGACCTCGGGACTCCCAGGCCCGGGCTCTAGCCGCTGGGCTACCCTGCTTCTCGCTACTAATTAGTACCGTTTGCCGCTATCAGTATCAACCTGCTATTTACCGAGTGCCTGTCAACAGTGCATTTAACGTGTACCCACGTCGACGAAACGGCTGCTGTTTTCGGAGCCCCTTCTGTTTTCACTAAGGTACTTGCTGGGCGCTCACTATGTCCCGAGCGCCGTTCTAAGCGCTTGGGGCAGACGCGAGATAACCAGGTCGGCCACCGGCCCCGCCCCGGGGGCTCACGCTCTTCATTCCCATTTCCCAGATGAGGGAACCGAGGCCCGGAGAGGCGAAGCGACTTGCCCAAGGTCACGGACACGGGGTGGTGCCCGGCATCGGAACGCGGGTCCTTCCGGCTCCCAGGCCCGTGCTCTACCCGCTCCCAACCGGCACTACCTGCTGAGTGCTTAACATCCATCAGTCCTACTTAATGAGCGCCTGCTATTAATCAGGGCTCTTACTGAGCCCCAGAGCTACTCACCGAACGCCCGCGTGCGGGACGCCGCGACGACGCTTGGGAGCGGACGACGGAGTGAGCCGGCACGATCCCCGCCCTTGAAGAGCCCCCGGTCTACCGTGTGCGGAGCGCTGTACTGAGCGCTTGGGAGCGAACCACAGTTCGGGGCGACACGATCCCTTCCCTCCAGGAGCTCACGCTCTACGGTGTGCAGAACGCTGTACTGAGCGCTTGGGACAGTGCCAGAGTAGACACGATTCCCGTCCTGAAGGAGTTTCCAGTCTACTGTGGTGCAGAGCGCTGACTGATAACAATAAATGATAATAATAATTAGTAATTCCCCCTGGGAGAGGATGGCAGTCAGTAGAGAGGCAGCGTGGCTGGGTGGAAAGAGCACGGGTTTGGGGCTCCGAGGTCACGGGTTCGAATCCCGGCTCCATCTGTCAGCTGCGTGACTCTGGGCAAGTCGCTTGACTTGTCTGGGCCTCAGTGAGCTCCTCTGTCAGATGGGGACGAAGACCGTGAGCTTCACGTGGGACGACCCGATTATCCCCTATCTCCCCCAGCGCTCAGAACGGTGCTCGGCACAGAGCGAGCGCTTACCAGATACCAACACTGTTATTCTTAGCCACAATCCCCGCTCCGGACAAGCCCGTAGACAGGAGGAAGAGGGCGGAAAGGTGGCCGTGTGGCTCAGTGGCCACCCCCCACCGGGTCCCTCTCCGCCCACCGGACCAGGCTGCGCCCGGGCTCCGCCGCCGGGCCGGGGACCGAGGATGCCAGGGTCCGGTGTGTCCCGAAACGGCTTTATTGGCGCCAGGGGGAAAGACGGACCGGGTCCGCGGCACGAGCGAGCGATCGGGATCCCCGCTTCCGGGAGGACGCGGGGGTCCCGGCCGCGGGGGGTCCCCACCGGCGGGGCAGGGGGCGGCTCAGGCGTCGTCGTCCTCGTCGGCGGCCCTGACGCGGAAATGCCCACGGCTCCTCCTCTTGTTCCCGTGAAAGCAGGCCGCGGTCCCATCCTCCGAGGGCGGCCCCCTCGCCCGCTCCCCGCCGTCCCCCGGGTCCGGGTCCTCGTCCTCGTCCTCCTCCCGTCCGGGGGGCTCCCCGCCGGGCCCGTCCCCCCGGGCGGGCCTCTTCCGGGAGGCGTCGCCGCCCCCCGGCCCCGCCCGCCCCGGCCTGCGGAAGACGATCCTGCCGGCCCCGCGGCTGGCCGCGTCCTGGTCGAAGGAGGGCGGGGGGCCGGGGCCGCGGCGCCGCCGCAGGGCGTCGAGGAAGTCCAGGGCCGCGGCCCGGTTGTCCCGGTCCGTCGCGTCCGGGGTGTCGCTCAGGCTGTAGCGGGTCCAGCGCTCGGGGTGGGTCACGTAATCGGGGACGGCGGCGGGGGGCGGCCCGGCGGCCGGCCCCTCCAGGCCGTCGAACACGCTGCGGCTGCGCAGGGAGAAGGACGGGCTGGTGCCCGGCAGGTGGAAGGGCCGCACGGGGGCGGGGGGCGGCGCCGCCGGCCCCGGATCCTCCTCCGGATCCGACTCCGGATCCGACTCCGGATCCTCCTCCGGATCCCCGGCGCCGCCATCGGCCGGCTCCGGCCGGTCCACCCCGGCCTCGTCCGCCGGGCTCGGGTCCTCCTCACTGGGCGGGGCCGGGGGGCGGGGGGCCGGCGGCGGCGAACAGCGTCTTCCAGACATCCAGGGACCCCAGCGCCTGCGGCGGCCGGAGAGACGGGCGGGGCTGAGAGCCCGGCCCGGACCCCCGGACCCCCGCCCGACGGCGGGGGGCGGGGGGTCCCGGAAACCGCCCCCCCCGGCCGGCCCCGCTCCACGCGCTCACCTCGTCCCGAGACCGGAGCAGCTTCCCCTCCCCGGGGTCGGTCGCCTTCACCAAGGACCTCAGCTCCTGCACCCTGGCGGGGGAGGGAGGACACGGGGCGGTGGGGTCCGGCCTCGCCGGGCGGACGGAGGGGGGCCCGGTCCGGCCCCGGCCGCCCCGCGACGGGGGCAAGGGGAGGCTCGGTTCGGCCTCGGGGCAGGGACGGAGGGAGGCTCGGTCTGGCCCCGTGGAGGCCCAAGGGAGAGGCTGGGACCCTGTGGCGGAGGGAGAGGGAGGCTCACGCCTCACCTCGCCCGCCCACCCGGGGCGGGAGCCGTGCAGGGAGGACGACCCGGGGCTTCCGGTTCTCGCGGTCCCCGGGAAGCCCCCCGCCCCACCCCCAGCCCCGGCATAAGCGCGGCTTGGGACGCGGCCGCGGGGAGGCCCGGATGGAGGGGGGGCCGGTGAGGCCGGGGGAGCCGGGCCGGACCCGGCGGGGTCTTCTGGGGGCCGGGGCCGCCCCGCCGAGAGGCCCCCTCCCGGCCCGGCCTCGCGGGGATGACCTCCCGCACCGTCCTCTCCTCTCCAACTTCCCCCCGAAGGGCGTCCCCGCCCCCCGGCCCCCCGGAATGAACCCATCACCCCTCTCCCACGGGGACGATTCCTGTCCCCCTACCCCACCCCGAGAGGGATGGCTCCTCACCTCCTCCCCTGCAAGGAAGGCCCCCAGCCTCCCCCGAGGAGCCCCTTCGCCCGCGGAGACCATTCCCCGCCCCCTCCCCGGCAGGGCCGCCCCCCACCTCCCGCCCCGGAAGGACTCACAGGCCGCGGGCGGTCCTGTGAATCTGATGCAGTTCGTAGAGCACGGCCTCTCTGCCCACGACCTCGTCCTCTTCGGCATCAGCCATGGCCGGCTCGCCGCCCCCCGACTGAAACCCCCCCCCCCCGCCCCCCGAAAGAAGGCGTCAATCACTGCCGGCCGCCGGAGCCGCCGCAGAGTTTTGGGGGAGGGGCGGGTTATTCGGGGGCGTGGGACGGTTTGTGCCGCGTCCCCGGGGAGGCTCGGGGATGGAAAGGGGAGAGTCGGGGGGGGTCGGACGGTCCGGGCTCGGGTCACCGGGGGAGAGTCAGGGCCGGAGAGGGGAGAGTCGGGGGTGCGGGGTGGTCCGTTCTGGGTCACCGGGGAGAGTCGGGGGGTGGGACGGTCCACGGTGGGTCACTGTGGGGAGAGTCGGGGGTGCCGGATGGTCTCTGCTGGGTCACTGGGGAGACTACAGGTTGGAAAGAGGAGGGTGACGGGTTTTGGAAGGTCTGCTTGGGTCACTGGGGGAGGGTCAAAGATGGAGAGGAGAGAGGCGGGGGTGGGACGGGCCGCGCCGGGTCACTGGGGACGGTCGAGGATGGAGAGGGGACAGTCGGGGGGGGGGTGGGATGGTCCGTGCCGGGGCACCGGGGAAGAGTCGGGGGGGTGGGACGGTCGGGGATGGAGACAGGAGCATCGGGGATGGAGAGGAGAGAGTCCGGGATGGGCAGCGCAGAGTCGGGAATGAAAAAGGGAGGATCGGGGTGTCAGATGGGTCAGAGATGGAAAGAGGGGGGTGGGGGGTGTCGCGTGGCTTAGTGGAAAGAACCCAAGAGAATGGGTTCGCATCCCGGCTCCGCCACTTGTCAGCTGCGTGACCCCGGGCAGGTCGCTTCACTTCTCCGGGCCTCGGTGACCTCATCTGCCAAATGGG
This sequence comes from Ornithorhynchus anatinus, assembly GCF_004115215.2. Taxonomy (NCBI): domain Eukaryota; kingdom Metazoa; phylum Chordata; class Mammalia; order Monotremata; family Ornithorhynchidae; genus Ornithorhynchus; species Ornithorhynchus anatinus. Next base: position 1,522,526 of record NC_041730.1, read on the forward strand.
GGCTGGGACTGGGAGCCCCACGTGGGACAAACTGATTCCCCTGTATCTACCCGGGCGCTTAGAACGGTGCTTGGCACATAGGAAGCGCTTAACAGATGGCATTATTATTATTATTTAATATTACTGGGTCACTAGGGAGAGTCAGGGATGGAGAGGGGAGGGTCAGGGGTGTCGGGTGATCACGGACGGAGAGGGGTGGGTCGGGGCGTGGGACGGTCACAGATAATAAAACAATAATAATAACTGTAGTATTTGCTAAGCGCTTACTTAACTGTGCCAAGAACTGTGCCACGTGCTGGGGTGGACGCAATATTTCTTGCCAGACTCTCCTTTCCAAGCGCTTAGCACAGTGCTCTGCACACAGCAGGCGCTCGATAAATACGACAGAATGAATGTACATCCGGTTGGATACGGTCCCCGTCCCACCTAAGGCTCCCAGTCTCCATCTCCATTGTACAGATGAGGAAAGAGAGGCCCGGAGAAGTAAAGTGACTTACCCGAGGTCACACGGCAGACAAGTGGCGGAGCCGGGATTAGAACCCACGACCTTCTGGCTTCCAGGGCCGGGCTCTACCCATGCTACCACGATGCTTCTGGAAGGGGAGGGTCGGGAGTGTGGGACCCCTCTGGCCTGGATCGCCCTGTCCCAACCGCTTAGCCCAGTGCTCTGCACACAGTAAACGCTCAAAAAGAGCGCTTAACCAAAAGCGGCGTCGCCTAGCGGACAGAGCATGGACCTGGGAGTCAGAAGGTCATGGGTTCTAATCCCCACTCGGCCACGGGCAAGTCACTTCACTTCTCTGGGCCTCAGTTCCCTCATCTGTAAAACGGGGATGAAGACCGGGAGCCCCACGTGGGACAGGGACCGTGTCCAACCTGATGATCTTTGATCCACTCTAGCGCTTAGAACAGTGGTCGGCACGTAATAAGCGCTTAACAGGTACCATTATTATATAATGATAATAATGTTGGTATTTGTTAAGCGCTTACTACGTGCCGAGCACTGTTCTAAGCGCTGGGGGAGAGACGGGGTCATCAGGTTGTCCCTCGTGAGGCTCCCGGTCTTCATCCCCATTTTCCAGATGAGGTCACTGAGGCCCAGAGAAGTGAAGTGACTCGCCCACGGTCACACAGCTGACAAGTGGCACAGCCAGGATTAGAATCCACGTCCTTCTGACTCCCAGGCCCGGCCTCTATTTGACGGTCCATCAGCAGCAACCCCTCCCCACCAATTAATTAATCATATAATAATAACGTTGGTATCTGTTAAGCGCTTACTACGTGCCGAGCACCGTTCTAAGCGCTGGGGGAGATACAGGGGAAAGAGCACGGGCTTTGGAGTCAGGGCTCATGAGTTCGAATCCCAGCTCTGCCACTCGTCGGCTGTGTGACCGTGGGCGAGTCACTTCACTTCTCGGTGCCTCAGTTCCCTCAACTGTAAAATGGGGATTAAGACCGTGAGCCCCACGTGGGACGACCCGATTCCCCTGTGTCTACCCCAGCGCTTAGAACAGTGCTCGGCACATAGTAAGCGCTTAACAGATACCAACATTATTATTATTATTATTAGGTGGTCCCACGTGAGGCTCCCGGTCTTCAGCCCCATCTTCCAGATGAGGGAACCATCGTATTTACTGAGCCTTTCCCGTGTGCAGAGCGCTTATCAGCTCTGTGACTCTGAGCGAGTCACTTCGCTTCTCTTTGTGCCTCGGTTCCCTCATCTGTAAAATGGGAATTGATATCTCCCCCGTTTAGACCATGAGCCCGTCGTTGGGCAGGGATTCCCTCTCTCTGTTGCCGAATGGTCTATCCCAAGCGCTCAGTACAGTGCTCTGCACATAGTAAGGGCTCGGTAAATACGAGTGAACGAATGAAGCGCTTAGTCCAGTGCTCTGCACACTGTACGTGCTCAACAAATACGATTGAATGAACGACTGGGAGCCCCACGTGGGACAGGGACTGGGGCCATTTGCCTGGATCCACCCCAGCGCTTAGTACAGTGCCTGGCACACAGGAAGCGCTTAACAAATACCATCCTCGTCATCATTACCTCATCTGGAAAACCGGGGTGAAGACTGTCAGCCCCACGTGGGACAACCCGATGACCCCGTAACCACGAGGATGGTATCTGTTACGCGCTTACTATGTGCCGAGCACCGTTCTAAGCGCTGGGGAAGAGAAGCAAGATGGCTCAGTGGAAAAAGCCCGGGCTTGGGAGTCAGAGGTCGCGGGTTCCAATCCCGACTCCGCCACTTGTCAGCTGGGTGACTTTGGCCAAGTCACTTCACTGGGACTCAGTGACCTCCTCTGGAAAATGGGGATGAAGGCTGTGAGCCCCCTGGGGGACAACCTGATGGCCTTGGATCTACCCCAGCGCTGAGCACAGCGCTGGGTCCATAATAATAATAATAATGGTGGTATTTGTTAATTGCTTACTATGGGCAAAGCACTGTTTTAAGCGCTGGGGGGAGATACAAGGTGATCAGGTTGTTCCATGTGGGGTTCAACAATCTTAATGCCCATTTTCCAGATGAGGTCACTGAGGCCCAGAGAAGTGAAGGGACTCGCCCGCAGTCACACGGCTGACAAGCGGCAGAGCCGGGATTAGAACCCGTGACTCTAAGGCTGTGAGCCCCATGTGGGACAATCTGATAACCCTGTATCCACCCCAGCGCTTAGAACAGTGCTTGGCACATAGTAAGCCCTTCATAAACATCACTTTATTATTATTATTATTATTACTAATGCCCATTTTCCAGATGAGGTCACTGAGGCCTAGAGAAGTGAAGTGACTTGGCCAAAGTCACTCAGCTGACGGGGTCGGGATTAGAACCCATGACCTCTGACACCCAAAGCCCGGGATCCTTCCACTAAGCCATGCTGCGCTTAATACCAGCATTATTATTAATACTACAAGATCATCAGAGAAGCAGCGCGGCTCAGTGGAAAGAGCTTGGGCGTCAGAGGTCATGGGTTCGACTCCCGGCTCTGCCACTCGTCAGCTGGGTGACTGTGGGCGAGTCACTTCACTTCTCGGTGCCTCAGTGACCTCATCTGTCAAATGGGGATGAAGACTGGGAGCCCCACGTGGGACCACCTGATTCCCCTGTGTCTACCCCGGCGCTTAGAACAGTGCTCTGCACATAGTAAGCGCTTAACAAATACCAACATAATTATTATTATTATTATTAAAATGGGGATGGAGACTGTGAGCCCCACGTGGGACCACCTGATTCCCCTGTGTCTCCCCCAGCGCTTAGAACAGTGCTCGGCACGTAGTAGTAGGCGCTTAACAAATACCAACATCAGGTGGCTCCCCGTGGGCCAGCCCCATTTTGCAGATGAGGTCACTGAGGCCCAAAGGAGCGGGCAGGGATGGTCTCTGTTGCAGAACTGTCCATTCCCAGCGCTTAGTCCGGTGCTCAGCACACGCTAGGCGCTTAATAAATACTATGGCATGCAAGGGACTCATCTCCCCCAGCGCTTAGGACAGTGCTCGGCACGGAGGAAGCATTCATTCATCCAACAGTATTTGTTGAGCGCTTACTCTGTGCCGAGCGCTGGACTAAGCGCTGGGAATGGACAAATACCATTAAATTGATGATGATTCTTGCTGAGCGCTTAGGGGAGGCCAAGGCGAGCAGCCGGGGGGGGGGGGGGGGGGGGAGGGGCGCAGGCGCGCGCACAAACCTGCCTGGGCCGCCGCCATCCGGGCACCTGACCACGTGCTCCGCCTCCCGCCGCGCATGCGCCGCCGGCTGGGCGGGCGCCCCGCCCCCCGCCGCGCATGCGCCGCCGGCTGGGCGGGCGCCCCGCCCCCCGCCGCGCATGCGCCGCCGGCTGGGCGGGCGCCCCGCCCTCCCAGAAGCCCCCGCGAAGCCTCGGCCGCTCTCCCTCCCCGCATGGCCCTTCGGGAGTTGTAGTCCCTGCCCCTGCCGCCGGCCTCTCCCCTCCCCCTCCCCCCCCCCCCCCGAGCGGCGAGGGAGCGGTCGGACGGCGCGGCCCAGCGCGCTCCCGGGCGTCCTCGAAGGCTTCGCGGGGAAGACACCTTGGCCATCGTCGGCGGCGTCCCCCCCCCCCGTCCCCGGCGGAGGCGGGGAGGCGGGACTACAATCCCCACAATGCCCCTCGCCGCCGTCCCGGCGCTTCCGGCCCGCGGGGTCCCCCTGCCGGCGCCCGCTGGTCCAGCCCCCGCTGGGCGGGGAGCTGCGGGCCGCTGCTGCGGCTGCTGATTTCGACATTGCAGCCCGGGGGCGTCTCCCCCGCCGTCGTCATCGCGCCCCGCCTCCGCCACGTGCTCCTTCCTTCATTCGTTCCCTCGATGGACTGAGCGCCTCGTGCGTGCCCAGGGCTGTACCGAGCGCCTCTCTGCGTGCACGGCGCTGTACCGAGCGTCTCTCTGCGTGCACGGCGCTGTACCGAGCGTCTCTCTGCGTGCACGGCACTGAACCGTGCGCGTCTCTCTGCGTGCACGGCGCTGAACCGAAAGCCTCCTGCGTGCACGACGGTGTACCGAGCGCCTCCTGCGTGCACAGCGCTGAACCGAGCCCCTCCTGCGTGCACGACGCTGTACCGAGCGCCTCCTGCGTGCACGACGCTGTACCGAGCGCCTCCTGCGTGCACAGCGCTGAACCGAGCCCCTCCTGCGTGCACGACGCTGTACCGAGCGCCTCCTGCGTGCACGGCGCTGTACCGAGCGCCTCCCGCGTGCACAGCGCTGTACTGAACGCTGGTAAAGTCCAATTCGGCAACGGAGACAATCGCCGCCCCCCCCCCAGTGGGCTCCCGCTCTCTCGTTGTGGGCAGGGGACGTGGCTACCAACCCGGTCGTATTGTGACAAGCGCTGCGGCCTAGTGGCTAGAGCCCGGGCCTGGGAGCCAGGTCTTGGGTTCTAATGCCGCCTCTGCCACCGGTTAGACTGGGAGCCCGTCGTTGGGCAGCGATGGTCTCTATCTGTTGCCCGATTGTCCATTCCAAGCGCTTAGTACAGTGCTCTGCACCTAGCAAGCGCTCAATAAATACCGAATGGTCTGCTGTGTGACCCTGGGCAAGTCACTTCACTGGGCCTCACTCTCCTCATCTGTAAAATGGGGAGTGAGCCCCCACGTGGGACAAGGACTGGGTCCAACCCCATCTGTTCGCATTCACCCCGGCGCTTAGTACAGTGCTTGGCACCTACTAAGTGCTTAACAAATACCATCATTATTAATATTATCATTATTGTCCTCTCCTAAGCGCTTAGTAGCACTTAGTTGTGTTGCTCAGAGAAGCAGGGTGGCTCAGTGGCAAGAGCCCGGGCTTGAGAGTCACAGGTCATGGGTTCGAATGCCGGCTCCGCCGCGCGTCAGCTGGCTGAGCGCGGGCGAGTCACTTCGCTTCTCTGGGCCTCGGTTCCCTCATCTGGAAATTGGGAATGAGGCCCGTGAGCCCCACGTGGGACAACCGATGACCCCGTATCTCCCCCAGCGCTTAGAACGGCGCTCGGCACAGAGTAAGCGCTTAATAAACACCAACGTTATTATTCAGTACGGCGCTCTGCACACCGGAGGCGCTCAACGAATGCGATCGAAGGGATCGACTGGACGGACGAATATGACGACGACCGGAGACGCGGTCCCCGGGAGGCGCCTGCTGACTCGGTTGTACTGTCCTCTCCCAAGCGCTTAGGACAGCGTCCCGCCCAGAGTAAGGAGCGAAGGATCCCAGGCGGAGGCAGCGGGTGGAGTCCAGAGCGGAGCCGGGCGGGGCGGGGAGCGGGGAGGCCGGACCGGAGGCCCGGCGGCGATGGCCCGGCGGGGAGGGCGGGCTGGGGTGGACGCCACTGGGCCGGAGGAACCGGCACCGTCTGGCCGCCGGGGGTGAGAGTTGAGGGACAGAGTAATGACGTCGGTATCCGTGAAGCGCTTACTACGCGCCGAGCACCGTTCTAAGCGCCGGGGTAGACACGGGGTCATCGGGTCGTCCCCCGTGGGGCTCCCGGTCTTCATCCCCGTTTGACAGACGAGGGAACCGAGGCCCAGAGAAGCAAAGTGACTTGCCCACGGTCACACAGCTGAGAAGCGGCAGAGGCGGGATTCGAACCCACGACCTGCGACTCCCAAGCCCGGGCCCTCGCCACTAAACGACGCTGCCGCTCGGACGCCAAAGCAGCGCGGTGCCGGAGCCCGGGGCCTGGGGGGGGCAGAAGGTCCTGGGTTCTAACGGTGGCTCCGCCGCTTGTCTGCCGGGTCGCCCTGGGCCAGTCGTTTCACTTCCCTGGGCCTCAGTCACCTCATCCGGAAAAGGGGGATGAAGACCGGGAGCCCCACGGGGGACGGCCCGATGACCCTGGCTCTCTCCCAGCGCTTAGAACGGTGCTCGGCACATAGTAAGCGCTTAACGGATACCAACGTTATTATTATTTGGGGGGGGGGGGGGGAGACCGAGGCGGGTGGCGCCAGGGTGAGAAGCGGCGCGGCTCAGTGGCGAGAGGCCGGGCTTGGGAGTCCGAGGTCATGGGTTCGAATGCCGGCTCCGCCTCTCGTCAGCTGGGTGACCGTGGGCAAGTCCCTTCACGTCTCTGGGCCTCAGTGACCTCATCTGTCAAATGGGGATGGAGACCGGGAGCCCCACGGGGGACGGCCCGGTGACCCTGTATCCCCTCTGGTGCTTAGAACAGCGCTCGGCACATAGTAAGCGCTTAACAAATGCCAACATTATCATTATGCCCGGGCCGCGGGTCAGGGGTAAGGGATTTTGGGGGGGTCCTTTGGGAGGAACGCCACTGGCCCCCCGGGCTCATCCAGAGGACGTAAAGGGCAGCGCGGCTCAGCGGCGAGGGCCCGGGCTTGGGAGTCCGAGGTCACGGGTTCGAATCCTGCCCCCGCCACTTGGCTGGGTGACCTTGGGCAAGCCGCTTCGCTCCTCCGGGCCCCCCGGCGACCTCATCCGGAAAATGGGGACGAGGCCCGGGAGCCCCACGGGGGGGGGGGGGGGGCCACCTCGTGACTCTGTACCCACCCAGCGCTTAGAACAGCGCTTGGCGCGTAGAAAGCGCTTAACCAATGCCATCATTATGGCGAGAGAAGCAGCGTGGCTCAGTGGCAAGAGCCCGGGTTTGGGAGCCCGAGGTCGTGGGTTCTAATCCCGGCTCCGCCGCTGGTCAACCGTGTGACCTCGGGCAAGACGCTACACTTCTTTGGGTCTCGGTGACCTCATCTGGAAAATGGGGATGAAGACCGGGAGCCCCACGTGGGACCACCCGATGACCCCGTATCTCCCCCGGCGCTTAGAACGGTGCTGGGCACGTAGCAAGAGCTTAATAAACACCACCGTTAGTATCATCGGGAGGCGTCGGGTTCCCGTACTTCCTCCCCGTTCTTTCCACGCACCCCCGCCGGGTCATGGAGGTCACGGGTTCTAATCCCGCCTGGGCCCCTTGCCCTCTGTGTGACCTTGGGCAAGTCACTTCACTTCTTTCACTTCTCCGGGCCTCGGTTCCCTCGTCTGTCAAATGGGGGGGTTGGGTCGGTGCGCCCCACGTGGGACGGGGACTGGGTCCAACCTACTGTGCCGTACCTCCCCCAGCGCTTCGTCCGGTGCTTGGCACATAGTAAGCGCTTAACAGATACCAGTTATTATTATTATTATTAATAATAAAAAATACCGTTATTATTTAGGGCGATCGGGACCAGCTCACGGCAAACAAGGCGTCAGAGACGATGACGAGGGGGTTTGGGGGGGGATTAGGGGAGGAGGGGGGTCACCTCCTGGCCGTCTCCAGGGTCCGGGTGGCTAGTGGCCAAGGGAGAGACCCCCTCTGGGGGTCTTCGGGGTGATGCTGGGGGGCTTTGGGGGTGCTCACCTGCGCCCGGGTAACAGAAAGCAGTGTGATGTAACGCCCAGTGTGTGCGCGGGACACGGCACGGAGCCCGGGAGTCAGGAGGTCGTGGGTTCCGATCCCGGCTCCGCCACCTGCCCGCTGGGGGACCTCGTCACCCTGCCTCGGTTCCCTCGTCCGTAAAATGGGGATGGAGACCGTGAGCCCCCCGTGGGGCGGCGTCCGTCCCCATTCGCTCGTATCCGCTCCGGCGCTCGGTACGGTGCTCGGCAGATAGTAGGGCGCTTAAGTATCGTTATCGTTACTATCGATGATAGGAATAATTCCCTTCTCGACCGCGAGCCCGTCGTGGGCGGCGACCGTCTCTGTCGGTTGCGGAACCGTACCTCGCAAGCGCCCGGGACGGCGCTCGCCACCCGGTGAGCGCTCAGTAAATACGACCGAACGAAAGCCTGAATGATGACGACAGCCACGGCGTCCTTTAAGCGCTTCCTACGCGCAAAGCGCCGGGCGCGGAAGGCAGGCCGGCGGTCTGGGCCGGCTCCGTCCCCGTCCCCCGCCGGCCCCCGGCCCCTTCGGTCACCACGACCACGCTCCGCTCGGCTTCGGGTTTTAAACGACTTTTAATTTTTCTTCGTATTCAGCGAGGGGGGCGACCGGGGAGGGAAGGGGGTCCGTCTCCCCCCCGACCCCGGGGAAGAGAGGGTCTGGGAGAGCGGACGCCCCCCCCCGCCCCGACCCCGGGGATTTGGCGGGGGGCGGGCGGCGAGCCGGGCTGAGCGGGGGGGAAGCGTCGTCCGGGCCGGGTCGGGGGCGAGGGTGTCGGGGAGGGGCCCCCTCCCCGCCCCGCAGGGCTCAGGGTGGTCCCCCCCGGACCCGGAGGACGGGGGCCGCTCTCCCCGCGTCCCCCTCCCCTCCGCCGTCCCCCCCGGCCGGGGCCGCCCGGGTCCCGGGGGGCGGACGGGGCGAGGGGCCGGGCCGGGGCGGGGGGCGGCGCGGGGGCAGGCGGGCGTTCCTTTATAAACGGGACCGGGAAAGGCCGGTAGAAAGGCTAGGTGTCGAGTGGTTTTGGGGGGGTGGGGGGGACGGGTCTATGTACACAGGCGTACCGTCCCGGGGGGCCCCCGCGGGCTCAGTACACGGAGCTGTTGCGGATCCCGCAGCACAGCACCATGCTCAGGATCATCTCGAAGATCTGCGGGCGAGGGGGCGAGCCGTCGGCGTCCCCGCCCGGAGGACCCCCGGCCCCCCCCCCCCCCGGCCCCCGGGACGACCCCGTCTCTCCCCCCCCCACCCGCCCGTCGTCGCCGGGCCGGGGGGGAAGGGGCTAAGGGAAGGTCGGGGAGGGGGCGGGGGGTGGGACGAAGGAGGACTGGGGAGGGGGCTGGGGGGGGGGGGACAAGGGAGGATCGGGGAGGGGCTGGGGCTGGGACAAGGGAATAATGGGGAGGGGCTGGGGCGGGGCAAGGGAAGGCCGGGGAGGGGGCCGGGGGGAGGGCAAGAGAAGCGGCACGGCTTAGCGGCAGGAGCACGGACTTGGGAGTCAGAGGTCCCGGGTTCCAATCCCACCTCCGCCACCCGTCTGCGGCGCGGCCTGGGGCCGCCCCCTTGGCTTCTCCGGGCCTCGGTGCCCCCGTCCGGCAAATGGGCAGGAAGCCCGCGAGCTCCACGGGGGACCGCCCGACCGCCTCGGCTCCCCCCGGGGCGCTCGCGGCGGCGCCGGGCACGGGGCGGGCGCCTAACCCACGCCATCGTGGTGAATACCGGGGGAGGGACGGGGGGGTGGGGGGGGGGGGGGAGAGGAGTTCGAGGAGAGGCCGCCCCCCCGAGCCCTGGCTCACCATGATGACGGCCACCACGATGGCGGCGATTCCGATGAGGTACAGTTTGCCGGAGAAGAGCTCGTCGATTTTCTGGTGACAGTTGCTCTGAGGGACGGGGGGGGGGGGGGGGGGGACGAGTCAGGGGGGGGACCCCCCTCTCCTCCCGGAGATCCGGGGACGAAACGGGGAGGGGGGACCTGCCCCGGGCCCTCAGAGGATGGGGACGCGCACGCACGCTCATTCCCTCGCCTTCATTTGGCATTCGTTAATAATAATGATAATAACAACGTTGGTGTCCGTTAAGCGCTCACTATGTGCCGAGCACTGTTCTCAGCGCTGGGGGAGACACAGGGGAATCGGGTCGGCCCACGTGGGGCTCACGGTCTTCGTCCCCATTTGACAGACGAGGTCACTGAGGCCCCGAGAAGTGAAGCGACTCGCCCACGGTCACCCCGCTGACAAGTGGCAGGGCCGGGGTTCGAACCCGTGACCTCCGACTCCCAAGCCCGGGCTCCTTCCAGTGAGCCACGCTGCTTCTCTAAGCGCTTACTAGGTAACTGTACTCCGTCAACTATAGTACGTTAAGCGCTTACTACGTGCCGAGCACCGTTCTAAGCGCTGGGGGAGATAACGGGGTCCTCAGGTGGGGCCCCCAGTCTTCATCCCCATCTTCCAGATGAGGTCACTGAGGCCCAGAGAGGTGAAGTGACTCGCCCGCAGTCACCCAGCGGCCAGGTGGCGGAGCCGGCATTCGAACCCGTGACCCCTGACTCCCCAGCCCGGGCTCCTTCCACTTTAAGGAGCGCTTACTATGTGCAGAGCGCCTGGGAGCCGACGCTACGATGAAGCGCGGCCTGGTGGCCGGGGCTCGGGAGTCAGAGGACGTGGGTTCTAATCCCGCCCCCCACGCAGTCCTCTAGACCCTAAGTTCCTGGCGGGCAGGGAACGCGTCTCTGCACTGTTCATCCGGTCGTGTTTATTGAGCGCTCGCTGTGTGCAGAGCACTGCGCTCGCCGCCCGGGAGAGAACGCCGTAACAACAGAGAAGCGCGGCCTAGTGGAAAGAGCCCGGGCTGGGGAGTCAGAGGTCATGGGTTCGAATCCCGGGCTCCGCCACTTGTCAGCTGGGTGACTGCGGCCCAGTCGCCGCACTTCTCTGGGCCTCAGTTCCCTCATCTGGCAAACGGGCGTTAAGATTGTTGAGCCCCATGTGGGACGACCTGATCACCTCGCATCCTCCCCGGCGCTTAGAACGGTGCTCGGCACGTAGTAGGCGCTTCACAGATGCCATCGTTATCATCATCAGCTGTGTGACTTTGGACAAGTCACTTCCCTTCTCTGGGCCTCAGTGACCTCATCTGGAAAATGGGGGTGAAGCCTGTGAGCTCCACGGAGGACAACCTGATCACCCTGTATCCCCCCCCCCCCCCCCAGCGCTTAGAACAGTGCTTGGCACGTAGTACGCGCTTAACAAATCCCATCGTTATTATCGCGAAGAAGAGAGGAAGGTTTAGCCAGGGAAGCTAAGCGCTTGGATATTATAGGTACATATTTGTAATTATAGTTCTATTCACTTTTATTAATGACGTGCATTAATGAAGCCGCGTGGCTCAGTGGAAAGAGGCCGGGCTTGGGAGTCAGAGGTCATGAGTTCGAGTGCCGGCTCCGCCACTTGTCAGCTGTGCGACCGTGGGCGAGTCACTTCACTTCTCTGGGCCTCACTTACCTCATCTGTAAAATGGGGATTAACCGTGAGCCTCGCGTGACCCCGAATCTCCCCCAGCGCTTAGAACAGTGCTCGGCCCGTAGTGAGCGCTTAACAGGTACCAACATTATTATTAAATATGATTGACCGAATGAATGAACAAACAAATATGGTTTTGAAGCGGAGGGGAGCATCATCCTCTCCCAGACGCTTAGGACAGTGCTCGGCACACAGTAAGCGCTCGACGAATATGAATGAATAAAGTTGCGAAGCGGAGGGGAGCGCCGTGTTCTCGCAGACGCTCAGGACGGTGCTCGGCACACGGTAAGCGCTCAGTGAATACGACCGAATGAATGAATGAATAAGGTTTCGAAGTGATGGGGAGCACTGTGTTCTCCCAGACGCTCAGGACGGTGCTCGGCACACGGTAAGCGCTCAATGAATATGACTGACCGAACGAATGAATGAATGAATAAAGGTTTGAAGCGGAGGGGAGCGCCGCGTTCTCCCAGACGCTTAGGACGGCGCCCGGCACACGGTAAGCGCTCAATAGATACGGTTGAATGAACGAATGAAGTTTTGCAGCGGAGGGGAGCGCCGCGTTCTCCCAGACGCTCAGGACGGCGCTCGGCACAGAGCAAGCGCTCCGTCAAGCCGACCGAACGAATGAATGGAGTTTGGAAGCGGAGGGGAGCGCCGTGTTCTCGCAGACGCTTAGGACGGCGCTGGGCGCATAGTAAGCGCTCCCTCAGTACGACCGGATGGGTGAACGCGCACCGGCACACGCGCGCGCACGCGCTCACTCCCCCGGGTCCCCCAGTGCCCACCCTGCGGGACCCCCCCCCCACCCCTCCCTTGTCGCAGGCCCCCCGTCGGGGTCCCGGGGGTCGGGGGTCGGAGGTCGGGGACCCCGTGCCCGCCTCCGGCCCGGCCACGGACCCCCCGCCCGCCCGCCCGCCCGGCCGGCCTCCCCTACCGTGAAGTGTATCAGTTTGGCATTGCCATCTGGGCAGAGACTCTTTTGGACGAGGGTGACGGTCAGGGTGCTCAGCAAGTCGGCTCCACAGCATTGCAGCTGGAAGAAGGCGGAGGCGGGGATGGACCGAGCGCCCCTGCGCAGCCCGGCCCGGGTTGGGGGAGACGCCCCTCGGCGCTTACGTCTGTGTGTCCGCATCTGCCTTGTTTTGTCCGTCCGCCTCCCCCGATTAGACCGTGAGCCCCTCGCTGGGGCGGGGACGGTCTCTAGCTGTTGCCGAACTGTCCACTGCAAGCGCTTAGTCCAGTGCTCTGCACAGAGTAAGCGCTCGATAAATCCTATCCAATGAACATCTGTAATTCTGTTTATCTCTATTGATGCCCGTTTCCTTGATTTGATGTCCGTGTCCCCCGCCCTCCCCGGAACTCTAAGCCCGGGGTGGACGGGCATCGTCTCTCTCTATCGCCGCACGGGACTTTCCAAGCGCTCGGTACAGTGCCCCGCGCCCGGGAAGCGCTCAACAGATACGTCGACGAAGGAATGAACGAACTCCAGCCTCCCGCACCCGCGAGAGCCGGGCCCCCCGTCGCGGGTGGGACACGGCCGGGCCTTCGAGGGGGGCCGGTTTCCCCGGGTCGCCCCCCGCTCCGGCGGTTCCCCCCGCCCGGGTCCCGCCGGCCGGGGAAACCGAGGCCCGGGGAGGCGAGGCCCGTACCGTCTCGTGGAAGGTCTTGACGACGGCTTTGGCGTTGGTGGTGTCCTCGTCGATCACGGCCTGGGTCAGCGCCTGGTCGTAGAACTGCTTCACGTCCTTGGCGATCTGGGGGTGGTGGATGGGGGCGGGGGGCAGAGGGCAGAGGTCGGCACGGGGCACGTCGTGGGGCGGGGACCGTCTCTCTCCGTTGCCGAACTGTCCACTCCGAGCGCTTAGCCCAGTGCTCTGCACGTAGTAGGCGCTCGATAGATGCGACTGAATGAATGAGGTGGTCCCGGGGGAGGGGACGGGTCTTACCTGGTCCTTGTTGACAAAGCCCCAGATCCCGGCGGCCACCTCACAGGCAAACAGGATCACGAGACACGTGAAGAACTGTGGACGAAGCAAAGGGGGTAATAATAATAATAACAGCAATAATGACAGTATTTGTTAAGCGCTTACTATGCGTCGAGCACTGCTCTAAGCGCTGGGGAAGATATAAGATTATCAGGCTGTCCCACGTGGGGCTCACGCTCTTAATCCTCATTTTGCAGATGAGGTCACTGAGGCCCGGAGAAGTGAAGCCACTTGTCTAAAGTCACACGGCGGACGAGCGGCGGAGCCGGGATTAATAATAATGATAATAATGATGATAAATAATAGTGTTGGTATTTGTTAAGCGCTCACTCTGTGCAGAGCGCTGTTCTAAGCGCTGGGGTGGATGCAGGGTCATCGGGTTGGCCCACGTGAGGCTCCCAGTCTTCATCCCCATTTGACAGATGAGGTCTCTGAGGTCCCGAGAAGTGAAGCGACCTGCCCACAGTCACACAGCAGACACGTGGCAGATCTGGGATTCGAACCCATGACCTCTGACTCCCAAGCCCGGCTCTTTCCAACAAGCCACGCTGGATTAAAACCCACAGCCCGGGCCTGGGAGTCATGAAGTCATGGGTTCTAATCCCGGCTCTGCCTCTCGTCTGCCGGGCGACCCTGGCCAAGTCACTTCCCTTCCTCTGAGCCTCAGTTGCCTCACCCGAAAAACGGGGATTGAGGCCGTGAGCCCCACGGAGGACAGGGACCGGGTCCAACCCCATTTGCTTGTGTCCACCCCAGCGCTTAGTAATAATAATAATAATGTTGGTATCTGTTAAGCGCTTACTATGTGCAGAGCACTGTTCTAAGCGCTGGGGTAGATACAGGGGAATCAACTTGTCCCACGTGGGGCTCCCAGTCTTAATCCCCATTTTATAGATGAGATAACTGAGGCGCAGAGAAGTGAAGTGACTTGCCCACAGTCACACAGACATGTGGCAGAGCCGGGATTCGAACCCATGACCTCTGACTCCAAAGCCCGTGCTCTTCCCACCGAGCCACGCTGCTTCTCCTAGTACTGTGCCCGGCACATAGTAAGCGCTTAATAAGTACCACGATGGCTATTACTAGCCCAGTGCTCCGCAGACAGTAAAGCGCTCAATAAATACCACTGACTGATCGCCGCCCCCCCCCCCCCCTTCTCCTTCCCTGCTTCCGGTCAGCTCTGCCCCGTAATTTATTTGAAAATTTCGAAATATCGGTTATTCCTTTCAACGCCGGTCTCTCCCCCGAGACCGTCCGCCTGTCGTGGGCGGGGACCGCGTCTTCCAACGCCGGCACCGGACTCGCCCGAGCGCTCAGTCCAGCGCTGGGCACCCAGGGAGTGTTCAGTAAGTAGCGGGGGCACCTTACCGTGCCCAGCAGACACTGCGACTCCTGGATGGCCCCGAAGCAGCCCAGGAACCCGACGAACATCATCACGGCCCCGACGGCGATCAGGATGTAGATTCCTGGTGGGGGGGGAAGAGGGAGAGGAGGCGGGTTCGGGGATGGGGGTCAAGAGGTCAGGGGTCGGGCCGGGAGGCTGGGGGCCGCGGGGTACGGAGGGGGGGAGGCGGGGCGGGGTTTGGGGGCAAGAGCGCGGGCTTGGGAGTCAGAGGGTCACGGGTTCTAATCCCGGCTCCGCCGCTCGTCCGCCGCGCGACCTCGGGCCGGACGCTTCGCTTCTCTGGGCCTCAGTTCCTTCATCTGGAAAATGGGGATTCATCATAATAACTACGCTCTTTGTTCGGCGCTTACTATGTGCCAAGCGCTGGGGTAGATCCAAAGTAATAACAGTAAGAATAATGACGATGATGATGGTATTTGTTAAGCGCTTACTCTGTGCCAAGCACCGTTCTAAGCGCTGGGGTGGATCCAATGTAATAAGAATAACGATGGTGTTTGTAAAGCGCTTACTATGTGCAAAGCACTGTTCTAAGCGCTGGGTAGAGCCAACTTAATAACAATAAGAATAATAATAATGATGGTATTTGTCAAGCACTTATTATGTGCCAAGCACTGTTCTAAGGGCTGGGGTGGATCTAACGTAATAAGAATAATAATGGTATTTATTAAGGGCTTACTATGTGCCAAGCACTGTTCTAAGCACTGGGGTAGATCCAAGGTAATAACAATAAGAATAAGAATAATGATGGTATTTGTTAAGCACTTACTATGTGCCAAGCACTGTTCTAAGCGCCGGGGTGGATCCAACGTAATAAGAATAATAACGGTATTTATTAAGCGCTTACTATGTGCCAAGCACTGTGCTAAGCGCCGGGGTGGATCCAACGTAATAAGAATAATAATGGTATTTATTAAGCGCTTACTATGTGCTTAATAAACTGTTACTCACACTGTTCTAAGGCTGGAGTAGATCCAACGTAATAACAGTAAGAATAACAGTAATGATGGTATTTGTTAAGCGCTCACTATATGCCAAGCACTGTTCTAAGCGCTGGGGTAGATACGGGGTCATCGGGTTGTCCCAGTGGGGCTCACGGTCTTAATTTTACAGATGAGGTAACTGAGGCCCAGAGAAGTGAAGTGACTTACCCAAAGTCACATATCTGATAAGTGGCGGAGCCAGGATTAGAACCCACAACCTCTGACTCCCAAGCCCGGGCTCTTGCCACTAAGCCACACCGTTTAGTCCCACGTGAGATACCTGATGACCCTGTAACTCCCCCAGCGCTTAGAACAGTGCTCTGCACATAGTAAGCGCTTAGCAAATATCTTATTATTATGTTTTTTAAGGGGCGGGCCAGGAAAAGAAGAGGGAGAGGGTGAAGGGGCCGGGCTGAGGACGCCGTGTGGGCGAAGGAGAAGCGAATGCATCCATCGGTAAATATGTGTAATCTATTTATTTAATCTATCTATTTATATTAACGTCTGTCTCCCTCTCGAGGCTGTGAGTTGGTTGTGGACAGGGAGGGAATGCGTCTGTTTATTGTTATCTTGTCCTCTCCCAAACATACTTAATACAAGTGCTCTGCCCACACGAAGCGCTCAATAAACACGGAGAAGCAGCGCGGCTCAGTGGCACGAGCCCGGGCTGGGGAGTCGGAGGTCATGGGTTCGAATCCCGGCTCGGCCACCTGTCAGCTGTGGGACTGTGGGCGAGTCACTTCACTTCTCTGGGCCTCAGTTCCCTCATCTGTCAAATGGGGATGACGACTGGGAGCCTCACATGGGACAACCTGATGACCCCGGATCTTCCCCAGCGCTTAGAACAGTGCTCGGCACACAGTAAGCGCTTAACAAATACCCACATTATTATTATTATGAGTCCAGTGCTCTGCACACAGTAAGTGCTCAATAAATACTATGGAGTGAATGAATAGTAAGCGCTTAAAACTGACCATTATTATTCACAATAATAATAAATACGATTGAATGAATGAATGAATGCATGCGTGAATGAATGAGGCGGCTGGGCGGGGCCCGGGAGGGGGCGCGCGAGCGCGAAGGGGGCGGGGCCTAGAGGGGCGGGGAGCTGCGCATGCGCCTGCCGCCTCCCCCGCGGCCCGACCAACATCCCCCCCACTCGGGGGCGTGACGTCAGGGGGCGGGGCCCCAGGTGGGCGGGGTCAACGTCACCCGCCGGCGGGCGCTGCGGCCGCGCATGCGCGTGGCTCCCCGGCCCCGCCCCCGGGCGCGGGGTCCCCTGCCCAGGGTGGAAGGGGCGGGAGCGGCCCGCGCGTGCGCAGTGGGGCGGACTCGGGCCGCCCTTGGGTTCGTTTCCCACAATCCGCAGCGCGCGCGCCGCCCCCGCCCCTCCCCCCCATCCATGGGGCCACTGCAGGGCACAGAGGGGGAAGGGGGAAGAACAATAATAATAATAATAATCAGGTCATGTTGGTATTTGTTAAGCGCTTACTCTGTCCAGAGCACTGTTCTAAGCGCTGGGGGAGATACGGGGTCATCGGGTGGTCCCACGTGAGGCTCACAGCCTTCATCCCCATTTTCCAGATGAGGTCACTGAGGCCCAGAGAAGTGAAGTGACTTGCCCAAGGTCACACGGCAGCTGCGTGGTGGAGGCGGGATTAGAACCCATGTCCCGTCTCCCCCGATTAGATTGTAAGCCTGTCAATGGGCAGGGACGGTCTCTATCTGTTGCTGATTTGTCCATTCCAACCGCTTACTACAGTGCTCTGCACAAGCAGGGTGGCTCAGTGGAAGGAGCCCGGGCTTGGGAGTCAGAGGCCATGGGTTCGAATTCCGGCTCTGCCACTTGTCAGCTGGGTGACGGCGGGCAAGTCCCTTCACTTCTCTGGGCCTCGGTTCCCTCATCTGGAAAATGGGGATTAACTGGGAGCCTCCCGTGGGACAACCTGATGACCCTGTATCTCCCCTAGCGCTTAGAACAGTGTTCTGCACAGAGTAAGCGCTTAACAAATACCAACATTATTATTATTATTACCCTGTAGCTACCCCGGCGCTTAGAACAGCGCTGTGCACATAGGAAGCGCTTAACAAATACCAACCTTATTATATTTATTATTATTATTATTAATAAATGAATGAATGTCCTCTCCCAAGCCCATCCTCTTTCCACTAAGCCACAGTGTATCTACCACAGTGCTTAGTACAGTGCCAGGCACATACTAAGTGCTTAAACCCATTATTGGGCAGGGATTGTCTCTATCTGTAGCCAAATTGTACTTTCCAACAGCTTAGTCCAGTGCTCTGCACACAGTAAGCGTGCAATAAAAAAACGAATGAATGAATATTTGTCACTGAATTGTACTTTCCAAGCACATGGTCCAGTGCTGGGCACACAGTGAGCGCTCAATAAATGAGACTGAATGAATATTTGGTGCCAAATTGTACTTTCCAAGCGCTTAGTCCAGTGCTGGGCACACAGTGAGCGCTCAATAAATGTGACTGAATGCACGAATGAATATTTGGTGCCGAACTGTACTTTCCAAGCGCTTAGTCCAGTGCTGGGCACACAGTGAGCGCTCAATAAATGAGACTGACTGAATGAATGAATATTTGGTGCCGAACTGTACTTTCCAAGCGCTTAGTCCAGTGCTGGGCACACAGTGAGCGCTCAATAAATGAGACTGACTGAATGAATGAATATTTGGTGCCGAACTGTACTTTCCAAGCGCTTAGTCCAGTGCTGGGCACACAGTGAGCGCTCAATAAATGAGACTGACTGACTGAATGAATGAATATTTGGTGCCGAATTGTACCTTCCAAGTGCTTAGTCCAGTCCTGGGCACACAGTGAGCGCTCAATAAATATGACTGAATGCATGAATGAGCACATGGGAAAGGGCGTCTCTGAGGGGAGGGGCACGGAGAGCACCCATAATAATAATGATGGTATTTGTTAAGCGCTTACTATGTGCAGAGCACTCTTCTAAGCCCTGGGGGAGATACAGGGTCGTCAGGTTGTCCCACGTGGGGCTGACATTTTTTAATCCCCATTTTTAGAGACGAGGACACTGAGGCCCAGAGAAGTTATGGGCAGCAGTGTGGCTCAGTGGCAAGAGCCCGGGCTTGGTTGTCAGAGGTCATGGGTTCGCATCCTGGCTCTGCCACTTGGCAGCTGTGTGACTGTGGGCAAGTCCCTTCACTTCTCTGGGCCTCAGTTCCCTCATCTGGAAAATGGGGATTAACTGTGAGCCTCACGTGGGACCACCTGATGACCCTGTATCTCCCCCAGCGCTTAGAACAGTGCTCTGCACATAGTAAGCGCTTAACAAATACCAACATTATTATTATTATTCCCTGAGCCTCAATTCCTTCATCTGGAAAATGGGGATGAAGACTGTGAGCCCCACGTGGGACCACCTGATGACCTTGGATCTCCCCCAGCGCTTAGAACAGCGCTTGGCACAGAGTAAGCGCTTAACAAATATCATTATGCTTATTATGAGGTGATCTGCCCAAGGTCACACAGCAGACAAGTGGCGGCATTAGAACCCACGACCCCAGACTCCCAAGCCCGGGCTCGGGCCACTGCGCCACGCCGCTTCCGCGCATGCGTGGGGAGCGGCGGCCGATAGGGGGCGCCCGAGAGCTCCGCCCCGTCTGACCACGGCCCCGCGGCGGCGGCCTGCGCATGCGCGGTTGCCGTGGCAACACCTCCCCCAGGTCGGCGCCAGGTGTGACGTCACCCCGCGGGGCCGCGCCCCAGCCCTTTCCCCCCCTTCACGGGCACGCGCCCCATTCTTCAGACGGGGGAAACTGAGGCAGTTCCCCAAGGCAGGGCCCCAAATAGCCACGGGGGGCTGTGGGGGGGGGATCCTCAAGATCCCCCCCCCCCCACATCCCCAGCGTGGCTCAGTGGCAAGAAGCCGGGCTTTGGGAGTCAGAGGTCCTGAGTTCGAATCCCAGCTCTGCCCCTTGTCAGCTGTGTGACTGTGGGCAAGTCACTTCACTGGGCCTCAGTGACCTCATCTGGAAAATGGGGATGAAGACTGGGAGCCTCACGTGGGCCCACCTGATGACCCTGTCTCTCCCCCAGCGCTTAGAACAGTGCTGTGCACACAGTGAGCGCTTAACAAATACCAACATTATTATTATTATCCCAGCGCTTAGGGCAGTGCTCTGCACACAGTTAGAGCTCAATAAATATGACTGCATCGACGCTTTGTGCACAGTAAGCGCTCAGTAAACACGCCTGCAGGAACTGAATGAACCCCAGCAGCCCCAAACCCAAGGTGCCTAAAGGGGGGGGTGGGCAAAGCCAATCCCCTCCCCCGCGGAAGTCCTCCTCAGGCCCATTTCCTCTTTGCAACTGAAACTGTGGGCAAGGGCGACCGACACATGTGGGCAACTTACCTCACTTCTCTGGGCCTCAGTTCCCTCATCTGTCAAATGGGGATTAACTGTGAGCCTCACGTGGGACGACCTCATTCCCCTGTATCTCCCCCCAGAGCTCAGTACGGTGCTCTGCACATAGTAAGTGCTTCACAAATACCAACATTATTATTATTAAATGGTTCCACAGCTGCACGGTAGCTTCTCTCCTTCCCCCCCCACCCAAAACACCCAGCTCATCCCCGGGGGGGGACCCCAAACCAGGCCCCGAAACCCCCACCCGCCGGGACAGGGGCAACCCCGCTCGTCAGAAAATCCAGGCCCCGCCAAGGTTCCCGGCACACGGGCCACACGGGCCCTACTTCCACCTTTTCACTTCTCTGTGCCTCGGTTCCCTCATCTGCAAAATAATAATCATGATGTTGGCATTTGTTAAGCGCTTACTATGTGCCCAGCACCGTTCTAAGCATTGGGGTGGATACAAGGTCATCAGGTTGTCCCCCGTGGGGCTCACAGTCTCCATCCCCATTTTCCAGATGAGATCACTGAGGCCCAGAGAAGTGAAGTGACTGGCCCAAAGTCCCACTGCTGACAAGCGGCAGAGTGGGGATTAGAACCCACGA
This sequence comes from Ornithorhynchus anatinus, assembly GCF_004115215.2. Classification (NCBI taxonomy): domain Eukaryota; kingdom Metazoa; phylum Chordata; class Mammalia; order Monotremata; family Ornithorhynchidae; genus Ornithorhynchus; species Ornithorhynchus anatinus. The sequence goes on from NC_041730.1 coordinate 1,543,296, forward strand.
CCTCTGACCCCCAAGCCTGGGCTCTTTCCACTGAGCCACTCTGCTTCTCAAAATGGGGCTAAAAATAATAATAATATTGGTATTTGTTAAGCGCTTACTATGTGCCAAGCACTGCTCTAAGCGCTGGGGGAGATACAAGGTCATCAGGTTGTCCCCCGTGGGGCTCATGGTCTTCATCCCCATTTGACAGATGAGGTGACTGAGGCCCAGAGAAGCGAAGCGACTTGTCCAAAGTCACCCAGTTGACAAGTGGCGGAGTCGGGATTAGAACCCGCAACCTCTGAGTCCTAAACCCATACTTTATCCACTGAGTCACGGGGATGAAGACCGTGAAGCCCCCCGGGGGACAACTGTCACCTGTCTGCTGTGAGACCTTGGGCAAGTCACGTCACTTCTCTGGGCCTCAGCGACCTCCTCTGTAAAATGGGGATTAAAAGTGTCAGCCCCCCGTGGACAACCCGGTCACCCCGTAGCTACCCCGCCCCCCCCGGCTCAGAACAGCGCTTGGCACATAGTAAGCGCTTAACAAATACCATCATCATTATAGGAGAAGCAGCGGGACACAGTGGATAGGGAGCACAGGCCTGGGAATCAGCAGGACCTGGGTTCTAATCTCATCTTTGGGCAAGTCACTTCACTTCTCTGTGCCTCAGTTCCCTCCTCTGTCAAATGGGGATGAAAACCGTGAGCCCCACGTGGGACAACCTGATCACCCTGTATCCCCCCAGTGCTTAGAACACCGCCATTATTATTATTATTATTATTAATCCCGGCTCTCCCCCACGTCTGTTGCGTGACCTTGGGCCGGTCACTTCACTTCTCCGGGCCTCGGTTCCCTCATCCGGAAAACGGGGATGGAGACCGTGAGGCCCACGGACGACAGGGACCCACCTAATTTGCCTGTATCCACCCCAGCGCTTAGTACAGCGCTCGGCACCTAGTAGGCACTTAAATACCACGACCGTCGTTATTACCTCGAACCTGCGCGGCCCAGATAAAGCGGCAGTTCCTCGAGGGCAGGGACGGGGACGGGGAGGCAGTTACTCTAATCTCCTCGTTGCTCGGATGCCCGGAGAGGCGGGCTGCCCCCACTTCCCCCAATCCCATCCGGTCACCGCGCCCTTTCGGCACTCCGGGACTCGAACCCGGACCTCTCAACTCCCGGGGCCCGACCTCAACCGACCGACCCGTCGAACCCGGGCCTCTCGACCCCCAGATCACGGGGCCCAACCTCAACCGACCAATCCGTCTTGGACGGGGAACGTCGCCGTTTACTGTTGTCGCGTCCTCTCCCCGGCGCTCGGCACGGCGCTCGGCACGGCGCTCTGCCCAGAGGAAGCGCTCAAGAAATGCCGTCGAGAGACGGGACGACGCCGGGATGGGCACGGGGCCCGAGAGGCGGCGCGGCTCGGTGGCGAGAGCCCGGGCCTGGGAGTCGGAGGTCGTGGGTTCTAATCCCGCCCCCGCCACTTGGCATCCGCGCGACCTCGGGCGAGTCGCTTCACGGGGGCCTCAGTTCCCTCGTCTGTCAAATGGGGCTGAAGACGGAGACGACGCGACGACCTCGCGTCTCCGACGGCGCCTGGCACGTAGTAAGCGCTTGACGAATAGCGACACGATCATCGTTACCCTTCCGGCCCCATCCGGAGCGGGGATGGGGAGAAGCCCCCCGGGGGTGAGTCAGAGAGCATCTCGCCCCTCGGGGCGGGGGGGGGGGGGGGGGGTCCCTCCCGCCGCCCCATCCTCCCGCCCCCGGCCCGGCCCGCTCACCCATGTAGAAGGCGCTGGGGGCCGGCTTCTCCCCGAGCTGCAGGTAGAGGATGCTGGACGTCTGGTTGTCATGGCGAAGCCACAGGGCCACCCCCAGGATGACCCCTCCGGCCAGCTGTGCGGACAGAAGGGGCGGCGTCAGGGCGCTCGCACCCGGCACGCGGGGAGGGCTCGGTAGGTACGACCGACAGGACGACCCGCTGGGCCGAACCCCTCGCCGACGCCCGGGTGGCGTCTTCAACGCTCCCCTCTCTCGCCCACATCCCGCCTCGAATCCCACAGACGATTTCTCTCGCTCCCTTCAGAGCCTTCCTGCCGGCCCACCTCCTCCCGGAGGCCTTCCCGGACCGCGCCCTCCTTTCCCCTTCTCGCGCTCCCCTCTGCGGCTCCCGAACCCGCTCCCTTTATTCATCCCCCCCCTTCCCGGCCCCGCACCGCTTCTGTCCCCGTATCGGTCATTTATTTATTCAACTTTGCAGGGGGAAGCGGCGTGGCTCGGTGGGAAGAGCCCGGGCTTGGGAGTCAGAGGTCGTGGGTTCGAATCCCGGCTCGGCCGCGCGGCAGCCGCGTCGCCGTGGGCGAGTCGCTTCGCTTCTCCGGGCCCTCGGTAACCTCATCCGGAAAATGGGGCTGAAGACCGGGAGCCTCACGTGGGACCACCCGACGACCCCGTAACTCCCCCGGCGCTTAGAACGGTGCTCTGCACGTAGTCGGCGCTTAACAGACACCAACACTATTATAGTGATGTCTGTCTCCTCCTGCATTCTATATAATGTCTGATAATGTCCGTATCCTCCTGAGAAGCAGCGGGGCTCGGTGGGAAGAGCCCGGGCTTGGGAGTCAGAGGTCGTGGGTTCGAATCCCGGCTCGGCCACGCGGCAGCTGCCTGACCGTGGGCGGGTCGCTTCGCTTCTCTGGGCCTCGGTTCCCTCATCCGGAAAATGGGGATGAAGACCGGGAGCCTCACGTGGGACAACCTGATGACCCCGGATCTCCCCCGGCGCTTAGAACGGTGCTCTGCACATAGGAAGCGTTTAACAGATACCAACATGATTATTATTATTCATTCATTCATTCATTCATTCGATCATATTCATTGAGCGCTCACTGTGGGCTAAGCGTTTGGAAAGTACGATTCGGGAACAGAGAGAGGCAATCGCTACCCACCAACAGGCTCGGTGTCTAGAAGGGGGTCAGAGTCTAGAAGGGGGGACTGTAAGCTCGTCGTCGGCAGGGAATGTGTCTTTCTTTGTTCTATTATCCTCTCCCGAGCGCTCAGTACACTGCTCTGCAGACAGTGAGCGCTCAATAAATACGAATGACCGGGCGAACCGTCTGCCGGGAGGGATCCCCTAATAATAATAACGTCGGCGTTTGTTAAGCGCTGACTATGTGCCGAGCACCGTTCTAAGCGCTGGGGGAGATACGGGGTCGTCGGGTGGTCCCACGTGAGGCTCCCGGTTAATCTCCATTTTCCAGATGAGGTCACTGAGGCCCAGAGAAGTGAAGTGACTCGCCCACGGTCACACAGCTCAAGTGGCCGAGCCGGGATTCGAACCCATGACCTCTGACTCCCAAGCCCGGGCTCCTTCCCCTGAGCCACGCTGCTTCGGCACCATCCACCCGAGAGGGGCCCCATACAAGACTCTGTTAAGCGCTTACTACGTGCCGAGCACCGTCCTAAGCGCCGGGGGAGATACGGGGTCGTCGCGTCGTCCCACGTGGGGCTCCCGGTCTTCATCCCCGTTTGACAGATGAGGCCACTGAGGCCCAGAGAAGTGGACTTGCCCGAGGTCACACGGCCGACGAGCGGCGGAGCCGGGATTCGAACTCACGACCTCCGAGTCCCCAGCCCGGGCCCTTGCCACCGAGCCACGCTGCCTCTGGTGTACAGCAAGTGGCGGGCAGTAAGCTCCCAGTTCAGTAACCGGCACGCGTCGACTGGCCGGTAACAGTCGTTCATCCAATCGTATCGATGGAGCGCTTCCGGCGTGCAGAGCGCAGCACCAAACACGTAGAGAAGCAGGGCGGCTCAGTGGAAAGAGCCCGGGGCTTGGGAGTCAGAGGTCGTGGGTTCGAATCCCGGCTCTAGCACGCGTGAGCTGGGTGACTGCGGGCAAGTCGCTTCGCTTCTCTGGGCCTCGGTCCCCTCGTCTGGAAAATGGGGACGGAAGCCCGTGAGCCCCACGCGGGACGACCCGGGGACCTCGTATCTCCCCCTCCGGCGCCGAGAACGGCGCTCGGCCCATAGCGAGCGCTCGACAAACGCCGTCATCGTGATTATTATCCTTTGGGCCTCGGTTCCCTCATCTGTGAAACGGGGACGAACACCGTGAGCCCCCTGTGGGACAACCCGATGACCTCGGATCCTCCGCCGGCGCTCAGAACAGCGCTCGGCACACGCTAAGCGCTGAAGAAATACCGTTACTATTACAGGGAGAGGGCAACGGAACAAAAGACCGACACATTCCCGCAATCAACGAGCTGGGGGGGGGGCGGCGAGAGAGACCTTAAAATCAGTAAATAGATGAAATAAATGAATAAATAATCCCGACGAAGACGGGGTGGGGGTGGATCTCCGGTGGCCGGGCCCCTCTCCCGCCCGTCCGCCCGCCCTCCTCCTCCCCTCTCCCTCGGCTTCCTGGGTCGGCCGCCTCCGTCGGCAGCGGCGTTTCGTATTTATTTGCTCGAGCCCATCTGGCTCGGCTGCGGGAGTTTCCGTTTCCAGCGACGGAAGCGTTGGGGGAGGCGGCGGCGGGAAAACCCGTCCCATCCCGCCCATCCTGCCCCCGCATCCCCAGGGGATGCTTATTTTGGGAAAGGCGGAGGGGATCCGTTGCCACGGAGACGGCCGGACCGGAAGCCGGTCGGACGCCCGGCGGCCCAGTCCCTTCACCTCTCCGGCCCTCAGTCACCCCATCTGCGAAACGGGGATTGAGACGGCGAGCCCCACGGGGGGCGGCGGGCTGCGTCCCACCCGATTAGCCTCTCTCCGCCCCGGCGCTCGGAACCTAGTAGGCGCTTAAGAAACGCCACGACCATTACCGTCATCGTCCGGAGAAGCAGCGTGGCTCGGTGGAAAGAGCCCGGGCTTGGGAGTCCGAGGATGTGGGTTCTAATAACAATAATAATTATTATCGTAATAATAACGGTGCCGTTCGTTGAGCGCTCACTATGTGCAGAGCACGGTTCTAAGCGCTGGGGGAGATACGGGGTCGGCAGGATGTCCCACGTGAGGCTCACAGGCTTCATCCCCATTTGACAGATGAGGTCACTGAGGCCCAGAGAAGTGAAGTGACTTGCCTACGGTCACCCAGCTGACAGGTGGCACATTCGGGATTCGAACCCACGACCTCTGACTCCCAAGCCCGGGCTCTTTCCACCGAGCCACGCCGCATTCTATCTGTGAAGCGCTCAGCTACGTGCCAGGCACTGTGCTAAGCGCTGGAGTGGATACGGGAGAAGCAGCGCGGCTCGGTGGCGAGAGCCCGGGCCTGGGAGTCGGAGGTCATGGGTTCGAATCCCGGCTCCGCCGCTCGTCGGCTGTGTGGCCCTGGGCAAGTCACTTCACTTCTCCGGGCCTCGGTCACCTCATCCGGAAAATGGGGATGAAGACCGGGAGCCCCACGTGGGTCAGGGCCGGTGTCCAACCCGATTTGCTTGCATCCACCCCGGCGCTTAGTACAGAGAAGCGGAGTGGCTCGGTGGAAAGAGCCTGGTCTTAGGAGTCAGAGGTCACGGGTTCTAATCCCGGCTCCGCCGCCCGTCGGCTGGGTGACTTTGGGCAAATCACTTCACTGGGCCTCAGTTCCCTCGTCTGGGAAATGGGGATGAAGACCGGGAGCCCCACGGGGGACGACCCGATGACCCCGTATCTCCCCCCAGCGCTTGGAACGGTGCTTGGCACAGAGTAAGCGCTTAACAAATATCAACATTATGCCTGGCACTGTGCAGGGATTGCCTCTGTTGCCAAACTGTCCATTCCAAGCGCTTAGTCCGGTGCTCTGCACATAGTAAGCGCTCAATCAATACCACTGAATGAATGATTATTAGTACGGTGCTTGGCACACAGTAAGTGCTTACCAAATATTAAAAATTAGACCGTAAGCCCGTCAAAGGGCAGGGACCGTCTCTATCTGTTGCCGACTTGTTCATTCCAAGCGCTCGGTACAGTGCTCGGCACATAGTAAGCGCCCAATAAATACTCTTGAGTGAATGAATGAATGAATATTATTATTCTTTTATCATTGATAAGAATATAAGGGGCCGTGGAGCCCCACGGGGAGCCCCCCCCCCCGGCCCAGCCGGGACAGGACTCCGCAGCAGAGGAACGGGAAGTGAAGAGCAGCGAGGACACATTTCCCCGCGGAAACCGATGAAATCCGGACGTCTAAAAATACGGGGACCCCGGGAGCCTCCCCCAGCCCCCGCCCCGAAGCTCGCCGTCGGCGGGGAACGGGTCTGTTCTACTGGACTCTCCCAAGCACTCAGTAACAATGATAATAATAATAATGGCATCTGTTAAGCGCTTACTATGTGCCGAGCACCGTTCTAAGCACCGGGGGGGATACGAGGCGAGCAGGTCGTCCCACGTGGGGCTCACGGTCTTCAGCCCCATTTCGCAAGCAGACGAGGGGCAGAGCCAGGATCGGAACCCACGACCTGCGACTCCCAGGCCCGGGCTCCTCCGCCTGACCCCGCCGCTTCCCACTTCCCAGTCCTGACGGTTCCCGGCGGTTGAGAGTGACAGTGCCCGCTACGTGCCAGGCTCTGCGCTGAGCGCCGGGGTGGAGAGAAGCGGATGAGGTTGGACGGGGTCCCCGGCCCCGTTTTCCAGATGAGGAAACTGAGGCCCGGAGAAGCGAAGTGGGAGCGACGGTCCTAGCCCGGGCCTCCCGGGTCCTCCTACGCTCCCTCCTCCGGCCCCCCGGGAGGGGACGGGTCTCGGTCCGGGCTCCCTGGCACGGAGAGGGACTCTGACTTGATAATAATTATTGATAATGATAAGGATAATGTGGTATTTAAGCGCTTACCACGTTTCAGGCGCTGTACTAAGCGCTGGGGTGGAGACAAGCCAATCGGGGAGGCAGCGTGGTCTAGTGGGACTCACAGGACGTGGGTTCTAATCCCACCGCCGCTCGTCTCCCCCCTCTAGACCGCGAGCCCGTTGTTGGGCAGGGGTCGTCTCTCTCTGTCGCCCCGCTGGACTTTCCGAGCGCTTAGTCCAGTGCTCTGCGCCCGGCAGGCGCTCAATGAATCCGATGGAATGAACGGATGCCGCGTGACCTTGGGCACGTCGGCGTCACTTCTCTGGGCCTCAGTCAGTTCCCTCATCTGTAAAATGGGGATGGAGCCCGGGGGCCCCACCGGGGACGGGGATCGGGTCCGACCCGGTTGGTGTGGATCCACCTCAGTGCTTACTACGGTGCCGGGCACACCATTATCATTATTAATAATAATAATGATCAGAGAAGCAGTGGCGAGAGCCCGGGTTTGGGAGTCAGAGATCATGGGTTCGAATGCCGGCTCCGCCGCGTGTCAGCTGGGTGACTGCGGGCAAGTCACTTCACTCCTCTGTGCCTCAGTGACCTCATCTGTAAAATGGGGACGAAGACTGGGCGCCTCACGTGGGACGACCTGATGACCCTGTATCTCCCCCAGCGCTTAGAACAGCGCTCGGCACACGGGAAGCGCTTAACAGATAACATTATCAACGGCACAGTGTCCTCCAGGAACAACCGGCTGCTCACCTGGAGGTTTCCCACCTCATCGGGAAGCCCTCCCCGATTGCCCCGCCCACCTGTCGGCCCGCCGTGAGCAGGGAGCGCGTCTAGCAGGTCCGCTCTCCCGCCCTCTCCGCAGCGCTCAGTCCGGTGCTCTGCACACGGTGAGCGCTCAAGGAACCCGATCGCTCCCTGCCTTCTGTGATTTTCTCGAGATGGCGCCTGAGCCCTTACCCTACGTCCAACGCTGCGCTACGGGGGGGGGCGGATACACAAGAAGATCGCCTCGGGGAGAGTCCCCGTCCCCATCTGACAGATGTGGCTCGGTGGAGAGAGGCCGGCCTTGGGAATCAGAGGTCACGAGTTCAAATCCCGGCTCCGCCGCTTGTCAGCTTGTGACTTGGGGCAAGTCGCTTCCCCTCTCTGGGCCTCAGGGACCTCATCTGTAAAACGGGGATGAGGACTGGGAGCCTCACGTGGGACCACCTGATTCCCCTGTCTACCCCAGCGCTTAGAACGGTGCTCCGCACATAATAAGCGCTGAACGGATACCAACGTTATTATTATTGAGGGGACCGAGGCCCGGAGCGGCGAAGCGACTGGCCCCCGGCTCACCCGGCGGACACGTGGCGGAGCCGGGATTAGAACCCGGCTCTTCTGATTCCCGGGGCTTATCTGCCGTGGACGGGAAGTTGTAGCGGGCTCCCGCCGAGGGCAGGAAGCGGCAAGGTTTTGTGGCTAAAGCCCGGGCCTGGGAGTTAGATGGACTCCCAATTTGCTCTTTTCCCCCTCTCCCCGCCCCACAGCACTCATGTCTCCATCTATAATAATTATTCCTTTTATTCCTATTATCGCCTCTTTCCTCCTTTTGCCGTCCGCCTCCCTTCGTCTGATACCGTTGGTATCCGTTAAGCGCTTACTATGTGCAGGGCACTGTCCTAAGCGCTGGGGGAGATACCGGCGAATGCGGTTGTCCCTCGTGAGGCTCACGGTCTTCATCCCCATTTGCCAGATGAGGGAACTGAGGCCCAGAGAAGCGAAGCGACTCGCCCACCGTCACGCAGCCGACGAGTGGCGGAGCCGGGATTAGAACCCATGACCTCTGACTCCCAAGCCCGGGCCGTAAACCCTTTGTGGGCAGGGATCGTCTCTCTTTATTGCTTGACTGTACTTTCCCAAGCGCTTAGCCCAGTGCCCTGCACAGAGTAGGCCCTCAATAAATGCGATCGAATGAATGACTGAATGAATGCCTCCCCTCCCTCTAATAATGTTGGTATCTGTTAAGCGCTTACTCTGTGCAGAGCACTGTTCTAAGCGCTGGGGGAGGTCCAGGGTCATCGGGTGGTCCCACGTGAGGCTCTCGGGCTTCATCCCCATTTTCGAGATGAGGTCACTGAGGCCCAGAGAAGTGAAGTGACTTTGCCCAAGGTCACGCAGCTGACAAGAGGCAGAGGCGGCATTCGAACCCATGACCTCTGACTCCCGAGCCCGGGCCCTTTCCACTGAGCCGCGCTGCTTCTCCTCTAGACTGTAAGCTTGTCGTGGGCAGGGCCTAGGAAGCGCTTAACAAATACCACAATTAATATTATTTGTAGTTGCATGCCCCCCGCGCTTAGAACAGTGCTTTGCACATAGTAAGCGCTTAATAAATACCACCATTATTATTAATAGTATTACTGGACACCTGCTGTGGGCAAGAGGCTGTACCGGGCGCTTCCCCTCGGGGCAGGACACTGTAGTGGCCTCCTGCTGTTGGCAGGATTCTGTAGTAGGCTCCCACTGTGGGCAGGACCCTATACTGGGCACCGGCTATGGGCAGGAGGCCGTACTAAGCTCCCACCGTGAGCGGGGCACTGTACTGGGCTCCCATTCTGGACAGACCACGGTACTGGGCGCCTGCCGTGGGCAGGACCCCAGATTGGCTCAGTGGAAAAGAGCCCGGGCTTCGGAGTCAGAGGTCATGAGTTCGACTCCCGGCTCTGCCACTCGTCAGCTGTGTGACCGCGGGCGAGTCGCTTCCCTTCTCTGGGCCTCAGTTCCCTCATCTGGAAAATGGGGATTAACCGTGAGCCTCACGGGGGACGACCTGATGACCCTGGATCTCCCCCAGCGCTTAGAACGGTGCTCTGCACGTAGTAAGCGCTTAACAGAGACCAACATTATTATTATTATTGTTCTGCTTCCACTGTTGGCGGGATCCCATTCTGGGCGCTTGCTCTGAGCAGGGCGCTGTACTGGACAACCCTTGTGGGCAGGATCCCATACTGGACAGCTCTTCTTGCCAGGATACTGTACTGGGTGCCCGCTGTGAGCAGGAAGCAGTGTGGCCTCGTACTTAGACCCCGGGGCCTGGAGTCAGAAGGACCTGGGTTCTAATCCCGGCTCCGCCTCTCGTCTGCCGTGTGACCTCGGGCGAGTCACGTCACTTCTCTGGGCCTCAGTTCCCCCATCGGGAAAATGGGGACGGAGTCTGTGAACGCTCAATCCGGTGCTCTGCACACAGAAAGCGCTCAATAAATACGACCGAACGAATGAGCGACGAGGACTGCGTCCAACCCGATTAGCTCGTGCCTACCCCAGTGTTTAGTGCAGTGCTTGGCACACAGTAAGCGCTTCAGCTCGTTGTGGGCAGGGAATGTGTCTGACGTTATGCTGTACTCTCCCAAGCGCTTACTACGGTGCTCTGCGCCCAGTAAGTGCTCGATAGAGAAGCGGAAGAAGAGAAGCAGCGTGGCTCAGTGGAAACAGCCCGGGCCGGGGAGTCAGAGGTCATGGGTTCGAATCCCGGCTCCGCCGATGGCAGCTGGGTGACTTTGGGCAGGTCGCTTCACTTTCCCGGGCCTCAGTGACCTCATCTGGAAAATGGGGATGAAGACTGGGAGCCCCACGGGGGACAACCCGATCTCCTAGTATCCTCCCCAGCGCTTAGAACAGTGCTTTGCACAGAGTAAGCGCTTAACAAATGCAAGACTAATAATAAGCACTTAAATACCATTAAAAGGGGACGGGGGAACCTTCCACTACCTCTAAAGACGGGTGTACTGGCCGCCCTGGGGAAGTTGGCTGATTTCCCTTCAGGGAAATTCCTCGTGGGGGGGGGATATCCCGTGACACGAGGCAGCCCCGGGTCCCATCCCTGTAGATACCCTGTATCCCCCCAGCGCTTAGAACAGCGCTCTGCACACAGTAAGCGCTTAACAGATACCAACATTACTATCAGTAGTAGTGAGCACTTAAAAAACACCATTATTATTATTAACCCCCGCATCAGGCGCAAGATAATTAGGTCAGAGAGGCCGAGAAGCGGCATGGCCTGGCGGCTCGAACCCAGACCTGGAAATCGGAAGGACCTGGGTTCCAATCCCGGCTCTGCCACCTGTCTGCTGTGCGACCGCGGGCAGGCCGCTTCACTTCTCTGTGCCTCAGTTACCGCATCTGTAAAGCGGGGATTAAGACCGTGAGCCCAAGTGGGAACGGGACGGGCGGCGTACAATCCGACTATCCTCTGTCTACCCCAACGCCTCCTTACAGCGTTGTCCGTCCGTCTCCCCCGATTAGACCGTCAGCCCGTCAGTGGGCAGGGACTGTCTCTATCCGTTGCCGCACTGCCCATCCCAAGCGCTTAGTCCGGTGCTCTGCACATAGTAAGCGCTCAATAAATACTAGCGAATGAATAAATGAATACAGCGCCCGTACGAAGCGCTTAAATACCGCACTTAAAAAGCCCGCTGTTGGGTAAGGATTGTCTTTGGTGCCCAACTCTATGTTCCAAGTGCTCAGTTCACTGCCCTGCGGACAGTGAGCGCTCGATAAATCCGATGGAATGGTTGATTATTACTAATAATAATAATAATGTTGGTATTTGTTAAGCGCTTACTATGTGCAGAGCACTCTTCTAAGCGCTGGGGTAGAGACAGGGTCATCGGGTTGTCCCACGTGAGGCTCCCAGTCTTCATCCCCATTTGACAGATGAGGGAACTGAGGCCCAGAGAAGTGAAGTGACCTGCCCCCGGTCCCACGGCTGCCAAGGGGCCGAGCCGGGATTCGAATCCATGACCTCTGGCTCCCAGGCCCGGGCTCCTTCCACCGGAGCCCCGCTGCTTCTCTCATCACAATTATCATTATCACTATTAGAGAGACACCCGCGGCCCCCTTGGGACTCACTGCCCAAGGGGGAGGCGGAGAACTGAATCCCCATTTTACAGATGAGGGACGTGAGGGGTGGCCAGGACCCTCCCTGTCTCGGTGGCCCGGGGAGCTGGCACTCTGCACAGAGCGCTCGGCGCAAAGTGAGCGCTTAATAAAAACGAGCGACTGAGTCACACTCTCTCAAGCATCTCCCCGCCCCCCCCCCCCCCCCCGCCCCGTCCCCAAGCAGCAGGATGTCATTCGGCGGCAATATTTAGCATTTAGCGGAGGCCGCGCGCCCTCCCCCGTCAGCGTTTTAAGAGATGAAGGTGGGCGGGAAGGGGGGGGGGGGGGCAAGGGGAAGGGGCGTGCCTCGGTTCCCCTCACCCCGCGCTTGCCCCCCAGGAAGCTTCGCGCCACCCACCCCCTGCTCCCACTTCGTGAGGCCTCGGGGTCACCCTAAAAACGGTCATCGTAACAGCCGTGGTAATAACAACGCTGGTATTCGTTGAGCGCTTCCTACGTGCCGAGCGCCGTTCTAAGCGCTGGGGCGGATTGGGGGGGGGGGTCATCGGGTCGTCCCGCGTGAGGCTCCCCGTCTTCATCCCCATTTTCCGGATGAGGTCACTGAGGCCCAGAGAAGTGACTTGCCCACAGTCCCGCAGCTGACAAGGGGCAGGGCCGGGATTCGAACCCACGACCTCCGACTCCCAAGCCCGGGCTCTTTCCACTGAGCCACGTGGTACCGGTTGAGGAGGGCCTGCTAGGTGGCGGACACCGTACTGAGCGCCGGGGTGGGTAGAAGCAAATCGGGGGGGACCCGGGGACTTGGGGCTTTCCGGTCCGAATCCCCATTTTACGGACGAGGTCACCGAGGCCCAGGGAAGGGAAGCGACTCGCCCGAGACCACACGGCGGACGAGAGGCGGGGCCGGGATCAGAACCCACCACCGCTAGGCCGGGCTGCTCCGTCCCCGGTCCCACCCCCCTCCCCAAGGTCGGGGCGGGGGGCCGGGGGGGGGGAGGGGTCTCATTCATTCATTCGATCCTATCTACTGAGCGCTTACCGCGTGCTGAGCACCGTACTAAGCGCTTGGGAGAGGACAGAATAACAATCGACAGACACCTTCCCCGCCCACACCGAGCTCACAGTCTCCCACCGGCTCGTACTAAGAATCGTGGTACTGGTTAAGCGCTTACTACGTGCCAGGCGCTGTGCTAAGCGCTGGGGTGGAGAGGAGCAAACGGGGTTGGACACGGCCCCCGGCCCACCTGGGGCTCCCAGTCCCCGTCCCCATTTTACGGACGAGGGACCTGAGGCTCGGAGAAGCCAGATGACTTGTCCGAGGTCACAGAGCAGACACGTGGCGGAGGCAGGATTAGAACCCACGTCCTCCGGCGCCCAGGCCTGGGCTCAAAGAGACAAGCAGCGTGGCTCAGTGGAAAGAGCTCGGGTTCGAATCCCGGCTCTGCCGCTCGTCAGCTGTGTGACTTTGGGCAAGTCACTTCACTTCTCTGGGCCTCAGTCCCCTCATCTGTAAAATGGGGATGAAGACCGGGAGCCCCACGTGGGACAACCCGATGACCCTGTCTCTCCCCCAGCGCTCAGAACAGTGCTCCGCACAGAGTAAGCGCTTAACAGATACCAACGCTGTTATTATTATTTAGGGCATAGGCCTGGAGTCAGAAGGTCATGGGTTCTAATCCCAGTTCCGCCACTCGTCTGCTGCGTGACCCTGGGCGGGTCACTTCACTTCTCTGGGCCTCAGTTCCCTCCTCTGGAAAAGGGGGATTGAGACTTGTGAGCCCCTACGTGGTGCGTCCAACCCGATCTGCTGGCATCCGCCTCCGCGCTTAGTACAGAGCCTGGCCCATAGTAAGCGCTTCACAAACGCCACGAGTATTATTATTATTATCGTGATTATTATTAATAGATACGACCGAGCACCGTGCCCAAGCGCCGACAGGGTCATCAGAGCAGGCCGCTGACCACGCCGCGCTCCCGTCCCGTCTATCTGTTGCCGAACTGTCCATTCCAAGCGCTCGGCGCACAGTAAGCGCAGATTTTATTTATCCCGATTCTATTTATCCCGTTTCTATTTATGTGCTATTGTGTTAATGAGGTGCTCTTCCCCTGACCCTATTTATTGCCGTCGTTCTCGTCCGTCCGTCCGTCTCCCCCGATTAGACTGTGGCCCGTCAGAGGGCAGGGACCGACTCTGTTGCCGATCTGTCCATTCCAAGCGCTCAGTCCAGGGCTCTGCACATAGTAAGCGCTCAATAAATACTATTGAATGAATGAATGAATGGGAGGGACGCCGGCCCATTTTACCGACGGGCACGCGGAGGCCCAGAGAGGTTTGCCGGCTCGCCCGAGGTCACTCGGCAGGCCAGGCCAGGCACGGGGTCTCCCCGCCCCGACCCCCAGACTGAAAGAGGAGAAGGCCGCGCGCCCGCCCGCCCGCAGCCCTCGAAACCGGAACCGAAGGCAACGGGGGTGAGGATCTCCAATCCGCCGCCCGCCGATAACGACCCCGCAAGGGGAAGTCCGGCTCCGGGGTAAGTGGGAGGAGGTGGGGGACGGGGAGGAAGCGGCCGTTGACGGCGCCTCCCTTTCTCGGGGGCCTTACTGGACGCCGGCCCCCCCCCCGCGTCAGCCGCGGGGACGTCCCCCCGGGCGCCGGAAAATCCAGTCGTCCGTTCAGTCGATCCTATTCATTAAGCGCCCACCGCGTGCGCCGTAATAACGGTGACGACGACGACGGCATCTGTTGAGCGCGACCGTGCGCCGAGCGCCGGGGCGGACACGAGGTCATCGGGTTGCCCCGTGTGGGGCTCTCTGTGAGCGCTCAGTAAATACAATCGGATGAACGAGCGAATGAATCCCCATTTTACAGATGAGGGAGGCCCAGAGAGGTTAAGGGGCTTGCCCAAGGTCACCCAGTCCCGTTCATCCGGTCGCATTTATTGAGCGCTTACTGCGGGCGGAGCACTGGACTAAGCGCTCGGGATGGTCAGGTGGGCGACAGAGAGGGCCCATCCCCGCCCCACGACGGGCTCACCGTCTGAACGGAAGCGGCGCGGCTCGGTGGAAAGAGCGCGGGCTTGGGAGTCAGAGGTCACGGGTTCGAATCCCGGCTCCGCCGCTAGTCAGCTGTGCGACCGTGGGCGAGTCACTTCACTTCCCTGGGCCTCAGTTACCTCATCTGTCAAATGGGGATTAAAACTGTGAGCCCCACGTGGGACAAACTGATCACCTCGCATCCCCCAGCGCTTAGAACAGTGCTCCGCACACGGTGAGCGCTTAACAAATGCCACGGTTTATTTAAACGGGGGAGACCCTGCTTCACTGTGCTGAGCGCTTGGGAAAGAACAAATCGACAGGCTGGCGGGGTTGGGGACACTTGGGGGGGGGGGGGCGGTCCAGACTTGGCCTCGGATCCCCCCGCCCTCCCCCACACCGGGGAGGCTCTGCCGTAGCCCAGGGGAGCCCCCCGCCCCATCAAACGGGGGGTGGGTTTTTCCGAGGGGAACGTGGGTCTCTCTCAACGCTTAGCGGGGCGCGGCCCGGTGGGACCGAGGGGGAATTGGGGGGGATCCTTCATCCGGGACCCTCCCCCCACTATCATCGCCCCTTGGGGTCTCCCCCAGGGGCGAGACCCCTCACCCCACCATCGACACCATCCTTCCTCTGGCCTGGGTCCCCCCCCCCCCCCCCCGCCCACAATGTCTCTCCCTCCTTCCCGTTTCAGGGCCTTATTGCAGGCCCATCTCCTCCAGGAGGCCTTCCCTGACTAAGCCCCCCGTTTTCTCTTCTCCCCCTCCCTCTGCGTCAGCCCGACTTGCTCCCTGCACTTTCCAGACCCCTCCCACCCTCCGAAAGCCCCCCAGCCGCCCCCCCATGGGGGGATCACAGTCCAGAGGCCTCAAACCAGCTGTTCTGCTCCCCGCCCCCCTTCCTCCCCCTCCCCGGTCCCTGGGGGGTCGGGGGGCAGGTGGGGCGCAGATGTGAGCCGTCTCGGACCCCCGCCCCCTCCCAGCCCCCCCCCCCCCCAACTTGCCCTGTTCCAGCTGGGGGACCCGGGCGGAGTGACAAAGGAAAGGCCAGAGTGGGGAGGGGGGTTAGGGCCGGAGGGGGCGGCTGGAGGACGGGGGGCGGGGGGGGAGAGCAGGGGGCCGCGGGGTGGGAGGGGGGCAGATCTGACGCCCCCCACCCAAGCCATCTGGCCCAACACCCCCCCTCGAGAAAAGAGAAAGTCGGTCTCGGAGACGACAGGAAACGGGATCAAAATAAACGGCAAGAGGAAGTGGGAGGGGGGCCTCCGACAGGGCCGGCGGCCCCCTCCTCCGTCTCCCGCGGCCCCCCGGGAAGGAGGGGGCCTCCAAGCCCCCAGACCCAATTCGACTCCCCCTCCTCCACCTCGGGGGCCGGGGGGGGGGGGGATCGCAGCCCCCTTTCCGGGGACCGCCAGGCGGGGAGACGGTTTGTCCATTCCAAGCGCTGAGTCCAGCGCTCTGCACATAGTAAGCGCTCAATAAATTCTATTGAATGAATGAACGAATGAGACGTGGGTTCAAGGCCCGGCCCGCTGGGCGACGCCCCCCGGAAAGTCGCTCAGTCGCCCTCAGAGGCTCAGAAGCAGCGAGGGCCTAGTGGCCGCAGCCTGGGGTCTGGGAGCCAGAAGGACCTGGGTTCTAATCCCGGCAGAACCTGGGGCAAAGCCACTCTCCTTCTCCGGGCCTCGGTTCCCTCGTCTGGAAAATGGGGACGAAGGCCGGGAGCCCGGTGGGGGACAGGGTCCCCGTCCAGCCCGATGACCTCGTAGGTGCCCCAGCGCTTAGTACGGTGCCTGCCACCGAATGAGCGCTTATTAAATGCCGTCATTATTATTATTACTACTCCAGCGCTTACTTAGGACAGTGACCGGAGATTAGTAAGGGCTTAAATGCCATTTAAAAAACAAAAAAACAGGCGTGGTGAGACTGCGGGGAGGCCAGGATGGGAAGGGAAAAGCCCCAAGGAATTGGAGACCAGCACATCTCCGTCACTCCTGCCCCGGTCCGGCCCCGGACACGGGGGTGGGTGCGAATCCCGGCTGCCCGGGGGACGGAGAACGCCCTCGTTGGGAAGTTGGGGGGGCTCCGCTCTCCAATCCGCCGGATTCGCGGCTTCCGGCGGGCTCTCCCCCCTCCAGCCCGGACCCTAGTCTGCCCACGCTGTGATAGTGGACTCTCCCAAGCGCTCAGTACCGCACGCCGTAAAAGCCTCGTGGCTACAGCCCGGGCCTGGGAGTGAGTGGTTCTCATCCCGGCTCCGCCACTTGTCCGCTGCGCGACCTCGGGAGAGGCGCTCTGCCTCTCTGGGCCTCGGTTTCCCTCGTCTGGAAAACGGGGGTTAAGACTGGGAGCCCCACGTGGGACGGGGACCGGGTCCGACCTCCATATCTTGCACCTACCCTAGAGCTTAGAACGGGGCCTGGCACAGAGAAGGCGCTTAACAAATACCATCGTCATCACGATTACACAGAAAGCGCTCAGTGATGATAATAATGTTGGTATCCGTTGAGCGCTTACCATGGGCCGAGCACCGTTCTAAGCGCCGGGGGGAGATCCGGGGTCATCGGGTGGTCCCACGTGAGGCTCACGGTCTTCATCCCCATTTTACAGATGAGGGAAGTGAGGCCCGGAGAAGTGAAGTGACTCGCCCACGGTCACCCAGCTACGCGGCCGATCCGGGATTCGAACCCGTGACCTCTGACTCCCAAGCCCGGGCTCTCTCCACTGAGCCGCGCCGCTTCTCCACCCTTAGATAAATACCTTGATCGAGAGCTGCTCGAACGTCCGTCTCCCCCTCTAGACCCTAAGCTCCTCGTGGGCAGGGAACGGTTCGACCTAACGTGCTGTATCGTACTCTCCCAAGCGCTCAGTACAGCGCGCCGCACACGGTGAGCGTTCAATAAATGCCATCGAGTGCCGTCTAGCCCGGCCAGTCCACGCCTCCGCCTCGGGGATGCCCCGAACGTGCCTCCGGACAGGCAGGCGCCTCCCTCCGGGGCCTCCCCCTCGGCCCCCAGGCCCGCTCCAACTGCCGGGGGGTCCCTCGGTCCCCCGCGGCGGGGGAGATCCTCCCTCCACTCTAACCCGAGTCCCTCCCGCTGCAGCCCGGAAGGAATCCACGCCCGGCCACGCCGAGCCCCGGGCCGCTTCTCTGGGCAAAGCCGTAGGGGCGAAGGGGTGGGTTGGGAGCGGTCGCCCAGGGTGGGGCGGGGGGCCACGAGCGGGGAGGTGCTTATCATTAATAATAAATTAATATCTCTCTACGTTTAGCACTTACTAGGTGCCAGACATTCTATTATCATAATGGCATTTAAGCGCTCACCGCGGGCCGGGCGCCGTACCCGGCGCGGGGACGGAGACGAGCCACTCGGGCCGGACGGACGCGGTCCCCGTCCCTCGGGGGGCTCACGGCCCCAACGCCCATTTCCCGGACGAGGGAAGCGAGGCCCGGGGAAGCGAAGCGGCTTCCCCGAGGCCTCGCGGCGGACAAGGGGCGGAGGTCAGGATCAGAACCCAGGACCCTCTGCGTCTGGGGCGTAGCATCTGGCGAGGAAGACCGGCCCCCGGGCAGCTGCCCCCCTCACCCCCTCCCCACCCCCCTGCAGGGTGGTCCCGGGTGGGAGGGGCTTTTTCTGCGGGTTTTCTCCGGGGGAGCGGAGGGGCAGTTGGGGGAGGCAGGCCCACCCTGGCACGGCACCGGGCAATTTGGGGTGGGGTCCCCCTCCCACCCCCACCCCCGGGGAGAGGCGCAGGGGCCTTGAGCGTGGGGAGGGCTCGGCGGGGGGAGCCTGGGGGGGGGGGGGGGCCAGGCGCCAGCCGCACACACCGGGCAGGCGGCCTGCCCCACGCACGCAGACACACACGCACGGCCGGATCCCACCCCGGCATGCGTGTGCACACATGCACACGGGCCCAAACACACACACACACGCACCTCCAGATGCCCAAGCAGGCAGACGCGCACGGGCCCAAACACACACACACGTCCAAATCCCCAAGCGGGCACACCCACCCAGGCAGACGTGTGCACACACGCACACGGACCCAAACAGACACACACGTCCAAATCCCCAGGCGGGCAGACGCACCCAGACATGCGCGTGCACACACGTACACGGACCCAAACACACACACACACAGCGCACACACACACGTCCAAATCCCCAAACGGGCAGCCCCACCCAGACACAGGCGTGCACACACGGGTTCAAACACACGCACGAACAGACCCAGACGCAAACACACAGACCCCCCCCCCCCCCCCCAACGCGTGCACACACACGGAGCCAAACACACCTGCACACACAGACCCACAGACAGACCCAGACTCAAGCACATGGACCCAGACACACGCGCGCACAAACACACAACCAAACACTCCCAAAACACACACAATCGCAGACCCACACATACACCCCCCCCCCCGACCTGCACAAACAGGCCCAAACTCAAACACACACACACACACAGAGCCCCAGACCGAAAGCCGGCCCCGCAGACCCACGTCCACACCCAGGCCCAGACCCAGACCCAGGCCCTGGACGGGCAGGCGCAGGATTCCCACCTGGCACCCGCAGCCCCCCCGCCCCTCCTCCTGGGCGAGGCGAGCGGCCCGGCTGCCAAGAGGAAGTGGTGAAGGGAAGAGGAGGATGGCGATGGCGCAAAGACCTGTCCGGCCGCCCGACGGACCTCGAGCGGCCGCCGACCCTGACCTCTGACCTCTGACCCCCCCCCCCCGACCACCCGGGGGCCCGAGGCCTCGGCCGCTCTCCGGCCCCGCCACCCCGTGCCACCGCCTGCCACCCCTCTGCCATCCCGGGGAGGCCGGTCCTGTCTCCGTTCACCCTCGGGGAACCACGAAGGCTGGGCCCGCCTCAGTTTTCCCCCCCGGGGAACCACGAAGGTTGGCCCCGCCTCGGTTTCCCCCCCGGGAAAGATGGCCCCGCTTCAGTTCCCCCCCGACCCCGAGGAGGTGCGCAACGTTTGTCCGCGGGTGGGTGGGTGGTCTGGGTCCGAAAACGCGGTGGGCCACGCGCCCCCTCCCCCCCCCCCAGGCCAGTCCGGTAGGGCCACTTTGGGGGGGGCAGGGCCGGGGGGGGCGGGGGGGGGAGGTCTTTCCTTCCCATCTCCGCTTCCTCTTTTCTCCCCCCGGTCGGCGTCTCCCCCATCTCCTCTCCCCCTCCCCACCTCCGGGCGTCTCCCCCGCCTTCCATGCGCCCCCCCCCCCAGACCCCCGTGGGGGGGGGCAGGGAGGAGGAAGGGGGGGCGCACACACAGACACACACAGACACAACCCCCCCCCCCCCGGTGCCCCCCACCCTCCCCGACGCCCCCCGGCCCGGTGTCCCAGACTGACCCAGAAGACGAAGTTGAAGACGAAGAGCAGATATTTGATGCACTTGGTGCAGCCCTCCACACCCATGGCCGAGGGCACCGGAGGGGGTGGGCACCGGAGGGGGTGGGCACCGGAGGGGGTGGGCACGGAGGGTGGGCCGGTCGGGCAGGGGGCAGGTGGCAGGAGGCAGGAGGCAGGGGTTGCGGGTGTGCGGAGGCCAAGGCGCGCTCTGGCCGAGCAGCGGGTGCCGCACAGAGCCAGACCCCGCCCCCGCCCCGGGACCCGCCCCCTCCCCTTCTCTCTCCCCCCCCCCCCCCCTCCTTCTCCTCCTCCTGATCCTCCCAACCAGGCCCCGAACCCCAATCCTGGCCCCTCTCTGCAGTCCCGCCCCCTCCCCCTTTATCCTCTTCTCTCTCCAATCCCGCCCCCGCCCTCCTCCCAATTCCCCCCCTCGGCTCCCGCCCCCGCCCCCGCCCCCGCCCCCCTTATCCTTTCCTCTCTCCCATCCCCAAATCCTTGTCCCTCTCCAATCCTGATCCCGCCCCCCGCCCGTTCCTCCCCTCCTAATTCTGACTCCGCCCTCCCCCCCAACCTTTCCTCTCTCCGATCCCGACTCCGCCCCCCCCCCAGATTCCTTCCCTCCGATCCGGACGCCGCCCCCCAAATCCTTTCCTCTCTCCCATCCTGACACCCCACCCCACCCCCATCCGGGCCCAATCCCCGAATCCTTTCCCCTTCCCGGTCCTGCCCCCGCCCCCCCAAATTCCTTCTCTTCAACCACGACCCCGCCCCCCAAATCCTTTCCTTTCTCCAATGCTGACCCCTCCTCCCAAATTCCTTCCCTCCGATCCCGACCCCTCCCCCCACCTTTTCCTTTCTCCAATCCTGACCCCACCTCCCAGATTCCTTCCCGGATGCTTTCCTCTCTCCAGTCCTGAGCCCGCCTCCCAAATTCCTTTCCTCCGATCCCGACCCCACCCCTCAAATCCTGTTTCCCTCCAATCCTGACCTCACCCCCCGCCCCAGATCCTTTCCTCTTTCCACTCCGATCCTGCCCCTGCCCCTGCCCCTCCACCCCCCAAACCTTTTATCTCTAGTGGAGGAATGGTAGCTCACCCGTGGTCAGGAGGCGTCCTTCCAATAGCACGAGGCGGATCAGCTGCCGCCGGGCTATTTGGAGGGTGGCAAAGGGGGTCGAGGGTTGAGGGGGGAGGAGAGGACCGGTGTGGTCCGAGCACAGGCCCAGTAGCCGAAAGACCGGAGGTCCAATTCGTTCGATCATTCGATCGAATTTATTAAGTGCTTACTGTGTGCCGAGCACTGTACCAAGGGCTTGGGAAACTACATCACAATAGTAATGAATAATTGTGGTATTTCTTAAGTGCTTACTATGTGCCAGCCACTCTACTAAGCGCTGGGGTGGATCCAAGCAAATCCAGTTGGACCCAATCCCTGTCCCGCGTGGGGCTCACAGTCTCCATCCCCGTTTTCCCGATGAGGGAACTGAGGCCCAGAGAAGTGAAGCGACTTGCCCAAGGCCACACAGCGGACAAATGGCGGAGCTGGATTAGAACCCAAGACCTTCTGACGTCCCAACCCAAGCTCTAGCCACTGTGCCGTGCTGGTCTACCCAGATACCAGGTGGATCGGGTTGGACACAGTCCCTGTCTCGCGTGGGGCTCACGGGCTTCGTCCCCATTTTACGGATGAGTTGACCGAGGCAAGGAGATGCCAAGTGGCTTGCCCGAGGTCACACAGCAGACAGGTGGAGGAACCGGGATTGGAACCCAGGTTCTCCTGATTCCCGGGTCCATTCATTCAGCAGTATTTATTGAGCGCTTACTATGTGCAGAGCACTGGACTAAGCGCTCGGAATGGACAGAGTCGAGGGGAAGAACATCTTGTAAAAACAATGGCGACTAAATAGAATCAGGGCGATGTACATCTCATTAAACAAAATAGATAGGGTGATGAAGATATATACGGTCGAGCGGACGAGTACGGTGCTGAGGGGAGGGGACGGGAGAGGGGGAGGAGGAGAGGGAAAGGGGGAAGAAGTGGGTTTAGCTGCGGAGAGGTGAAGGGGGGGTAGAGGGACTAGAGGGAGAAGAGGAGCTCAGTCTGGGAAGGCCTCTCGGAGGAGGTGAGTTTTAAGTAGGGATTTGAAGAGGGGAAGAGAATGAGTTTGTCGGTGGTGAGGAGGGAGGGCGTTCCGGGACCGCGGGAGGACGTGGCCCGGGGCTCGACGGCGGGACGGGCGAGACCGAGGGACGGCGAGGAGGTGGGCGGCGGAGGAGCGGAGCGTGCGGGGTGGGTGGGAGAAAGAGAGAAGGGAGGAGAGGTAGGAAGGGGCGAGGGGATGGACGGCCTCGAAGCCTAGAGTGAGAAGTTTTTGTATTGAGCGGAGGTCGATGGGCAACCACTGGAGGTGTTTAAGAAGGGGAGTGGCAGGCCCAGAGCGTTTCTGCGGGAAGATGAGCCGGGCGGCGGAGTGAAGAATAGACCGGAGCGGGGCGAGAGAGGAGGAAGGGAGATCGGAGAGCAGGCCGACACGGTAGTCTAGCCGGGATATTACGAGAGCCCGTAGCGGTAAGGTAGCCGTTTGGGTGGAGAGGAAAGGGCGGATCTCGGCGATATCGTAAAGGTGAGACCGGCAGGTCTCGATGACGGATAGGACGCTTGGGGTGAACGCGAGAGACGAGTCGAAGACGACGCCGAGGTCGCGGGCCCGAGAGACGGGAAGGACGGTCGTACCGTCCACGGTGATAGGGAAGTCCGGGAGAGGACCGGACTCGGGAGGGAAGATGAGGAGCTCGGTCTCGCTCACGTTGAGTTTTAGGTGGCGGGCCGACATCCAGGTGGAGATCTCCTCCGGAGGCGGGAGGAGATGCGAGCCCGAAGGGACGGGGAGAGGACGGGGGCGGAGATGGAGATCTGCGTGTCATCTGCGTAGAGATGGTAGTCGAAGCCGTGAGAGCGGATGAGTTCACCGAGGGAGGAGTGTAAATGGAGAACGGAAGAGGGCCGAGAACCGACCCTTGAGGAACTCCGACGGTTAAAGGATGGGAGGGGGAGGAGGCGCCCGCAAAGGAGACCGAGAATGACCGGCCGGAGAGATGAGAGGAGAAGCGGGAGAGGACGGAGTCCGTGAAGCCGAGGCGAGATGAGGTGTGGAGGAGGGGACGGTCGACGGTGTCAAAGGCGGCCGAGAGGTCGAGGAGGATCAGAATGGAGTAGGAGCCATTGGATTTGGCAAGAAGGAGGTGACGGGTGACCTTAGAGAGAGCAGTCTCGGTAGAGCGGAGGGGACGGAAGCCAGATCGGAGGGGTGCCGGGAGAGAATGGGAGTTAAGGAATTCTAAGCAGCGAGTGTAGACGACTCGTTCTAGGATTTTGGAAAGGAAGGGTAGTAGGGAGATAGGGCCATAACTGGAAGGGGAATTGGGGTCGAGAGAGGGTTTTTTTAGGATGGGGGAGACATGGGCATGTTCGCAATCTCAAGCCCCATTTTACAGATGAGATAACTAAGGCACAGAGACGCTAAGTGACTTTCCCAAGGTCACCCCGCGGGCAAGCGGCGGAGCCAGGATGAGAACCCAGGGCATTCATTCATTCATTCATTCAGTAGTATTTATCGAGCGCTTACTATGTGCGGAGCACCGGACTAAACGCTTGGAATGGACAAATCGGTAACAGATAGAGACCATCCCTGCCCGATGACGGGCTCACGGTCTAATCGGGGGAGACGGACGGACAAAAACAAGACAACATAATGGCGATAGAATGAAGGGGATGGACACCTCATTAACAAAATAAATAGGGGAATAAAAATATATGCAAATGAGCAAAGTGCTGAGGGGAAGGGAGGGGGGAGGAGCCGAGGGAAAGGGGGGGATAAGGGGGCTCAGCTGAGGGGAGGGGAAGGGGGAGCAGAGAGGGAGCAGAGGGAAAAGTCCTCCTGACTCCCAGGCCCGGGCTCTTTCCATGAGGCCACATCGCTTCTCACGTCTCTCGTTTTTCCGGATGAGGAAACTGAGGCCCAGAGAGGTTCCCTGACTGACGTGAGGTCACACGGCAGCCCCACCTGCCCGCGGGGAAGGGGCGAATTGCACTGCTCCAGCGTCTGTGTTTACTGGCTCGCTTCTAACCCTGGCGAGCGTGGGTTTCCTGTGGGTGGGGAGCGCATCCCTACCTTTCCTTTTATCCCTTGTTGTCCAGCACAGTGTTCAGGACGTGTCTCTCCACTCCTCAAGACCCTCCGGCGGTTGCCCATCCACCTCCGCAGCCGACAGAAACCGGTCACCGTCGGCTTTAAAGCCGTCCATCCCCTCGCCCCCAGAGAAGCGGCGTGGCTCAGTGGAAAGAGCCCGGGCTTGGGAGTCAGAGGTCATGGGTTCTAATCCCGGCTCTGCCCCTTGTCAGCTGTGGGACTGTGGGCATGTCACTTCACTTCTCTGGGCCTCAGTGACCTCATCTGTAAAACGGGGATGAAGACTGGGAGCCTCACGTAGGACAACCTGATGACCCTGTATCTCCCCCAGCGCTTAGAACAATGCTCTGCATATAATAAGTGCTTAACAAATACCAGCATTATTATTATTATTATTAGGAATAAATGACAGATGTGGACAGAAATGGTGTGGGGCTGGGAAGGGGGATAATAATAATAATGTTGGTATTTGTTAAGCGCTTACTATGTGCAGAGCACTGCTCTAAGTGCTGGAGGAGATACAGGGTAATGAGGTTGTCCCATGTGAGGCTCACAGTCTTCATCCCCATTTTACAGATGAGGGAATTGAGGCCCAGAGAAGTGAAGTGACTGGCCCACAGTCACACAGCTGACAAGTGGCAGAGCCGGGATTAGAATGGAGCGAGTCCGGGCCACGCGGAAGGGAGGGGGAGCGGAGGAAAAGGGGGGCTCAGTCTGGGAAGGCCTCTGGGAGGAGGTGAGCCTTCAGGAGGGCTTTGAAGGGGGGGAGAGTCATTGGCGGATTTGAGGAGGGAGGGCCTTCCCGGTCAGGGGTAGGACGCGGGCCGGGGGGCGACGGCGCGACGGGGGAGAAGGAGGCCCGGTGAGGAGGCGAGCGGCGTCCGAGGAGCGGAGCGTGCGGCCTGCGATGGAGGAGGAGAGGAGGGAGGTGAGGCGGGAGGGGATGGACGGCTTGGAAGCCCAGAGCGAGGGGTGAGTTTCTGTTTGATGCCCAAAGGGACGGGGGAACCACTGGAGGTTCTCAAGGAGTGGGGACTGAATGGGGGACCACCCCTCCCCCCCCCACATTCATTCATTCATTCAGTAGTATTTATTGAGCGCTTACTGTGTGCAGAGCACTGCACTAAGCGCTTGGAAAGTACAGTTCGGCAACAGATGGACACCTCTGCCCCCTCCGCCCCCACCGGGCGAGCAAACAAGGTCAGCAACCCAAGGAGGCGTCCTTTGAACTTCAAACAACTGCCAGCGCAGCCTACCCCGCCCCACCCAAGCCCCGCTGTTCGGGGGGTTGGGTGGCGGAGGACCGGGGTTCAATATTCATTCAATCGTATCTATTAAGCGCTTACCCGGTGCCCAGCGCCCTACTGAGCGCCTGGGAAGTACAACACAAGAGACGCAGCGTGGCCTAACGGCAGCAGCCCGGACTCCGGAGTCAGAGGATGTGGGTTCTAATGCCGGCTCCGCCTCTCGTCTGCTGGGTGACCTTGGGCCAGTCACCTCACTTCTCCGGGCCTCGGGGACCTCATCTACAAAATGGGGATTGAGGCTGGGAGCCCCACGTGGGGCAACCTGACGACCTGAGAAGCAGCGCGGCTCAGTGGAAAGAACCCGGGCTCGGGAGTCAGAGGTCATGGGTGCGTATCCCGGCTCCGCCACTTGTCAGCTGTGGGACTGTGGGCAAGTCACTTCACTTCGCTGGGCCTCAGTGACCTCGTCTGGAAAATGGGGATGAAGACTGGGAGCCTCACGTGGGACGACCTGAGGACCCTGTATCTACCCCAAGGCCTAGGACGGTGCTCTGCACATAGTAAGCGCTTAACAAATACCAACATTATCATTATTATTATTACCTTGGCACTCAGACTGTGCTTGGCATGAAGTAGCAGCGTGGCTCAGTGGAAAGAGCCCGGGTTTGGGAGTCAGAGGGCACAGGTTCGAATCCCAGCTCCGCCGCTTGTCAGCTGGGTGACTGTGGGCAAGTCACTTCACTTCTCTGGGCCTCAGTTCCTTCATCTGTAAAATGGGGATGAAGACTGTGAGCCTCACGTGGGACAACCTGATGACCCTGTATCTACCCACACAGCTTAGAACAGTGCTCTGCACATAGTAAGCGCTTAACAAATACCAACATTATTAGTAGTAGTAGTAAGTGCTTAACAAATGCCATAATGAGAATAATAATAGTGTGGTAAATGTGACTTTCCCTGCCCACCGGGAGCTCACAGCCTAGAGCGGGGAGGAAGGCATCAATTCGTATAAATAAAATGACAGATATGGGCATAAGTGGTGTGGGGCAGGGAGGGGGGAAGAGCAAAGGGAGCGAGTCAGGGCGACGCAGAAGGGAGGGGGAGATGAGGAAAAGTGGGGGGTTAGTCAGGGAAGGCCTCTCGGAGGAGGTGGGCTTTCAGGAAGGTTCTGAAGAGGGGGAGAATCACTGTCAGATTTGAAGAGGGAGGGCGTTCCGGGCCAGAGGCAGGATGTGGGCGAGAACTCGGAAGCGAGACGGGCGAGCCGGAGGCCCAGGGAGGTGGCGAGCGGCGGCCGAGGAGCGGAGCGTGCGGGCCGGGATGGAGAAGGAGAGAAGGGAGGGGAGGCAGGAGGGGGCCGGGGGATGGACGGCTTGGAAGCCAACGGTGACCAGTTTCTGTTTAATACAGAGGCAGAGGGGCAACCACTGGAGATTTTTGAGGAGGTGGGGTGACAGGTCCTGAACGTTTCTGGAAAAAGATGATCCGGGCAGTGTCGTGAAATATGGACCGGAGTGGGGAGAGACAGGAGGTTGGGAGGTCAGCGAGGAGGCTGATGCACTAATCCAGGCGGGAGAGGATGTGTGACGGCATTAACATGGTAATGATAATAATAACGATGTTGGTATTTGTTAAGCGCTTACTATGTGTCAAGCACTGTTCTAAGCGCTGGGGTAGATACAGGGGAATCAGGTTGTCCCACGTGGGGCTCACAGTCTTAATCCCCATTCTACAGATGAGGTCACTGAGGCACCGAGAAGTGAAGTGACTTGCCCAAAGTCACCCAGCTGACAAGTGGCAGAGCCGGGATTCGAACCCATGACCCCTGACTCCAAAGCCCGTGCTCTTTCCCCTGAGCCACGCTGCTTCTCAACGTGGTAACGATCATTGGTAACGATCATCATCATAATAATAACGATCACTGTGGTATTTGTTAAGTGCTTACTATGTACCAGGCACGTACTAAGCGCTGGGGTGGATATAAGGTAATTGAGTGGACACAGTCCCTCCCCCGATTAGACCGTAAGCCCGTCAATGGGCAGGGACCGTCTCTATCTGTTGCCGAATTGTCCATTCCAAGCGCTTAGTGCAGTGCTCTGCACAGAGTAAGCGCTCAATAAATACTATTGAATGAATGAATGCATGCCCCATATAGGACTCCCGGTCTTAATCTCCATTTTACAGATGAGGTAACTGAGGGAGAATAAGACTGTGAGCTCGCTGAGGGCAGAGAATGTGTCTGATTGTGGATGTAGAGGACACTCCCAAGTGCTTAGCACAGGGCTTTGCACACCATAAGCACTCAGTAATAATAATAATAATAATGTTGATATTTGTTTAGCGCTTACTATGTACAGAGCACTGTTCTAAGCGCTGGGGGAGATACAGGGTCATCAGGTTGTCCACGTGAGGCTCACAGTTAATCCCCATTTTACAGATAAGGTCACTGAGGCACAGAGAAGTGAAGTGACTTGCCCACAGTCACACATATATGGTTGAATGAATGAATGAACTTGTATCTACCCCAGTGCTTAAAAGAGTGCTTGGCACATAGTAAGTGCTTAACAAATACCATCATTATTATTAACATTAGTATTATTAATAACATTATTATTAAAACCAACTCTGTTATATTGTACTCTCCCAAGTACTTAGTAAAAATAATAATAATGATTATGGTACTTGTTAAGTGCCTGCTATGTGCCTAGCATTGGGGTAGATACAAGGTCAACAGGTTGTCCCACGTGGGGCTCCCAGTCTTCATCCCCATTTTCCAGATGAGGGAACTGAGGCCCAGAGAAGTGAAGTGACGCGCCCACAGTCACACAGCTGACAAGTGACAGAGCCGAGATTAGAACCCACGACCTTCCGACTCCCAGGTCCGGGCTCTGGCCACTACGCCATGCTGCTCCCCTGCCCATAATGAGCTTACACTCTAGCGGGGAAGGCAGACAATAATATCAATTAATAATGTTTAATGGTAATTAAATCAATATTTTACTAATGTTAATTATGTCCATCTCCCCCTTTCTAGTCTGTGAGCCTGTTGTGGGCAGGGATGGTCTCTATCTGCTGTTGAATTGCACTTCCCAAGCGCTTAGTACAGTGCTCTGCACACCATCAGCGCTCAATAGATACGATCGAATGAATGATAAAAAGAAATAAATTACGGATATGAAGATGTGGGACTGAAATGGGGGGGAACATGGGGTGTCATTCCCTCTCTAGACGGTAAGCTTACCGCGGGAAGGGATTACGGCGCTTAGAGCATTGCTTGGCACATAGTAAGCGCTTAACGAATACCGTCGTTATTATTATTACATCTACCAATTCTGTGATGGCATCCTCTCCCAAGCGTTTAGTACAGTGCTCCGCCCGCAGCAAGCCCTTAATAGATACAACTGAGCGAATGAATGAGGGCTGTGGGGCTGGGAGGGGCCAGCGAGAGAAATGAGGAAGGCCGTTGTGGGGCAGGGATTGTCTCCACCTGTTGCTGAGTGGAAAGAGCCCGGGCTTGGGAGCCAGAGGTCATGGGTTCGAATTCCCACTCTGCCGCTCGTCAGCTGTGTGACTGTGGGCAAGTCACTTCACTTCTCTGGGCCTCAGTTCCCTCATCTGTCAAAGGGGGATGAAGACTGCGAGCCTCACGTGGGACAACCTCATTCCCCTGTATCTCCCCCAGCGCTTAGAACGGCGCTCTGCACATAGTAAGCGCTTAACAAATACCAACATTATTATTATTATTCTTCACTTCTCTGTGCCTCAGTGACCTCACCTGGAAAATGGGGATTAACTGGGAGCCTCCCGTGGGACAAACCGATGACCCTGGCTCTCCCCCAGCGCTTAGAACAGCGCTCTGCACAGAGTAAGCGCTTAACAAATGCGAACATGATTATAGATGCGATTGAAGGAAGGAACTGCCCCCTCGGCAGCGTCTGCGCCCCTCCCGGCAGCATCACCTTTGACCCCCAACCCTCCAGGAGAAGGCCGGACGCCCCTCCCCGGCCCCGGCTTCTGTTTCCAATCGGCGGGAAGAATGGATTGTGTCTGTTCCAGCAGCCTCCTCCTTTCTCGCTGAAATATTTATGTCCCGTCGCCGGGCGACCGCTTGTGTTTGCGGCCGGGGAGAGCAGAGTTTTCAGATGGGAGACCCTCCCCCTCCAAAACCTCCATCCCAGGAGCGTGGCCGAAGCGGGCTCGGCTCCCCGACTTGAAGGCCCACCTCCTCCCAGAGGCCTTCCCTGACTGCGCCGTCCTCTTCTCCCAAGTCGCCTGGACTCGCTCCCTTTCTTCATCACCCCGTCCCCCCCGCCGCACCGCTTACGTCCACATCCCTCATTTATTTCTTTCTCTTCATGTCCGTCTCCCCCTCTAGAATGCCCGCTCCTCGTCCTATTGCCCTCTCACTCATTCAATCCTATTTTTTGAGCGCTTACTAGGCGCAGAGCACGGGACTAAGCGCTTGGAACGGACGATTCGGCAACAGATAGTGACCATCCCTGCCCAGTGACGGGCTTGCAGTCCAATCCCAAGCGCTTAGCTCAGGGCTCTGCACCCTGGAGGTGCTCAGTAAATACGGTCCGTTCGTTCATTCGATCTGTTTATTGAGCGCTTACTATGTGCAGGGCACTGTACTGAGCGCTTGGAATATACAACTCGGCGACAGATGGGCGGTTGAATAAGATCGGGGGGGGGGGGTCCCCCTGTGGGGTGGAAGAGGGGCTCTGGTGGAAGGTTCTGGACTCACCACTGTCTCTTTCTGGATTAATAATGATAATAATGGTGATATTTCATTCATTCAATCAAATTTATTGAACGCCGACTGTCTGCAGAGCGCTGTAGTAAGTGCTTGGGAAAGGACAGTACTAGAATAAACAGTGACATTCCCTGCCCAAAATGAGCTTAAAGTCTAGAGACCGATATCAATAGAAATAAATAAATGACCGAAACGGATGTAAGTGGTGCAGGGCCGGGAGAGGGGAAGAGCGAAGGGAGCCAGTCAGGGCAACGCGGAAGGGAGGGGGAGATGAGGAAAAGCGAGATCTGTTAAGCGCTTACTATGTGCCAGGTACTGTAGTACGCGCCAGAGTGGATACGTGGTCGTGGGTTCAAATTCCAGCTCCGCCGCTTGTCAGCTGTGTGACTTTGGGCAAGTCACCTCACTTCTCTGTGCCTCAGTTACCTCATCTGTAATGGGGATTAAGACTCATTTCTCTGTGCCTCAGTGACCTCATCTGTAAAATAAGGATGAAGACTGTGAGCCCCGCGTGAGACAACCTGATGATCTTGCATCCTCCCCAGCGCTTAGAACAGTGCTTGGCACATAGTAAGCGCTTGACAAATGCCATCTTTATTATATCTGCAAATCGGGTCGGACCCAGTCCCCGTCCCACACGGGGCTCACGCCCTTGACCTCCGTTTTACAGATGAGGGGACTGAGGCGGAGAGAAGGGAAGTGACTTGTCCAGCGTCACACAGCAGACAAGAGACAGAGCAGGAATTAGAACCCAGATCCTTCTGACTCCCAGGCCCGGGTTCCAGCCACTAGGCCACGCTGCTTCTCTCGCCGTTCCAGAAGCGACCCCGGGAAAGTCAGGCGAGGGCCGTGAGCCCGTCATTGGGCAGGGATGGTCTCTATCTCTTGCCAAATTGAACATTCCAAGCGCTTAGTACAGTGCTCTGCACATAGTAAGCGCTCAATAAATACTGTTGAATGAATGGGGTAGGGAGAGGGGCTGGGCGAGAGCTGCCCGAACGCTGCCGTCTGATTGGGGCCGGCGGGGAGAGGATTTCTCCTCTTCATCCCCAGGAGGGAGAGCAGGGCGTGGGTGGGAGGGAGGGGAGAGGGGTCAGGAGCTGTGGCAGTGTGAGGAATGGGGGGCTTCTATGGTATCTATTAAGCGCTTACTATGTATCAGGCACTGTACTCCGCACCGCTCACGCTGGGCTCACACTCTTAATCCCCATTTTACAGACGAGGGAACTGAGGCACAGAGGAGGGAAGTGACTTGTCCGAGATCCTCCTCACCTGGCGGCGCTCCTCCGACCCGGCCCGCACACTTCGCTCCTCTAATGCCGACCTTCTCGCCGTCCCTCAGCCCGTCCGTCTCGCCGCCGACCTCTCGCCCACGTCCTGCCTCTGGCCTGGGACGCCCTCCCTCCTCATACCCGGCGGATTGATCGCTCTCCCCGCTTTAAAACCTTATTGAAAGCCCGTCTCCTCCAAGAAGTCTTCCCTGACTGCGCCCTTCTCCCACTCCCTTCCCCTCCGACTTGCTCCTTCGTTCATCCTCCCTCCCATCCCCACAGCACTATCTGAAATCATTTATTTGTTGATTTACATTAATATCCGTCTCCCCCTCTAGACTGGGAGCTCACCGTGGGCAGGAATGCGCCTGTTTGTTCTTATATCGTCCTCTCCCAAGCGCTTAGTACAGTGCTTTGCACCCAGTAAGCGCTCGATTACTATATCTACAATTCTATTTATTATAGCTTATAATTCTATTCATTTCTCTCGATGCCCGTTTACTTGTTTCGATGTCAGCCTCCCCCGCTCTGCACCGTGAGTCCGTTGTGGGCAGGGATGGTCTCTCTTTATCGCTGTATTGTACTTTCTAAGTGCTTAGTACAGGGTCCCGCACACCCTAAATACGATCGAAAGAACGAAACGCGAAGGAATGAACGAATGAATCCTCTGCCCCCCAAGCCCGTGATCTTTCAACGAGGCCACGCTGGCACCAGAGGCCGGGTCCTGGCTCTTAATTAATATAATCGTGGTGTTTGTTCCTATTCAAAGTAATAAAAACCACGTTAATAACGATATTTATTAAGGCTTTACTACGTGGCAAGCTCTGAGGCAGATACGGGACGATCAGGTCGGACTCGGTCCCCGCCCGCCACGGGGCTTGCAGTACAACAGGCATTGCACCCCCATTTTGCAGATGAGGAGACCGAGGCCCAGAGAAGTCGAGAGCCCTGCCCCAAGTCACACAGCAGACGAGATTTCCAGCCGGGTGTCCCGACTCCTAACCCCGTGCGCCTTCCATTCGGCCACGCTGCTGCTGCAGGGTCTCGCGCTTGTCCTGCACGCTGACCTCAAGCTGACCCCTCCCGGGACCCCGGACCGGTCGCTTGGGAAACAGCTGTCTCCCCTTCCCCCTTTTGGGAATCGGGGGGCTGGGGGAGAAGCCCCCGGGCTCAACTCCAGCTGAAATCACCGCTCTCTTATCCAGGGGTTGATTATTGGGTTCGTCACTAACAACGATAATAATTGTGGTCTTTATTAAGCGCCTACTATGGGCCAGGCGCTGTACTAAGCGCCGGGGGGGGGGGATACAGGCCAATCGAACCGGTCCCAGTCCCACGTGGGGCTCACGGTCTCCAGCCCCCTCTTCCAGATGAGGACACTGAGGCCCGGAGAAACCAAGCGACTCGCCCTAGGTCACACAGCGGGTACGTGGCGGAGCCGGGATTAGAACCCAGAACCTTCCGCCGCCCGGGCTCTCTGCACTAGGCCACGCCGCTTCTCAAAAGAGAAAGGACACACACAAGGGCTCGCACGTAGACCCCCTCCCCGCCCCCCGACCCCCGAATTAGGAGAGAATAATAATGGTATTTATTAAGCGCTTAGTCCGTGCACTGTTCTAAGCGCCCGAGCGGAGCTGCGGGCCACGAACGCTCCGGCCGAACCCCGCCGGCCTCGAGGTGCCCGGCGGGGAGGTGGGGGTGGATGCCATGGGGGTCCACGGGGCGTTGGGCACTTTTACCCCTTGGCCAGGACGTATCTGCCCCTGCGGTCCAGTCTGCTGTGGGAGCGGATGGCGAAGCAGAGGAAGGAGGTGAGGAGCAGCTCGTAAACCTGGAGGGAACAGAAATGAGAATAATAACGATGGTATTGGTGAAGCGCTTACTAATAATAATAAGAAGAAGAAGGTTGGCATTCATTAATAATAATGTTGGTATTTGTTAAGCGCTTACTCTGTGCCGAGCACTGTTCTAAGCGCTGGGGGAGATCCAGGGTCATCGGGTCGTCCCACGTGAGGCTCCCAGTTAATCCCCATTTTCCAGATGAGGGAACTGAGGCCCAGAGAAGTGAAGTGACTCGCCCACAGTCCCACAGCTGACAAGTGGCAGAGCTGGGAGTCAAACCCATGACCTCTGACTCCCAAGCCCGGGCTCTTTCCACTGAGCCACGCTGCTTCCCATTTGTTTAGCGCTCACTATGTGCAAAGCACCGTTCTTAGCTCTGCGGGGGGATGCAAAGTGATCAGGTTGTCCCCCGTGGGGCTCACCGTCTTCATCCCCATTTGACAGATGAGGTCACTGAGGCCCAGAGACGTGAAGCGACTTGCCCAAAGTCGCCCAGCTGACAAGCGGCGGAGCCGGGATTAATGTTGGTATTTGTTAAGCGCTTACTATGTGCCGAGCACTGTTCTAAGCGCTGGGGTAGACACAGGGGAATCAGGTTGTCCCACGTGGGGCTCCCAGTCTTTATCCCCATTTTACAGATGAGGGAACCGAGGCACCGAGAAGTGAAGTGACTTGCCCTCAGTCACACGGCTGACAAGTGGCCGAGATGGGATTCGAACCCATGACCTCTGCCTCCAAAGCCCAGGCTTTTTCCACTGAGCCACGCTGCTTCTCAGGTGATTAGAACCCACGACCTCTGACTGCCAAGCCCGCGCTCTTGCCACTGAGCCACGCTGCTCCTCGTAGACACTGACTGCAGGCGCCAGGCAGGCAGACGCGGAGCGGACGAGCAGCGGACGGACCCACAGACAACAGATGCACAGGCATTCATTCATTCATTCAATCGTATTTATCGAGCGCTTACTGGGTGCAGAGCACTGGACGGAACTCGCACGCTCTAGGCAGAGAGAAGCAGCATGGCCTAGTGGCAAGAGCCCGGGTTTGGGAGTCCCAGGACGTGGGTTCTAATCCCGGCTCCGCCGCTCGCCTGCCGGGTGACCTTGGCCAAGTCGCTTCACTGCTCTGTGCCTCGGTTACCCCATCTATATTATATATATTTTATATATATATAAAATGGGGACGAAGACCGGGAGCCCCACGCGGGGCTACTTGGTGACCTGTATCTACCCCAGCGCTTAGAACGGTGCTCGACACCTAGTAAGCGCTTCACAAATACCGTCATTATTATGATGAAAATTATTAGAGAGATCCAAAGACGGACCCGGGAACCGGGAGAAGTGAGGGGTCGGCGACCCTCCCAAGAGAAGCCCAGATCTTCCTAAAGGTCATCAAGTCCATCCCCCGCCTCCAGGTAAACCATCCCTCTGCTCTTCCCCCTCTCCCGTCCCCTCCCCTCAGCACCGTACTCGTCCGCTCAACTGTATATATTTTCATCACCCTATTTATTTTGTGAATGAGTTGTACATCGCCTCGATTCTGTTTATTTGCTATTGTTTTAACGAGATGTTCATCCCCTCGATTCTATTTATTGCTACTGTCTCTGTCTGTCCGTCTCCCCCGATTAGACCGTGAGCCCGTCAAAGGGCAGGGACGGTCTCTATCTGTTGCCGACTCGTTCATTCCAAGCGCTTAGTCCAGTGCTCTGCACATAGTAAGCGCTCAATAAATACTATGGAATGAATGAACGCAACTGACTGCTGGCCATCCACTGGGTTTGCGGGAGTCCCTCTCAGGTTTGGGGGGGTGGGGGTCTCTTCCGCGTTTGGAGGAGTCCCTCTCGGGTTTGGGGGGGGTCTCTCCCGGGTTTGGGGGGGCTGGGGAGTGGGGCGGGGGGTGGAGGCCGGGCCAGAGAGGGTAGGGGCCGGTCTGCCGGACGGCCATCCCCTGCTCTGGTCTGCCGGGCCACCCGGGGGTGGGAGAGAAGGGAGGACCCCGACCCACCCGCCCAACCAACGGAGGCGAGAGGGGCTGTTTGGGGTAGGAGGGGGGAGTGGGCGGGGCAGAGGGGGCAGAGAAGGGGCAGAGAAGGGGCAGAGGGGCGCGGCGGGAGGGCGCGGGGTTACCATGAATCCGAGGGCGATGGCGAGCAGGGCCGAGGCGAAGCTCACGTGTCTCGCTAGGAAGCGTCTGATCTCCCGGAGGCAGTCCTGGCCCGGGAGAGAATAAATAAAATAAATGCTGGTATTTGTTCAGCGCTTACGATGCGCAAAGCACTGTTCTAATCGCTGGGGAGATGCGAGGTCATCGGGTCGTCCCCCGTGGGGCTCACAGTCTTCAGCCCCATTTTCCAGATGAGGGAACTGAGGCTCAGAGAAGTGAAGTGACTCACCCAAGGTCACCCAGCTGCCAAGCGGCGGCGCCGGGATTCGAACCCATGACCTCTGACTCCCAAGCCCGGGCTCCTGCCACTGAGCCACGCTGCTTTCCAAGAGAACCGGGACGTGCCCAGACCGCGAGCCCGTCGACGGGCAGGGACGGTCTCTATCTGTTGCCGAATTGTCCATTCCAAGCGCTCAGTCCAGTGCTCTGCGCATAGTAAGCGCTCAGTCGATACTATTGAATGGATGAACGTGCATGTGCACGTGGGTAGGCAAGTGGTGGTATTTGTTAAGCGCTTACTATACGCCAAGCACTGTCCTAAGCGCTGGGGGGGGTTACAGGGTGATCAGGTTGTCCCCCGTGGGGCTCCCAGTCTTCATCCCCATTTTCCAGATGAGGGAACTGAGGCCCAGGGAAGTGACTCGCCCAAAGTCACCCAGCTGACAAGCGGCCGAGCGGGGATTCGAACCCATGACCTCCGACTCCCAAGCCCGGGCTCTTTCCACTGAGCCGCGCTGCTTCTCTTACACACATCCGTTGGTGTGAATGCGGGTGAGTCTGCGGGCACGTGGGCCCTGCTGAGACCGTCCAGCTGCCCCTCCGGACGCGCAGTGGATGGATGGATGGTTTACCTTCCCCGTGGCTCCTCCTCCTCCTGGGGGTCCTCCCGGCGGGCTCGGTGGTCCTCCTCCTGCCGGGGCTCCTGCCCCCGGGCACAAGTCCCTCTCCAGGCTCCCGGGGCCACCGAAGGGCGAATTCTTCCCGCAGCACAGATACTGCGGGGTGGGGGGCCGGGGACCACGGGCGGGGGCGTCAGCGGGGGGCCGGGGTCGGGCCGAGGGGGGGCTCCCGGCCCCGCAGCTCCCAGGGTTGGACGGGACCCTTTCCCTGGAAAACTGGGGACCCCCCCCTTGCCCCTTCCTCAATCCCCGCAGGCCTCGTTTCCTAAGATGGAACCCGGGCCCGGGAGGAGGAAGGACCTGGCTTCATTCATTCATTCATTCATTCATTCATTCATTCATTCGTTCGTTCGTTCGTTCGTTCGTATTTATTGAGCGCTTACTCTGTGCCGAGCTCCGTCCTAAGCGCTTGGAAAGTACGCTTGGGCAACAGGGACGATCCCAACCCAACCACGGGCTCACAGTCTATTTATCCAATCGTATTTATTGAGCGCTTACTATAATGTTGGTATTTGTTAAGCGCTTACTATGTGCCGAGCACTGTTCTAAGCACTGGGGTAGACACAGGGGAATCAGGATGTCCCACGTGGGGCTCACAGTCTTCATCCCCATTTTACAGATGAGGGAACTGAGGCACAGAGAAGTGAAGTGACTCGCCCAAGGTCACACAGCCGACAAGTGGCAGAGCTGGGATTCGAACTCACGAGCCCTGACTCCAAAGCCCGTGCTCTTTCCACTGAGCCACGCTGCTTCTGCTTCTACTATGTGCAGAGCACTGAACTGAGCGCTTACTATGTGCAGAGCACTGTACTGAGAGCTTGGAATGGATAATTCGGCAACAGAGAGAGACCATCCCTGCCCAACGACGGGCTCACAGTCCATTCATTCATTCATTCAATCGTCTTTATTGAGCGCTTACTATGTGCAGAGCACTGTACTGAGCGCTTGGAATGGACAATTCGGCAACAGAGAGAGACCATCCCTGCCCAACGACGGGCTCACAGTCTCATCGGGGGAGGCGGACGGACAAAAACAAGTCTAGAAGGTTCTAATCCCGGCTCTGCCGCTCGTCCGCTGGGTGACCTTGGGCAAGTCGCCCAGCAGAATGAAAGAAGCGCTCAATAAATACGACTCAATGAATGAAGTACCGTACAGTCGTATCCCCATTTTACAGCTGACACCAGTCAATCGCTCCTATTTACCGAGCACTCCCTGTGTGCAGAGCACCGTACTAAGCGTTCAGGAGAGTACAGCAGCGTGGCTCAGCGGAAAGAGCCCGGGCTGGGGAGTCAGAGGTCGTGGGTTCGAATCCCTGCTCCGCCGCATGTCAGCTGGGTGATTTTGGGCAAGTCACTTCACTTCTCTGGGCCTCGGTTCCTTCATCTGGAAAATGGGGATGGAGACTGGGAGCTCCACGTGGGACAGGGACTGTGTCCGACCCCATCTGCTTGTCTCCACCCCAGCGCTTAGTACAGTGCCTGGCACATAGTTAGGCGCCTACAAATATCATAATTATTATGAGTAGGAAATGGGGGAGTTAAAGCAGGAGGGGGGTGAGCTGATCCCCAGTGCTTTAAAACCGCTCATCTGCTGTTTGATGCGGAGGTGGATGGGCAACCGGAGAGGTTCAGTGACTTGCCCGAGGTCACACAGCAGACCTGGGGTAGAGAGGGGACTCGAACCCGAGTCCTCAGTCCCCCAGCCCAGAATCCTGCCCCCGCCCCCACTCCTGCAGAGGTCATTCAGGCCAGGCCCCTGCCACCGTTCCCTCCCCGACCCACCGTGTCGTGAATGGCCTCCAGCTGCCGCAGCCCGCCCGAACTGTTCCTCATCGCCATCTCATACACCAGGTCGTAGGCGTCCAGCACAGCGTCCTCCACCTGCGGACACACACCCCGCCGCGCCCCTCAGAGCCGGGCGGGACCCTGGCACGAACCCCGGATGACCCCATCCCCCAGGGCTCAGAGGGAAGAGCGGCCCCCGCCTCAGAAGCAGCACCGTGTAGTGGGTAGAGACTGGGCCTGAGAGTCAGAAGGTCATGGGTTCTAATCCTGCCTCTGCCACTTGTCTGCTGTGTGACCTCGGTCAAGTCATTTCACTTCTCTGGGCCTCAGTGACCTCATCTGAAAAATGGGGATGGAGACGGTGAGCCCCACGTGGGACAGGGATCGTGTCCACCCTGACTCGCTTGTACCCACCCCAGCGCTTAGTACAGTGCCTGGCACAGAGTAGGTACTGAACAAATACCATTACAATTATGAGAAGCAGCGTGGCTCAGTGGAAAGAACCCGGGCTTGGGAGTCAGAGATCGTGGGTTCTAATTCCGGCTCCGCCACTTGGCGGCTGCGTGACCTTGGGCAAGTCACTTCACTTTCTGGGCCTCAGTGACCTCATCTGTCAAATGGGGATGAAGACTGGGAGCCCCACGTGGGACAACCTGATTATCTGGTATCTACTGCAGTGCTTAGAACAGTGCTTGGCACCTAATGAGCACTTAAAAATAATGATGGTATTTGTTTGGTATTTGTTAAGCGCTTACTATGTGCAGAGCACTGTTCTAAGCACAGGGGTAGATTCAGGGTCATCAGGTTGCCCCACGTGAGGCGCCCCAGTCTTCATTCCCATTTTCCAGATGAGGGGACTGAGGCCCAGAGAAAAATAATGTAATAATGTTGGTATTTGTTAAGCGCTTACTATGTGCAGAGCACTGTTCTAAGCGCTGGGGGAGATACAGGGTCATCAGGTTGTCCCACTTGGGGCTCATAGCTAATCCCCATTTGATTCATTCATTCATTCACTAGTATTTATTGAGCGCTTACTATGTGCAGATGAGGTCACTGAAGCCCAGAGAAGTGAAGTGACTGGCCCACAGTCACACAGCTGACAAGCTGCGGAGGCGGGATTCGAACCCATGACCTCTAAGAAATGCCATCGTTATGATGATTAGTATCCATGCTACAGTTCAGCAATAGAGACAATCTTAAGAAATGCCATTTAACATTATTACGATCATGATTAACAGTCCCATTTCGACCTCCCTGAGCCTCCCCCTCCCCCAGCCTGCCCCCTGGCTAGAAGGCCGCCTCCGCTGGCCACCGCCCCGCGCCCCTCCCGCCCCCTTCTGGCCACCCTCTGGAACTGCAGGCCGCGTTCACCGGAAGTGACGTCAAGGCCCCGCCCACTCACCGGCCCCGCCCCCTTTCCCCGGCCCCCGCCCATCGGCTCTCCGGGGATGGCGAGATTCGTGGGGCGGCCAGCAGGGGGCGTGGAAGGGATTATTAATAGCAATAATAATAATAATAATGTGGTACTTGTTAAGCGCTTACTATGTGCAGAGCACTGTTCTAAGCGCTGAGGGGTTACAAGGTGATCAGGTGGTCCCACTTGGGGCTCACAGTTTTAATCCCCATTTTACAGATGAGGTAACTGAGGCACAGAGAAGTGAAGTGACTTGCCCAAAGTCACATAGCTGGCAAGCGGCGGAGTCGGGATTAGAACCCATGACCTCTGGCTCCCAAACCCGGGCTCTTTCCACTGAGCCACACAATATCGATTGTTGCTAATTAGCGATTAATAGTGATTAATAATCCTTAATTAATGATAATCGCGGTATCTCATTCATTCGATAGTATTTATTGAGCGCATCCTATGTGCAGAGCACTGCACTACGCCTGCACGCAGAGCACTGTACTACGCTTAACAAATACCAACATTATTATTATTATTATTACTAAGCTCTTGGAATGAACATTTCGACAACAGAGACCATCCCTGCCCAGTATTTGTTGAGCGCTTTTAAAAAAAAAATGTTGTTATTTGTTAAGCGCTTACGATGTGCAGAGCACTGTTCTAAGCGCTGGGGTAGACACAGGGGAATCAGGGTGTCCCACGTGGGGCTCCCAGTCTTAATCCTCATTTTCCAGATGAGGTCACTGAGGCCCAGAGAAGTGAAGTGACTTGCCCACAGTCACACAGCTGACAAGTGGCAGAGCTGGGATTCGAACTCATGACCTCTGACTCCAAAGCCCGGGCTCTTTCCACTGACCCACGCTGCTTCTCTATGTGCTTACTATGTGCGAAGCACTCTTCTAAGCGCTGGGGTGGATACAGGGTAATCAAATTGTCCCACGTGGGGCTCACAGTTTTTAATCCTCATTCTTACAGGTGAGGTCACTGAGGCCCAGAGAAGTGAAGTGATTTGCCCAAGGTCACACAGCAGACACGTGGCGGAGGCCTCAGTGACCTCATCTGCACATAGTAAGCGCTCAATAAATACTATTGAATGAATGAATGAATGAATGAATAAAATGGGGATTAGCTATGAGCCCCAAGTGGGACAACCTGACGACCCTGTATCTACCCCAGCGTTATAAATAATAATTATTTATTAGCCACAATCCCTGCCCGCAATAACTTACAGTCTCGGGGGGAGACAGACATTAATATAAATAATTAAAGCCGTGGGGCTGAGGGAGGGATGAATAAAGGGGGCAAATCCGAGGACGAGGGCGATGCAGAAGGGAGAGGGAGAAGAAAGGAGGGCGCAGTCAGGGAAGGCCTCTGGGAGGAGGTGGGCCTTCAAAAAGGCTTTGAATGGGGGGAGAGTCATTGTCTGTCGGATTTATGGAGCAAGGGGGTTCAGGGCAGAGGCAGGAGGTGGGCGAGGGGTCGGCGGCGAGAGAGATGAGATGGAGGGACGGGGAGAAGGTGGGCATTAGAGGAGCGGAGTGTGCGGGCCGGGTTCGAGGAGGAGAGCGGCCAGGTGAGGTAGGCGGGGACCAGGGGATGGACGGCTTTAAATTCGATGGAAAGGAGCGGAGAAGCTCCTGGAAACAGAGGAAGCAACACGGTGGAGCGGCTAGAACCCGGGCCTGGGAGCCAGAGGGTCATGGGTTCTAATCCTGGCTCTGCCATTGCCTGCTGTGTGACCCTGGGCAAATCGCTTCACTTCCCTGGGCCTCACTTCCCTCATCTGTAGAATGGGGAAGGAGACTGTGAGCCCCACGTGGGACAGGGACTGGATCCAACCAGATTTGCTCTTCCCCCTTCCCCTCCCCTCAGCACTGTGCATATTTGTATATATTATTCGTTACTCTATTTCGTTCACGATGTGTATATTTCTATGATTCTATTCAGATTCATTAGAGAAGCAGCGTGGCTCAGTGGAAAGAGGCCGGGCTTGGGAGTCGGAGGTCATGGGTTCGAATGCCGGCTCCGCCGCTTGTCGGCCGGGTGACTGTGGGCAAGTCACTTCACTTCTCTGGGCCTCTGTGACCTCATCTGGAAAATGGGGGTGAAAACTGTGAGCCCCACGGGGGACAACCTGATCACCTTGTATCTCCCCCAGCACTTAGAACAGTGCTTTGCGTATAGTAAGCGCTTAACAAATGCCATCATTATTATTATTATT
Source organism: Ornithorhynchus anatinus (assembly GCF_004115215.2). Lineage (NCBI taxonomy): Eukaryota > Metazoa > Chordata > Mammalia > Monotremata > Ornithorhynchidae > Ornithorhynchus > Ornithorhynchus anatinus. The sequence continues at coordinate 1,585,103 of NC_041730.1, forward strand.
TATCTTGATGATATCTACGCCAGACTACTTGTTTTGTTCTGTTATGCTTTGCTGTCTGTCTCCCCCGTTTAGACCGTGAGCCCGTCGTTGGGCAGGGATGGTCCCTACCTGTTGCCGAATTCTACGTTCCAAGCGCTTAGTACAGTGCTCTGCACATAGTAAGCGCTCAATAAATACGATTGAATGAATGAATTTGCTTGTATCCATCCCAGCACATAGTAAGCGTTTAACAAATACCATAATTCTTACGATTACGGCGAGGCTGGCTTCTCTCAGCGAGCAGAGAACACGGAGGCCGGGGGGCAGAGGGTGACACCCCACGGGACGTTGGCAAAAAACAGAACCATTATCGGTGACGGGAAGTGGGGAGAGGCGGAAACTGAAACAGAGATGGGGGCTGAGATACCCAGAAAGATAATGAGGCACGGGTAAAAACTGAAAAACCGACGAGAGCGAGAAACAAGGACTAATGAGGGTACTTGTTAAGCGCTCAGTATGTGTCAAGCACTGTTCTAAGCGCTGAGGAGAAGTGGAGGGTGGGCACACGGGGAAAAAGAACCGCAGGGATGGAGAGACAGAAAGACAAGAGAGACTGACTGAGATGCAGAGACAGAAGCGGAGAGAGATAGAGAGATGGGGAGAGGGAGATGTCGACAACGAGCAACTCAGAGGCGGGGATTTAGGGTGGGCCGGGGGGTCGTGAGGGGCCGGGGTCGGAGGTGAGTCGTCAAGGTTAACCTTTTATAATAATAATAATAATGTTGGTATTTGTTAAGCGCTTACTATGTGCAGAGCACCGTTCTAAGCGCTGGGAGAGATACAGGGTCATCAGGTTGTCCCACGTGAGGCTCACAGTTAATCCCCATTTTACAGATGAGGGAACTGAGGCCCAGAGAAGTGAAGTGACTTGCCCACAGTCACCCAGCTGACAAGTGGCAGAGCCGGGATTCGAACCCATGACCTCTGATTCCCAAGCCCGTGCTCTTGCCACTGAGCCACGCTGCTTCTCTAGACTCTAAGTTCATTGCGGGCAGGGAACGTCTTGGTTATAGAAGCAGCGTGGCTCAGTGGAACGAGCATGGGCTTGGGAGTCAGAAGTCACAGGTTCGAGTCCCGGCTCTGCCACTTGTCAGCTGGGTGACTGTGGGCAAGTCACTTCACTTCTCTGGGCCTCAGTTCCCTCATCTCTAAAATGGGGATTAGGACTGTGAGCCTCACGTGGGACAACCTGATTACCCTGTATCTACCCCAGTGCTTAGAACAGTGCTCGGCACATAGTAAGCGCTTTACAAATACCAACATTATCATTATTGTTGTATCGTGCTTTTCCAAGTCCTCTGTCAAGAGCCCTGGCCTGGGAGTCAGAGGTCATGGGTTCTAATCCCAGCTCCGCCTCTTGTCTGCCCTGTGGTCTTGAGCAAGTCACTTCACTTCTCTGTCTCGCAGTTACCTCATCTATAAAATGGGGACGGAGACCGTGAGCCCCACGTGGGACGGGGACCGTGGCCGACCCGATTTGCTCGTACCCACCCCAGCGTTTAGTACAGTACCTGGGACACAGAAAGCACTTGAACAACACCTCCCCTCAGCTAAGCCCCTTTTCCCCCCTTTCCCTCTGCTCCTCCCCGGTCCCTTCCCCTCCCCTCAGCACTCTGCTCATTTGCATATATTATTACCCTATTTATTTTGTTAATGAGGTGTCCATCCCCTTGATTCTATTTATCGTGATTAAGTTGTCTTGTTTTTGTCCGTCCGTCTCCCCCGATTAGACCGTGAGCCCGTCATTAATAATGTCGGTATTTGTTAAGCGCTTACTATGTGCCGAGCACTGTTCTAAGCGCTGGGGTAGATACGGGGTCATCAGGTTGTCCCACGTGAGGCTCACAGTTAATCCCCATTTTCCAGATGAGGTCACTGAGGCCCAGAGAAGTGAAGTGACTCGCCCACAGTCACACAGCTGACGAGTGGCAGAGCCGGGATTCAAACTCATGACCTCGGACTCCCAAGCCCGTGCTCTAGCAGGGATGGTCTCTGGCTGGTGCCGAATTATCCGTTCCAAGCGCTTAGTCCAGTGCTCTGCACCTAGTAAGCGCTCAATAAATACTATTGAATGAATGAACACCACAGTTATTATTATCGCACCTGGAGAGCTTCCAGTCTCGGCTACGGGAGGGAGAGGCAAGCAGAGGCCTGTCCGTTCCATTCCCAGCCCGGCCAGTGGCTAGCGAGCGGCCGCCAGCTCTGCCACAAGTCAAAATTCCCCTGTGCCGGGCAGCGGCGGCCCGGGACGGAGTCGAGGGCGGAGACTCGAACCGATGGCGCGGAAGGCGGCGATGGTCAACCGCTTCCCGATTTTGACCAAGAAAACTCTCTGGATCCACCCCCAGAACGTGTGCAGAAGGACGTGGGCCGTGGGATCGCTTGTCGACAGTGTAATAATAATGGTATTTGTTAAGCGCTCACTATGTTCCAAGCACTGTTCTAAGCGCTGGGGGAGATACAAGGTCATCAGGGTGTCCCACGTGGGGCTCACACTTCATCTCCATTTGACAGATGAGGGCACTGAGACATAGAGAAGTGAAGTGACTTCCCCCAGGTCACATAGCTGATGAGCGGTGGAGCCAGGATTAGAACTCATGACCTCTATCTCCCAAGCCCGGGCTCTTTCCACTAAGCCACGCTGCATAAGACAAGACACCACAGCCCTTAAGTCCTCGATCAATCATTTAATTTATTTGTAATGGTGTCTGTCTCCCCCAACTCGAATAATAATGATAATAACTGTGGTATTTGTTAAGCGCTTACTAGGTGCCAAGCACTGTTCTAAGCGCTGGGGGGATAGAAGGTGATCAGGTTGTCCCACATGGAGCTCACAGTCTCAATCCCCATTTTACAGATGAGGTAACTGAGGCACAGAGAATGATGATGATGATGATGGCATTTGTTAAGTGCTTACTATGTGCCAAGCACTGTTCTAAGCACTGGGGCGATACAAGGTCTTCAGGTTGTCCCACGTGAGGCTCACAGTCTTCACCCCCATTTTACAGATGAGGGAACTGAGGCCTGGAGAAGTGAAGTGACTTGCCCAAAGTCACCCAGCTGACAAGCATCTGAGCCGGGATTAGAACCCATGACCTCTGACTCCCAAGCCTGGCCTCTTTCCACTGAGCCTCGCTGCTTCTCTACAAGATCCGAGCTCCTCAGGTTGGACCCAGTCCCTGTCCCACGTGGGGCTCACGGTCTTCATCCCCATTTTACAGTTGAGGGAACTGAGGCCCAGAGAAGTGGAACGACTCACCCAAGGTCACACAGCAGACCCGTGGCAGAGCCGGGATTAGAACCCGGGTTCTAACCCCTAGTCCAAAAATGCAGCGTTGGTAGACAGGTTTCCTGCTTAGGCGCTAAAGAGGGAGACGGAGGGTGAGAGGAACGAGCCTGGACGTCAGGCCCCGCGGTCCCCGAGGCGGGCGTTCTGGGGCCTCGGGACCCCCAGCCCCGGGACCCCCCGGCCCCGGCGGGGGAGAGACGCCCACCTGGCTGCGGTTGGTGTGTCTCCAGAAGGCCACCTGGATCAGAGTGCAGAACACCAGCGCGAAGCACAGGAAACCCTGGAGGGGCAGAGGGGACGGCGACAGATGAGGACGGCGGAGTTAGTCGGGGGACACCATGGGGGTCGAGGTTTCTTGGGGCCACGGGACGGGGGGGGTCCGGATCACTCGGGGGGACGGAGGGGCGCTTCTTTGTTACTTTCCGCAAAAGAAGCAGCGGGGCTCAGTGGGAAGAGCCCGGGCTTGGGAGTCAGAGGTCATGGGTTCGAATCCCGGCTCCGCCGCTTGCCAGCTGGGTGACTGTGGGCAGGTCACTTCACTTCTCTGGGCCTCTGTGACCTCATCTGTTAAATGGGATTAAAACTGTGAGCCTCACGTGGGAGATCCTGATCGCTTTGTATCCCCCCAGCACTTAGAACAGTGCTCGGCACATAGTAAGCGCTTAACAAATGCCACCATTATTATTATTATTACCTGGGTTAATCACAATAATTGTGGCATTTGTTAAGCACTTACTAATAATAATAATAATTTTGGTATTTGTTAAGCGCTTACTATGTGCCAAGCACTGTTCTAAGCATTGCGTAGATACAAGGTCATCAGGTTGTCCCACGTGGGGCTCACAGTCTTCATCCCCATTTGACAGATGAGGGAACTGAGGCCCAGAGAAGTGAAGTGACTCACCCACAGTCACACAGCTGACAAGAGGCAGAGCCAGAATTCGAACCCATGACGTCTGACTCCCAAGCCCGGGGTCTTTCCACTGAGCCACGCTGCTTCTCACTTAACAAATACCGCGATGATTATTATTTCCTAAAACCTACTTCCCCTCCCATCCCCATTCTCCTCAAACCCCACCCAGCCCATGGAGAGTGACGTTGGGCAAGTCACTTCACTTCTCTAGGCCTCAGTGACCTCATCTGGAAAATGGGGACTGAGACTGCGAGCCCCCCATGGGACAGGGACAGTGTCTAACCCGATTTGCTTGGATCCACCCCAGCGCCTGGTACAGTGCCTGGCACATAGTAAGCGCTTAACAGATACCAGAATTATTATTGTTGTTGTTATCACAGCTGAGACCGCACACTTGCGTCCTCCACCACCAACCTCGATCTTTATCTCCATCTCATCTATCCTCCCGACAAGCTCACATCCTCCCACTCTGGCCTAGAACTCCCTCCGCCTTCGTATCCCACAAACCATTACGCTCCTCACCTTCAAAGCCTCATTTCATTTTTTTAATGGCATTTCTTCAGCGCTTACTATGTGCCAGACATTGCACTAAGCGCCAGGGTACACACACAAAAAATAATCCCGTTGGACAGGCTGTAAAATCATCCTCTAGACTGTAAGCTCATTGTGGGCAGGGAATGAGTCTGATACATTGCTATATTGTAGTCTCCCAAGAGCTTAGCACAGTGGTCTGCACCCCGTAAGCGCCCAATAAATACGATGGACTGACTGGTGGATTATTAAAATCCCATCTCCTCCAAGAGGCCTTCCCAGATTCATTTCCTCTCCACTTACTCCCCTCTATGTCACCCTGGCCTTTCGATCTGTCCCGTTTATTCACCTCACCCCACTGCACTTAACGTTTATCTCATAATAATAATAATAATGTTGGTATTTGTTAAGCGCTTACTATGTGCAGAGCACTGTTCTAAGCTCTGGAGTAGACACAGGGTCATCAGGTTGTCCCACGTGAGGCTCGCAGTCTTCATCCCCATTTGACAGATGAGGTCACGGAGGTCCAGAGAAGTGAAGGGACTTGCCCATAATCACACAGCGGACAAGTTGCCGAATTGTACATTCCAATCACTTAGTCCAGTGCTCTGCACACAGTAAGCGCTCAATAAATACGATTGAATGAAGGAATGAATGAAGTAGCAGAGGCAGGATTAGAACCCAGGTCCTTCCTACTCCCAGGCCTGGGCTCTGTCCACTAGGCCATGCTGCTTCTCTAGTTCTCTGACTGATTGATTGACTCCAATCTATTCCGTGACTCAGTCAGCTGGGTGACTGTGGGCAAGTCACTTCACTTCTCTGGGCCTCAGTTACCTCATCTGGAAAATGGGGATGAAGACTGTGAGCCTCATGTGGGACAACCTGATGACCCAGTATCTTCCCCAGTGCTTAGAACAATGCTAGGCACATAGTAAGCGCCTATCAAATACCAACATTATTATCACTCCCTGTCCTCCTTCCCCCTCCTGGGAGATTTCTCAGGACTCCCGGAGTTTTTCCAAACAAATTCCAAGTTTGGACTGGAGGAGAGGCGAGGGCTCTGGCCCTTTCTCCAGACACCATCTCTCCCTGTCTCTGTCTGCCTCTCTCCATTTCTCCCAGTCTGTCTGTCTCTGCTCTACCTCTCCCTGCTCTAGTAGCAATAATAATAATAATAATTATGGTATTTTTTAAGCACCCACTATGTGCCAGACACTGTTCTAAGCGTTGGGATGGATTTAAGATAATCGGGTTGGACACAGGCCCTGTATCACCTGGGGCTCACGGTCTTAATCCCCGTTTTACAGATGAGGGAACTGAGGTGCAGAGAAGTTAGGTGACTTGCCCAAGATCACACAGCAGACAAGTGGCGGAGCTGGGATTAGAACCCACGACCTCTGACTCCCAGGCCTGGGCTCTAGCCACTAGGCCATGCTCTCCTCTTTATATCTGTGTCTGTCTCTCCACCTCGCGGCCTTCCTCCCTGTCTCTCCCCTTCACACCTAGCTTCCCTGTCTCTCCAGCTCATAATCTGTCTCCACCACACAGCTGCCTCCATCTCTCCACCTCACAGTTGCCTCCCCGTCTCTCCGCCTCACGGCCTTCCTCCCTGTCTCTCCGCCTCACAACTAGCTCCTCTATCTCCCTACCTCCCTGTCTCTCCACCTCGCAGCCAGCATCCCTGTCTCTGCACCACTCAAGCCTACCTCAGTCTCTCCTGGTCTTCCTCCCTGTCTCTCCACCTCACAGCTTACCTCCCTGTCTCTCCATCTCATGGCCTCCCTGTCTCTCCACTTCATGATGAGCTTCCCTGTCTCTCCATCTCACGGCCTCCCTGTCTCTCCACCTCACGGCCTTCCTCCCTGTCTCTCCACCTCACAACGAACTTCCCTGTCTCTCCACCTCACAACGAGCTTCCCTGTCTCTCCATCTCATGGCCTCCCTGCCTCTCCACCGCATGGCTGCCTTCCTATCTCTCCACCTCAGTCTTCTCCCTGTCTCTCCACCTCACAACTAGCTTCCCTGTCTCTCCACCTCGTCTACCTCCCTGTCTCTCCACCTCATGGCCTTCCTGTCTCTCCATCTCACAGCTGCCTCCCTGCTTCTCCACCTCAGTCTTCCTATCTCTCCATCTCACACTTGGCTCCCTGTCTCTTCACCTCATGGCCTTCCTCCCTGTCTCTCCACCTCACAACTAGCTTCCCTGTCTCTCCATCTCATGGCCTCCCTGCCTCTCCACCGCATGGCTGCCTTCCTATCTCTCCACCTCAGTCTTCTCCCTGTCTCTCCACCTCACAACTAGCTTCCCTGTCTCTCCACCTCGTCTACCTCCCTGTCTCTCCACCTCATGGCCTTCCTGTCTCTCCATCTCACAGCTGCCTCCCTGCTTCTCCACCTCAGTCTTCCTATCTCTCCATCTCACACTTGGCTCCCTGTCTCTTCACCTCATGGCCTTCCTCCCTGTCTCTCCACCTCACAACTAGCTTCCCTGTCTCTCCATCTCACAGTCTACCACTGTCTCTCCACCTCATGGCCTTCCTGTCTCTCCATCTCACAGCTGCCTCCCTGCCTCTCCACTTCAGTCTTCCTGTCTCTCCACGTCACACTTGCCTCCCTGTCTCTCCACCTCACGGCCTCCCTGTCTCTCCACCTCATGGCCTTCCTCCCTGTCTCTCCACCTCATGGCCTTCCTCCCTGTCTCTCCACCTCACAACGAGCTTCCCTGTCTCTCCATCTCATGGCCTCCCTGCCTCTCCACCGCATGGCTGCCTTCCTGTCTCTCCACCTCAGTCTTCTCCCTGTCTCTCCACCTCACAACTAGCTTCCCTGTCTCTCCATCTCACAGTCTACCACTGTCTCTCCACCTCATGGCCTCCCTGTCTCTCCACCTCATGGCCTTCCTCCCTGTCTCTCCACCTCACAACGAGCTTCCCTGTCTCTCCATCTCATGGCCTCCCTGCCTCTCCACCGCATGGCTGCCTTCCTGTCTCTCCACCTCAGTCTTCTCCCTGTCTCTCCACCTCACAACTAGCTTCCCTGTCTCTCCATCTCACAGTCTACCACTGTCTCTCCACCTCATGGCCTCCCTGTCTCTCCACCTCATGGCCTTCCTCCCTGTCTCTCCACCTCACAACGAGCTTCCCTGTCTCTCCATCTCATGGCCTCCCTGCCTCTCCACCGCATGGCTGCCTTCCTGTCTCTCCACCTCAGTCTTCTCCCTGTCTCTCCACCTCACAACTAGCTTCCCTGTCTCTCCATCTCACAGTCTACCACTGTCTCTCCACCTCATGGCCTTCCTGTCTCTCCATCTCACAGCTGCCTCCCTGCTTCTCCACCTCAGTCTTCCTATCTCTCCATCTCACACTTGGCTCCCTGTCTCTTCACCTCATGGCCTTCCTCCCTGTCTCTCCACCTCGTCTATCTCCCTGTCTCTCCACCTCGTCTATCTCCCTGTCTCTCCACCTCATGGCCTTCCTGTCTCTCCATCTCACAGCTGCCTCCCTGCCTCTCCACCTCAGTCTTCCTGTCTCTCCACCTCACACTTGCCTCCCTGTCTCTCCACCTCAGTCTGTCTCTTCATAATAATAATGTTGGTATTTGTTAAGCGCTTACTATGCGCAGAGCACCGTTCTAAGCGCTGGGGGGATACAAGGTGATCAGGTTGTCCCTCATGGGGCTCACAGGCTTCATCCCCATTTGACAGATGAGGTCACTGAGGCCCAGAGAAGTGAAGTGACTTGCCCAAAGTCACACAGCTGACAAGCGGCGGAGGTGGGAATAGAACCCATGACCTCTGACTCCCAAACCCGGGCTCTTTCCACTGAACCACGATACTTCTCTTAGTCCATCTCTGTCTTCTTGCACCCCCTGCCCCAGCAGAGCCTAATAATAATAATGTTGGTATTTGTTAAGCGCTTACTAGGTGCCAAGCACTGTTCTAAGCGCTGGGGGAGATACAGCCTATGGGGCAGGAGATGGCCCCCAGCATATAGCACAGCACCAGAAAGCAGCATGGCTTAGTGGAAAGAGCCCGGGCTTGGGAGAGGACGTGGGTTCTAATTCCGTCTCCACCACTTGTCTGCAGTGTGACCTTGGCTAAGCCACTTCACTGGGCCTCAGTTCCCTCATCTGCAAAATGGGGATGAAGACTGTGAGCCTCACGTGGGTCAACCTGATGACCATGAATCTACCCCAGCGCTTAGACCAGTGCTGCAGCGCAGCTCAGTGGCAAGAGCCCGGGCTTGGGAGTCAGAGGTCATGGGTTCGAATCCCACCTCCGCCACTTGGCAGCTGTGTGACTGTGGGCAGGTCCCTTCGCTTCTCTGGGCCTCAGTGACCTCATCTGTAGAGAAGCATTATGGCTCAGTGGAAAGAGCCTGGGCTTGGGAGTCAGAGGTCATGGGTTTGAATCCCGGCTCTGCCACTTGTCAGCTGGGTGACTGTGGGCAATCACTTAACTTCTCTGTGCCTCAGTTACCTCATCTGTAAAAAATGGGGATTAAAAAATGTGAGCCCCATGTGGGACAATCTAATGACCCTGTATCTCTCCCAGCGCTTAGAACAGTGCTCTGCACATAGTAAGCGCTTAACAAATACCAACATTATTACAATGAGGATGAAGACTGGGAGCCTCACGTGGGACAACCTGATGACCCTGTATCTCCCCCAGCGCTTGGAACAGTGCTCTGCACAGAGTCAGCACTTAATAAATACCAACATTATTATTATTAAGCATTTAACAAATACCATCATCATTATTATTATTAGAAAGGGGCTCCCTGGAAGGGGGTGGGGGTGGGGGAAGATGGCGCCCCGAGTTTCCTTGCGGGGACCGTGGCGCCCCCTGGCGGCCACCTGGAGAAACGCGACTTCCGGTCCCTTTCCCCGCCAACGGCCGGGGGAACGTACCACCTTCAGGGGACGCGGGGGAGCCCACCATCGTCGGGGAAACGCGGCGGAGCGTACCACTATTCACAGAACACGGGGGAGCCTATCACTGTCTGGGGGAGCGTACCACTTTCAGTGAACGCGGGGGGGGGCACATACCACTTTCACGGAACGTGGGGGAGCGTACCACTTTCAGGAGACGCGGGGGAGGATGAATAGGAATGATAATCATAGTAATAATAATTGTGGTATTGGTTAAGCGCTTACTATGTGCCAGGCACTGTACTAAGTGTTGGGATTGACACAAGCTAATCAGGTTGGACACAGTCCCTGTCCCACATGAGGCTCACAGTCTTCATCCCCATTTTACAGATGAGGGAACTGAGGCAGAGAAGTGAAGTGAGGTCACTCAGCAGACAAGTGGCAGAGACAGGATTAGAACTCATGACCTGACTCCCAGGCCTGGGCTCTAGCCACTGCGCCATGCTGCCCCTCAGTGAATGCTGCGTAATAATATTAATAATAATGATAATGATGGTATTTGTTAAGTGCTTACTATGTGCCAGGCACTGTACTAAGCACTGGGGTGGATACCAGCAAATCGGTTTGGATGCAGTCCCTGTCCCACATCCATTCATTCATCCAGTTCATCTGTAAAATGGGGATTAAGACTGCGAGTCTCACGTGGGACAACCTGATGACCCTGAATCTACCCCGGTGCTTAGAACAGTGCTTGGCACATAGTAAGCACTTAACAAATACCAACATTATTATTATTATTATCCAATCATATTTATTAAGTGCTTACTGCATGCAGAGCACTGTACTAAGCACTTGGGAAAGTACAATACAACAATAAACAGTGACAGTCCCTGCCCACAACGAGCTCACAGTCGGGGGTGGGGGAGACAGATATCAATACAAATAAATAATAATAATAATGTTGGTATTTGTTAAGCGCTTGCTATGTGCTGAGCACTGTTCTAAGCAGTGGGGGAGATACAAGGTCATCAGGTTGTCCCACGTGAGGCTCACAGTCTTCATCCCCATTTTCCAGATGAGGTCACTGAGGCACCGAGAAGTGAAGTGACTTGCCTAAAGTCACACAGCTGACAGGTGGTGCAGCCGGAATTAGAATCCATGACCTCTGACTCCCAAGCCCGGGCTCTTTCCACTGATATATAGGGCCCACGGTCTTCATCCCAATTTTAAAGAGGAGGGAACTGAGGCTGAGGAGTGAAATGATTCAACAGAGGTCACACAGCAGACAAGTGGCAGAGCTGGGATTAGAACCCAGGTCCTTCTGACTGCCAGGCCCGGGCTCTACCCACTAGGCTACACTGTCTTAGAAGGGGAGTTGATTGTGGGGGGAAACCCAGGCTTCCAGGGCCCCTTGCTCCCGATGACCACCCTCCTCCAGGTGCCCGGTGGTTACCAGTGCTTACTCACCCCGGCCACGAGACCCGCGGCTTCCCTCACGGTCCCGGCGGCGCTCAGCACAGCTCCCAGGCCCAGCAATCCGGCCAGGCAGGTCCCCAGGTAGAAGGCTGGAGTCGGGGGGGAAGGAGAGAGAGGGAGCGATCAAGAGGGGAGCCGTGGCGGGATACCCAGGATGGGGCACAGAGAAGTGAAATGACTTGCCCAAAGTCACCCAGCTGACAAGTGGTAGAGCCGGCATTAGAACCCATGACCTCTGACTCCCAAGCCCGGGCTCTTTCCATTGAGCCACGCTGCTTCTCAACGGAGCCAGGATTAGAACCCACAACCTTCTGACTCCTCACAGGCTCAATCCCTATTTTACAGATGAAGACCGTGAGCCCCACGTGGGACACCTTGATCACCTTGTATCCCCCCCACTCAGCGCTTAGAACAGTGCTGCACACGTATCAAGCGCTTAACAAATACCACCATTATTCCCTGCCCACGACGAGCTTAGAGTCTAGAGGGGAAGACGGACGTAGATTGCAAACTCGTGGGCAGGGAATGCATGGGTTTATTGTTGTAGTGAGCGCTCCTAAGCAGCGCGGCTCAGTGGAAAGAGCCCGGGCTTGGGAGCCAGAGGTCATGGGTTCGAATCCCGGCTCGGCCACTTGTCAGCTGGGTGACTGTGGGCCAGTCATTTCACTTCTCTGTGCCTCAGTGAGCTCATCTGTCAAATGGGGATGAACTGTGAGACTCACGTGGGGCCACCTGATGACCCTGGATCTCCCCCAGCGCTTATTTAGAACAGTGCTCGGCCCCGATTCGATTGTAAACCCGTCAGAGGGCAGGGACTGTCCCTATTACCGATTTGTCCATTCCAAGCGCTTAGTACAGTGCTCTGCACATAGTAAGCGCTCAATATTGAATGAATGAACATAGTAAGCGCTTAACAAATACCAACATTCTTATTATTATTACAGCGCTCTACACACAGTAAGCGCTCAGTAAATACGACCGGATGGATGAATAAATAAATTACAGGCGTGAACACGGTGCGGAGGGCGGGGGCGAGGGGTATCGGCCCCGGGCACCTTGGTGGGCACCCACATACCCCTTCCTCTTTCCCCAGGCTCTCCTCTCCCCAGCCCGGCCCCCCCAGTCCCTCCCAGTTGCCCACAAAAGTTCCAACTTCCCCTTCTGGGGGCTCTTCCCCTCCCCGGCCCCTCAAACCCCCAGTTCCGATAAGGTCCCGAGCAAAGCCGGGTGGGAGAGCTTGTGGGTTAGCGGCCTCCCTGTGGTCCCAGTTATCTCCCCCTCCCTCCCTTGCCAGTTTCCGGGGGGGTGTGGGACTGTAAAGGCCACCCCCCACCCCCGGGGAGAAGAGGGAACCCCATTCATTCCTTCAATCGCATTCATTGAGCGCTGACTATGTGCAGAGCACTGGACTAAGCGCTTGGGATGGACAACTCGGCCACAGATAGAGACCATCCCTGCCCGACGACGGGCTCACGGTCTAAACGGGGGAGACAGCAAAGCAAAACAGAACACAACAAGGCAACATCATCAAGTTAAATAGAATCAAGGGGGTGTGCACCTCATTAATAAAATAAATAGGGTAATAAATAATATATATTCATTCAGTCAACAGTATTTATTGAGCGCTTACTATGTGCAGAGCACTGGACTAAGAGCTTGGAATGGACAAATCGGCAACAGATAGACAGTCCCTGCCCTTTGACGGGCTCACGGTCTAATCGGACGGACAAGAACAATAGCAATAAACAGAATCAAGGGGCTCAGTATCTCATTAAAACAATAGCAAATAAATGAGCACAGTGCCGAGGGGAAGGGGGAAGAGCAGAGGGTCCGACCCCTGCCCCAAAACAAGGGGTGGGAATTCCCAGCCAGTCCTTCAATCGTATTTATTGAGCGCTGACCGTGCGCAGAGCACTGTACTGAGTGTTCGGGAGAGGACAATAGAACTGTTTATTGTTGTAGTGGACTCTCCCAAGCACTTAGGACCGTGCTCTGCACACGGGAAGCGCTCAATAAATACGACTGGATGGAGTGAACAGTCAACAGACACATTCCCCGTCCACGACGAGCTTACGGTCTAGAAGACGAGCTTACGGTCGCGGTAATGATAACTGCGGAATTTGTTAAACTTTGTGCCAGGCACTGTGCTTAACTCTCCATCTATAATAATGTTGGTATTTGTTAAGCGCTTACTATGTGCAGAGCACTGTGCTAAGCGCTGGGGGAGACACAGGGTTATCAGGTTGTCCCACTTGGGGCTCACAGTCTTAATCCCCATTTTACAGATGAGGGAACTGAGGTCCAGAGATGTTAAGTGACCTCCCAAAGTCACACAGCTGACAAGGGGCAGAGCTGGGATTCGAACCCATGACCTCTGACTCCAAAGCCCAGGCTCTTTCCATTAGGCCACACTGCTTCTCCATAGATTTTTTAAAACATCTATGGCACGCAATGAGATTAGACACAGTCTCTGTCCCAAATAGGGGTCGCGGACTAACGGGGAGGGAAAATTCCAACTCCTCACCCCAGGCCGGAGCCTCCCCCCGACCTCCTCTCCTAAATCCCCCCCCTTCTCCCTTGGCCCTCACCTCAAAATACACAGACACACACACACACACCCCACCTCCCGGCGTGAAAACTATTTCTCTGCCCATCTCCCTCCCTCCCCTCTGTTCAAAGCCTTACTAAAGTCCTATCTCCTCCAAGAAGCCTTCCCTGATTGCACCCTCCTTTCCTCTTCTCCCCCTCCCTTCTGCGTCGCCCGGACTCGCTCCCTTTCTTCATCCCCCCCGTCCCAGCCCTGCACCGCTTTTGTCCACATCTCTCATTTATTTATATCTATTCACGTCCGTCTCCCCCCCTGCCCCGACTGTAAGCTCATTGTGAACAGGAAATGTTTCTGCTGTATTAATAATGATGATAATGATGGTATTTGTTAAGCGCTTACTATGTGCCAAGCACTGTCCTAAGCGCTGGGGGAGATACAGGGTAATCAGGTTGACCCACGTGGGGCTCACACTTTTAATCCCCATTTTACAGAGAGGTCACTGAGGCCCAGAGAAGGCCTCGGTGTCCAAGGTCACACAGCAGATATTATATTGTACTCCCTCAGTTGCTTAGTACAGTGCTCTGCACACAGAAAGCGCTCAATAAATACGACTGAGCATCGTGTTTACCGTCCTCCTTCCTATTTGGCTGTGAGCCCTACGTGGAACGGGGTCTGTCTCCGGCCTGATCAACTGGTACCTACCCTAGAGCTTAAAACATAATAAACGCTTTTTAAAAAATCATATTTAAAAGTGCTCAATCAATAGGACACCGATTGTATGATTGATCCCTTTCTCTCTCCCGTCCCAAGGCTGCCGGGCTGGGACAGACTTGATCACCCGAGAAGCTGCATGGCCAAGTGGTTAGAGCCCGGACCTGGGGGTCAGAGGGACACGAGTTCGAATCCCCGCCCCGCCGCTTGACTGCTATGTGACCTTGAGCAAGTCGCTTCACATCTCGGGGCCTCAGTTCCCTCATCTGTAAAATGGGGATGAAGACCGTGAGTCCCACGTGGGACGGGGACGGTGTCCAACCCGATTTCGTGCATCACCCCACTGCTTAGTCCACTAACTGGCATATAATAAGCGTGTGGGCAGGGATCGTCTCTCTTTATTGCTGCATTGCACTTTCCAAGCGCCTAGTACAGTGCTCTGCACAGAGTACGCGCTCAAAAAATACGGTTGAAAGAATGAATGAGCAAATATCATTATTATTATTATTAGTTTTGGAGCCACAGCTGTGCCACGAGACAATTTGGCACATTCTAGAGGTGGGCCAAGGACAGGATGCCTGGCTCTGGGGAGGACCCCCGCCCCTTCCCAGCCCCCGACGCTTAGGACAGTGCTCTGCACACAGTAAGCGCTCAATAAATAGGATTGAACGAGCACTCACCGGCCGAGTGCAGGACTCTGTAAGGGCTGCCGTCCCCGGAGGCCCGGCTGAGGACGGTGAAGTGAGCGCCCGAGCGAGTGATGACGGTGAGGATGGCCACAGAGAGGCCCAGGAGCTGCGGGAGAGACGCCCACAGAGACATCGTCAGAGACATTCATTCATTCAATCATTCATTTATTCAATCGTATTTATTGAGCCCTTACCGTGTGCGGAGCACCGGACTAAGCACTTGGGAAAGTACGACAAAACGACAAACAGCGACATTCCCTGCCCGCAGTGAGCATACATTCGTATTTACTATTCACTCAGTCATTCATTTATATTTATTGAGCGCTTACTGTGTGGGGCGCTGTACTAAGCGTTTGGGAAAGTATGACGCAACAAAAAAAAAGTGACATTCCCTATCCACAATAAGCATACAATTGTATTTACTGGTCATTCATTCATTCATATTTATTGAGCGCACAGCGAACTTACAATCGTCTTTATTGTTCACTCATTCATTCAATTGTAGCTATTGAGCGCTTACTCTGTGCAAAGCACTGTACTAAGCACGTGGGAGGGGACAGTACGGCAAACGGGCACATTCCCTACCCACAACAAGCTCACAGTCTAGAGGGAGAGACACACAAAGAGACCCCAAGCGGGAGGGAACCTCGGTGTCTAAGGTATCCAACCCTTTGGACCGGGAGCGCGTTGAGGGTGGGGAATGTGTCTGTTTTATCCTTTCGTTGTCCTCTCCCAAGAGCTTAGTGTTCTGCCTGCAGAAAGTGATCAATAAATACGATTGATTGTACCAACGTCCTAGGGTTCTGGAAGGGGGATCCCCCCGGGGGTCACCAGGTCCAGCCCCCTGCACCGAGGCCAGACTCCATCTGATAAATGGATAATCGGGAAGATTCCCGATCCCTACCCTTCTCCCAGGCGGGGGGTGGGGGAAGAGGGAAGGGGAAGGAGGATCCCAAAGCCCACCCCCTGCCCTTGCCCGGACCAGGCAGGCCGGCTGACACCGAGCGCTCCTACCGCCCTGGGTATCAGCGAGAAGCGGCGTGGCCTAGTGGGTAGAGCCCGGGCCTGGGAGCCAGAAGGACCTGGGTTCTAATCCCACCTCCGCCACTTTGCTGTGCGACCTTGGACGAGTCACTTCACTTCTCAGGTCCCTCGTCTGTAAAATGGGGAGGGAGATTGTGGAGTCCCATGTGGGACCGGGACTGTGTCCACCCTGATGGCCTTGTATCTACCCCAGCGCTTGTGACCAGTCCTTGGAATATAGTAAGCGCTTAACAAATAGCAGGATTATTATGATTACCCCTCCATGTCCAGCCCCAGAAGACCCCAACCCTGGTGAGTCGGTGGCGGGGGGAAGGGATCCCAGCTCCTCACCCGCCCACCCACGTTGGGGGGTTGGGAGGGGCTCCGGAGATGACCGCAAGCGGCAGGCCTGAGTTTCCCTGATAAAGCTCTCCCCAAGCACGCCCTGTCTGGCCCGGTGGATGGGGCGGCCTCACACCCGGGGGTCCGGTCCCGTCCCCCCCATCTTCCCCTTCCCCCCAACTCCTATCGGTCTCCCTCCTCATCTCTCTGCCCTTCCCCAACTCAGCCCCCCCGGTTTACCGCCCCCCACCCCAGCTCCACTCCATCAGGCCTTCTGAGCTCCCGGGACGCCCCCAGAGCACCCGGACCCCTGGATCCTTGACCCCCTGAGCCCCTCCGGACCACTGAGCCCCCCACCCCGCCCCCCAGAGCTCCCTGGAACCTCCAGATCCCCGCCCCCAGACTCCCGAGCCTCTCAAGCTCCCTGGACCCCCCGGATCCCCGGCCCCCAGACCGCCCTGGACACTCTGATCCCAAAACACTCCATGGACCCCCCAGATCCCCGACCTCCCCAGACCCTCCAGAGCCCTCTGGACCCCCCAAGTCCCGGTCCTCAGACTCCCCTGGACCTTCCAGACCTTCCCAGGCCCCCCGACCCCCAAAACCTCCTGGACTCCCCGGATCCCCAACCTCCAGACACCCCTCCAGACCTCCCCAGAGCCCCCAGACTCCCAAGCTTCCCGCCCCCCACCCCAGAGCCCCCTGGATCCCCAGACCACCCCGGACCAGCCAAACCACCACCCCCCCTGACCCCCGAGACCCCTTCAGAGCCCCCCAAATCCCCCTGGACCCCCTGGATCCCTCTCAGAGCCCCCCGGCCCCCCTCGATGGGTACCAGGACGAAGAAGCAGGTGGCCAGCAACTGGCATTTCGTCCCCCGGACCCGGCACTGCGCCCCCATGGCGTCCGTCTGTCCGGCCGGGGGATCCCGGTGCCCAGGCCGGGGGGGGGGAGAGAGAGAGACTGGGGGGCGGGGACCCCCGGGACCCCCCGAAACCCAGTCCGGCAGCCGATGCCCCGAGCGGGGGGCAGGGGGCAGAGGGCAGGGGAGCGGGGGGAGGGCCAGGGAGGGGTAAGGGAAAGGAGGGGCAAGGAGAGGGAGGGGCAAGGAAAAGGAGGGGCAAGGAGAGGGAGGGGGCAGGGAGAGGGAGGAGCAGCTTGGCCTAGTGGCCAGAACCAGGGCGTAGGAGCCACAGGTCATGGGTTCTAATCCCAACTCCGCCACGTGTCTGCTGTGTGGCCTCGAGCCAGCGTGGCTCAGTGGAAAGAGCCCGGGCTTAGCAGTCAGAGGTCGTGGGTTCTAAACCCGGCTCCTCCGCCTGTCAGCTGTGTGACTTTGGGCAAGTCACTGAACTTCTCGGTGCCTCAGTTCCCTCATCTGTAAAATGGGGATTAAGACTGTGAGCCCCACGTGGGACAATCTGATGAACCTGTATCTACCCCAGCGCTTAGAATGGTGCTTGGCATATAGTAGGCGCTTAACAAATACCAACATTATTATTACTTCACTTCTCCGGGCCCCAGTTTCATTCATTCATTCAATAGTATTTATTGAGCGCTTACTATGTGCAGAGCACTGGACTAAGCGCTTGGGATGAACAAGTCGGCAACAGATAGAGACGGTCCCTGCCGTTTGACGGGCTCACGGTCTAATCGGGGGAGACGGACAGACGAGAACGATGGCGATAAACAGAGTCAAGGGGAAGAACATCTCTGTCAAATGGGGATGAATAATCATAATAATGTTGGTGTTTGTTAAGCGCTACTATGAAGACCGTCAGCCCCATGGGGGCCTCCTGAGAGCTCACCTCCTCCAAGAGGCCTTCCCAGACTGACCTTCCCCATTTCCCTCTGCTCCCTCTCCGCTCCCCCTTCCCCTCCCCTCAGCTAAGCCCCCTTTCCCTCTGCTCCTTCCCCTTCCCTCAGCACTGTGCTCATTTGCATATATTATTTATTACCCTATTTATTTTGTTAATGAGGTGTCCATCCCTTGATTCTATTTATCGTGATGATGTTGTCTTGTTTTTGTCCGTCCGTCTCCCCCGATTAGACTGTGAGCCCGTCACTGGGCAGGGACTGTCTCTATCTGTTGCCGAATTGTCCAAGCGCTTGGTACAGTGCTCTGCCCCTAGTAAGCGCTCAATAAATACGATTGAATGAATGAATGAGTGAATGAATGAACAGGGACTCTGTCCATCGCCCTATGCTTGGATTCACCCCAGCGCTGAGTACAGTGCCTGGCACATAGGAAGCGCTTAACAAATAGCATAACAGGAAATGGGAGGGGCAGGGCGAGGGAGGGGGCCGGAGGAGGGAAAGGGAGGGGTAAGGAGAGGGAGGAGGAAGAGGGAAAGTGGTATTTTGATAGTAATAATAATAATAATGTTGGTATTTGTTAAGCGCTTACTATGTGCAGAGCACTCTTCTAAGCCCTGGGATAGATACAGGGTCATCAGGTTGTCCCACGTGAGGCTCCCAGTTAATCCCCATTTGACAGATGAGGTCACTGAGGCCCAGAGAAGTGAAGTGACTTGCCCACAGTCACACAGCTGACAAGTGGCAGAGTCGGGATTCGAATCCATGGCCTCTGACTCCCACGCCCAGGCTCTTTCCACTGAGCCACGCTGGTATTGATGCCTGTGTCCTTGTTTCGTTGTCTATCTCCCCCTTTTGGACGGTGAGCCTGTTGTTGGGCAGGGATTGTCTCTCTCTGTTGCCCAGTTGGACATTTCAAGCGCTTAGTCCAGTGCTCTGCACACAGTAAGCGCTCGATAAATACGATGGAATGAATGAATGAAAGGGAGGGGCAAGGTGGGGGTGGGGCAGGGGGAAGGAGGGGAGAGGAGCAGCATGGCCTAGTGGGTAGAGCCCGGGCCTGGGAGTCGGAGGTCATGGGTTCCACTCCCAGGCTGTGTGACCTTAGGCAAGTCACTCCACTTCCCTGGGCCTCAGTTCCCTCATCTGTCAAATGGGGATTGAGTCTGTGAGCCCCACGTGGGACAGGGACTGTGTTTAACACGATTTGCTGGTGTCCACCCTGCCACGCCCTTTTCTAAGCGCTGGGCTAGATACAAACTCATTTTCATATATTATTTCTTACCCTATTTATTTTGTTAATGAGGTGTCCATCCCCTTGATTCTATTTATCGTGATGATGTTGTCTTGTTTTTGACCGTCTGCCTCCCCCGATTAGACCGTGAGCCCGTCACTGGGCAGGGATGGTCTCTATCTGTTGCCAAATTGTCCATTCCAAGCGCTTAGTCCAGTGCTCTGCACATAGTAAGCGCTCAGTAAATACTAGTGAATGAATGAATACAAGGTCAGCGGGTTGTCCCACGTGGGGCTCACAGACTTCATCCCCATTTTGCAGATGAGATCACTGAGGCACAGAGAAGTGAAATGACTTGCCCAAAGTCACATAGCTGACAAGTGGCGGAGCCAGGAATAGAACCTCTGACTCCCAAGCCTGGGCTCTTTCCACTAAGCCACGTGGCAACGCTTAGTACAGTGCCTGGCACGTAGTAAGAGCTTAACAAATACCATTATTAATATTATTATTATAAATACAATTGAATAAATGAAACTCCCCTCCCAGCCCCACAGCACAGCAAAGCTCCCCACCCCTATTCTGGCTCCTGATTACCATGCAGGAGGGGACACCCTCCTTCACCCCAGAAAGCTACTTTCCATCACCGGCGTCTCCTTTCAAATAGAGACAGTTCCTTCAGCGCTTAGCACAGTGCTAGAGCTTGTCAGAGAAGCAGCACGGGGTAGCGGGAAGTTCATGGGCTCGAATCCCGGCTCTGCCCCTTGTCAGCTGTGTGACTGTGGGCAAGTCACTTCACTTCTCTGGGCCTCAGTGACCTCATCTGTAAAAAGGGGGTTGAGACTGGGAGCCCCAAGTGGGACAGGGACTGTGCCCAACCCGATTGGTGTGTATCCACCCCACTGCTTAGGACAGTGCCTGGCACGAGTAAATGCTTAATAAATACCGTCTTTTTTTTTTTAGTATAGTGCCTGGCACATAGTAAGTGCTTAACAAATACCATAATTATTATTTAAGTCGTTTTGGGAGTTTGCTTTTTTGGTGGGGGGCAGAACGGGGTGGGGGAGAGCAGGGGGAAGGGTCTGGAAGCGGTGGGCAAGGGCAGGGGGTGGGAAGGAGAGGAGGGAGTCGATTTAAAAGCCCCCTTGGCCTGGAACCGTCTAAAGAGGAAACAAATAAAAGAAAGAAAACGCCCGAAACAACTTAAAGAAACTGTCCCTTCTCCCCGCCCCGAGAAATACTTTAGAAACCCACATCTGAAGTTCAGATATGAGCAAATGAATCCGAAACGAGGGGGATGGGGTGAGGGGTGGACAGAGAAAGCCGGGGGGGGGGGGAGGGCAGAGAGAGGGGAGAGGGGAAAGGCAAAGAGAGAAGGAAGGGAGAGAGGAAGGGGAAAGAGGGAAAGGAAAGAGGGAGAGGGAGAGAGGGAAGGGGGAGAGGAAAGGGAAAGAGAGGAAAGGGAAGGAGAGAGGGAGGGGAGAGAGGAAAGGGAAAGAGAGAAGGGAGAGAGGGAAGGGAAGAGAGGGAGGGGAGAGGGGAAAGGGAAAGAGAGGGAGGGGAGAGAGGAAAGGGAAGGGAGAGAGGAAAGGGAAAAAGAGAGGAAGGGAAGAGAGGAAAGGGAAAGAGAGGGAGGGGACAGAGGAAAGGGACACGGATGACAGGGAGAGAGGAAGGGAAGAGAGGAAAGGGAAAGAGAAAGGGAAAGGAGAGAGGAAAGGGAAGAGAGAGGGAAAGGAGAGAGGAAAGGAAAAAAGAGAGGAAAGGGAGAAAGGGAAGGGAGAGAGGAAAGGGAAGGGAGAGAGGAAAGGGTAGAAGGTGGGGAAAGGAGTGAGGAAAAGGAAAGAAAGGAGGGGAGAGAGAAAAGGGAAAGAGATGGAAAGGAGAGGGGAAAGGAGAGAGGAATGGGAAAGAGAGGGGGAAGAGAGGGAGAGAAAGCAAGAAGGGGACGGGAAGAAAGACAGAGGAAGAGGCAGAGAGATAAGTACAAAGGAAGACAGAGACAGGGCGATAATGGAGAAAAAGGGAGGGAGTCAGAGATGAAGATGGTTTGTCTACAGAACCGTTCAGTCCACGTCCCCCCCACCCAAGACCCTCTGGTGGTTGCCCATCCACCTCTGCATCACACAGAAATTCCTCACCACTGGCATTTAAGCCGTCCACCCCCTCGCCCCCTCCTACCTCACCTCCCTACTCTCCTCCTCCAGCCCAGCCCGCACACTTGGCTTCTCTAATGCCAACCTTCTCACTGAGCCTCCATCTCTTTCTCCCTCGCCCACGTCCTGCCTCTGGCTTGGAATTCCCTCCCCTTTCGTGTCTGACAAGGACACTCCCCCTCTTCAAAGCCTTACTGAAGGCCCACCTCCTCCAAGAGGCCTTCCCTGCCTCAGCCTTCCTTTCCTCTTCTCCCACTCCCTTCTGTGTCACCCTGGCACTTTTTTTTGTGTGGTATTTGTTAAGCACCTTCTATGGACCAGCTACTGCAATAAGCCCTGGGTTAGAGAGAAGCTAATCGGGGTGAACACTGTCCCTGTCCCACATGGGGCTCCTTGTCTTAATCCCCATTTTACAGACGAAATAAGTGGGGCACAGAGAGGTTAAGTAACTGGCCCGAGGTCACACAGCAGACAAGTGGCGGACCCGGGACTAGAACCCAGGTCCTTCGCATTCACAGGCCTGGGTTCTAGCTACTAGGCCACACTGCTTCTCCCACTTGGATTTGCACCCTTTCTTCACCCCACCCTCAACCCCACAGCGCCTACGTCCGTATCCGCAATTTATTGATTTATATTAATGTCTGCCTCTCCGTCTAGACTGTACGAGACCGTAGTTCTCGTGGGCCGAGAACGTATCTACCAACTCTGTTCTGTTCTTCTCTTCCAAGCGCTTAGTGCAGCGCTCTGCACACGATCAATGCTCAATAACTACGACCGCTCGATTGAGAGGTTCGGAGAGTATCAGGGCAATAATTGGAAGGAGACAGCGAGAGACTGAGAGAGCGGGGGCAGCGTGGCTCAGTGGAAACAGCCTGGGGCTTGGGAATCAGAGGTCATGGGTTCGAATCCCGGCTCTGCTACTTGTCAGCTGTGTGACTGTGGGCAAATCACTTCACTTCTCTGGGCCTCAGTTCCCTCATCTGGAAAATGGGGATGGAGACTGTGAGCTTCACGTGGGACAACCGGATGACCCTGTATCTCCCCCAGTGCTTTAGAACAGTGCTCTGCCCATAGTAAGTGCAAACCAAATACCATCGTTATTAATTATTAGGGTACAATAATAATAATGATGGTATTTGTTAAGCGCTTACTATGTGGCGGACTCTGTACTAAGCACTGGGGTGGATACAAGATAATCAGGTTAGATCCAGTCCCTGTCCTATGTGGGGCTCGCGGACTCACTCCCCATTTTACAGATGAGGGAACTGAGACCCAGAGAAGTGAAGTGACTTGCCCAAGGTCACACAGCAGACAAGTGGGAGAGCTGGAATTCGAACCCATGATCTTCTGTCTCCCAGGCCTGTGCTCTATCCAGGAGGCCACACCACTCCCTAACCTGCTCCTGCAGGCCCCAATCCCGCTCCGGTCTGACCCAGGCCTGTGGGCGCTGGGTTGGTGCCATGGCACTGTGGAAGCAGCATGGCACAGTGGATAGGGCACGGGCTATTTGCTAAGCGCTTAACAAATACCGTTATTATAATTATTATTATTATTACTATTCTGACCGAATGCATGGGTATGGAAGAATTCAAAGTCAAGCGGGTCCCCCATTCCCCCGTGTAACTGCTTATCCCCCATCAATCCACCCATCAATCAATCAGTGCTATTTACTGAGCGCTTTAGCCTGTGCAGACCACTGTACTAGGCGGCCGGGAGAGTCCAATACAATAAAATTGATAGACATGTTCCCTGCCCAGACTGAGCTCGGTCCTCAATCGACCAGTGGTGTTCACCGAGCGCTTCGTATGTGCAAAGCACTGTACTAGGCGCTCGGGAGTGTGCAATGTAATGGAGTTGATAGACATGTCCCCTGCCTACGAAGAGCTTAGACTTCAATCCATCAGTGGTATTTACTGAGCGTTCAGTATGTGCAGAGCGATCTACTAGGCGCTCGGGAGAGCACAATACGAGTGCCTGACACATAGTAAGCGCTTAACAAATGCCATTATTATTATTATTATTATTATTATTATTGTTATTCTCTGGGCCTCAGTGACCTCATCTGTCAAACGGGGGTGGAGACTGTGAGCCCCACGTGGGACAACCTGATGACCTTGTATCTACCTCTGAGCTTAGAACAGTGCTTGGCACATAGTAAGCGCTTAACAAGAAGCAACTTGCAGCGTGGCTCAGTGGAAAGAGCCCAGGTTTGGGAGTCAGAGGTCATGCGTTCGAATCCCTTCTCCGCCACTTGTCAGCTGTGTGACTCTAGGCAAGTCACTTCACTTCTCTGGATCTCAGTGACCTCATCTGTCAAATGGAGATGAAGACTGTGAGCCCCACGTGGGACAACCTGATCACCTTGTATCCCCCAGTGCTTAGAACAGTGCCTTGCACATAGTAAGTGCTTAATAATAATAATTATAATAATGGTATTTGTTAAACGCTATGTGCAGAGCACTGTTCTAAGCGCTGGGGTAGATACAGGGTCATCAGGTTGTCCCACGTAAGGCTCACAGTCTTCATCCCCATTTGACAGATGAGGTCACTGAGGCCCAGAGAAGTAAAGTGACTTTCCCACAGTCATTCATTCATTCAATAGTATTTATTGAGCGCTTACTATGTGCAGAGCACTGGACTAAGCGCTTGGAATGAACAAGTCGGCAACAGATCGTTTGACGGGCTTACGGTCTAATCGGGGGAGACGGACAGACAAGAACGATGGCAATAAACAGAGTCGAGGGGAAGAACATCTCGTAAAAACAATGGCGACTAAATAGAATCAAGGCGATGTACAATTCATTAACAAAATAAATAGGGTAACGAAAATATATACATTTGAGCGGACGAGTACAGTGCCCAGGGGATGGGAAGGGAGAGGGGGAGGAGCAGAGGGGAAGGGGGGAGAAGAGGGTTTAGCTGCGGAGAGGTGAAGGGGGGTAGAGGGAGTAGAGGGAGAAGAGGAGCTCAGTCTGGGAAGGCCTCTCGGAGGAGGTGAGTTTTAAGTAGGGATTTGAAGAGGGGAAGAGAATCAGTTTGGCGGAGGTGAGGAGGGAGGGCGTTCCGGGACCGCGGGAGGACGTGACCCGGGGGTCGGCGGCGGGACAGGCGAGACCGAGGGACGGTGAGGAGGTGGGCGGCAGAGGAGCGGAGCGTGCGGGGTGGGCGGTAGAAAGAGAGAAGGGAGGAGAGGTAGGAAGGGGCAAGGTGATGGACAGCCTTGAAGCCTAGAGTCAGTCACACAGCTGACAAGCGACAGAGCCTGGATTCGACCCCATGACCTCTGACTCCCAAGCCCAGGCTCTTTCCACTGCGCCACGCTGCTCAAATGCCATCATGATGATGATTATTATTAACGATTATTATTATTATTATTCCCAAGCGCTCAGTTCAGAACCCTGCCGCCAGGGGGCGCTCCGTACAGAGCCCTGCCGCCAGGGGGCGCTCAGTGACCACCGATGCTTAGGCTCCATCATCTTTTGCCTGGATTAACGTCTCCATCCGCAGACCCAGGAGATCCTATTAATAATAATGTTGGTATATGTTGGTATTTGTTAAGCGCTTACTATGTGCCGAACACTGTTCTAAGCGCTGGGGTAGATACAGGGTCATCAGGTTGTCCCACCTGAGGCTCCCAGTTAATCCCCATTTTACAGATGAGGGAACTGAGGCCCAGAGAAGTGAAGTGACTTGCCCAAAGTCACACAGTTGACAAGTTATTCCCAACCGCCCCACGGACAGAGAAGATCCCGACCTTCTGTCCCCCAGCTCCCTGCCGCAGGATCCGACACATCAATCAATAGTACTTACTGGACACTTTCATTCATTCACTCAGTCCTATTTACTGAGCGTTTACTATGTGCAGAGCACCGGCCCAAGCCCTTGGAAAGTCCAATTCAGCTACAAAGAGAGACAATCCCTGCCCACACCGGCCTCACAGTCTAGAAGGGGGGAGATGGACAGCAAAAGTCAAAAGTCAACAGGCATCAATAGCATTCAATAGTATCGATTGAGCGCTTACTATGTGCAGAGCACTGGACTAAGCGCCTGAGAAATAGCATCAATAGAAAGAAGTGGAATTAGAGATATAGATCCACATCGCAACAAGTAAAAGAGGCATTCATATAAATTAATTCAATAGTATTGATTGAGCGCTTACTATGTGCAGAGCACTGGACTAAGCGCCTGAGAAATAGCATCAATAGAAAGAAGTGGAATTAGAGATACAGATCCACATCAGAACAAGTAAAAGAGGCATTCATATAAATTCATTCAAAAGTATTTATTGAGCGCTATGTGCAGAGGACTGTACTAAGCGCTTGGCATGCACAAATCGGTAACAGATAGACAGTCCCTCCCCTTTGATGGGCTTACAGTCTAATCGAATAATAATGTTGGTATTTATTAAGCGCTTACTATGTGCAGAGCACTGTTCTAAGCGCTGGGGTAGATACAGGGTAGTCAGATTGTCCCACGTGAGGTTCACAGTTAATCCCCATTTGACAGATGAGGGAACTGAGGCCCAGAGAAGCAAAGTGACTTGCCCACAGTCACACAGCTGACGAGTGGCAGAGGAGGGATTCGAACCCATGACCTCTGACTCCCAAGCCCGGGCTCTTGCCACTGAGCCATGCTGCTTCATAATAATGTTGGTATTTCTTAAGCGCTCGCTATGTGCCAAGCACTTTTCTAAGCGCTGGGGTAGATTTACAGGGTCATCAGGTTGTCCCACGTGAGGTTCACAGTCTTCATCCCCATTTTACAGATGAGGTCACTGAGGCACAGAGACGTCAAGTGACTTGCCCAAGGTCACACTGCAGCTAAGTGGTGGAACCGGGATTAGAACCCATGACCTTCTGACTCCCAGGCCCGTGCTCTAACCCAGTCGGCCAAGCTGCTTCTCTAAGCACTTGGGGTTAGACTGTACTAAGCGCTTGGGAAAGTCCAACAGGACAGAGCTGGTAGAAGCGATTCTTTCCCTCAAGGAGCTCACAGTCTATAGGGGGAGACAGATACTAAAATCTGAATTTATTAGATATTAAAATGAAACTAAGATAAAATTAAGATATTAAAATGAAATTCATTCATTCAATCATATTTGTTGAGTGCTTACTGTGTGCAGAGCATTGTACTAACAGACTTTAAGGATACGGACATGAGGGCTATGGGGCTGGGGTGGCTATCAAATATCCGTAATCTTCCTCTCTAATAATAATTATGGTATTTGTTAAGCACTTACTATGTGCCGAGCACTGCTCTAAGCACTGAGATGGATACAGGGTGATCAGGTCATCCCACATGAGGCTCACAGTCGTAACCGCCACTTTCAGATGAGGCCCAGAGAAGTGACTTGCACAAGGTCACACAGCAGACTAGCGGCAGAGCTGAGATTAGAACCCAGGTCCTCGGACTCCCGAGCCCGTGCTCTTTCCACTAGATTGGGTGCTCCTTGAGGGCAGGGAACGTGTCTACCACCCTTTGGTTTTATTGTATTTATTAAGCGCTTACTACGTGTCAAACACTGTTCTAAGCACTGGGATAGAGACAAGGTTATAAGGTTGGACACAGTCCCTTTCCCGCATGGGGCTCCCGGGCTAAGTAGGAGGGAGAACAGGGGAACTGAGGCACAGAGAAGTTAAGCGACTTGTCCATGGTCACACAGCAAGCGATTGGCAGAACGGAGGGTAGAAACCAGGTCTCCTGACTCTTAGGAGTCAGAGGTCATGGGTTCTAATCCTGGCTCCGCCACCTGTCAGCTGTGTGATTTTGGGCAAGTCACTTTGCTTCTCTGGGCCTCAGTGACCTCATCTGGAAAATGGGGATTAAGACTGTGAGCCTCACGTGGGACAACCTGATCACCTTCTATCCCCTCCAGTGCTTAGAACAGAGCTTTGCACATAGTAAGCGTTTAACAAATACCATCACCATCAGGGCTGTATTCTTTCTACCGGGCCGTGCTGTTTCTTATATATTTATATATAATAATAATTATTATTATGGCATTTGTTAAGCCTTTACTCTCTGCCAAGCACTGTTCTAAGCGCTGGGGGAGATAGAATAATAATGTTGGTATTTGTTAAGCGCTTACTATGTGCCGAGCACTGTTCTAAGCGCTGGGGTAGACATAGGGGAATCAGGTTGTCCCACGTGGGGCTCACAGTCTTAATCCCCATTTTACAGACGAGGGAACTGAGGCACAGAGGAAGTGAAGTGACTTGCCCACAGTCACACAGCCGACAAGTGGCAGAGCTGGGATTCGAACTCATGAGCCCTGACTCCAAAGCCCGTGCTCTTTCCACTGAGCCACGCTGCTTCTCAGCGTGGCTGAGAGATCAGGTGGTCCCACAAGGGGCTTCCAGATTTTCCAGATGAGGGAACCGAGGCCCAGAGAAGTGAAGTGACTTGCCCAAGGTCACCCAGCAGACAAGGCAAGTCATTTAATTTCTCTGGGCCTCAGTGACCTCATCTGGAAAATGGGGATGAAGACTGTGAGCCCCACGGGGGACAACCTGATGACCTTGGATCTCCCTCAGGGCTCAGCACAGTGCTTGGCACAGAGTAAGCGCTTAAGAAATACCAATATTATCATTATTCTGGGCCCCGGGCCTGGGAGTCAGAAGGTCTTGGGTTCTAATCCCGACTCTGCCACTTGTCTGCTGGGTGACCTTGGGCAAGTCACCTCACTTCTCTGGGCCTCAGTTTCCTCATCTGGAAAATGGGAGGGGTGAAGACGGTGAGCCCACGGGGGACGGGATTTGCTCATTTGAATATATATCTTTATTATCCTATTTATTTTATTAATGAGATGTCCATCCCCTTGATTCTATTTGCTATTGTTTTAACGAGATGTCCATCCCCTCGATTCTATTTATTGCCATTGTTCTCGTCTGTCCGTCTCCCCCGATTAGACCGTGAGCCCGGCAAAGGGCAGGGACTGTCTCTCTCTGTTACCCATTTGTCCATCCCAAGCGCTTAGTACAGTACTCTGCACCTAGTAAGCGCTCAATAAATACTATTGAATGAATGAATGCTCTGCACATAGTAAGCGCTCAATAAATACTATTAAATGAATGACTTGTGCCCATCCTGATTGGCTAGGATCCGCCCCAGCGCTTAGTGCAGGGCCCAGCACCCAGTAGGCGCTCAATAAATAGGGCGATGATGATGACAACGATGATGATGACGAAGCTGATTCTCACCACAAAGGCTGCCGGGAGGCGGCTCGCGCTGCGCCGCCAGGAGGGGGCGCGCGCCGCCCGACGCATGCAAATGGGGCCGAGCGCGTGGACCCCCGGGGGGGCGGGTCCCCGCGCATGCAAATGAGGCCGGGCGCGTGCCCCGCGGCCGGGCGGTCCCCGCGCATGCAAATGAGGCCGGCCGGGCGCGCGCGCGTGGGGGTCGCGAGCGACTGTTTGCGGAGCGGCCGGCCGGGCCACGCGCCGGGCGCACGCGCTCCGCTCCTTGGGCGGGGGGGGGGGCGGGGAGGGGCGGGGGGGGAGGGGCCCGCCGCCCGCCGCCATTGGTCAAGCCGGCCGGCCCGGGAGGCTCTGATTGGCCGCGAGCCTTCCTCTCTTCGGCCCCCCCCCCCGCTCCCTCCCCCTTCCTTCCTCCCCCTCCCGGAGGAGGGAGGAGGGGGAGGAGGGGAAGGAGGGGGGAGGGGAGGAGAGAGGAAGAGGGAAGAGGAGGAGGAAGGGGGAGGAGGGAAGAGGAGGAGGTGGAGGAAGGGGAGGAGGAGGAAGAGGAGGAGGGAAGAGGAGGAGGAAGGGGAGGAGGAGGAAAGAGGAGGAGGGGGATTAGGGGAGAGGGGAGTAGAAACGCTGTGGGCCTGTCACTCCCCTCCTCAAAAACACCTCCAGTGGTTGCCCATCGACCTCCGCTCCAAACAAAAACTCCTCACTCTAGGCTTCAAGGCTCTCCATCCCCTCGCCCCTTCCTACCTCTCCTCCCTTCTCTCTTTCTCCCACCCACCCCGCACGCTCCGCTCCTCCGCCGCCCACCTCCTCGCCGTCCCTCGGTCTCGCCCGTCCCGCCGTCGACCCCCGGGCCACGTCCTCCCGCGGTCCCGGAACGCCCTCCCTCCTCACCTCCGCCAGACTGATTCTCTTTCCCTCTTCAAAACCCTACTTAGACCTCACCTCCTCCGAGAGGCCTTCCCAGACTGAGCTCCCCTTTTCCCTCTGCTCCCTCTACCCCCCCTTCACCTCTCCGCAGCTAAACCCTCTTCTCCCCCCTTTCCCTCTGCTTCTCCCCCTCTCCCGTCCCCTCCCCTCGGCACCGTACTCGTCCGCTCAACCGTATATATCTTCATCACCCTATTTATTTTGTTTAATGAGATGTACATCGCCGTGATTCTATTTATCTGCTATTGTTTTTAATGAGATGTTCACCCCCTCGATTCTATTTATTGCCATGGTTCTCGTCCGTCTGTCTCCCCCAATTAGACTGTAAGCCTGTCAAAGGGCAGGGCCTGCCTCTATCTGTTACCGATTTGTCCATTCCAAGCGCTTAGTCCAGTGCTCTGCCCATAGTAAGCGCTCAATAAATACTATTGAATGAATGAATGAGCCCGTTGTGGGCAGGGATTGCCTCCCTCTTTATTGCGCTTTACAAGTGCTCAGTCCAATGTTCTGCACACAGTAAACCCTCAATAAATACGATTATTTATTTATAGCAGCGTGGTTCAGTGGAAAGAGCCCGGCCTTGGGAGTCAGAGGTCATGAGTTCGAATCCCGGCTCTGGCACTTGTCCGCCGTGTGACCGTGGGCAAATCACTTCACTTCTCTGGTCACTGAGGACCTCATCTGTCAAATGGGGGGATTAACTATGAGCCTCACAAGGGACAACCTGACTACTCTGTATCTACCCCAGCGCTTAGAACAGTGCCCATAGTCAGCGCTTAACAAATACCGACATTATTAAATACCAACGATCGAATGAATGAAGGAGGAGGAGGAAGAAGGAGGAGGAGGGAGCAGGAGGAGGGGAGGAAGAGGAGACAGCAGGAGAAGGGGGAGGGAAGACGAAGAACAGGAGGAAGGAGAGGAGAGGAAGAAGAGAAGGAGGAGGAGAGGGAGGAGAGAAGGAGGAAGAGGGGGAGGAAGGGGAGGAGAGGAAGAGGAGACAGTAGGAGAAGGGGGAGGGAAGAGGAAGAACAGGAGGAGGGAGAGGAGAGGAAGAAGAGAAGGAGGAGGAGAGGGAGGAGAGAAGGAGGAAGAGAGGGAGGAGGGGGAGGAGAGAGGGAAGAAGAGAGGGAGGAGGGGGAGGAGAGAAGGAAGAAGAGAGGGAGGAGGGGGAGGAGAGAAGGAAGAAGAGAGGGAGGAGGGGGAGGAGAGAAGGAAGAAGAGGGGGAGGAAGGGGAGGAGAGGAAGAGGAGAGAGCAGGAAAAGGAGGAGAGGAGGAAGAGGAGAAGGAGGAGGGGGAGGAAGAGGAGAAGGAGGAGGGGAAGGAGAGCAGGAAGAGGAGAAGAAGAAGGAGGAGGGGGAGGAGGGAGGAGGAGGGGGAGGAGAGAGCAGGAGGAGGGGGAGGAGAGGAGGAAGAGGAGAGGAAGGAGGAGGAGAGGAGCAAGACGAGGGGGGGAGGAGAGGAGGAAAGGGGGGAGTGGGAGAGAGCAGGAGGAGGGGGAGTAGCCGATTAGACTGTAAACCCGTCAATAATAACAATGTTGATATTTGTTAAGCACTCCCTCCCGCCGCCGCCGCCGCCGCCGCTGTTGCTGCTGCTGCTGCTGCTGGTGGGGCTGGGGCTGGGGGCCGCTCTGCTGCCGGACGCCTGCGGCAGTCCCAGAGGAGGGAACTAAACCCCTGCAAGCTCTGACTCTTCCATTCCCATGAAAGCCTCAGCCTGAGGGAGTCGCCTGTGTGGGACAGAGGAGCCGACGGCCCCCACCCTTCCTGCTGACCACGTTCTCCACCTGCCAACCTAAAGTCCTGGACACTCCATCAACTCTCCTCAACCATGTCCAAGCCCCCCCAGCTGCTTCTCCCCAAACCGTAGTGTCCCTTGATGAAGGTTTCAACGAGAGCCCGTCCCTATCCAATCTAGCTTGCGTCCCCTCCACTCTACCTTTTTAAATTACCCTATTTATTTTGTTAATGAGGTGTACATCCCCTTGATTCTATTTATCGCTCTTGTTTTTGTCCGTCTGACTCCCCCGATTAGACTGTAGGCCCGTCAATGGGCAGGGATTGTCTCTCTTGCCGAATTGTACATTCCAAGCGCTTAGTACAGTGCTGTGCACATAGTAAGCGCTCAATTAATACTATTGAATGAATGAATGTGCAGAGCGAAGATGTGCAGAGCACTGTTCTAAGCGCTGGGGGAGATACAGGGGAATCAGGTTGCCCCACGTGGGGCTCACAGTCTTCATCTCCATTTTACAGATGAGGGGACTGAGGCACAGAGAAGTTAAGTGACTTGTCTTAACACAGCTTAACTTGACACAGCGGACAAGGGGCAGAGCGGAGATTCGAACCCATGAGCTCTGACTCCCAAGCCCGGTCTCTTTCCACTGAGCCACGCTGCTCCTCAAAGGGCTCCTGGCAAAGGGCAGGGCCTGTCTCTATCTGTTGCCGAGCAGTCCATTCCAAGAGCTTAGTCCAGTGCTCTGCACCTAGTAAGCGCTCAATCAATACTATTGAATGAATGAATGGAGGAGGAAGAGCATGAGGAGGAGCCAGCAGGAGGAGGGGGAGGAGAGGAGGAGGAGGAAGAGGGGGAGGAGGAAGGAGGAGGCGGAGGCTGCAGGGGGGCGGGCGTGTTTTGATATTTAAAACCAGGCGTCGAGGGTGGCGTCCGGGGAGTCGGAGGGAGAGAGGGCCTTCTCTCTGTCCGTCTGTCCGTCCGTCCAGCAGCTCCGCGCACCACCAGCCCCGCGCCTCCCGCCGCAACTTTCCCTTGTCCTCCGCCCGTCCTTCCCCCTCCGCCCTCGGGACCCCCAGACCACCGGACCCCCGGACCTCCAGTCCACCGGACCCCCAGACTCCAGACCCCCGGACCTCCGGACCCCCAGACCACCGGACCCCCGGACCTCCAGTCCACCGGACCCCCAGACTCCAGACCCCCGGACCTCCGGATCTCCAGACCACCGGACCCCCGGGCTCCCAGACCCCCAGTCCCCAGGACCCCCAGATCCCCGGGCCCCCCGGGCCCCCCCGGCCCGCAAAGCGCGGTAGAGAGCGGTGGGGAGGGGGTGTGGGTGTGGGGTGTGGATCGGGCCCCTCGGAGACCCTCCCCCCTCCCCCGCAGTCCCGGAGCTCGGTGCGGGGGGATCCGGGCGGCGATGAAGGCGGGCGGGGGTCCGGGCCGGGGTCTCCCCGCCCTGCGCGGCCGCCTGGGGGTCCCCGGGGCCGGGGCGGGTCCCGGTCCTCCCTGCCGGGCCAAGGCCCCGCCCCGGGTCCGTCCGTCCGGGCTGCCCCGCCGCCCCCCGGGACCGGCTCCCCCGACGCCCGCTGCCCCTCCGGACGCCCGGAGACCCTCGACCCCCTCCTCCCGCCGGGGGCCGGGACTCCGGGGGCTGCCCGGTGCCCGGGAGCTGGCCGGTGCCCGGGAGCTGGCCGGTGCCCGGGAGCTGGTCGGTGCCCGGGAGCTGGCCGGTGCCCGGGAGCTGCCCGGTGCCCGGGAGCTGGTCGGTGCCCGGGGACTGGCCGGTGGCCAAGAGGCGCCCGGTGTCCGGAGCCTGGGCGTCGTCCGAGAGCCTCCCGCCGTCCGAGGACCGGCCGGTGTCCCGTGTCACCCGGGCCCGGCCGTGGCCCGGCGCAACGAGCGGGAGCGCAACCGGGTGAAGCTGGTGAACCTGGGCTTCCAGGCCCTGCGCCAGCACGTGCCCCGCGGCGACGCCACCAAGAAGCTGAGCAAAGTGGAGACGCTGCGCTCGGCCGCTCAGTACATCCGAGCCCTGCAGCAGCTGCTGGCCCGCCACGACGCCGTCCGGGCCGCCTTCCTGACCCCGGCCTCGTCGCCCGCCGGCTCCGGCCCCAGGACCGGCCCCAGGACCGGCCCCAGGACCGGCCCCGCACCCGCCTCGGCGCCGCCCTCCCCGCGCTCCGCCTACTCCTCCGACGAGGGCGGCTACGACGCTCCCCTCAGCCCCGACGGGGGCGACCTGCTGGACCTCACCTGGTTCTCGGCCTACTGAGGCCTCCCCACCCCCACGCGGCCCCCCCCCCCGAGCCCCGGACGCCGCCTCCTCTCGGCCCCCCGGCTCCGAGGTATCCGGGCCTAAGGTCCTGCCTATTTATTGAGCGCCTTCGGCGGGCGGAGCGCTTGGGAGAGGCCAGTTGGGCAACAGAGACGATGCCGGCCCCGCTGCGGGCCCGCAGTCTAGAAGGGGGGGAGACGGACGACGAAGCAAGGAGACGGGCGTCGAGAGCATCGAAATAGATCGATAACAATGATGATGTTGGGATCTGCGAAGCGCCTACTCTGTGCCGAGCACTGTTCCGGGCGCTGCGGGAGATCCAGGGTCATCAGGTTGTCCCACTGTCTTAATCCCCATTTTACAGATGAAGGAGTTAAGAGACTTGCCCAAAGTCACCCAGCTGACGGAGCTGGGATTAGAACCCATGACATCAATCGAATTCGAGATCGATGCACACCATTAATAAAATAAATAGGATAAGAAATAGACTAGAATAATCAAATAGTAAGTGCAAATATACACCAGTGCTGTGGGGCGAGGAAGGGGGTAGAGCAGAGGGAGGGAGTCGAGGCGATGGGGAAGGGAGGCGTAATAGCGATGGGATGTGTTAAGCGCCTTCTAGGTGCCGAGCACTGTCCTAAGCGCTGGGGAGGGATACGAGATAATCAGGCCGCAATAATAATCATAATAAGGATAGTGTTGAGCGCTTATTAGGTGCCGAGCACTGTTCTAAGCGCTGGGGAGGGGTACGAGGTAATCAGGCCGCAGTAATAATCATAATAAGGATGGTGTTTGTTGAGCGCTTATTAGGTGCCGAGCACTGTTCTAAGCGCTGGGGAGGGATACGAGGTAATCAGGCTGTAATAATAATCATAAGGACCAAGCACTGTTCTAAGCGCTGGGGGGGATAGGAGTTAATCAGCATTTACTAGGTGTCAAGCGCTGTTGTAATGGCTGGGGGCGATACAAGGTAATCGAGTCGTAATAATCATAATAAGGATGGTATTTGTTGCCGAATTGTACTTTCCAGGCGCTCAGTACAGTGTTCTGCACACAGTAAGGGCTCAATAAATACGAATGTATGAATGTATGTTTGTTAAGCGCTTACTAGGTACCAAGCACTGTCCTAAGCGTTGGGGTGGATGCAAGGTAATCAGCGCTTACTAGGTGCCAAGCATTGTTCTAAGCGTTGTGGGGATACAAGGAAATCAGGTCGCATAATAATCATAATAAGGATGGTGTTTGTTAAGCGCTTACTGGATGCCAAGCACTGTTCTAAACGCTGGGGTGGATACAAGATTCTCAGTCGTGATAGCTCTGCCACTTGTCGGCTGTGTGACTGTGGGCAAGTCACTTAACTTCTCTGTGCCTCAGTTCCCTCAACTGTAAAATGGGGATTAAGACTGTGAGCCCCACGTGGGACAGCCTGATTCTCCTATGTCTACCCCAGCGCTTAGAACAGGGGTCGGCACATAGTAAGCGCTTAACAATTACCATCATTATTCTTATAATAATAATGTTGGTATTTGTTAAGCGCTTACTAGGTGCCAAACACTGATCTAAGCGCTGGGGTGGATACAAGGCAATCAGCGTTTACTAGGTGTCAAGCACTGTTCTAAGAGCTGGGATGGATACGAGATAATCAGGTTGTAATAATAACAGTGATAATTATGGTATTTGTTAAGCACTTATTATGTGCCAGGCATTGTTCTAAGCGCTTGGGGTGGTGACAAGGTAATCAGGTCGTAATAATAATCATAATAATGATGGTGATTGTTAAGCGCTTATTAGGTGACAAGCACTGTTCTAAACTCTGGAGCGGATACAAGGTCATCAGCGCTTACTATGTGCTAAGTACTGTTCTAAGCGCTGGGGGTGGATACGAGGTCATCAGGGTTGTAATAATAGTAATGATGATGATGGTATTTGTTAGGCGCTTAGTAGGTGCCATGCACTAGTCTAAGCTCTTGAGTGGATACAAGGTAATCAGCGCTTACTATGTGCTAAGTACTGTTTTAATAATAATAATAACAATAATGTTGGTATTTGTTAAGCGCTTACTATGTGCCGAGCACTGTTCTAAGCGCTGGAGGTGGATACGAGGTCATCAGGGTTGTAATAATAATGATGATGATGATGATATTGGTATTTGTTAAGCGCTTACTAGGTACCAAATACTGTTCTAAGTGCCAGGGTGGATGCAAGGTGGTCGGGTCGTCATAATAATAACGATGGTATTTGATAAGAGCTTACTACGTGCCAAGCACTGTTCTAAACGCTGGGATAGATCCAGGGTAATGAGGTTATCCCACGTGGGACTCACCGTCTTAATCCCCATTTTCCAGATGAGGTCACTGAGGCGACTTGCCCAAATTCACCCAGCAGACAAGTGGCCGTTGTCCCACGTGAGGGTCACCCTTTTAATCCCCATTTTCCAGATGAGGTCACTGAGGCCCAGAGAAGTGACGTGACTTGCCCAAAGTCGCACAGCTGACAAGTGGCGGAGGCGGAATTAGAACTCACGACCTCTGACCCCCCAAGCCCGGGCTAAATTGTGGGGCAAGATTTCCTCCGCGCCGGGGCGTCCCAGGGAAGCCTCCCTAGCCCCCAGCCCCTTATTATTAGAAAGCAGAGTGGCTCAGTGGAAAGAGCCCGGGCTTGGGAGTCAGAGGTCGTGGGTTCTAATCCCGCCTCCTCCACTTGTCTGCTGTGTGACTTCGGGCAAGTCAATCAAAACTGATGAATGAATGAACTTCTCTGGGCCTCAGTTCCCTCATCTGGAAAAGGGGGATGAAGACTGTGAGCCCCACGTGGGACAAGCCGATGACCTTGGCTCTACCCCAGCGCTCAGAGCAGTGCTCGGCACATAGTAAGCGCTTAACAAATGCCATTGTTTTCTTCTTCTGATCAAAGGGGGGGGGGGAAAGGAGCTGCGAAATTGAGATGAGGCGGGGAGGGGCATCTTTGCATTGCAAAACGGCCCCGGGTATCGAAATGAGTCTTAATGAGACGGGGTGACTCACCGCCAACCCCCTCCCCCACCCAGGGTCCCCCTCCCACCTCCCACCCCAACCCCCCCCCCACCCCGCCCCTTCCTCTTCAAAAACCGAACCAGACCACAAAATCCAAAATAAACAAAGCGAAGGAAAGTTGGTTTTGCGGGGTGGGGTCGGGCCTGGCAGCGTGGCTTACTGACAAGAGCCCAGAGGATTCATTCATTCATTCAATCGGGTTTATTGAGCGCTTTTGGGTGCAGAGCACTGTACTAAGCGCTTGGGAGGTACAGTTCAGCCTCAACTAGAGACAGTCCCTGCCCGCAACGGGCTCCCAGTCTAGAAGGGGGGAGGCAGACAACAGAACAAAACGAGGTGACAGGCATCAATAGCGTCAAAGTAGATCGATAGAATTATAGATCGCTACACATCGTTAAGAAAATGAATAGAATAATAAATATGTACACAAGTGCTGTGGGGGGCGGTTAGAGCAGAAGGAGGGAGTCGGGGCGATGGGGAGGGGAAGAGGAGAAGAGAAAAGGGGGGCTCAGTCTGGGAAGGCCTCCTGGAGGAGGTGAGCGGTCAGGAAGGGATCTAATCTGCTGAGTGAACTTGGGCCAGCCGCTTCACTTCTCTGGGCCTCAGTGACTTTATCTGGAAATATGGGGATTCATTCATTCGATCGTAATAATAATAATCATGGTATCTGTTAGACGCTTACTATGTGCCAGTCACTGTACTAAGCTCTGCGGTGGATACAAGCAAATGGGATTGGACGCAGTCCCTGTCCCACGTGGGGCTCGCAGTCTCGATCCCCATTTTACAGATGAGGGAACTGAGGCCCGGAGAAGTGAAGTGACTTGCCTAAAGTCACGTAGACAAGTGGCGGAGCGGGGATTAGAACCCATGACCTTCTGACTCCCAGGCCCGTGTTTGATCTGCTACACCATGCCGCTTCTCAGTTGTATTTATTGAGTGCTTACCGTGTGCCGAGCACTGTACTAAGCACTTGGAATGTCTAATACAGCAACAAAGAGAGACAATCCCTGCTCACAACTGATTTCTGGTCTACAGCATTAAAACCGTGAGTCCCACGTGGGACAACCTGATGACCCTGTATCTACCTCAGTTCTTAGAACAGTGCTTGGCACATAGTAAAGGCTTAACAAATACCGTTATTGCTCTTATTATTATTAAGGGCAGGTGCAAGGAGGCTACGGACACTCTGGGGCGCTTTGTTGCCCATCAGATGGTCACCGCCCTGCCCTCATTCATTCAATAGTATTTATTGAGCGCTTACTATGTGCAGAGCACTGTACTAAGCGCTTGGCATGTACAATTCGGCAACGGATAGAGACAATCCCTGCCCAATGACGGGCTCACAGTCTAAACGGAGGGCAGATGTTCCCCCACTCCTCAGTGGGTGGATGGGAGAGGGAGGGTCCCAACAAGGCCTGGGCAGGTCCTCCACACCCCTCTACCCTCGGGGGAGGCGGGAATAAATCTCCCTTTGGAACAGACGAAGAAACTGAGGCCCAGAGAGGGTCAGCGACTTGTCTGAGGTCACCCAGCAGGCCTGTTTGGGAGCTGGGACCCCGGGGTCCCCTCCCACGCCGGCCCAAGCCTCGATTGATTGGGATTTTGGTTCCCTTCCCTCTCCGCAGGACCTCTGGAAGAGGAGCCCACGGGGGCCGGTAGCCAGCGCCCTCCTCCTGGCCCTGGAATGGGGGAATCTCGGAGAAACCAGCAGGCCAGAAGCCCTCTCGCCTCCTTCCCTCCTGCTGTTTGAAGTGCAATGATGTAAAAATAGGATGGCGGGGCTGCTCTGCACCGCCTCCTGCCACTTCCAGCCCGGAGATGGGGAGTTCGGCTGGACGAAGAGGAGCCCAAGCCATGGACAACGCTTTTTGGACACAAGGGGTTGGGCAGTCTTGGGGAAAAAGCCCCTCGGCCCATCCGACCCAACACCATGTCCCTACGAAGTCTTATTTTTGTACCAGACGCCGGCCCGGGAGAACTGGGGAGAGGAGGTCGTCGGGGTCAGATGATAAAATGGGGAATAATATTAATAATAATAATAATACTGTTGCTATTTGTTAAGCGCTCACTATGTGCCGAGCACTGTTCTAAGCGCTGGGGTAGATACAGGGTGATCAGGTTGTCCCATGTGAGGCTCACAGTCTTCATCCCCATTTTCCAGATGAGGTCACTGAGGCACAGAGAAGTGAAGAGACTTGCCCACAGTCACCCAGCTGACAAGTGGGAGAGTCGGGATTCGAACCCATGACCTCTAACGTCCAAGCCCGTGCTCTTTCCACTGAGCCACGCTGCTTCATGATAATGATGGTATTTGTTAAGCGCTTACTAATTGCCAAGCACTGTTCTAAGCGCTGGGGGAGATACAAGGTCATCAGGTTGTCCCCCGTGGGGCTCCCAGTCTTCATCCCCATTTTCCAGATGAGGTCACTGAGGCCCAGAGAAATGAAGTGACCGGCCCCGAGTCACACAGCTGGCAAGTGGCCGACTCGGGATTAGAACCCACGACCTCTGACTCCCCGTGGTCGTTCCTCTGTGATGAAATCGCTCCCCTCCACCCAACGTTCCCCTCTATCCCGTCCCCCTCCCCTACCAGGGGCAGGGGGCTGGAGGGGGCTGATTCGGGGGTCGCTTTTTCAGATTTCTCCTTCCCTCAAAAGCCCAAAGGACGGGGCCGGGCCGGGCGCGAAGGTCCTCACTGGAAAATTGAAGTCTTTATGTATTGAAGAGAACCTGTTGTTTAACTTCCACGCACTTGCTGGGTTTTTTTTTCCCTCCCCACCCACCCACCCACCAGGGATCCATCTCCGGGGTTTTGTAAAGAGAATTCCTATTTTCTGCAAAGCGGACTGTACAAATAAAATGCAAATATATTTATAAGGACTGTGTGCAGCGGAGGAGGCTGGAAGGGGGCTGGGCCTAGAGGAAGGATTGTGGGGAGGGGGTCGCAGAAGGGTCGAGTTAGTGAGGGGGTCGAGGCCTTGGGGGGGCTTTTTGTGCAGAACAATCTTCAAATTGCTCCCAAGTTCACAGTATTTATTGTGCATCTACTATATAACGATTGTGATATTCGTTAAGCGCTTACTACGTGCCAGCTACTGTACTAAGCGCTGGGGTGGATCCAAGCAAATCGGGTTGGACCCAGCCCCTGTCCCACGTGGGGCTCACAGTCTCCATCCCCATTTTCCAGATGAGGGAACTGAGGCCCAGAGAAAGTGAAGTGACTTGCCCACGGTCACACGGCGGTCACGTGGTGGATCTGGGATTAGAACCCAAAACTTTCCGATTCCCATCCCCATGTTCTATCCACTAAGCCATACTGTGTGCAGAGCACTGTGCTGGGAGCCCAGAATGTGCAGAGCATTAATGTTATGCAGAGAAGCACGGGGCCTCGTGGTTAGACCCTGGACCTGGAAGCCAGAAGGAGAAGCAGCGTGGCTCAGTGGAAAGAGCCCGGGCTTGGGAGTCAGAGGTCATGGGTTCGAATCCCGGCTCTGCCGCTTGCCAGGCTGTGTGACTTTGGGCAAGTCACTTCACTTCTCCGTGCCTCAGTGACCTCATCTGTCAAATGGGGATTAAAACCAAGAGCCCCACGTGGGACAACCTGATCACCTTGTAACCCCCCAGCTCATAGAACGGTGCTTTGCACATAGTAAGCACTTAATAAATACCACCAT
This sequence comes from Ornithorhynchus anatinus, assembly GCF_004115215.2. Lineage (NCBI taxonomy): Eukaryota > Metazoa > Chordata > Mammalia > Monotremata > Ornithorhynchidae > Ornithorhynchus > Ornithorhynchus anatinus. Next base: position 1,625,577 of record NC_041730.1, read on the forward strand.
TATTATCAGAGAAGCAGCGTGGCTCAGTGGAAAGAGCACAGGTTTAGGAATCAGAGGTCATGAGTTCGAATCCCACCTCTGCCAGTTGTCAGCTGTGAGACTGTGGGCAAGTCACTTCACTTCTCTGTGCCTCAGTTACCTCATCTGTAAAATGGGGATTAACTGTGAGCCTCACGTGGGACGACCTGATGACCCTGTATCTCCCCCAGCGCTTAGAACAGTGCTCTGCACATAGTAAGCGCTTAACAAAAACCAATATTATTAATCCCGGCTCTGCCACTTGTCTGCCCCGTGACCTTAGGCAAGTCACTTCGCTTCTCTTGGCCTCAGTTCCCTCATCTGGAAAAGGGGGATGGAGACCGTGAGCCCCACGTGGGACTCATCTACTCCAACGCTTAGAACAGTGCTTGGCACATAGTAAGTGCTTAACACCATCATCATGATGTTCATTCATTCAATCATATTTATTGAGCACTTATTTGAATGCTTAGTTGAACGCCTACGGTTTGAGAGTGCTATTCTGGGCATCCACAGTGTGCAGAGCGCTGTGTTGGATTTCCACAGTGTATAGAATGCCGTGCTGAGTGTCCACTGTGTGCAAAGCGCTGCGCTGGGTATCCACACTCTGCAGAGTACTCATCTGGACCTCCACAGTGTGCAGAGTGGTCTGCTGAAAGTCCAGCGTGTGCAGAGCCCTGTGCTGAGCGTCCACTGTGGGCAGAGCACTGTGCTGAATGTCCACTTGTATGTAGAATGCTGTGTTGGGTCTCCATAATAATAATAATAATAATAATGCTGGTATTTGTTAAGCGCTTACTATGTGCAGAGCACTGTTCTAAGCGCTGAGGTAGATACAGGGTAATCAGGTTGTCCCACGTGAGGCTCACAGTGAATCCCCATTTTCCAGATGAGGGAACTGAGGCCCACAGAAGTGAAGTGACTTGCCCACAGTCACACAGCTGACAAGTGGCGGAGCTGGGGTGGTGTGTAAAGCTCTGTGCTGGGCACCCACTGTTTGCAGAGCACTGTGTTGAGCATCCAGTGCGTGCAGAGCATTGTGATGGGTGCCCACGGTGTGCAGAGAATGGTGCTGGGCATCCACGGTGTGCAGAGCGCTGGGCTGGGCACTCACACTGTGCAGAGCACTATGCTGGGCAACCGCGCTGTGCAGAGCACTGTCCTGGGCTTCCACAGTGTGCAGAGCTATGTGCTGGGCACCTCCGGGGTACAGAACGCTGCCATAGGCCTGCTGGAGAGAACGGTAGAAATAGGGGACCCCGCGTCTTGGTGGTCGAGGCGCTCCGCTCTTTATTAATAACAATAATTTATTTGTAAATTGCTCTTTGATGGTATTGGTTAAGCGCTTACTATGTGCCAAGCACTGTTCTAAGCGCTGGGGTAGAGTCAAGGTAATCAGGTTGTCCCACGTGAGGTGCACAGTCTTAATACCCATTTTCCAGGTGAGGTCACTGAGGCACAGAGAAGTGAAACAACTTAATAATAATAATAATATTGGTATTTGTTAAGCGCTTACTATGTGCAGAGCACTGTTCTAAGCACTGGGGTAGATTTACAGGCTAATCAGGTTGTCCCACGTGAAGCTCACAGTCTTCATCCCCATTTTCCAGATGAGGTAGCTGAGGCCCAGAGAAGTGAAGTGACTTGCCCACAGTCCCACAGCTGACAAGTGGCCAAGCCAGGATTCGAACCCATGACCTCGGACTCCCAAGCCCGGGCTCTTTCCACTGAGCCATGCTGCTTCTCTGAGCAGTTCTTTAGACTTGCCCAAAGTCACACAGCGGACTGTGAGTGGGGCAGGGATGGTCTCTATCTGTTACCTTCCAAGCGCTTAGTACAGTGCTCTGCACGCAGTAAGCGCTCAATCAATACGATTGAGCGAAAGTGGCGGAGCGGCCCCGGCAAGCCCAGGGGTGTCCCTACAGCGGGGGAAGGCGCCTCCCCCAGCCCCGCGGCCTAGGCCCAGCCGGCCCGTCCGGCCCACCCCAGCCGAGTGGAGCGGGGGTCTGCGCGCCTTCGAGGAGCAGGCCGGGGTGGGGAAGGGCAGGGGGGGCTCACGGGGGCTGATTTTGGGGGGCAGGGAGACTAGGGATCCGGTGCGCCCGGCCCCCTCGGCTTTTGGGGAGGTGGCAATCCGAGCTAAAGGACCGTTCAGCTCTCCCCTTCCACCCCAGACTTTATCCTTTCTAAACCCCCTTCCGCCCTGCCTTGCCCTTTGCACCCAGAAAGTTGAGGCGCACCCCGGGGTGGGTTATAGGAGTCATCCCAGCTCTGCCACTTGGCAGCTGTGTGACTGTGGGCAAGTCGCTTTGCTTCTCTGTGCCTCAGTGACCTCATCTGGAAAATGGGGATTGACTGTGAGCCTCACGTGGGACAACCTGATGACGCTGTATCTACCCCGGCGCTTAGAACAGTGCTCTGCACATAGTAAGCGCATAACAAATACCAATATTATTATTATTATTATCACCTCTCTTGGCCGGGGAGGGGGACGCTTCCAGGGCCTGGGACCCCGCCCACTGACGGGCTCACAGTCTAAGCGGGGGAGACAGACAGACAGAAACAATAACAATAAATAGAATCAAGGGGATGGACACCTCATATGTGCCAACCACTATTCTAAGCCCTGGGATAGATACAACATCATCAGGTTAACCCACATGGGGCTCAGAGTCTTAATCCCCACTTTACAGACGAGACCACCCCCCTACCCCCACCCCACCCAAGCTGTGACCCCCCAATCCATTCCCTGGCAGAGAGTCGGATGTCTGCATACAGGAGTCTCCCAGTACAGAGCTCCGCACACAGTAGGTGCCCAGTACAGCGCGCTGCACGCAACAGATGAGGTAAGAGGTAACAGATGAGGTAAGAGGCCCAGAGAAGTGAGGGGGTCACACAGCAGATAAGTGGCAGAGGCGGGATCAGAACCCACGTCCTCTGACTCCCAAGCCCGGTTTCTATTCACTGAGCCAGGCTGCTGAGGGTGATGGTGAGGGATGAGGGGGAAGGTGAGGATGGGGATAATTAGGGGTGAGGTTGGAGATGAGGAAGGAGGGAGAAGGGGAAAATGGGGAGGAGGGAAAGGATGTCGGGGATGAAGCAGAAAGGATGGAGGGGGTGAAGTTGCAGATGAGGAGGGGGGATGGGGAGGACGAAGAAGGAGCTATTGGGGAGGGGGGACAGGATGACGGGGATGTCTGTCTCCCCCGATTTCCGTCTGTCTCCCCCGATTAGATTGTGAGCCCGTCATTGGGCAGGGATGGTCTCTATCTGTTGCCGAATTGTACCTTCCCAGCGCTTAGTCCAGTGCTCTGCACCTAGTAAGTGCTCAATAAATACTATTGAATGATTGAAGGAGAAAGGATGGAGGGGTTGAAGTTGCAGATGAGGAGGGGAAGATGGGGAGGACGGAGAAGGGGTTGATAATGGGGAGGAGGGACAGGATGATCGGGATGAAGAAGGCCTTCCCAGACTAAATCCCACTTTTCCTCATCTCCCACTCCCTTCTGCGTCGCTCTGATTTGCTCCCTTTTCTCCTCCCCCTTCCCAGTCCCAAAGCATATCTGTAATTTTATTTATCCTTTTTTTCTTCCCCGCCCTGAACCTCAAACCACTCATGTCCAGATATGTCATTTTAATTATCCCTTTGCTCTTCCCCCCTCCCATCCCCAAAGCACTTACATCCTTATCTGTCGTTTTATTTACTCCTATCGATGCCCGTCTCCCCCAGTCTGGCCTGTGAGCTCGCTGTGGGCAGGGAATGGCACTGTTTATTGTTGTAGTGTACTTTCCCAAGCGCTTAGTACAGTGCTCTGCACACAGTAAGTGCTCAATAAATACGATTGCATGAATGAATGAAAGGAGGAGCGGTAGAGGGGGCGAGGTTGGACATGAGGGAGGGGAGGAGGGAAAGGATACGGGGACGAAGGAGAAGATCGAGGGGATGAGGTTGGAGGTGAAGGAGGGGGAGGATGTTGAGGAGAGAGGATGATGGAGAAGGAATTGAGAGGATGAGGTTGGAGATGAGGAAAGGGAGAATAATTAATAATAATGATAGCATTGGTTAATCGCCTACTATGTGCCAAGCACTGTTCTAAGAGCTGAGGGAGGTACAAGGTGATCAGGTTGTCCCATGTGGGGCTCTCAGTCTTCATCCCCATTTTCCAGATGAGGTAACCGAGGCCCAGAGAAGCAAAGTGGCTTGCTCAAGGTCACACAGCAGACAAGTGGGTCACACAGCAGACAAGTGGTGGGGCTGGATTAGAACCCACATCCTTCGACTCCCAAGCCCAGGCTCTTTTCACTAAGCCGATGGGGAGGAGGGAAAGGCTGATGGGGATGACGGGAAAAGGATTGAGGGGATGAGGGTGGGAATGGTGGGGATGGTGGGGGGTGGGGTTGAAGTTGGGAGACGACGGGGAAGGTGATGAGGGGGATGAGGATGAGGTTGGGGATGAGGAGAAGAAGGGAATAATAGGGAGGAGGGAGAGGATGCTGGGGAGGAGGGAGAAGGGGACAATAGGGATGAGGGAAAGGATGATGGGGAAGAGGATGATGGGGGGATTTTGGAGGCGGTGGTGATGATAATAATATTTATGGTATTTATTAAGCGCTTACTATGTGCCAGGCACTGTACAGTACAAGCAAAAAGCTTTGGACACAGTAGTCCCTATCCCACTTGGGACTCCCACTCTCAATCCCCATTTTCCAGATGAGGGAACTGAGGCCCAGAGAAGTGAAACGACTTGCCCAAGGTCACCCAGCAGACAAGTGGCGGAGTAGGGACTAGAACCCGTGACCTTCTGATTCCGAGGCCCGGGCTTGGGACAGGTGATGACCAGATGAAAGCCGTGGAGACGTGCAAGTCCGGCAGGAGATGACCGACCCGCGGTCTAACAAAGTGACCACGACAGAATGTCCAGCGATTCCATTATGATGTACGCTCATTTTGCCTACTGTCTTAGGGGCAAGGTGAAGCAAGAGAGCAGCTGTTCTATCCCATGAAGTAATAATAGAATAATAATAATAATACCAGTCATAGTAATACTAATAATAATAATGGTAATTGTTAAGAGCTTACTATGTGCCAAACTCTGTACTAAGCGCTGGGGTGGATCCAAGCAAATCGGGCTGGACTCAGTCCCTGTCCCATGTGGGGCTCGCAGTCTCCATCCCCATTTTACAGGTGAAGAACATGAGGCACAAAGAAGTGAAGTGACTTGACCAAGGTCACACAGCAGTCGTAACAGTAGCAGCAGCATTCAGGGAGCACCTACTCCATGTCGTTCACTCTACTGCTTGGGAAGTGCAGAAGAAAGAAGTGACACATTCCCTTCCTGCAAGGAGCTTACACTCCAATGGGGAAGACGAACGCAGAATGATTTATTTCTAGTGTGGACAAAAATCAATAAATTGACCATGCACAAAGTGAGAATGTATGTATGCTCAATTTATTGATTTTACATAAATATATTTTTATTTATATATATCATCTCCTCCAAGAGGCCTTCCCAGACTAAGCCCCCCTCTCCTCCTCTCCCACTCCCTTCTGCGTCACCCTGACTTGCTCCCTTTTTTCTTCCTCGGTCCCAGCCCAGCAGGTCCATCTCTGTCATTTATTTATTTGTACCGATGTCTGATTTGTCTGTTTATAGTTGTAGTGTACTCTCCCAAGCGCTTAGTACAGTATTCTGCACACTGTAAGCGTTCAGTAAAATACGACTGAATTAAAGAATGAATACACATACATGAATGTTGACGAGAGTGTATATGAGTTCATATACATAGCTGAAGAAATGATACGGCTCAGGGTGACGGAAATATTTTTTTTATGGTATTTTGTTAACTGCTTCCTATGTGCCAGGCGTAGATATCTGTAGATAGAAGCTAATCAGGTTGGGCACAGTCCATGTCCCACACGGGGCTCACGGTCTTAATCCCCATTTTACAGAAGAGGTAACCGAGGCCCAGAGAAGTGCAGTGACTTCCTCAAGATCACGCAGCGGACAAGTGGCAGAGTCAAGATTAGAAGTTTGAGTAAGCGCTCAACAAGTACCATAATAGTAACTGTGGTACTTGTTTCTGCCTTTACTACGTGCTAGGCACTGTACTAAGCGCTGGTCTGGTTACAAGCAAATTAGACGATCCTCCCGTCTCCCGGGCCTGTGCTTTATCCTCTAGTTCACGCTGCTTAATTAATTAATCAGGGAAGGAGGGAGGAACGTTTGCACAGTGTTAGAAGCGGTGGGGCTCGGAAGGGATTTGAAGGTAGGGAGGGAGAGATTTCTGAACCGGGAGAACAACATGGATGAAGGGATAGAAGCAGGAGAGGCAGGGAAAATGGCTTGGGAAGAACGAAGACATCCCACTGGGGAATGGTGGGTGAAGGGAGCAGAGAGGGAATTGAAGAGAAGTAGGGTGGCCTGGTGGAAAGAGTATGGGCCTGGGAGTCAGGGGACCTGGGTTCTAATCCAGAGAAGCAGCTGAAGAACTGAAGAGAAGCAGCACGGTTTAGTGGCAAGAGCCCGGGCTTGGGAGTCAGAGGACGTGGGTTCTAATCCCGCCGCCACTTGTCTGCTGTGTGATCTTGGGCAAGCCACTAAACTCCTCTGGGCCTCAGTTACCTCATCTGTAAAATGGGGATTACGACTGTGAGCCCCACATGAGACAACCCGATTCCCGTCTATCTACCCCAGTCCCCAGAACAGTGCTTAGCACATAGTAAGCGCTTAACAAATACAATAATAATAATTATTATTATTATTATTAATCCCAGCTTTGCCACTTATCAATCAATCACAAAGCAGCATGGCATAAAGGATACAGCACAGGCCTGGGAGTCAGAAGGTCATGAGTTTTAATCCCACCTCCCCCACTTGTCTGCTGTGTGACCTTGGACAAGTCACTTCTCTTCTCTGGGCCTCAGTGACCTCATCTGTAAAATGGGGATTGAGACCGTGAGCCACACGTGGGACCGGGACTGTGTCCAAACCGAGCAGAGACTGTCTTTATCTGTTACCGATTTGTACATTTCAAGCGCTTAGTACAGTGCTCTGCACATAGTAAGCGCTCAATAAATATTATTGAATGAGTGAATTTGCTTGGATCTCAGCGCTTAGAACGGTGCCTGGCACAAAGTAAGCGCTCAACAAGTACCATAATAGTAATAATAATAATAACTGTGGTATTTGTTTATGCCTTTACTATGTTCTAGGCACAGTACTAAGCGCTGGTCTGGATACAAGCAAATCGGGTTGGACACAGTCCCTGTTCCATGTGGGGCTCTCAATCTCAATTTACGGAGCGCTTACTGTGTGCAGAGCACTGTACTCAGCGCTCGGGAGGCGACCCCTCCCCATTCCTGTCCAGGCTATAAACTCGTTGTGGGCAGGGAATGTTACTGTTGTATTGTCCTCTCCCAGGAGCTCAGTACAGTGTTCTGCACACACTAAGCACTCAACAAATACGATCGAATGACTGAATGAATGGAGAGTACACTACAACAGAATGAACAGAATCGTATTTACTGAGGGCTTACTGTGTGCAGAGCACTGTACTGAGCGCTTGGGAGAGTACAAAATAACAATAAACAGACACATTCCCTGCCCACAATGAGTTAAGAGCCTAGAGCACGAGTTTACAGTCTAGAGGACTGTCCGCTCTGTGTGACCTGGGGCAAGTCACTTCACTTCCCTTAGAGAAGCAGTTCAGTCTAGTGGAAAGAGCCCCGGCCTGGGAACCTGGGTTTTAACTTCGGCTCTGCCGCTTGCCTGCTGTGTGACCTTGGACAAATCATTTCCCTTTGCTCAGTTTCCTCATCTGTAAATTGGGGATTCAGTACCTTGTTCTCCCTGCCCCTCAGTCAGCGAGCAGAATGTGGGGTAGGGACTGTGTCCTGACCCGGTTATCTTGTTTCTAGTACAGTGCTTGGCACATAGTAAGCACAGTTATTATTATCGTTACAGATAAAGTGAGGCCAGATAGCGAAGAGCCTTGAATCGATCGATCGATTGTAATGATTGAGCACTTAACTTTTGCAGAGTATTATAATGAGCACTTGAGAGCGTACAATACAACAGAGTCGATAGATGTTCTCTGTGCCCACGCTGAGCTTACAGTCTAGAGGGGGAGAGAGACATTAAAAGACATAAATAAATTAGAGATATGTACGAACATAGTCTCCTCTCTACCACTTGTCTGCTGTGCGCCCTTGCTCAAATCACTACATTTCTCCGTGCCTCAGTTACCTCATCTACAAATGGGGATTTAAAACTTTGAGCCGAATGCGGGACATGGACTGGGTCCAACCTGATTAGCTTATATCTATGCCAGTATTTAGTACGGTGCCTGCCATATAAAAAAAAAAGTGCTGTGGGGCTGAGGGAGGGGTGAATAAAGGGTGCCAACCCAAGTGCAGAGGCAGAAGGGAGTGGGAGAAGAGGAAAGGAGGGTGCAGGCGGGGAAGGCCTCTTGGAGGAGATGGGCCTTCAGTAAGACTTTGAAGGTGGGAAGCGAAATTGTCCATCAGATATGAGGAGGGAGGGCATTCCGGGCCAGAGGTAGGACACGGGTGAGAAGTCAGCGGCGACAAAGGTTCACCTCAGAGGAGTGAACTGTGTGGGCTGGGTTGGAGAAGGAAATCAGGGAAGTGGCTAATCAATTATTCACATTTATTGAGTGTTTACTGGGTGCAGAGCACTGAACTGAGCACTTGAGATAGTACAGTATAACAGGATTGGCAGACACGTTCCTTGCCCACTGGGAGCTTAATAATAATAATAATAATGTTGGTATTTGTTAAGCGCTTACTATGTGCAGAGCACTGTTCTAAGCGCTGGGGTAGACACAGGGGAATCAGGTTGTCCCACGTGGGGCTCACAGTCTTAATCCCCATTTTACAGATGAGGTAACTGAGGCACAGAGAAGTGAAGTGTCTTGTCCACAGTCACACAGCTGACAAGTGGCCGAGCTGGGATTCGAAATCATGACCCCTGACTCCAAAGCCCGTGCTCTTTCCACTGAGCCATGCTGCTTCTCTACAGTCTGGAGGCGGGAGATAGACTTTAATAGAAATAAATAAATTAGGGATAAGGACATAAGAGCTGTGGGGCAGAGGGTAGGGTAATTATAAGGTGCAAATGTGATGCAGAAGGGAGTGGGAGAAGAGGAAATGAGGGCTTAGTCGGGGAAGGCTTCCCAGAGGAGACGTGATTTTAATAAAGCTTTGAAGGTGGCTCAGTGGAAAGAGCCCGGGCTTGGGAGTCAGAGGTCATGGGTTCTAATCTCGGCTCCGCTACTCATCAGCTGTGTGACTCTGGGCAAGTCACTTCACTTTTCCGGGCCTCAGTTCCCTCATCTGTAAAATGGGGAGTAAGTCTGTGAGTCATTCATTCAATAGTATTTATTGAGCGCTTACTATGTGAAGAGCACTGTCCCACGTGGGACAACCGGATGACCCTGTATCTACTCCAGTGCTTAGAATAGTGCTTGGCACTTAACAAATACCATCATCATTATTTTCATTATTATTGTCGTCTGCTGGATATGAAGGGGAAGGAAGTTCCAGACCCGATGCTGATTGTAAAGAGTGTTTTGTTTGATATAGGAAGCAGCTTTGCATAGTGGATAGAGCACCAGCCTGGGAGTCAAAAGGTCATGAGTTCTAATCCTGGCTCTGCCACTTGTCTGCTGTGTGGCCTTGGGCAAGTCCCTTCATTTTTCTGTGCTTCAGGTAACTCATCTGTAAAATGGGGATTGAGACTGTAAGCCCCATGTGGGACAGGGACTGTGTCCAACCTGATTTGCTTGCATCTACCCCAGCGCTTAGTAATATTAATGATGATAATGATGATGGTATTTGTTAAGCACTTATTATGTGCCAAGCACTGTTCTAAGCACTGGGGTAGATACAAGGTCATCAGATTGTCTCACATAGGGCTCACGGTCTTAATCCCCATTTTACAAGATGAGGTAACTGAGGCCCAGAGAAATGAAGTGACTTGCCCAAAGTCACACAGCTGATAAGTGGAGGAGCTGGGATTAGAACCCACGACCTCTGATTCCCACGTCTGTGCTCTTTCCACTAAGCCATGCTGCTTCTCAACCTTATCTTCTTCTCACTTAACAAAAACCACAGTAATAATAACAGTACTTGTTAAGCGTTTACTATGTGCCAGGTAGTGTACTAAGTGCCGGGGTGGATACGAGCAAATTAGGTTGGACACAGTCCCTGTCCCACCTAGGTCTCATAGCCTTAATCCCCATTTTACAGATGAGGTAACCGAAGCCCAGAGAAGTTAAGCGACTTGCCCTAAGTCACACAGCTGACAAGTGGCGGAGCCGGGATTAGAACCCAAGTCCTCTGACTCCCAAACCCATGCTCTATCCGCTAGGCCACGCTGCTTCTGGTGGGTGTCTGGGGGCTTCCACATAGACCCAAACCTTGCTTGAACTCTGATTCGGTCTGCCCCACTTGGCAGCAAATTTCTGCCCCAGTAAAGGGGGATCCAGGGAGTCTCCCCCTGACCACAGCGGGAAGGGGCACCATTAGCATAAAACTGATGGATTATTTGGGGTCAAGCTTCCGATGGGGCTGAGCCATGAGGGGCTCGATCACGAGAGGATGGACAATGAGGGGCTGGTCAATGAGGAGCTGAGCTATGAGGGAAAGCAGCGTGGCTTAGTGGAAAGAGCCCGGGCTTGGGGGGGTCAGAGGACGTGGGTTCTAATCCAAGCCCTACCGCTGGTCAGCTGTGTGACCTTGGTCAACCACTTCACTTCTCTGCACCTCAGTTCCCTCATCTGTCAAACGGGGGTTAAGACTGGGAGCCCCACATGGGACAACCTGATTACCTTGTATCTCCCCCAGCGCTTGGCAAAGGGTAAGCGCTTAACAAATACCGTAATAATAATTATTATTATCATGAGGGTCTGGGTCATGAGGGGCTGCGAGATGAGGGGCCGGACCACGAGGGGCTGGGCCATGACATTGACTGTCAGGCCAGCAATCTGCCGCTCTCAGAATGACTCCCTCGCCCCGGGCTCGTGGGAGCCTTGACGAAACATAAATAAAACAGAATTACATAAAACGGGGAGCGAGTCCAGGCGTGGCTCCCCTGGCGGGGGAGGTGGAGGGAGAGCGGTGTGGCGGAGGGGCACGGGAGAGCGATGGGGGAGGTCTGAATCCTTCCCCCCGCCCTCCCTGCAGTCCTAGGGACAACCCATAGATCCAGAAGGAGAGATGGGGTAGCAGGCAACAGAAGGTTTCGACTCGCAGGGAAAGGCCTGATTTTCCCAGGCCACTGATCTAAGGAGGGTCTCAGAGGGGTGGGCAACCAGAATGCATATCCCCTGCCTAGCCCCTGCCCCCAATCGATGGTATTTATTGAGCACCTACTGTGAGCAGAGCTACTACTAATTGTATTTGTTAAGCGCTTACTAGGTACCAAGCACTGGGGGAGAGACAAGGTCATCAGGTTGGCTCACGAGGGGCTCACAGTCTCAATCCCCATTTTACAGATGAGGGATCTGGGGCACAGAGAAGTGAAGGTCACACAGCAGATAAGGGGCAGAGGTGGGATTAGAACCCATGCCCTCTGACTCCCAAGCCCAGGGGAGGAGTACAAAGCAATAGAATAGGTAGACACCCTGTGGTCTGGGAGTTCAGAGCGCTATGCTGAACGCTAGGGAGAGGACAACCAGGTATGATCCCTGCTGTCAAGGAGCACACAGTCTACTGTGTGCAGAACACTATACTGAACGCTTGGAAGAGTATAATATAATAGATTTAATCTCCACTCTTAAGGAACTCTCAGTCTACTATGGATAGAGCTCTACTAAGTGCTTGGAGAGCATAATATAGTTAATAGACACCATCTCTGCCTCCAAGGAGCTCACAGTCTCCTGTGTGCACAGCACTGTACTAAATGCTTGGGAGAGTCTGCTTCCTTTGCTCCTGTGAACGAGCTGCTGGTAGAAATCCAGATATCAGGCCGACCTCATCTCAACTTTATCCTCATATGCTTCAACTCTGTCCTCTCCTCTGTCCCCCCAAATCATTTCTTCATTGCCCTCACTAGATTTTCCAGGTGTATAACACCTTCCTCAAACTCCTATCCCTCCGCCTCCCCCAACCCTTGCCCCTAATGATCCGACCTACTTTGTGAGCAGATGGACCCTGTCAGGGGTGATCTCTCTAGAATCTCTCCTGCCCCTCTTCAACTTTCCCATCTTCCCCAGGGGTATCTCAAGAGGAGATCTCCTGCCTTCTCTCAAAAGCCACCCCCTCCACCTCCACATCCGACCCCATCCCTTTGCACCTTATCAAAATACTTGCCCCCTCTCTTCTTTCCTCCCTGACCGCCATTTTCAACTGTTCACTTGCTTCTCTTCCCCACTGCTTTCAAACACGCCCTTGTCTCCCCTATCCTAAAAAAACCCTCCCTTGACCCCATGGCCCCCTCTCCCTTCTACCATTTCTCTCCAAACTCCTTGAGCGAGTTGACTACACCGGCTGTTTCAAATTCCTCTCCTTTTCTCTCCTTGACCCTCTCTAATCTGGCTTCCGTCCCCTTCACTCCAAGGAAACCACCCCCTAAAGGGTCACCAGCGACTTCCTTCTTGCCAAATCCAACGGCCTCAATTCCATCCTAATCCTCCTCGACCTCTCAGCTGCCTTCGACACTGTGGACCCCTCCCTTCTCCTGTAAACATTCTCCAACCTTGGCTTCACTGACACTGTCCTCTCCTGGTTCTCCTCTTTTCTCTCTCAATGTTCATTCTCAGTCTCCTTCACAGCCCCCTCCTTTGCCTCCCAGCCTCCTACAGTGCCAACACCTCAAGGCTCAGCTCTGGGTTCACTTCTATTCTCCATCTCCATCCACTCCCTTGGAGAACTCATTTTCTCTCATGGCTACAACTTCCACCGCTCTGTGGATGGTTCACAAATCTCCATCTCCAGCCCTGATCTCTCTCCCTCTCTGCAGGCTTGTATTTCATTCATTCATTCATTCATTCATTCAATAGTATTTATTGAGTGCTTACTATGTGCGGAGCACTGTACTAAGCGCTTGGAATGTACAAATCGGTAACAGATAGCGACAGTCCCTGCCCTTTGACGGGCTTACGGTTTAATCGGGGGAGACGGAGAGACAAGACACCTCTTCTTGGAAGTCCCGCTGACACCTCAAACTTAACATGTCCAAAACAGAACCCCTTATCTTTTCACTCAAACCCCGTCCTCTCCATGATTCACCTGTCACTGTAGACAGCACCACCATCCCTCCTGTCTCACATGCCCGTAACATTGGCGTTATCCTCGACTCACGTCCTCACATCCCCTAGACTGTATGCTCGTTACGGACAGGGAGTGTGTCTGCTAATTCTGTTGTACTCTCCCAAGAGCTTAGTACAGTGCTCTGCACATAGTAAGCACTCGATAAATACCAATGATTGGTTGATTGATTGAACCAACCCACATATTCAATCTACCACTAAATCCTGTCGGTTCCACCTTCACAACATCGCTAAAATCTGCCCTTTCCTCTCCATCCATCACTTCTCCTATCCCACCTTGATGACTGTATCAACCTCCTTGCTGACCTCCCAACCTCCTGTCTCTCCCCACTCCAGTCCCTACTACACTCTGCTGCCCGGATCATTTTTCTACAAAAACGTTCGTACCATGCTTCCCCACTCCTCAAGACCCTCCAGGGGTTGCCCATCCACCTGTGCGTCGAACAGAAACTCCTCGCCACTGGCTTTAAAACTCTCAATCCCCTCGTCCTACCTCACCTCACTGCTCTCCTCCTCCAACCCAGCCCACTCACTTCATTCCTCTAAGGCCAACCTACTGAGTGTCTCTCGATCTCATCTCTCCCATCTCTGACCTCTCGCTCACATTCCGTCTCTGACCCGGAACACCCTCCCTCTTCTTATCCAGCAGACCTTTACTCTCCCCACCTTCAAAGCCTTATTCAATCAATCAATCAATGGTATTTACTGAGCACTTGCAACATGCAGAGCACTGTACTGAGTGCTTAGGAGAGTACAACGCAAGGGAATTAGCGCAAAGATACCGACGTGCTGAAGGCACGCCTCCTTCAGTGGGTTTTCATTCATCGAATCCCAGCTCCGCCGCTTGTCAGCTGTGTGACTGTGGGCAAGTCACTTAACTTCTCTGTGCCTCAGTTACCTCATCTGTAAAATGGGGACGAAGACTGTGAGCCTCACGTGGGACAATCTGATTACCCTGTGTCTACCCCAGCGCTTAGGACAGTGCTCTGCACATAGTAAGCGCTTAACAAATACCAACATTATTATTTATTCAATAATATTTATTGAGCGTTTACTATGTGCAGAGCACTGTACGAAGCTTTCCTGACTAAGCTCTCATTTCCTCTTTTCCCACTCCCTTCTGCATCTCCCTGATTGGTTCCCTTTATTCACCCCTTTCTCAGCCCCACAGCACTTACGTACATGTCAGCAATTTATTTATATTATTTACAACATAAATTATATAGGATATTATTGGGAGGGTACAATATATCAGAGTTGGTAGACATGTTCCCTGCCCACAACCTTACAATTTAAGGGAGAAGACAGACATCAGTATAAATAAATGACCTACGGATACGCACATAAGTGCTCCGGGGCTGAGGGAGGGGTGAATAAAGGGAGCAAATATGCAAGGGTGACACAGAAGGGAATGAGAGAAGAGGAAATGAGTCAGGGAAGACTTCTTGGTGGAGGTGGGCCTTCAGTAAGGCTTTGAAGGTGGGGAGATTAATGGTCTGTCAGACATGAAGAGGGAGGGTGTCCCACGCCAGAGGCGGAACACAGACAGGCGGTGAAACAGTCAAGCTCGAGGTATAGTAACCGCGGTACAGAGAAGTGAAGTGATTTGCCCAAGGTCAGACAGCAGACACGCGGAGGAGCCGGGATTAGCACTCAGATCCTCTGACTTCCAAGCCTGTGCTCTTTCCACCAGGCTAAATAAATAAATGGTGGTATTGGTTAAGCGCTTACTATGTGCAAAGCACTGTTCTAAGCGCTGGGGGATACAAGGTGATCATGTTGTCCCACGTGGGGCTCGCAGTTTAGCGGCGTGGCTCAGCGGAAAGAGCCCGGGCTTGGGAGTCAGAGGGCATGGGTTCAAATCCCGGCTCTACCACTTGTCAGCTGTGTGACTGTGGGCAAGTCACTTCACTTCTCTGTGCCTCAGTTCCCTTATCTGTAAAATGGGGATGAAGACTGTGAGCCCCACGGGGGACAACCTGATTCCCCTGTGTCTATCCCAGGGCTTAGAACAGTGCTCTGCACATAGTAAGCGCTGAACAAATACCAACATTATTATTATTATTATTATCCCCATTTTACAGATGGGGTCTCTGAGGCACAGAGAAGTGAAGTGACTTGCCCAAAGTCACACAGCTGGCAAGCGGCGGGGCTGGGATTAGAACCCATGACCTCTGACTCCCAAGCCCGGGCTCTTTCCATTGAACCACGCTGCTTCTCTACACGGCTCACTTAACCTTTCTTTGCCTCAGTTTCTTCATCTGTAAAATGGGATTCAATACCTGTTCTCTCTCTCATTTGGACTCTGAGCCCCCCTGTGGGACCTGAAGCAGCATGGTTTAGGGGATAGAGCTCAGTCCTGGGAGTAAGAAGGACCTGGGTTCTAATCCCAGCTCTGCCACATGTCTGCTGTGTGATCTTGGGCAAGTCATTTCACTTCTCTGGGCCTCAGTTCCCTCATATGTAAAACGGGGATAAAGAGTGCGAGCCCCATGTGTGACAGGGACTGTGTCCAACCTGATTAACTTGAATCTACCCCATCGCTTAGTACAGTGCTTGGCACATAACAACGCTTAACAAATACCTTAATTCTGAATTATTATTACTGTTAATCTGGGTATCAACCCCCAGCACCTTGTCCGGTCCTGAGCACATGATAGCACGCGCTTAACGAATACCACAGTTATCATTATTATTGGAACTGCCATTTAGAGATGGGCCTCCGGTCCTGTCAAGAGAGGGAAAATGACTGGAACAAGGTCACACAGGAAGCCACAGTTCTTGCCTTTGCCCTGACCGGTTCCTCTCTGGACGTAGAACCAGGTTGACGGCGGGAGCTGAATACGGGTGGATCCCGGGGGTCTGAGGGAAGCTGGGCGGGGGTCCCCCCAAGCTCACTGACCCTCATCCCCCACCTCCGGCTGATTCTAGCCCAAGCGGGACCCCAGGATGACCCTTTCCCGCCCAGCCCCGGGACGCTACCTGCCTAAGGCCGGGCACCTCGCTGATAAAAATGCAAAGCGCCAAGTAAAATTATTAATATGCAAATGAGAGCAACGGGCCATCCAAGAGGGTCACCCCCATTTTTTGATTTCATTTGCATGTCCTTTGTGCTCGGGGGAACCAGCCGACCCCGGGCCCGTCTGGTGGGCATCTTTTGGGTCAAAGTGGCCGGGAGACCTAAGGGTTCGTGACTTTGATAATAATAATAATAATGTTGGTATTTTGTTAAGCGCTTACTATGTGCAGAGCACTGTTCTAAGCGCTGGGGTAGGCATAGGGGAATCAGGTTGTCCCACGTGGGGCTCACAGTCTTAATCCCCATTTTACAGATGAGGGAACTGAGGCACAGAGAAGTGAAGTGACTTGCCCACAGTCACACAGCTGACAAGTGGCAGAGCTGGAATTCGAACTCATGAGCCCTGACTCCCAAGCCCGTGCTCTTTCACTGAGCCACGCTGCTTCTCGTGATCCCGCCCCAGTTCCTCTCCCCACAAACCCTGACCCAGTTTCAGAGATGGTTGCCCCCTAGAAGAGACCAGCCCCCCTACCCTCACCCCACCTGAGCTGTGACCCCAATCCATTCCCTGGCAGAGAGAAGGATGTCTACATACAGGAGTCTCCCAGCACGGAGCTCTGCACACAGTAGGTGCCCAGTACAGCGCTCTGCATGCAACAGGCCTCTGGTCCAGCACTCTGCATATAGTGGGCGCCCAGCACAATGCTCTGCATGCAGTAGATGCCCAGTTCAATGCTCCGCAACAGGAGGCACTCAGAGAATACTGATGATTATGAGAGGGAGAGGAGGAGGAGTAAGAAGGGGGAATAAGGAGGAGAAGCAAGTTGGTGGACCCCCTGAGCATTCTCTCTTTTCTGGCCAGTGGCAGCCCTCTGCCTCCTAATCCACCCCCTACCCCCCAACATGGGGGGTGGTCCAGCTGAAGCAGCGTGGCTCAGTGGAAAGAGCCCGGGCTTGGGAGTCAGAGGTCATGGGTTCGAATCCCCGCTCTGCTACTTGTCAGCTGTGTGATTGTGGGCAAGTCACTTCACTTCTCTGTGCCTCAGTTCCCTCATCTGGAAAATGGGGATGAAGACTGTGAGCCTCATGTGGGACAACCTGATGACCCTGTATCTCCCCCAGCACTTAAAACAGTGCTCTGCACATAGTAAGTGCTTAACAAATACCAACATTATTATTATTACTACCCGCCCCCCCCAACCTTCTCCTCATGCCTTCCCGGGATTGGGGGGCAGTGCGGGATTCTGGATTTTGGGGGCCAGGGAGGGGAGGGGGAGTTTCTTGGGATAGCGATTGGACAGGGCCGGATGGGAGGGAGACGACAGGTGAAAGGGTGGGGAGGAGGATGGAGTGAGGGGGCAAGGGGTCGGGAGTCAGGGGTGAGAGGTGGGAACAGCCGATGGACTGACCGAACCCGCCTGGAACCATGTGCGGGTTTCCTGACCTCAACCCCGGGATGGGGAAAGGAGGAGACACTGCCCTGTACTGATGTGGGTAGAAGGGCAGGATTCAATCAGGTTTAGGGGTGCCCGGAGAAAGAATTTTGGGGATTGGGAGGTGCCCCACTATAGGTTCAGAGGCAGAGGGGACACAGGACAGGCTGGGGGATGCCTCAGTCCAGGGGTAATAATAATAATAATAATGATATTTGTTAAGCATCGAGAAGCAGCGTGGCTCAGTGGAAAGAGCACGGGCTTTGGAGTCAGGGCTCATGAGTTCGAATCCCAGCTCTGCCACTTGTCGGCTGTGTGACTGTGGGCAAGTCACTTAACTTCTCTGTGCCTCAGTTCCCTCATCTGTAAAATGGGGATTAAGATTGTGAGCCCCACGTGGGACAACCTGATTCCCCTATGTCTACCCCAGCGCTTAGAACAGTGCTCGGCACATAGTAAGCGCTTAACAAATACCAACATTTTTTTTTTTTTTTTAAGCGTTTACTCTGTGTCGGACACTGTACTAAAAGCTGGGGTGGATACAAGCAAATCAGATTGGACACAGTCCCTGTCCCATGTGGGGTTCACAAGTCTCGATCCCCATTTTCCAGATGAGGGAACTGAGGCCCAGAGAAGTGAACTGATTTGCCCAAGGCCACACAGCAGACAAGTGGCGGAACCGGGATCAGAACCCGTGACCTTCTGACTCCCAGGCTCGGGCTGTAGCCGCTACGCCGTGCTGTTTCACATGGTACATCGGTGCAAGGGTACTCTGAGGAGGGGGTGCCCAGAAAAAGAGGGACACCCGGTGCGGGGGGAGGGCACCAGGTGGCACGGTGCGGTTCAGGCCCCGTCGGGGGAGGAAAGAGCTGGGGGCAGGGTTCATTCCGGAGCAGGATTTTTCGCGGCGCTTTGGATCCCCCCCGGACTTTGGCCTCCGGCTCAGCCTGGGAGGGGCCCGGAGGAGCCCAGGAGCCTCACCCACATCCTGCCTCTGGCCTGGATCGCCCTCCCTCCTCACATCCGACAGACAACCACTCTCCCCCGCTTCAAAGTCTTATTGAAGGCCCATCCCCTCCAGGAGGTCTTTCCTTTCCTAAGCAACCCCTTTCCTCTTCTCCCACTCCCTTCTGTGTCACCCTGACTCGCTCCCTTTATTCACCTCGCTCCCAGGCCCACAGCACTGACGATCATATCTATCATTTTACGTATTTCGATTAATGTCTGTCTCCCTGGCTCTTGACTGTCAACTAGTTGTGGGCAGGGAATGTGTCTGGTTACTGTTGTATTGTCCTCTCCTAAGCGCCTGGAACAGTGCTCTGCACACAGTAAGAGCTCAATAAAGACGATTGAATGACTGAATGAGGAAGCCTGCGGCCTTGGAGGGTCGAGTCGGCGAGCCGGGATGGTGACTCCGAGGGCAGTGGGAGAGCGGGAGGGAAGAGCAGGGCAGGGGAGGATCGGGGGAGCTGGAATCGCCCTGTCCCTGCTTCCCCTGCCCACCGGCGTCTCCCAAGGGTCGGTTGTCCGGAATAGGTTGGACGTGGGTCTGGGTGGGGCGACGGGGAGATTGGGGGGCCGAAGGGGGCTCTGCTAAGGAACAGACTGGGGGGTACAGGAGGCTAGAGGGGGTTCCTCTCATGGAGAGAATGGGGGGCTCAGGAGGTCAAGGGGCCTCGGTGATAATAATAATACTAAAAAGCGTCCTTTTTAATCGCTTAATAATGTTGGTATTTGTTAAGCGCTTACTATGTGCAGAGCACTGTTCGAAGCGCTGGGGTATACAGGGTAATCAGGTCGTCCCACATGAGGCTCACAGTCTTAATCCCCATTTTCCAGATGAGGTAACTGAGGCACCGAGAAGTGAAGTGACTTGCCCACAGTCACACAGCAGACAAGTGGCAGAGCCGGGAATCGAACCCATGACCTCTGACGCCCAAGCCCGGGCTCTTTCCACTGAGCCATGCCGCTTCTCTATGTGCCAAGCTCTGTTCTAAGTACTGAGGTAGATACGATTTAATCAGGTTGGACACAGTCCCTGTCCCACATGGGGCTCGCAGTTTTAGTCCCCATTTTACAGATGGGCCAACTGAGGTCCAGAGAAGTGAAGTGACTTGAAGCAGAACGGCTTAGTAGAAATGGCCCGGGCTTAGGAGTCAGAGGAGATGGGTTCTAATCCCCGCTCCACCCCTTGTCTGCTGTGTGACCTTGGGCTAGCCAATTAACTCCTCTGTGCCTCAGTTCCCTCCTCTGTAAAATGGGGATTAAGGCTGTGAGCCCCACGTGGGACAACCTGATTACCTTGTAACTACCCCAGCACTTAGAACAGTGCTTGGCACATAGTAAGCACTTAACAAATACCATCGTCATCATCATTATTATTATAAGGACGAGAGATTGTCTGAGGTTGCTGAGCCTGGCTTTGTTCCTGAGCAAAGGGATAGAGTGCTCTTCTGAGGTTCCTGAGCATGACAGTGCTCCTGAGCAATGAGAGGGAGCACTTTTCTGAGGTTCCTGGGTAAGGAGGTCCTCTGGTAGGGATAGAGAAATCGCTTCTTCTGGGAGGAGTGACCGGGATCTCTAATGATCATGGGTTGGTTGCATGGGAGGGGAGAGGGTGTCTTTGCTGCTCACCCTCAAGCTGCATGGATGGTCAAGAGATGCAGGGGGTAGGGGGAAAGCCAAGGAGGCAGATGGGACGGAGATTTAGGGTGGGGCTGGGACACGGACCCCTGTAAACCCTTTTTTTTAATGGTATTTGTTAAGCTCTTACTACATGCCATGGATCTGCTGTGTGACTTTGGGCAAGTTACTTAACTTCTCTGTGCCTCAAGTACCTCATCTATAAAAAATGAGGATTAAGAGTGTGAGCCCCCTGTGGGGCAGGGACTGTGTCTAGCCTGATTAATTTGTATCCGCTCCAGCGTTTAGAACAGCGCGTGGTACACAATAAGCTGTTAACAAGTATCATAATAATTATTATTATTAGGAACCCCCCCCCAAAAAACACTACATCCTCCAGGATGCCTTTCCTGATTAACCCACTTCTCCCCTCCCAAAGACCCCTCCCAGGATAAACCCCTTCCCCCATCCCCCTTTGCCTACCAGATTTATATATTTATTTTTATTATTTTAATGGTATTTGTTAATGGTGCCAAGGACTGTTCTAAGCGCTGGGGTAGATGCAGAGTAATCAGGTTGGACACAGTCCCTGTCCCACGTGGTGCTCACAGTCTTCATCCCCATTTGACAGGTGAGGTAATTGAGGCGCAGAGAAGTAAGGTGACTTGCCCAAGGTCACACGGCAGACAAGTGGCAGAGCTGGGATTAGAACCCAGATCTTTCTGATTCCCAGGCCCATGCTGAATCCTAAGAGCTCAGTAGAGTGTCCTGTGCACAATAAGGGTCCAATAAATACGTCCAAGGAGGGCCACGACCTTGGGTGGGACAGGGAGAGGGTTGATGGAGGAACAAGTCCCCTTCCCCGACCCCTTTCCCGGCCCTCCCCCCGCCTCTTTCTGCACGCCTGGGTTCCCTTCGTCACCCGCGATACTGTGGAGATGCCCCGTGCCGGCCAGATGCCTTCCCCGGGGCCCAAACCTACGTGTCCGGAGTCCACCTACACCCCCCCGTCCCCGCCCACCTCCCCGCCAGGACACTGAGCCCCTCGGGCCGGGAGCCCGGGGGTGAATCCCCCAGCCTCGTGAGGGGCAGCCGACAAGGGCGGAGGCCGGACTGTCCATCTCCGGCTCCGGGGAACCACAGGCCAGAGGGTCGTCCCTCCCCATGCCCTCCAGCCCCGGCCCCGGCTCCTTCTGTTTCTGGAAGTGGGGATCTGTGTCTCCATCTGTCATAAATGCACCAGATCCTGGCCCGGCCAACTCCCCGGGTCAGTCCAGCCGGTCCATCCAGCACTCTTATTTCTCCACTCTCCCTCCCTGACTTTTCCCCAGTGATCCAGGGTGGACCATCCAACACCTCCGACTCAACCCAGTGATCCAACACGGACCATCCCACCCCCCGACTCTCCCGGCTCCATCCCTGACTGTTCCCCAGTGACCCAGCATGGATCATGCTACACCCCTGACTCTCCCCTCTCCCTCTCTGACTCTCCCCCAGTGACCCAGCACAGACCACCCCACCCCCCGACTCTTCCCTCTCCATCCCTGACTCTCCCCCAGTGACCCAGCACGGACCATCCAACACCCCTCACTTTCCCCCGGTGAACCAACAGGACACTAGTCCTGGCTTTTCCGAAGTCTCCTGTTCTGAACCCGCAGCCTGCCAGCTCCCAAGGAGCCTCTCACCCTGGACCGTGGGATTTGGGAAACAGCAATTCCGGGTTCTTCCCGTCCATTCCCTGACCGTTCTAGATTCTGGACTGTGAGTCTTCAGCCTGCTTCCCCATTCCCTCCACCCCCTTTACCCCTTTTCCCCAAATGTTCCCTGTGGTCGACCACGTAGAGGGTGACCAAGCCTAAATCTTTTACAAGCCACGAGATGGGGCGAGCAGTGAGTGTGGGCCCTGGGGGTGACCTCATAATAATAATAATAACAATAATAATAACTGTGGTATTTGTTAGGCACTTACTATGTGCCAGGCACTGTACTAAGCAATGGGGTAGATATAAGGAAATTGGGCTGGACACAGTCCCTGTCTCACATAGGGCTCATAGTCTTAATCGTCATTTTCCAGAGGAGGGAACTGAGGCCCAGAGAAGTGAAGGGACTCACCCGAGGTCATGCAGAAGATAAGTGGAGAAGCTAGGATTAGAACCCAGGTCCTTCTGACTCCCAGGCCCGTACTGTAGCCACCAGGCCATGCTGCATATCTAAGCCACCTCTTCCACCCACGTGGCCATTCTAAGGTGGGTTCTGCGATCAATCAGTGAATCGTATTTACTGAGCACTTACTGTGTGCGGAGCGCTGTACTGAGCGCTTGGGTGCGTATAGTACAGCGGAATCGGGAGACGGTTCCCTGTCCACAACTAGCTTACAGTCTAGAGTGGCCGCCGGACCTCGCAGCCTCTCTTCCCCAGCCCGGACTGAGTTCGAGGGTCTTCTCCTTCCCCACTCTGGCCGGCATCACCTGACTGACCCCTTGACCCTGCCGGCTGCCTGGGATCTCAGGGCCTGCGGCTTGGGAGGGTGGGCCAGTAACCTTTGACCTCTGATTCCCTGGACGAGGCTCAGGGGGCTAGAAGGGAGGGAGATCTGGTGGATAAAAATAATTATGGCATTTGATCAGAGCTATGTGCCAGGCACTGTACTAAGCGCTGGGGTGGATACAAGCCAATCTGGTTGGATGCAATCCCTGTCCCGTGTGGGGCTCACAGTCTCCATCCCCTTTTTCATTCATTCATTCATTCATTCATTCATTCATTCATTCATTCATTCATTCATTCATTCATTCAATAGTACTTATTGAGTGCTTAATATGTGCAGAGCACTGGGCTAAGCGCTTGGAATGTACAATTCGGCAACAGATAGAGACCATCCCTGCCCAACGACAGGCCTACAGTCTAAGCCTTTTACAGATGAGGGGACTGAGGCACAGAGAATAATAATAATAATGGTATTTGTTAATAAATACCACAATTATTATTATTTGTTAAGCAGTTTATTATTATTTTATGGTTATTATACGATTAATACTTATGCTACTATTATAAATAATAGTATATATTATTATTTATTAAGCACTTACTACGGGCCAGGCACTGTACTAAGCGCTGGGGGGATACAAGCAAATTGAGTTGGGCACAGGCCCTGTCCCATGTGGGGCTCACAGTCTCGATCCCCATTTTACAGATGAGGTGACTGAGGCTCAGAGAAGTTAAGTGACTTGCCCAAGGTCACGCAGCAGATAAGTGGTGGAGCCGGGATTAGAACCCATATCAATTGGTGGAGGGGTAGCTTTAATAATAATAATAATCATGGTAATTGTTAAGCTATTACTATGTGCCAAGCACTGTTCTAAGCACTGGGGTAGATACAAGGTCATCAGGTTGTCCCACGTGGGGCTCATAGTTTTAATCCCCATTTCACAGACGAGGTAACTGAGTGACAACGAAGTGAAGTGACTTGCCCAAAGACACACAACTGACAAGTGGTGGAGCCGGCATTAGAACCCACAACCTCTGACTCCCAAGCCCGCGTTCTTTCCACTAAGCCACACTGCTTATCATCATCATCATCATAAGTAATAATAATAATTTTGGTATTTGTTAAGTGCTTACCATGTGCTGAGCATTGTTCTAAGCGCTGGGGTAGATACAGGGTAATCAGGTTGTCCCCCGTGGGGCTCCCAGTCTTCATCCCCATTTGACAGATGAGGTCACTGAGGCCCAGAGAAGTGAAGCGACTTGCCCAAGGTCACACAGCTGACAAGTGGCCAAGCTGGGATTAGAGCCCAAGACCTCTGACTCCTAAACCCGTGGTCTTTCCACCAAGCCACGCTGCCAGTAACTTCATCATCATCATCATCATCATCGATGGCCTTTATTGAGTGCTTACTCTGTGTAGAGCACTGTACTAAGTGCTTGGGAGAGTCCAGTACAACAGAGTTTGTGGACACGATCCCTGCCCACATTGAGCTTTTGCCCCCAACCCACCGCCCTCTCCTTTCCCCCGCTGCTGGACCCTGACCCGATCTTGCAGTCCACCGTGCTGGCCTAGAACCCGCGCCTGGAAGTCAGGATACCTGGGTCCAAATCCCGGCTCCGCCCCCCAGCCTGAAAGAAGCAGCGTGGCTCAGTGGAAAGAGCCCGGGCTTGAGGGTCAGAGGTCACGGGTTCGAATCCCGCCTCTGCCACTCACCAGCTGTGTGACTGTGGACGAGTCACTTCACTTTTCTGGGCCTCAGTTCCCTCATCTGCAAAATGGGGATTAACTGTGAGCCTCACGTGGGACAACCTGATGTCCCTGTATCTACCCCAGTGCTTAGAACGGTGCTCTGCACATAGTAAGCGCTTAACAAATACGAACATTATTATTATTATGTGCCACCTTATCACTGCTCTAATAATGTTGGTACTTGTTAAGCACTTACTATGTGCCGAGCACTGTTCTAAGCGCTGGGGTAGACACAGGGGAATCAGGTTGTCCCACGTGGGGCTCACAGTCTCAATCCCCATTTTACAGATGAGGTAACTGAGGCACGGAGAAGTTAGGTGACTTGCCCAAAGTCAAACAGCTGACAAGTGACCGAGCCGGGATTCGAACCCATGACCTCTGACTCCAAAGCCCGTGCTCTTTCCACTGAGCCACGCTGCTCTGTATCTCTGTTTCTTCATCTGTAAAATGGGGATGAATTACCTCCCCTTGCACCCTTTATTCACCCTTTCCTAAATCCCACAGCACTTACATACGTATCCATAATTTATTTATATTAAAGTCTGTCTTCCCCTCTAGATTGTTAGCTTCTGGCAGGCAGAAATCATGTCTACTATCTCCGTTATATCGTACCCTCCCAAGTGCTTAGTACAGTGCTCTGCACACAGTAATCGCTCAAAAAATTCGATTGATTGACTCTCCTCTAGACTGCCAGCCCTGTGTGAAGTCGGTATTACCTTTGATGTATTGTAACCACCTAGTGTTTAGTGCAGTGCTTGGCACAGAATAAGGGTTGAACGGAAGCAGTGTGGTCTAATGGGTAGTGCCCAGGCCTGGGAGTCAGAAGGACCTGGGTTTGAATCCCTGCTCCTCCACTTGTTTGCTGGGTGACCTGGGGCAAATCATTTTATTTCTCTGTGCCTCAGTTACCTCATCTGTAAATGGAGATTAAGAGTGTGAACCCCACGTGGGACACTGCCTGTTTCCAATTTAATTAGTTTTTATCTACCCCAGCACTCAGAACAGTGCCTGGCATATAGTAAGCGCTTAACAAATACCCAGCCCGTACTACTATAATTCATTGGTTTATACTAATGTCCATCCCCCCCTCTAAACTAGTTGTGGTCAGGGAATTAGTCTCTTATATTCTTATAATCGTGTCTCAGTGGGAAGAGCTCGGGCTTGGGAGTCAGAGGTCATGGGTTCGAATCCCGGCTCTGCCACTTGTCAGCTGTGTGACTGGGGGGCAAGTCACTTCACTTCTCTGGGCCTCAGTTCCCTCCTCTGTAAAATGGGGATTAACTGTGAGCCTCACGTGGGACAACCTGATGACCCTGTATCTCCTCCAGCGCTTAGAACAGTGCTCTGCACAAAGTAAGCGCTTAACAAATACCAACATTATTATAAGCGATAATCTATAATCCCCAATCTGTGGGGGATGGTGAATTCATTCATTCTTTCATTCAGTTGTATTTACTGAGCACTTACTGCGTGCCAAGCACTCTACTAAGCGCTTGGGAGAGTAGACTCAAATGATAGACAGATTCCCTGCCCACAACAAGCTTACAGTCTAGAGGGGGACCTTACAGGTACTTTCCCAAGCGCTTAGTACAGGGCTCTGCACACAGTGAGCATTCAATAAAAATGATTGATTGATAAATCCCACATTGTTGTTAATAATAATAATAATAATAATAATGTGTAGTAGATAGATCACGGGCTTGGGAGTCAGGTGATCATGGGTTCTAATCCCGGCTCCACCACTTATCTGCTGCGTGACCTTGGGCAAATCACTTCACTTCTCTGGGCCTCAGTTCCCTCATCTGTAAAATGGGGATTGAGACTGTGAGGCCCGACGTGGGACAAGGACTGTGTCCAACTCGATTTGCTTTTATTCACCCCAGTGCTTAGTACAGTGCCAGGCACATAGGAAGCGTTTAACAAATACTATGATTATTATATGATTATTGTATAATTATTGTAAAATGGAAATCGGGAGTGTGAGCCCAGTGTGGGACAGGGACTGTGTCCAACCTGTCTTGTACCTTCCCCAGCAATTAGAACAGTGTTTGGCACATAGTAAGCGCTTAACGAATGCCATTATCGTGGCTCAGTGGAACCCGTCAAAGGGCAGGGACTGTATCTGTTACCGATTTGTACATTCCAAGCGCTTAGTACAGTGCTCAGCGCAGAGTATGCGCTCCATAAATACTATTGAATGAAAGATCACAGGCTTGGGAGTCAGAGGTCATGGGTTCTAATTCCAGCTCTGCCACTTGTCAGCTGTGTGACTTTGGGCAAGTCACTTCACTTCTCTGGGCCTCGGTTCCCTCAACTGTCAAATGGGGATGAAGACTGTGAGCCCCACGTGGGACAATCTGATCACCTTGTACCCCCCCCCCCAGTGCTTAGAACAGTGCTTGGCACATAGTAAGCACTTAACAAATGCCATTATTATTATTATAATCCCCACACCCCTCTACCGTCTTGATCCTGGCCCTGTCTGAGCACGCTCCTGCCCCTGAAGCCTGTCCCCTGTCCTTTGCTCAGGAGCTTGGGGAGTGCCTTGGGGGGGGGTCCCTGTCCCCCTCCTCCTGACTTGGGCGACCCCTCCCCATCTCCCCTCCCCTCCAGGCCCCGTCTGCCCCTAGATCAGGTCAGACCTGTTTCTCCAGGGTGGGGAGGATTCCAGCTTCCAGCTCCTTCCCAAACCTCGGCCCGCCCCATCCCCTCTGGACTGTCAGCTCATCCTGGGCAGGGAAAAATAATCACGGTATTTGTTAAGCACTTATTAGGTGCCCGGTACTGTACTGAGCGTTGGGGGGGTTACGAGCAAATCGAGTTGGATCCAGTCCCTGCCCCATGTGGGGTTCACAGACTCATTCATTCATTCATTCAATCGTATTTACTGAGCGCTTACAGTGGGCAGAGCACTGTACTAAATGCTTGAGATAAATAGACATATTCCCTGCTCACAGTGAGTTTACAAATCTAGAGGGGGAGAGAAATGTGAATAGAAATGAAT
Source organism: Ornithorhynchus anatinus (assembly GCF_004115215.2). Classification (NCBI taxonomy): domain Eukaryota; kingdom Metazoa; phylum Chordata; class Mammalia; order Monotremata; family Ornithorhynchidae; genus Ornithorhynchus; species Ornithorhynchus anatinus. The sequence continues at coordinate 1,653,200 of NC_041730.1, forward strand.
AAATGACAAATCTAGGCACATAATTGATGTGGAGCTGGGAGGGGGGGATGAATAAAGGGAGCAAGTCAGGGCGACGCAGAAGGGAGTGGAAGAAAATGAGCAAACACTAGCACAAACACACATAGACACAAACGTACACACAAGCACACCTCCCAAAATCCACCCGTACACGCACCCCTGCACACACAATAATAATTATGGCATTTGTTAAGCACTTACCAGGTGCCAGGCACTGTACTAAGCACTGGGGTGGATACAAGCGGAAAGAGCCTGGGTTTCGGAGTCATAGGTCATGGGTTCGACTCCCGGCTTTGCCACTTGTCAGCTGTGGGACTGTGGGCAAGTCACTTAACTTCTCGGTGCCTCAGTTACCTCATCTGTAAAATGGGGATTAACTGTGAGCCTCACGTGGGACAACCTGATGACCCTGTATCTCCCCCAGCGCTTAGAACGGTGCTCTGCACATAGTAAGCGCTTAACAAATACCAACATTATTATTATTATTACAAGCTAAGGGGGTTGGGCACAGTCCCTGTCCCACGTGGGGCTCAAGATCTACATCCCCATTTTCCAGACGAGGGAACTGAGGCCAGAGAAGTGAAGTGACTTGCCCAAGGCCACGCAGCAGACGAGGGGCAGAGCCGGGATTAGCACCCATGACCTTCTGACTCCCAGGCCCGTAAGCTATCCACTGTGCCACGCTGAGGCAGTGACCTCTGCTCCCCCTCAACATTGCCATCCCCTCTCCAGTGCCAGTAACAGATCATTCAATCAGACAGTGGCATTTATTGAGCACTTACTATGTGCAGAACACTGGACTAAGCGCTGAGGAGAGGACAACAGAGTAAGTAGAGACATTCCCCACCCAAAAAGAGCAGCAAAGCTTAATGGATAGAGCATGTGTACATATCTATAATTCTATTTATTTCTACTGATGCTATTGATGCCTGTCTATGATAGCATTTGTTAAACGCTTACTATGTGCAAAGCACTGTTCTAAGCGTTGGGGAGGATATAAGGTGATCAGGTTGTCCCACGTGGGGCTCACAGTCTTCAGCCCCATTTTACAGATGAGGTAACTGAAGCACAGAGAAGTTAAGTGACTTGTCCAGGATCACACAGCTGACAAGTGGCGGAGCTGGGATTTGAACCCTTGACCTCTGACTCCCAAGCCCGGGCTCTTTCCACTGAGCCACGCTGCTTCTTCTATCTACCCCCCAGCACTTAGAACAGTGTTCTGCACATAGTAAGCACTTCACAAATACCAACATTATTATTATTATTGTTAGACTGCGAACCTATTGTTGGGTAGGGATTGTCCCTATATGTGGCTGAATTGGACTTTCCAAGCGCTTAGTACAGTGCTCTGTACATAGTAAGCGCTCAATAAACACGATCGGATGAATTGAATGAATGAATGGGCCTGGGGGTCAGAAATACCATTCCACCTTATTTCACTTAATAATGTTGGTATTTGTTAAGCGCTTACTATGTGCCGAGCACTGTTCTAAGCGCTGGGGTAGACACAGGGGAATCAGGTTGTCTCACGTGGGGCTCACAGTCTTCATCCCCATTTTACAGATGAGGGAACTGAGGCACAGAGAAGTTAAGTGACTTGCCCACAGTCACACAGCCGACAAGTGGCAGAGCTGGGATTCGAACTCATGAGCCCTGACTCCAAAGCCCGTGCTCTTTCCACTGAGCCACGCTGCTTCTACATACATACATACACTTGTCTGTTGTATGACATTGGACGAGTCACTTTATTTCTCTGTGGCTCGGTTACCTCACTTGTAAAATGAGGATTAAGACCGTGAGCCCCGTGTGGAACATGGACTGTGTCCAACCTTATTAAATTGTATCTTCCCCAGCGTTTAGAACAGTGCCTGGGACATAGTAAGCACTAAATACTATTAAAATATAACGAGCTCACAATTAATCAATTAATGGTCATTTCGAGAGCTTACCGTGTGCAGAGCACTGTACTAAGCACTTGAAAGTGTACAACACACTCAGCAGACACATTCCCTGCCCACAAAGAGTTTACGATCAATTAATCAATGGTATTTTGGAGGGCTTACTGTGTGCAGAGCATTGCACTAAGCATTTAGGAGAGTACAGTGCAAGAATTGGTTGTCATAATCCCTGCCCAGAGGAGTTTACAGTTTAGAGGGGACACTGATGTAAAAATTAATTACCATTAAGGACATAAGTGCTGTGGGGTGAGCTCTCGAGGGGGCGAGAAGCAACATGACATACTGGATAGAGCCCGGGCCTGGGAATCAGAAGGTCATGGGTTCTAATCCCGGCTCCGCCACTTGTCTGCTGTGTGACCTTGGACAATTCACTGGACTTCTCTGGGCCTCAGTTACCTCATCTGTAAAATGGGGATTAAGACTGTGGGACAGAGACTATGTCCAACCCAATTTGCTTGTTTCCACCCCAGCGTTTAGTACAGTGCTTGGCACATAGCACTTAACAAACACCATAATTTCCCAGACTAAGTCCCCCTTTCCCAGCTGTGTGTGTGAGACTGTGGGCAAGTCACTTAACTTTTCTGTGCCTCAGTTACCTCATCTGTAAAATGGGGATTAACTGTGAGCCTCACGTGGGACAACCTGATTACCCTGTATCTACCCCAGCGCTTAGAACAGTGCTCTGCACATAGTAAGCGCTTAACAAATACCAACATTATTATTATTTTCCTCAGTTCCCTCTCCCCTCTGCACCCCTCCCACTCCCTCCCTTTGCTCTACCCCCATCCCCCGCCCCATAGCACTTGTGTATTTATGTATATACCTATAATTCTACTTATTTATATTGATGCCTGTTTACTTGTTTTGATGTGTCTATATCTATAATTCTATTTATTTCTATATCTATAATTCTATTTATTAATATTGATGCCTGTTTACTTGTTTTGATGCCTATCTCTCTCCCTTTCTAGACTGTGAGCCCGGTGGGGGCAGGGATTGTCTCTTTTGCTGAATTATACTTTCCAAGCGCTTAGGACAGTGCTCTGCACACAGTAAGCGCTCAATAAATATGATTGAATCAATGAATGAATGAATGAAAGTGAGTTGGAGTTTCCCGGGAAACTGGGATCTGGGATCTGGGATCTCTCCACGGGCTCCGCAATAGTGGAACACCCGGATACATGACCTCTCCTCTAGACTGCAAGCTTGCTGTGGGCAGGGAATGTCTCTATCCACTCAGTTATATTGGACTCTCCCAAGCGCTCAGTACAGTGCCCTACACACAGTAAGCGCTCGATTCATGCATCTATTCAATCGTATTGATTGAGCCTTACTGTTTGTAGAGTACTGTAATATAATAATAATTGTGATATTTGTTAAAGCACTTACTATGTGCCAGGCACTGTAATAATAATAATAATAATGTTGGTATTTGTTAGGCGCTTACTACGTGCAGAGCACTGTTCTAAGCGCTGGGATAGATTCAGGGGGATGAGGTTGTCCCACGTGGGGCTCACAGTCTTCATCCCCATTTTACAGATGAGGTCACTGAGGCACAGAGAAGTGAAGTGACTTGCCCACGGTCACACAGCTGACAAGTGGCAGAGCCGGGATTCGAACCCGTGACCTCTGATTCCCAAGCCCGGGCTCTTTCCACTGAGCCATGCTGTGCTAAGCACTGGAATGGATACAAGTCAATCGGGTTGGACACAGTCCCTGTCTCACATGGGGCTCACAGCCTCTCCTCCCCATTTTACAGAGGAGGTAACTGAGGCCCAGAGAATAATAATGATAATTCTGGTATCTGTAAAGCTCTTACTATGTGCCAGGAACTGTACTAAGTGGTAGGGTAGATTAAAATCCAATCAGGTTGAACACAGTCCCTGTCCCATGTGGGGCTCACAGTTTCAATCCCCATTTTACATATGTGGTAATTGAAGCCCAGAGAAGGGAAGTGATTTGCCCACAGTCATACAGCAGACAAGATGCAGAGGCGGAATTAGAACCCATGACCTTTTGACTCCCAAACCCGGGGTCTAGCCACTATGCCATGCTGCTTCCTTGTATAAGGAAAGTGACTTGCCCAAGATCACACAGCAGACAAATGGTGGAGTCAGGACTGGAACTCAGGTCCTTCGGATCCCCAGGCCCACGGTTCTACCCACTAGACCGCACTGCTTCTCATGGGTCCTTCCCGCTGGGCCATGTAGACAGAGCCCTGGGTGGAGCAGGTGTTCTCTGATTCTGGGGTGTGCTTGCATCTTAATAATAATAATTATTGTCTCTATCTGGTGCCAAATTATACATTCCAAGCGCTTAGTTCAGTGCTCTGCACATAGTAAGCGCTCAATAAGTACTACTGAATGAATGATTGTTATTATTACGGTGTTGGTTAAGCGCTTCCTATGTGCCACGTACTGTTCTAAGCCCTGGAGTAAATACAAGGTAATCGGGTGGTCCCACGTGGGGCTCCCAGTCTTCATTTTACAGATGGAGTAACTGAGGCCCAGAGGAGTGAAGTGACTCGCCCAAGGTCACTCAATAGACGAGTAACGGAGCGGGATTTAGAACCCACGTCCTCTGACTCCCAAGTCCTTTTTCTTGCCATTGGGCCTTGCAGCTTGAGTCGGGCCCTCCCGTCCGCCCCCAGCTCTGCCCCCCATTCCAGGGTCCCCTGCCCTCCCAGTTTAACCATTAACGAGCTGGTGGCCCCCGGGGGGACAAAGTGGTGGGTTTATCGCTTCCCGGGGCTGGGGGGCCCGGGGATGGGGGGGGGGGACGATCCCTGGTTTGGGGGTTGGGATGGGGGGCTGGGGGAGAGGCCTGGCCGCTTTATCAAAGCTCTGTGATTAGCTCTATTAGGGACCGGATTTGTGTCAACAAAAAGACAGGTGGAACAGGACTCTGCCAGCAGGCCCAGACCGCAGGTGGCAATAAAATTTCTTCCAGGAAAAAGAATCCCAGCCAGAGGGTGGGGAGGGGGTGTGTTTGGGGGGGAGGGGGGAGAAGAGAGAGAAGCAGCGTCCCGGTGTTTCGGGTTAATAATAATAGCATCTGTTAAGCGCTTACCTGGTGCAGAGCACTGTTCTAAGCGCTGGGGGAGATCCGGAGTCATCAGGTTGTCCCCCGTGGGGCTCACGGTCTTCATCCCCATTTTCCAGATGAGGTCACTGAGGCCCAGAGAAGTGAAGTGACCTGCCCAAAGTCACCCAGCTGACAAGTGGAGGGGTCGGGATTAATAATAATAATAATGATGTAGGTATTTGTTAAGCGCTTACTATGTGCAGAGCACTGTTCTAAGCGCTGGGGGAGATACAGGGTCATCAGGTTGTCCCACGTGAGGCTCACACAGTCTTCATCCCCATTTTCCAGATGAGGTAACTGAGGCACAGAGAAGTGAAGTGACTTGCCCACAGTCACACAGCTGACAAGTGGCAGAGACGGGATTCAAACCCATGACCTCTGACTCCCAAGTCCGGGTTCTTTCCACTGAGCCACGCTGCTTCTCTAATGGTATTTGTTAAGCGCTCACTAAGTGCAAAGCGCTGTTCTAAGCCCTGGGGTAGATACAAGGTCATCAGGTTGTCCCACGTGGAGCTCTCAGTCTTCATCCCCATTTTACAGATGAGAGAACTGAGGCACAGAAAAGTGAAGCGACTTGCCCAAAGTCACACAGCAGTCAAGCGGCAGAGTGGGGATTAGAACCCACGACCTCTGACTTCCAAGCCCAGGCTCTTTCCACTGAGCCACGCTGCTTCTCTAGAAGCAGGGTTAGACACAGTCCATGTCTCCCATTGGGCCCTTGCTCTTTATCCCCATTTTACAGATGAGGTAAATGAGGCCCAGAGAAGTGAAGTGACTCGCTCGAGGTTCCCCGGCAGAGAAGGGATGGATACCCACTTAATCCCAGAAGTGGTGGATTCATTCTGTCGTATTTATTGAGCGCTTACTGCGTGCAGAACATTGTTCTAAGCGCTGGAGAGAGTAGAATACAACAACAGATTATTGTATTGTAATTTGTCTGTAATTGTATTTGTATTGATGTCTGTCTCCCCCCCTTCTAGAATGTAAGCTTGATGTGGGCAGGGACTGTGTCTATTGTTGTAGTGTACTCGTCCAAGCGCTTAGTACAGTGTTGTGCACATAATAAGCACTCAATAAATTCGATTGAATGAATGAATAAACAGACCCCCTTCCCTGACCTTCCATCAGGGTGGGAAACCTTTAACTCCTGTAAACTCTCTCCCCACTGACTCAAAAGCCCAAGTGATCCCCCCGATCCCCCACTTCTGCCCACAGATTTGCTTGGGGTGGGGAGGGAATCCCCCCAAAGAGGAATCATTCATTCAATCATATTTTTTGAGCACTTACCGCATGCAGAGCACTGTACTAAGCGCTTGGGTGAGTACTCTACAGCAATAAACAGCGACATTCCCTGCCCACAACGAGTTTACAGTCTAGAGTGGGGGAGACAGCGTAGCTTAGTGGAAAGAGCTCGGGCTTGCGAGTCAGAGGTCATGGGTTCCAATCCCGGGGCTCCACCACTTGTCAGCTGGGTGACTTTGGGCAAGTCATTTCACTGCTCTGGGTCTCAGTTACCTCATCTGTCAAATGGGGATGAAGACTGGGAGCCCTACGTGGGACAACCTGATTACCTTGTATTTACTCCAGAACTTAGAAAAGTGCTTGGCACATAGTAAGTGCTTAACAAAGACCATAATTATCATTATTATTATTATTATTAAGAGGAGGAAGAAGAGAAGGAGGAGGAAGAAGAGGAGAACAGAGAGGAGGAGGAAAAAGAGCAGGAGAACAGAAAGAAAGAGGAGGAGGCCAGGGAGGAGGAGGAAACACAGGACAAAGAGAAGGAGGAGGAAGTTGTTAGACTGTATTATCTATTTCATTTATTTTTAATGGTATTTGGTAAGCGCTTACTATGTGCCAGGCACTGTGCTAAGTGCTGGGGTAGATACAAGATAAGCAGGTTGGATACAGTCCCCGTTCTGCATGGGGCTGACAGTCTAAAGTCAGAGGGAAGAGGGTTTGATCCACCCATTTTACAGGTGAGATGACTGAGGCCCAAAGAAGAGAGGTGAAGTGAAGGGCCACAGAGCAGTCAAGTGATGAAGTCATGATTAGAACCCAGGTTCTTCTGACTCCCAGGCCCGGACTTTTTCCTCTGGGCCATGCTGCTTCTCTTGAGGACAGGGATAACACTACTAATAATAATGTTGGTATTTGTGCTTACTATGTGCCAAGCACTGTTCTAAGCAGTGGGGTACATACAAGGTAATCAGGTTGTCCCACGTGGGGCTCAACAGTCTTCACCCCCATTTTCCAGACGAGGTAACTGAGGCCCAGAGCAGTGAAGTGACTTGCCCAAGGTCACACAGCAGACAAGTGGCAGAGGCAGGATTAGAACCCTCGACCACTGACTCCCAAACCCCGGCTTTTTCCACCAAGCCACTCAGGGATCCTGTCTGCTTGCTGTTCTCTCCGAAGCGTTCAGTGCAGTGCTCTGCACACAGTAAGGGCTCCATGGAACTGCTGAGGAAGAGGAGGAAGAAGAGAAGGAGGAGGAAGAGGAGAAAGAGAAGAGTTTTTTTGGCCTCGCCTCTTCTAACTGTTCCCGGAGAGCACCTTTCCTGAGCTGAGGAGAAAGGACAGTTTTCCCTGCGGCTAGAACTCGCCCCCACCTCGACTGGTGGGGCAAAATTGGGGCTGCTGTCCCCCACTTTCTCTCCCCCTTGCTTCCTCTCCTTTCCCTTCTTTGTTCCTTCTCCCTTTCCTTCTTTATCTCCCCATCTTCCCTCTCCCCCACCTCTTCCTTCCCTCTTCCTGACTCCCCTTTCCCCTCACCATTTCTTCTGTCACCCCGCTTTCCCCCACCCCTTTCCTCTTCCCTGCCTCTCCCTAGAGCCCGGGCCTGGGAGTCAGAAGGTCGTGGGTTCTAATCCCGCCTCTGCCACTTGTCTGCTGTGTGGCATAGGGCGAGCCGCTTCCCCTCTCTGGACCTCCGTGACCCCATTTGTAAAATAGGGGATTGAGACTGTGAGCCCCACACGGGACAAGGACTGCGTCCAACCCGATTCGCTTCTATCCCCCCTAGGGCTTGGCACAGAGTAAGCACTTCAGAAATACCATTATTATTATATTATTATTATTACGGGAAGCAGCGTGGCTCAGTGGAAAGAGCATGGGCTTGGAAGTCAGAGGTCATGGGTTCGAATCCCAGCTCTGCCACATGGCAGCTGTGTGACTGTGGGCAAGTCACTTCACTTCTCTGGGCCTCAGTTCCCTCACCTGTAAAATGGGGATTAAGACTGTGAGCCCCACGTGGGACAACCTGATTCCCCTGTATCTCCTCCAGCGCTTAGAACAGTGCTCTGCACATAGTAAGCGCTTAGCAAATACCAACATTATTATTATTATTATTATTATTTAAAAAGTGGGGATGAAGGCTGAGAGCCCTGTGCGGGACAAGGACTGTGGTCCAACCTGATTTGCTTGTATCCATGCCAGTGCTTAATACAGTGCCTGGCACTTAGTAAGCGCTTAACATATACCATTGTAATTATGACTATTAAAATGGGGATCAAGGCCCCATGCAGGACAGGGACTGGAATGCTTGAATCCACTCCAGCGCTTAGTACAGTGCCTGGCTCATAGTAAGTCTTAACAAGCTCCATTTTTAGGATTATTATAATCATTATTCTCTCCATTTCATCCTCCCTTCTCCCTCCCTACCTCCCTCTGCCTCCCCTCATTTCCCCTCTCAGACCCCCTTCCCATTTCCCTCCCACCCAATCCTGCCCAGAGGGGGATTTTCCTCCTCCGCAAGCTGCCAGGGGTGGGGAAAAGAGGGAGGAGGTCTGGTGGGGACCTCCTCCTGTCCCCAGGCCTCGCCCTCCTCCTCCTCCTCACCCCTGGGCAAAGCATTCGCCCCTTCCCTCCCCCTCGCACCCCTCTTTCTTGGGTGGGGGGGGACTTTTTTTTCCCTCTTATTATCTGCTCGTTTTGCATACTTTATCTCGACCGTGACGCAGCCGTTGGAAAGGCGAGGCCCATAAATGGCTCTTTGGACCAGCTGCTAGATAAGGCCGGGCCACCCTATCTCCCCCTCCTTTCATTCATTCATTCAGTAGTATTTATTGAGCGCTTACTATGTGCAGAGCACTGTACCAAGCGCTTCCTCTTCCCCTCCTCCTCTCCCCTTCCCCTCCACCCCCGAAGCCCCTTCCTCCCCTCCTTTCCTTTCTCCTCTTCCTCTCTCCCTTTCCTCTTCCCCCTTCTATAATAATAATTATGCCATGTGTTAAGCGCTTACTATGTGCCAGTCACTGTTCTAATAATAATAAGGAAATTTGTTAAGCGCTTACTGTATGCCAGGCACTGTTCTAATAACAGTAATGATGATGATGGTATTTGTTAAGCACTTACTATGTGCCGAGCACTGTTCTAAGCGCTGGGGAGGATACAAGGTCATCAGGTTGTCCCACGTGGCGCTCACAGTCTTCATCCCCATTTTCCAGATGAGGGAACTGAGGCACTGAGAAGTTAAGTGACTTTCCCAAAGTCACACTGCTGACAGGTGGCGGAGCCGGGATTAATAATATAATAATAATGTTGGTATTTGCTAAGTGCTTACTATGTGCCAGGCACTGTTCTAATAATAATAATAATTATGGTATTTGTTAAGCACTTACTGTATGCCAGGCACTGTTCTAATAGCAATAATAATGATGATGGTATTTGTTAAGCGCTTAGTATGTGCCGAGCACTGTTCCGAGCGCTGGGGAGGATACAAGGTGATCAGATTATACCACGTGGGGCTCACAGTCTTCATCCCCATTTTCCAGTGAGGGCACTGAGGCACAGAGAATAATAAAAATAATAATAATGGTATTTGTTAAGCGCTTACTGTGTGCCAGGCCCTGTTCTAATAATAATAATGTTGGTATTTGTTAAGCACTTACTGTATGCCAGGCACTGTTCTAATAATAATAATGATGGTGATGGTATTTGTTAAGTGCTTACTATGTGCCGAGCACTGTTCTAAGTTCTGGGGTAGATACAAGGTCATCAGGTTGTCCCACGTGGGGCTCACAGTCTTCATGCCCGTTTGGCAGATGAGGGAACTGAGGCCCAGAGAGGTGAAGCGACTTGCCCTAAATCACACATCTGAAAAGAGGCTGGGCTGGGATTAGAACCCACGACCTCTGACTCCCAAGCCTGTGCTCTTTCCACTAAAGTCACGCTGCTTCTCAGCACTGGAATAGATACAAGATAATCGGGTAGGACACAGTCCTTGCCCCACACAGGGCTCCCAATCTTAATCCCCATTTCCAGATGAGGAAACTTCCTCTAGCCCTCCTTCCGCCCTTCCGTCCATCTCTCCCAGTTCTTAATACTAATAATTGTGGTATTTGTTAAGCATTTACTATGTGCCGGGCACTGTACTAAGCAGTGGGGTGGATACAAGCAAATCCGGTTGGACGCAATAGACATCCAGTACAGTCATTCAGGCGAAAACATAGGAAGCAGCATGGCATAGTGGATAGAGCACGGGCCTGGGAGTCCGAAGGTCATGGGTTCTAATCGCAGCTCCGCCACTTGTCTGCTGTGTGACCTTGGGCAAATCACTTCGCTTCTCTGGGCCTCAATTACCTCATCTGTAAAATGGGGATTGAGACTGTGAACCCCATGTGGGACAGGGACTGTGTCCAACTCAATTTGCTTGTATCCACCCCAGCGTTTAGTTCAGTGCCTGCAAGTGATTAACATATACCAGAATTATTATTATTATCACTATTACTGGGTCTGAAGTGGAGGCAGGCAGATTTGAGGTCCTCTTCCCCCCAACCATTTCTGGGGGCTGTGGGAGCCCCATTTGGGGCGTAATTGAATTTGGGGGGCAGGGGGTCTGTCTGCCCTGGCTGGGGGGTCCTGGATCTCCGCTCCCAGGGCCAGTCTTGGGGTCGGGGGGGAGGTCGACCCCTTGGCAGCCCCAACGCCTCCCCTCCCAGCCTCTGTATTCCCACAGTGAACCCTGGAGTCCTTAGGAGGGGGTGGTCCACCCCATTCATTCATTCATTCATTCAATAGTATTTATTGAGCGCTTTACCCCTTCTCCAGTGGACAAACCTGGACCCCCGGAAGTCCGGCCGGGAAGCGGAGCTCAGCACCCGCTTGGACGGGGCCGGAGACCTCAGTCTCGCCATTATTATTATTATTATATTTGTTAAGCACCTACTATGTGCTCAGCACTGTTCTCAGCGCTGGGTTGGATAGGAGCAAATCGGGGTGGACACGGTCCCTGTCCCGCATGGGGCTCACAGACTCAATCCCCATTTTATAGATGAGAGAACTGAGGCACAGAGAAGTGAAGTGACTTACCCAAGATCACACAGCAGACAAGTGGCGGAGTCTGGAGCCACCATCCAGACCCTCCCCCTTAACACTGTGGGGGGTGAAGGGTAGGGTTTGGGAAAGCTAAGCGGCCGTGTGGACTCCCCTGCCCCCCAACCGCTCCCAGGAACAAGGAAGGCTTAGAGGCAGGGGTTAGAGGGTTATTAATAATAATTGTGGTATTTATTAAGCGCTTACTATGTGCCAGGCACTATTCTAAGCACTGGGGTGAGTACAAGCAAATCGGGTTGGCCACAGTTCCTGCCCCCTATGGGCCTCGCACTCAATCCCCATTTTACAGATAAGAGAACTGAAGCCCAGATTTGTCCAAGCCCACACAGCAGACAAGTGGCAGAGTCAGGATTAGAACCCATGACCTTCTGACGCCCAGGCCTGTGCTGTAGCCACTACACCGTGCTGCTTGCAGTAGAGTGAGACAGTCCCTGCCCACAGGGAGCTCACAACTTGGGGGGGTGGGCGTGTGGCCTCAGAACCCACCCCCATCCCTCCCCGACCGAAGGCCGGGGTTCCTGACCTGGGTCCCTCTCCGTCTGAACCCGATCTCAGGACTGGCCAGTTCTTCCTCCCATCTCCCCTACCCCCCACCTCACTCCTGCTCTGACACGCTCCGTTTCCACGGCAGGTCTGGTCTCGTCCGCCTCGGCCGGGCGTCACTCCGGATCCGCGCCCAAGGTGGGCACCCCCGGGAGTGGGGGGGCTGGTGGGGGGTCGGAGAGCCTCCCTCCGCTGCCGACTCTGCCCCTCTCTGCTCCCACCCTTCACTGGGGTATTGATTAAATAATAACTGGGGCATTTGTTAAGTGCTTACTATGTGCCAGGCACTGTACTAAATGCTGGGCTGGATACAAACCAATGAATAATGTTGGTATTTGTTAAGCGCTTACTATGTGCAAGTCACTGTTGTCTGGGCCTCACTATCTCATCTGTCAAATGGGGATTAATAATAATAATAATAATGATTCAATAGTATTTATTGAGCGCTTACTATGTGCAGAGCACTGTACGAAGCGCTTGGAATGTGCAAATCGGTAACAGAGACAGTCCCTGCCCTTTGATGGGCTTACAGTCTAATCGAATGATGGTATTTGTAGCACTGTTCTAAGCGCTGGGGTCCCACGTGAGGCTCACAGTCTTCATCCCCATTTTACAGATGAGGTAACTGAGGCATCGAGAAGCGAAGTGATTTGCCCACAGTCACCCAGCTGACAAGGAGCGGAGTGGGGATTGGTACCCATGACCTCTGACTCCCAAGACTGAGCTCTTTCCACTGAGCCACGCCGCTTCTCTGCTTCTCAACCTAAACCAACTGGGTTGGCCGCAATCCCTGTCCCATGTGGGGCTCACCGTCTCAACCCCCATTTTACAGATGAGGAAACCGAGGCACAGAGAAGTGAAGTGGCTTACCCAAGGTCATTCATTCAATTCAGTTGAGAAGCAGCCTGGAGGTAGTTGGTAGAGCCCAGGCCTGGGAGTCAGAAGGTCATGGGTTTTCATCCCGGCTCTGCCACTTGTCGGCTGTGTGACCTGGGGCAAGTCACTTCACTTCTCGGTGCCTCAGTGACCTCATCTGAAAAATGGGATGGAGACAGTGAGTCCCTTGTGGGGCAGGGACTGTGTCCATCCCGATTTGCTTGTAAACACCCCAGCGGTTTAGTACTGGAGAAGCAGCGTGGCTCAGTGGAAAGAGCACGGGCTTTGGAGTCAGGGCTCATGAGTTCGAATCCCAGCTCTGCCACTTGTCGGCTGTGTGACCGTGGGCAAGTCACTTAACTTCTCTGTGCCTCAGTTCCCTCATCTGTAAAATGGGGATTAAGACTGTGAACCCCACGTGGGACAACCTGATTCCCCTGTGTCTACCCCAGCGCTTAGAACGGTGCTCGGCACATAGTAAGCGCTTAACAAATACCAACATTATTATTATTATTATTACTGTGCCTGGCACCTAGTACGTGCTTTACAAATACCATCATCATTATTATTAATCCCCATTTGACAGATGAGATAAGCGAGGCCCAGAGAACAGTGACTTGCACATAGTAAGCACTTAACGAATACCATAATTATCATGATTATTCTCTGGACCTCATTAACTCATCTATAAAATGGGGATTGAGACTGTGAGCCCCGCATGGGGGAGTAATCCAACAGGTTTGTTTGTGTCCATCCCAGTGCTTAGTACAGTGCCTGGCACATAGTAAGTGCTTAATACCATTATTATTATCATTTTGGACTGTCCAGCCAGCTTCCTGCTGCGACCATATCGGCCAGACCCAACAAGGGGCTCTCACCACTCATTAATAATCATAATATTAGCATTTGTTAAGCTCTTACTATGTGCCAGACACCAATCAGGTTGCCCCATGTGAGGCTCACAGTCTTAATTCCCATTTTACAGAGGAGGGAACTGAGGCCCAGAGAAGTGAAGTGATTTGCCCAAAGTCACACAGCAGACAAGTGGCGGAGGGGGGATTAGAACCCACGACCCATGACTCCCAAGGTCTTACCACTGAACCATGCTGCTTCTCTACCAACAGGAGGGGCCACACTGGGCCCTCTCTTTCCTCCCTGTCTCGGGGTTCCAGGATTTGGGGGTCTCCCGGCCGACCTCCAGGTCAACCTCCCACCGAGGGGGTCTTCTCATCCCATGGCTCATTCCTCCCAGGTGCTTACTACAGTGCTCTGCACACAGTAAGCACTGCAGCATGGCTCAGTGGCAAGAGAAGCAGCATGGCTCAGTGGAAAGAGCACGGGCTTTGGAGTCAGAGGTCATGGGTTCGAATCCCAGCTCGGCCACTTGTCAGCTGCGTGACTGTGGGCAAGTCACTTAACTTCTCTGTGCCTCAGTTACCTCATCTGTAAAATGGGGATTAAGACTGTGAGCCCCACGTGGGACAACCTGATTCCCCTGTGTCTACCCCAGCGCTTAGAACAGTGCTCGGCACATAGTAAGCGCTTAACAAATACCAACATTATTATTATTAAGAGCCCGGCCTTGGGAGTCAGAGGGCATGGGTTCTAATCCCGGCTCCGCCACTTGTCTGCTGTGTGTTCCTGGGCAAGTTACTTAACTTCTCTGTGCCTCAGTTCCCTCATCTGGAAAATGGGGATGAAGACTGTGAGCCCCATGTGGGACAACCTGATTACCTTTTATCTACCCCAGTGCTTAGAACAGTGCTTGGCACATAGTAAGCACTTAAATACCTTATAATTAATAATAATAAACATCATGAAGGAAGGCGAGCCAGGCATTTCTCCCTCCTTTCAGTCTACACTTCATCCCTCCAGCTGCTAACTCTATTGTACTGTACTCTCTCAAGTCCTTAGTGCAGTGTTCGAGCTCTAGACGGTGAGCCCGGTGTTGGGCTGCGATTGTCTCTATTTGTCGCGGAATTGTACATTCCAAGCGCTTAGTACAGTGCTCTGCACGCAGTAAGCGCTCAATAAATACGATTGAATGAATGAATGCTCTGCATAATAATAATAATAATAATAATGGTATTTGTTAAGCGCTTACTATGTGCTGATAATAAGAGCTCGTCGCTTAGCAATCAGTGGCATTTATTGAGTGCTTATTATGCGCAGAGCATTGTACTAAGCGTTCGGGAGAGTACAGTACGGTGGAATTAGTGGACATGTTCCCTGCCTATAACGAACTTACAATTCTAGAGGGGGAGGCAGACATTAATATAAATGGATGATTTCAAACTTCTCTGTGCCTCAGTTTCCTCAACCGTAAAATGGGGATACCCATTCTCCCTCCCACTTAGAGCGTGAGCCCCATGTGGGACCAAGCAGCGTAGCTCAGTGGAAAGAACACGGGCTTTGGAGTCAGAGGTCATGGGTTCGAATCCCGGCTCTGCCACTTGTCAGCTGTGTGACTGTGGGCAAGTCACTTCACTTCTCTGGGTCTCAGTTCCCTCATCTGGAAAATGGGGATTAAGACGGTGAGCCCCACGTGGGACAACCTGATGACCCTGTATCTACCCCAGCGCTTAGAACAGTGCTCTGCACATAGTAAGCCCTTAACAAATACCAATATTATTATTATCCCAGCTCTGCCACTTATCAGTCACTTTACTTCTCTGTGCCTCAGTTACCTCATCTGTAAAATGGGGATTAACTGTGAGCCTCACGTGGGTCATCCTGATTACCCTGTGTCTACCCCAGCGCTTAGAACAGTGCTCTGCACATAGTAAGCGCTTAACAAATACCAACATTATTATTATTCTCTCCCCCTTCGAAGTCTGGGAGTCAGAAGGCCGTAGGTTCCAATCCCGGCTCCGCCGCTTGTCTGCTGTGTGACCTTGGGCAATCACTTCGCTTCTCCGTGCCTCAGTTCCCTCATTCATTCATTCAATCGTATTTATTGAGCGCTTACTATGTGCAGAGCACTGGACTAAGCGCTTGGAATGGACAATTCGGCACCAGATAGGGAATGGGGGTTGAGCCTGTGAGCCCTACATGGGCCAGGGCCTGCATCCAACCCCATTAGCTTGTCTCCACCCCAGCGCTTAGTGTAGCGCCTGACACACAGTAAGCACTTAACAAATACCACAATTAATATCATTATTACGCTCCACCTGAGTCCCGGGGCGTCAGACGCATGCCAGGGGTCAGGCCCGGACTTGCTGAAGGCCCCGCTGGTTGCCCTCCCGTCGTGTGGCCCGCCGGGTGGGACGAGCCGGGCCAGCGAACGCGTGGTTGGGCGGGCGCGGGGGCTGAATGAGCACGTCGGAGCCGGTGCCCCGGGCCTGTACCCCGCTCCAGACGGCAATTAGCCGTGTGGGGTGTGCCCCGTTGGCGGGGGGTGACGGGAATCCCCCTCCCCGAGCCCCTGGCGCTGGTGGGAGGGGATCCCTCCCTCCTCCCTGGAGAGGGGCCTTGCCCCAACGATGATGACGATGGTATTTGTTAAGCGCTTACTATGTGCCAAGCACTGTTCCACAACAGCTGGAAGGGTTCCCCTCTTCCAGCCAAATCAGCTGGGGGCCCGGGCACCTCCAAGCGCCTGGGGAAGAGGGGAGATTCCCCCAACCTCCCCTTTAGCAGCAGAGTGGATAGACCTCGGCTAAGCCCCCCTTTTCCTCAGCTCCCTTCCGCCTCGCCTCCACTCGCTCCCTTTGCCCTCCCCCGCCCCCGCCCCAGAACTTGTGCCTGGCGCATAGTAAGCGCTTAACAAATGCCATCATTATTATTACATATGTATATAGCTATAATTCTATTTATTTTTATTGTTGGAGAAACAGCGTGGCTCAGTGGAAAGAGCCTGGGCTTTGGAGTCAGCGGTCATGGGTTCGAAACCCGGAACCGCTGGGTGACTGTGGGCAAGTCACTTAATTTCTCTGTGCCTCAGTCACCTCATCTGTAAAATGGGGATTAAGACTGTGAGCCCCACGTGGGACAACCTGATTTCCCTGTGTCTACCCCAGTGCTTAGAACAGTGCTCGGCACATAGTAAGCGCTTAACAAATACCAACATTATTATTATTATTATTGATGCCTGTTTCCTTGTTTCGATGTCTGTCTCCTCCCTTCTAGACCGTAAGCCCGGTATGGGCAGGGATCGTCTCTCTTTATTGCTGAATTCTACTTTCCCAGCACTCAGTACAGTGCTCTGCACACAGTTAGCGGGCTATAAATACAATCGAGTGAATGAATGAGTCAGGAGGACCCCAGCTCCACCCCTCGTCTGCTGGGTGCCTTTGGGCAAGTGGCTTCTCTTCTCTGGGCCTCGGTTCCCTCCTCGGCAAAATGGGGATGAAGACCGTGAACCCCACATGGGACAGGGACTGTGTCTACCTTGTAACTACCCCAGTGCTTAGAACAGTGCTTGACACATAGTAAGGGTTTAACAAATACCATCATCATTATTATTATTGGACTCTCCCAAACGCTTAGCACAGTACTCCGTACATAGTAGGTGCACAACCAATACTATTGACGATGACTTTGTCCGACCAGATTACCTTGTATCAACCCCAGCGCTCTAGTTCAGTGCCTGGCACATAGTAAGCGCTTGTCTGTGTGGCCTTGGGTGAATTATTTCACTTCCCTGTGCCTCAGTTTCCTCATCTGTAAAATGGGGATTGAGACTGCGAGCCCCATGTGAGACAAGGACTGGTCCAACCTGATTACCTTGTATGAATCCCAGCGCTTAGAACAGTGCTTGACACCTAAAACTCACTTAAAAACTCATCACCCTGTATCTACCCCAGCGCTTAGAACAGTGCTCTGCACATAGTAAGCACTTAAATACCAACATTATTATTATTATTATTATTATTATTGTACTCTCCCAACCTCTCAGTACAGTGCTCTGTAATAATAATAATAATTGTGATATTTAAGTGCTTACTATAAGCCAGACACTGTACTAAGCACTGGGGTGGTTACAAGCAAATCACGCTGGACACAGTCCCTGTCCCACATGGGGCTCACAGTCTTCATCCTCATTTTCCAGATGAGGAAACTGAGGCCCAGAGAAGTGAAGCGACTTGCCCAAGCCCACACAGCAGACAAGTGGCAGAACCGGGATACATAGTAAGCCCTCAATCAAAACTATTGACGACCGCTCTCTCCGGCCTGATTACCTTGTGTCAACCGCAGAGTTTTAACCCCAGTTCCTGGCACGTAGTAAGTGCTTAAAAAAAAAACAACAATTAAAAAAACCCAAAAAGCTGAGTCTGGGGCAAGTCTGGAATGGGTCGGGTCTCTTTAGGAGGCATTAGTGAGCATGTGCGGGCATTTTCCTCTCCTCCCCCCTGTTCCCCTCCCTTCCCCCCAGGCTCGAAGTTTCGTTCTGGGTTCTCCCTGCCTCCCACTCAACATGCAGGGCTACCTCTTCACCGCCCTCATCAACCTCCTGTCTTCTCCACCGATCTTCTCCCCATGTCACCTCCACCCAAACCCCTAAAGCGCTTGGCCTGACGTCAGGAGAGAAGAAGAATAATAGTAATGTTGGTATTTGTTAAGCGCTTACTATGTGCAGAGCACTGTTCTAAGCGCTGGGGGGGATCCAGGGTCATCAGGTTGTCCCACGTGTCACAGTTAATCCCCATTTTGCAGAGGAGGGAACTGAGGCACAGAGAAGTGAAGTGACTTGCCCACAGTCACACAGCTGCCAAGTGGCAGAGCTGGGATTCGAACCCATCACCTCTGACTCCCAAGCCTGGGCTCTTTCCACTGAGCCACGCTGCTTCTCAATAATAATGAATGATATTAATAATGAATGATAATGATGGTATTTGTTAAGCGCTTCCTATGTGCCGGGCGCTGTTCTAAGCGCTGGGGGAGATACAAGATAATCAGGTTACCACAGTTCCTGTCCCACATACAGCTCACAGTCTTCATCCCCATTTTCCAGATGTGGTAACTGAAGGGCAGAGAAGTCAACCGATTTGCCCAAGGTCACACAGCAGACAAGTGGAGGAACAGGGATTAGAACCCGGGACCTTCTGACTCCCAGACCCAGGCTCTATCTACTACACCATGCTGCTTTGTACATTAATTGTGCTCTCTCAAGCCTGAGGGCCAGAGAAGTGAAGTGATTTGCCCAAGGTCACACAGCAGACAAGCGGAGGAGCGGTGATTAGAACCCGTGACCTTCTGACTCCCAGGCCCGTGCCCTTATCCATTATGCCGTGCTGCTTTGTACATTTATTGTACTCTCTCAAACACTTAATACAGTGCTCTGCACACAGTAAGTGCTCAATAAATATGACTGAATAGATGAATAAATGCTGTATGACCTTGGGCAAGTCACTTCACTTCTCGGGGGCTCAGTTACCTCATCTTTAAAATGACAATTAAGATTATGAGCCCTTTGTGGGGCACGGACTGTGTCCAACCTGGTTAGCTTGTATCTAATAATAATAATGCTGGTATTTGTTAAGCGCTTACTGTGTGCAGAGCACTGTTCTAAGCGCTGGGGTAGACACAGGGTAATCAGGTTGTCCCACATGAGGCTCACAGTTAATCCCCATTTTCCAGATGAGGTAACTGAGGCCCAGAGAAGTGAAGTGACTTGCCCACAGTCACACAGCTGACAAGTGGCAGAGCCTGGAGTCGAACCCATGACCTCTGACTCCGAAGCCCGGGCTCTTTCCCCTGAGCCACGCTGCTTCCCGGCGATTAGAACAGTGCCTGGCACATAGGAAGTGCGTAACCATTTAAGAAACAAAACCAAAAAGAACGGTGTACTCTTTAAGCCTTTATGTACCCAATCATTGACTAGAATTTAGTGAGTGTCTACTATGTACAGAGTACTTGGAAGAGAGCAACCCGCATACTTTGCTCCTCTAATGCCAACCCATTCACTATCTCACTGCCAACCCCTTGCTCACCTCCAGCTCCTAACCTGGAACTCCCTCCCCCTCCATCTATGCCAGACCACCACTCTCTCCTCCTTCAAAGAATTGATGAGATCATGTCTCCTCCAGGAAGCCTTCCCAGATTAAGCTCTCTCTCCCTTCTTCGTCACCTACAATAATAATGTTGGCATTTGTTAAGCGCTTACTATGTGCAGAGCGTTGTCTAAGCGCTGGGGTAGACACAGGGGAATCAGATTGTCCCACGCGAGGCTCACAGTCTTAATCCCCATTTTACAGATGAGGGAACTGAGGCACAGAGAAGTGAAGTGACTTGCCCACAGTCCCACAGCAGACAAGTGGCAGAGCGGGGATTCGAACCCATGACCTCTGACTCCCAAGCTCTTGCTCTTTTCACTGAGCCACGCTGCTTCCCGTGCACTTGGATGTGTGATATTCATCCCACACCCAGCCCCAGCACTTATGTGCCTATCTTTAAATTATATAATTTAAGAGATAGATATATAACTATTGTGTCCTCCGAGGTGCTTACTACAGTGCTCTGCACACAGTAAGCACTGCGGCGTGGCTCAGTGGCAACACCCGGGCTTGGGAGTCAGAGGGCGTGGGTTCTAATCCCACTCCACCACTTGTCTGCTGGTCCCTGGGCAAGTTACTTGACTTCTCTGTGCCTCAGTTCCTTCATCTGGAAAATGGGGATGAAGACTGTGAGCCTCACGTGGGACAACCTGATTACCTTTTATCGACCCCAACGTTTAGAACAGTGCTTGGCACATAGTAAGTGCTTAAGAAATACCCTAATAATTAATGATAATAAATACCATGATTATCCACTTGTCTGTTGTGTGATCTTGGGCAATTCACTTCACTTCTCTGTGCCTCAGTTACCTCATCTGCTAAATGAGGATTAATGCAGTGAGGCCTATGTGGGGCAGGAGCTGTGTCCAGCTCAATCTTCTTCTATCTATCCCGGCGCTTAGTACAGTGCCTGGCGTGTAATAAGCATTTAATAGCTACCATAAAAAAACCACAAGCTCATCAGGTTGGACACAGTCCATGGCCCACATGGGGCTCACAGTCTTAATCTCCATTTCACAAGTAGAAGTCACAAAGCAGACATGTGGTGGAGCCAGGATTAGAACCCAGGTCCTATTTCTATGTATCTCTCTGCATCTATTAGTCTGTCTTCATCTCATTTTGTCTGTGTTGATCTCTTTTTCTTCATTCAATCATATTTCACTCATTCAATCGTATTTATTGAGCACTTATTATGTGCAGAGCACTGTACTAAGCGCTTGGGAGAGTACCCTATAACCATAAACAGACAACTTCATCTCTCCTCATCTCTGCCTCAATTTACCTGTCTTTTCTTCTGTCTCCCTCTCCCTTCCTCTGTTTATCTCTGTCTTTTTTGCATCTCTCCTGTTGTCCCTCACTTTATCTCTTCCTCTGTCTCCCTGTCCCTGTCTCTTTTTACTTCTCTGCCCCTCTTTCTCCCCCCCCCCATGTATCTCTCTGTTAATTTGTCTGTCTTCATCTCTTCTTGTCTCTGTTTATCTCTTTATCTTCATTCAATCGTATGTAATTCATTCAGTGGCATTTACTGAGCCTTAACTGTTTGCAGAGCACTGTCCTAAGTGCCTGGGAGAGTACAATATAATAATAATGGTATTTCTTAAGTGCTTACTATGTGCCAGGCACCATACTGGCTCAGTGGAAAGAGTCTGGGCTTTGGAGTCAGAGGTCATGGGTTCGAATCCCGGCTCGGCCAGTTGTCAGCTGTGTGACTTTGGGCAAGTCACTTAACTTCTCTGTGCCTCAGTTACCTCATCTGTAAAATGGGGATGAAGACTGTGAGCCCCACGTGGGACAACCTGATTCCCCTGTGTCTACCCCAGCGCTTAGAACAGTGCTCAGCACATAGTAAGCGCTTAACAAATACCAAAGTTATTATTACTAAGCACTGGGGTGGGTACAAGCAAACCGGGTTGGACTGTAGGGGCTCACAGTCTCCATCCCCATTTTTCAGATGAGGTAACTGAGGCCCAGAGAAGTGAAGAGATTTACTCAAGGTCACGCAGCAGACAAGTAGAGCCGGCATTAGAACCCATGACCTTCTGACTCCCAGCCCGGTGCCCTATCAACTACGCCATGCTGCTTCTCAACAGACACCTTCCTCTCTCATCTCTGCCTCGATTTACCTGTCTTTCCCTCGGTCTCCCTCTCCTTATCTCTGTTTCTCTTCACCTCTCCTGGTCTCTGTCCCTTTGTCTCTCCCTCTGTCTCCCTCTCCCTGCCTCTGTTTACCTCTCCCTCCCTCCTTCCTCTCCCTCTTTGGGTGCGGTGGGAGGACAGAGGGAGGTGAATTGGGGGGGTTAGAAGGATGGCCAAGGTTCCCCCTAATTAGCTCCCTCTTTAACGAGCTTGTTGCCCAACTCTGTAATCAGGTCTTATCGGGTCCCCACCCTGGGGTGGAGGGTGGCAGGTGCCCCCCACCCTAAGGAGAGACCCGGGAGAGAAAACAAAAGGAAATCCAAGCCCTTATCCTGTGGTTTGCCATAAAGGCCTGGAATCAAACAATTAGAGGCCCCTTTATGGTCCAAGGATTGCGGTGATTTCCGTGGCAGACACGTGGGGGTCGTGGGGGACTGTACTAAGCGTTTGGGAGAGGACACTATAACAGTATAACAGACACATGCCCTGCCCATAACAAAGTTTACAGTCTAGAGGGGGAGTCGGACATTAACACGAATAAATAGACGGTGGATGAAGCAGCATGGCATAGTGGATAGAGCCCGGGCCTGGGAGTTAGAAGGTCATTCATTAATTCAATCGTATTTATTGAGCGCTTACTGCTTGCAGAGCACTCTACTAAGCTCTTGGAAAGTACAATTCAGCAACAAATAGGGTCAATCCCTGTCCAACACGGGGCTCACAGTCTAGAAGAGGGGAGACAGACATCCAAACAAGTAAACAGGCAAAACAAGTAAATAAACAAGGTCGTGGCTTCTAATCCCATCTCCACCACTTCTCTGCTTGGGCAGGTCACTTCTGTGGGCCTCACTGACCCCATCTGTAAAATGGGGATTGAGACCGTGAGCCCCACGTGGGGTAGGAACTGGGCCCAACCCAGTTTGCTTGTATCCACTCCAGCGCTTAGTACGATGCTTGGCACACAGTAAGCGCGTAACAAATACCACGATTATTACTATTATTATAAGCGCTGTGGGGCTGGGAGGGGGGATGAATAAAGGGAGCAAGTCAGGGCGACTCAGAAGGGAGTGGGAGAAGAGGAAACGGGGGCTTAGTCAGGGAAGGCCTCTCGGAGTAGGTGTGCCGTCAGGGAGGCTTTGAAGAGGGGGAGAGTAGTCATCGTCTGTTGGATTTGAGGAGGGTGGGCCTTCCAGGCCAGAGGCGAGATGCCAGCGAGAGGCTGGCGGCGAGATAGATGAGATCGGGAGAGAGTGAGAAGGTTGGCATTGGAGGAGTGAACTGTGTGGGGTGGGTTGGAGTAGGAGAGTAGGGAGGTGAGGTCCTCCCTGCCGTCTCTTGCTGGGATACTGCAGAAGCAGCGGGGCCTAGTGGGCACCTATTACAATAATAATAAAAATAATAATAAAATTTGTTAAGTGCTTACTATCAGACTGTGAGCCCATCATTGGGCAGGGATTGTCTCTATCTGTTGCCGGATTGTACATTCCAAGCGCTTAGTACAGTGCTCTGCACGTAGTAAGCGCTCAATAAATACGATTGAATGAATGAATGAATGTTCAGGTACTGTACTAAGTGCTCGGATGGATACAAGTAAATTGGATTGGACACAGTCCCTGTCCCACATAGGGCTCACAGCCTTCCTCCCCATTATAATAATAATAATGGTTTTTGTTAAGAGAAGCAGCGTGGCTCAGTGGAAAGACCACGGACTTGGGAGTCAGAGGTTGTGGGTTCTAACCCAGGCTCTGCCACCTATCAGCTCGTGACTTTGGGCAAAGTCACTTAACTTCTCGGTGCCTCAGTTACCTCATCTGTAAAATGGGGATTGAGACTGTGAGCCTCACGTGGGGCAACCTGATTACCCTGTATCTACCCCAGCGCTTCAAACAGTGCTCAGCACATAGTAAGTGCTTAACAAATACCAACGTTATTATTATTATTATTATTAAGCATTTACTATGTTCCAGAGCTGTACTGAGCACAGATGTGGGCAGAGTGCCTGTATAAGAACCTAGCAGCCTAGCCTAGTGGAAAGAACATGGGCCTGGGAGTCAGAGTACAGTGTTTGGCACATAGCAGGTGCTTAACAAATTCCATACTTATTATTAGCAGTAATATTCACACCTGGATAAACCAAAATCCTACTCCCTCCTACCTAGATTGTGAACCCCATGTGGGGCAGGGATTGTGTCCCACCCGACTATCTTGTATTCTCTTGTATAGTATCTCTTATTTTATCTTGTATTCCAGCGCTTAGTACAAAGCTTGGCACCTAGCAGGTGGTTAACAAATTCCATACTTGCTACTAGTAGTAGTATTCATGCCTGGATAAACCAATTAATAACCAATCAATAATAGTTCAATCCAGGGGGGCTGACTTTGTCATCATCACCCCCTTCATCATCATTCTCATCAATGGTATTTATGGAGCTCTTACTATGTGCAGAGCACTGTACTAAGCGCTCGGGAGAGGCAATACAACAGAGTTAGCAGACACATTCCCTGTCTACAAGGACCTCACCGTTTAGAGGGGGGGAAAGACATTAATATAAATAATTTATAATTTACAATTTGTAAATTGTGGACAAAGTGCTGTGGGATTGAGGGTGGGGCAAATACCAAGTGCCCAAAGGTCACAGATCCAAGCGCACGAATGATGAAGAAGGGAGAGTGAGTTGGGGGTGGGGAGGGGGCTTAAATACGAGAAGCAGCGTGGCTTAGTGGAAAAAGCACAGGCTTGGGAGTCAGAGGTTGTGGGTTCTAATCCTGATCCATCATGTGTACGCTGTGTGACTTTGGGCAAGTCACTTAATTTCTCTGTGCCTCAGTTACCTCATCTGTAAAATAGGGATTAAGACTGTGAGCCCCAAGTGGGACAACCTGACTACCTTGTATCTACCCCAGCATTTAGAATAGTGTCTGGCACATAGTAAGTGCTTAACAAATACCTCAATTATTAATAAGTGCGATTGATTGACTATAACCCCACTCCGTCCCCCTGCACCTACCCCATGGCCTTCAAGGGTCTCTACCAAAATCTTACATCCCCTCCTCCCCCTCCAAACAGCATAGGAGCAGAGAACCTCCACCTCCGCTTCTCTCAGCTCTCTCCCAGCCTCCCTGCCTCTAACTATTGCTTTTTGCCTCCTTCTGCGTCTCTGAGTCACCCTGGTCTCTCTGTCTCGCTCTGTCTGTTTTGCTCCGTGTATCCGTGACTTTCTTTGAATTGCTGTCTCTCTCTCTCCCTTTCTGGCTTTAGCTGAGAAGCTGTGTGGCCTCGTGGAAAGAGCGTGGCCCTGGGAGTCAGAAGGACCTGGGTTCTAATCCAGCTGGGCCACTTGCCTGCCTTGTGACCTCGGCCAAATCACTCTATTCCCCTGTGCCTCAGTTCCCTCATCTGTAAAATGGGGATTCAATCCCTGTTCTCTCTCCCCCTTAGACCGTGAGCCCCAAGTGAAGTAAGGACTGTATCTGACCTGATGATCTTGTTTCTGCTCCGAGGCTTTCCACAAACACAGCAAGATGGTGTAGTGAGAAGCAGCACGGCGTCGTGGAGAGAGCCCGGACCTGGGAGTCAGAAGGACATGTGTTCTAATCCTGGATCTGCCACTTGACGGCTGTGTGACCTTGGTCAAGTCACTTGGCTTCTCTGGGACTCAATTGCCTCATTTATAAGACTGGGATTAAGACTGGGAGCCCTATGCGGAGCAGGGACTGCGTCCGACCCGATTACCTTGCATCTACTCCAGTGTTTAGAACAGTGTGTGGCACACAGTAAGCACTTAACACATGCCACAATTATTATTATTATTATTACAAACCCTTCCCGCGGCAGAGACGATGGGGCTGGGGACAGGAAAGGATTCTGATTTTGATTTTTCTGACACATTCTCTCATGGGTAAAATGGGAGTTGAGACGGTGAGCCCCACTTGGGACAGGGGCTGGGTCCAACCTGCTTTGCTTGTATCCTCCCCAGTGCTTAGTACAGTGCCGGGTACTTAGAAAGCGTTTAACAAATACCATCATTATGGTTTCTCCCCATGTTCCTCTGGGTCCCCAACTCTGTGTTCATTCATTCATTCAATCGTATTTATTGAGTGCTTCCTGTGTGCAGAGCACTGTACTAAGCGCTTGGAGAGTACAATTCGGCAACAAATAGAGATAATCCCTACCCAACAACGGGCTCACAGTCTAGAACATGTAGACAGGCATCAAAAGCATCAATATAAATAAATAGAATTATTTAGCCTGTCTCTTTCTGCTGTCTGCCTTTCTCCCCCTCTCCGGGACCTAAACGGGGACCCCGGCCCCTCCCCCGAGCCTGCTTAGCCCCAGGGCCGGCTTCTGCAGAAACCGTCATCATTTCTGAGCTCTCCCAAACAGGCCAAACAGGTTATGACATTCAAGTTTCCAAACCCGAGGGGGAGAGGCGGAGGGAGAGAGGTGAAGCCAGGGACAGGTCGAAGCCCTGAGGGAGGGAGGGAGGACCCCGGTGTCTTGCAGCTCGGGCAAGTTGGAACTGTTGCAAAAATCCCTCCCGCAACCTCCACCCCCACCCTCAAAGGGGGATGTGTGGTACCCACCCTCCCGCCAGGAGAGGGTTTGCCTTTCAGCAAGCCGCCCGCCCGCCCGCCCGCCCGCCTCCAAATCCCATCGCCCCGGGCAACGTTTTCCTGGGCCATCCCGGAGAGGCGGAGGGATGGGTGGGGGAGAGGGAGGAGGGGGACAGAGAGGTGGGGAAAGAGGGAGACAGGGAGAGGGAAAGGCGGAGAGGATGAGGGAGGGAGAAAGGGGGAGAGGGAGACAGGGAAAGAGGGAGAGGGAGACAAGAGGGAGAGAGGGAGACAGGTAGAGGGGGGACAGAGAGAAGGAAAGGAAGAGAGGGAGAGGGAGAGGGAAGGAGAGGAAGATGGGGGAGAGAGGTGGGGGAGGGAGAGGAAGAAAGGAGGGAGAGAGGGAGAGGAAGAGAGGGAGAAAGGGAGAGGAAGAGAAAGAGAGGGAGACGAAGAGAGAGAGAGGGAGAGGAAGAGAGAGAGGGAGGGAGGGAGAGGGAGGGAGGGAGAGGGAGGTAGAGAAAGATAGAGAGAGAGAGAAAAAAGGAGAGGAAGAGAAAGGGAGGGAGAGGGAGACAGAGAGAGGGAAGGAGAAAGGGAGAGGAAGAGAAAGAGAGGGAGGGATAGGAAGATGGAGGGAGAGGGAGACAGGGAGAAGTAGAGAGGGGAGGGAGAGAGACAGAAAGAGGAAGGGAGAGAGGGCGAGGTAGAGAGAGGGAGGGAGAGGGAGACGGAGAAGTACAGAGGGAGGGAGAGAGAGACGGGGGAGGAAGGGAGACAGAGAGGAAGAGGGAGAGGGAGGTAGAGAGGGAAAAAGAGGGAGAAAGGGAGAGAAGAGAAAGAGAGAGGGAGACAAGGAGAAGTAGAGAGGGAAGGGGAGAGGGAGAGAGGGAGACTGGGGGAGGAAGAAAGGGGGGGGGGGAGAGGGAGGGAGAAGGACAAAGGGAGAGGGGGAGAGCGCCGCGGGGAGGAGAGAGACAGTTTGCTGATGGGGAGGGGGCGGTGTGGGAGAGGGAGGAGGGATAAAGAGGAGAAGGGAGGAGGGGTCCCAGAGTGGGGAGGGTCGGTATAGGGGGAAGGGGGAAAGGGGGGAGGGCCCGGAGTCAGGCCGACTCTGGGCCTCGCTTCTCCTGGCTCCCTGACTCAAACCCCAGAATAAAAACATCCACCACCACCCCCAGAATGAGAGCTTTCCTCCCCCTTAGCTCCCGGAACCGCACCCCCTTCCAGCCTCCTTCCCCCCAAATCCCTGCCTCCTCACAGCCTCCTTCCCGCTAATATACAGATCTCCTCCCCGGCCTCCTTCCTCCTAAAATCCCGACCTCCTCCCAGGCCTCCTTCCCGTTAAAGTCCCTACCTCCTCCCAGCCTCCTTCCCCCTAAAATCCCTGCCTCCTCCCAGCCTCCTTCCCGCTAATATCCACATCTCTTCCCAGGCCTCCTTCCTCCTAAAATTCCGGCCTCCTCCCAAGCCTCCTTCCCGTTAAAATCCCGACCTTCTCCCAGGCCTCTTTCCCGTTAAAATCCCTGCGTCCTCCCAGTCTCCTTCCCCCTAAAATCCCTGCCTCCTCCCAGGCCTCCTTCCCCCTAAAATCCTGGCCTCCTCCCATGCACCTTCCCGCTAAAATCCAAGTCTCCTCCCAGTCTTCTTCCCGCGAAAACCCTGGCCTTCCTTCTCCCGCATAAAGATTCCCTCCGCGACGCCCCCCCGGCTGTCTGGGGACCCCCGTCCATCTCCCTTTTGGCCTCCACTTGCCTCTAATACTAATGGAAAGAGCTGGGGCTAGGGAGTCAGAGGATGTGGGTTCTAATCCCGCCATCCCACTTGTGTGCTGCATGACTTTGGGCAAGCTGATTAACTTCTCTGTGCCTCAGTTACCTCATCTGGAAATTGGGGGTGAAGACTTTGAAGTCCACCTGTGACAACCTGATTACCTTGTATCTACTCCAGCGCTTAGAACAGTGAGGGACACTTAGTAAGCGCTTAACAAATACCATTATCATTATTATTATTATTAGGAGAATCAGCATGGCTTAGTGGATGAAGCACGGGTCTAGGAGTCAGAACGTCATGGGTTCTAATCCCATCTCCACCCCTTGTCTGCCGTGTGACCTTCGGGAAGTCACTTCACTTTTCTGGGCCTCAATTACCTCATCTGTAAAATGGGGATTGAGACTGTGAGTCCCACATGGGACAGGGACTGTGTCCAACCGGAGTTGTTTGTATCCACAGTGCCAAGCGCTTAGTACGGTGCTCTGCAAAGAGTAAGCGCTCAGTAAACACGATTGAAGGAATCCACCCCAGCGCTTAGTACAGCACCTGGAACATAGTAAGCACTTAAAAAATACCATTATTATTATTATTATCCTCACTTCTCCAGGCCCCGGACACCATTAAGTTCACTCCCCCTCAAAACAGTGCTTTGCACAAAATAAGCAATAAATACGATTGAATGAGTGAATAAATGAGGGAACCCCTTAGTCCTAGCAGATTGAACCTCTATTAGACCGTCTGCCTAGTTTTCAAAACCCTGCTCTGCCAGTTGTCAGCTGTGTGACCTTGGGCAAGTCACTTGACTTTTCTGCACCTCAGTGACCTCATCTGTCAAATGGGGATGAAGACTGTGAGCCCCATGTGGGACAATCTGATGACCTTGTATCTACCCCAGCGCTTAAAACAGTGATCGGCACATTGTAAGTGCTTAACAAATACCAACATTATTATTATTATTAGTTTTCATTATGACTGCTGCCTCTAGACTATAAACTCGTTGTGGGCAGTGAATCCGATTAGACTGTAAAACCGTCAAAGGGCAGGGACTGTCTCTATCTGTTACCGATTTGTCCATTCCAAGTGCTTAGTCCAGTGCTCTGCACATAGTAAGCGCTCAATAAATACTATTGAATGAATGAATGCGTCTGTTATATTGTTAAGCAAGTCGCTTAACTTCTCTCAGCCTCAGTTCCCTCATCTGCAAAATGGGGATTAAGACTGTGACCCTCATGTGGGATAATCTGATTACCCTGTATCTACCCCAGCGCTTAGAACAGTGCTTGGCACATAGTAAGCGCTTAACAACATTATTATTATATTGTTGTGCTGCAGTTTGCCAAGCAGTTAGTAATAATAACAATAATAATGTTGGTATTTGTTAAGCGCTTACTATGTGCCAAGCACTGTTCTAAACGCTGGGGTAGACACACGGGAATCAGGTTGTCCCACGTGGGGCTCACGGTCTTCATCCCCATTTTACAGATGAGGGAGCTGAAGCACAGAGAAGTTAAGTGACTTGCCCACAGTCACACAGCTGACAAGTAGCAGAACTGGGATTCGAACTCATGAGCCCTGACTCCAAAGCCCGTGCTCTTTCTACTGAGCCACGCTGCTTCTCCTAGTACATAAGGGCTTAGTAAAAACGATTGCCCGGAGGGAGGGAGAATGTTCGGGTTTGGGGGGCCCTAAAAAATTGGGGTTCCGTTGGCTGGACCCCTTGGGGTCCCCCTCTTTTAGGTCCCTGGAGCGTATGAGATGTTCATCCCCTTGATTCTATTTATTGCTATTGTTATTGTCTGTCTCCCCTGATTAGACTGTAAGCCCGTCAAAGGGCAGGGACTGTCTCTATCTGTTACAGATTTGTACATTCCAAGCGCTTAGTACAGTGCTCTGCACATAGTTAAGCGCTCAATAAATACTAGTGAATGAATATGCGACGCCCAATCAGTTTCCCGCCTCCGGAACCCAAGACAGCCCGAAGGCGCCATCTGGCGGCCTCCCGACGCATAGTCCGGGGGCCCGGCCATCGCCTGACCAGAATAATAATAATGTTGGTATTTGTTAAGCGCTTACTATGAGCAGAGCACTGTTCTAAGCGCTGAGGTAGATACAGGGTAATCAAGTTGTCTCACATGAGGCTCACAGTTAATCCCTATTTTACAGATGAGGGAACTGAGGCCCAGAGAAGTGAAGTGACTTGCCCACAGACACACAGCTGACAAGTGGCGGAGCTGGGTTTCGAACCCATGACCTCTGACTCCCAAGCTCGGGCTCTTTGCACTGAGCCACGTTGCTTCCCAATAATGATGATAATAATAATAATAATAATGTTGGTATTTGTTAAGCACTTACTATGTGCAGAGCACTGTTCTAAGCACTGGGGTGGATACAGGGTCATCAGGTTGCCCCACGTGAGGCTCACGGTCTTAATTCCCATTTTACAAATGAGGGAACTAAGGCACAGAGAAGTGAAGTGACTTGCCCCCCAGTCACACAGCTGACAAGTGGCAGAGCCGGGATTCGAACCCATGACCTCTGACTCCCAAGCCCGGCCTCTTTCCACTGAGCCACGCTGCTCCAGAGTAATAGTGATAATGATGGCATTTGTTAAGCGCTTTCTATGTCCGAAGCACTGTTCTAAGCGCTGAGGTAGATACAAGGTCATCAGGTTGTCCCACATGGGGCTCAATCACTTAACCTCTCTGTGTTTCGATTGGGGATGAAGACTGTAAGCCTCACGTGGTACAACCTGATGACCCTGTATCTCCCCTAGCGCTTAGAACAGTGCTAGGCACATAGTAAGCGCTTAATGAATACCAACATTATTATTAATTTGGAAAGCAGCGTGGCTCAGTGGAAATAGCCCGGGCTTGGGAGTCACAGAGGTCTTGGGTTCTAATCCTGGCTCGCGTCATCGGCTGTGTGACTTTAGGCAAGTTGCTTCACTTCTCTGGGCCTCAGTTTCCTCATCTGCAAAATGGGGACTAAAACTGTGAGCCCCATGTGGGACCTGAACAGCGGTTAGAACAGTGCTTGGCATGTAGTAAGTGCTTAACAAACACCATCATTATTATTATTATTATTAATAATCCAATTATGTGCCAGGAACTTCATTCCAGACTTAATTCAAGCGCTTAGTAGAGTGCTCTGCACATAGTAAGCGCTCAATAAATATTACTAATCCCCATTTTCCAGATCAGGTCACTGAGCCACAGAGAAATTAAGCGACTTGCACAAAGTCACACAGCTGACAAGTGGCGGAGCCGGGATTAGAACCTCTGACTCCCAAGCCTGGGGTCTTTCCACTGAGCCACGTTGTTTCTCTAATAATAACAACAACAAGAATATGCCTGACCAGAATAATAATAATGATAATAATAATAATTTGTTAATAAACAAATAACTGTGAGCTAGTTGTGGGCAGGGATTGTGTCTGATGTTATACTGTCTCTCCCAAGAGCTTAGTTCAATACTTTGCACACAGTAAGTGCTCAATAAATATGATTGACATGATAATAACTGTGGTATTTGTTAAGCGCTTACTGTGTGCCGGGCACTGTACTAAGCGCTGGAGTGGATGCAAGTAAATCGGGTTGGACACAGTCCCTGTCCCACAGGAGGCTCACAGTCTCAATCCTCATTTTACAGATGAGGAACTGAGGCCCAGAGAAGAGAAGTGACTTGCCCACGGTCACACAGCAAACACATGGCGGACCCGGGATTGGAACCCAGGATCGTCTGACTCCCAGGCAGGGGCTTGATTCACTATCCTACGCTACTTCTCCAGAATCGGTTTTTTCTGTCATCTTTTATTTTAATGGTTTTTGTTAAGCACTTACTATGTGTCAGACACTATCCTAAGTGCTAAGTTAGGTACACAATAGCGTAGTGAATAGAATATGTGCCTGGGAGTCTGAAGGTCATGGATTCTAATCCTGGCTCCACCACTTGTCTGCTGTGTGACCTTGGGCAAGTCACTTTATTTCTCTGTGCCTCGAGAAGGTAAACAAAGAAGGTATTTCTCCCCTTTCCCTCTGCTCCTCCCCCCCTCCCCTCAGCACTGTACTCGTCTGCTCAACTGTATATATTTTCATTACCCTATTTATTTTGTTAATGAGATGTACATCACCTTGATTCTATTTATTTGCTATTGTTTTAATGAGATGTTCATCCCCTTGATCCTATTTATCGCTATGGTTCTCGTCTGTTCCTCTCCCCCGATTAGACTGTCAGCCCCTCAGAGGGCAGGGACTGTCTCTGTTACCGATTTGTCCATTCCAAGCGCTTAGTCCAGTGCTCTGCACATAGTAAGCGCTCAATTAATACTACTGAATGAAAAGGTTCGGGGGACCTCTGAGGTGAGGGAGTTTAAGAAGTGGACGCACCCCTCCAGCGGCAACAAGGCCCCACTGCCAATGTCCAGGAAGCCTCACCATCACCACCGCCCTCTTCATCATCCTCGCCACCACCATCGCCTTCATTCATTTATTCATTCCTTCAGAGTGCTTACTGTGTGCACTGTACTGAGCGCTTGGAAAAATCAAGTTCAGCAATAGAGACAGTCCCCGCCCACAACGGGCTCACAGTCTAGAAGGGGGGAGACGGACCTCAAAACAAGTAAACAGGCATCGATAGCACCAATATAAATAAACAGAATTATAGATATCTACAAATCTAAAGAAGTACACGGGCATTAATATAAATAGAATCCGAGATACGTACACATCTAGAAGGCAGATATCGAGGTATTGAGAAGCAGCGTGGCTTAGTGGAAAGGGCATGGGCTTGGGAGTCAGAGGTCCTGGGTTCTAATCGGTGCTCTGACAGTTTCAGCTGCGTGACCTTGGGCAAGTCACTTATCTTCTCGGTGCCTCAGTTCCCTCATCTGGAAAATGGGGACGAAGACTCCGAGCCCCACGTGGGACAACCTGATTACCTTGTATCTACCCCAGTGCTTAGAACAGCACTGCTAAACTCCTCACTGGGCCTTGTTCTCGCCTGTTCCCCATTGACCCCCGACCCACGTCCTTCCTCTGGCCCGGAACGCCCTCCCTCCTCACCTCCGCCAAACTCACTCTCTTCCCCCCTTCAAAGCCCTACTGAGCGCTCACCTCCTCCAGGAGGCCTTTCCAGACTGAGCTCCCCTTTTCCTCTGCCCCTCCTCATCGCCCCGACTCCCTCCCTCTGCTCTACTCCCCTCCCCACCCCACAGCACCGGTGTATATAGTACATATTTATTATTCTATTGATTTTATTAATGATGTGTATGTATCTTTAATTCTAATTATTTATATTGATGCTATCGATGCCTGTTTACTTGTTCTGATGTCTGTCTCCCCCCTCTAGATTGTGAGCCCGTTGTTGGGTAGGGATTGTCTCTCTGTGTTGCCAAATTGTACTTCCCAAGCGCTTAGTACAGTGCTCTGCACACAGTAAGTGCTCAATAAATACGATCGATTGAATGAACAGTGCTTGGCATATAGTAAGCACTTAACAAATACCCTCATTATTATGTCTACACAGGTGCTGTGGGGCGGGGAGGGAGGGTAGAGCAAAAGGAGCGATCCGGGGTGACGGGGAGGGGAGGGGGAGCTGAGGAAAAGGGGGTCTCAGTCTGGGAAGACCTTCGTCATCAACCACCTCCATCACCATCCTCATCTCTGCTGCCATCTTCACCGCCACCGCCATTACCAGCGTGGCTCAGTGGAAAGAGTCCGGGCTTGGGAATCAGAGGTCATGGGTTTGAATCCCGGCTCTGCCACTTGCCAGCTGTGTGACTTTGGGCAAGTCACTTCACTTCTCTGGGCCTCAGTGACCTCATCTGTAAAATGGGGATTAAGGCGGTGAGCCTCACGAGGGACAACCCGATGACTCTGTATCTACCCCAGTGCTTAGAACAGTGCTCTGCACATAGTAAGCGCTTAACAAATACCAACATTATTATTATTAATGTATGACCTTGGCCAAGGAAGTTCACTTCTCCGGGCCTCAGTGTGACCTCATCTGGAAAATGGGGATTGAGACTGTGTGCCCCGTGTGGGACAGGGACTGTGTCCAACCCTATTTGCTTGTATAGCAAGCGCTTAGTACAGTGCTTGGCACAGAGTAAGGGCTTACCAAATACCATGATTATTATTATAGTACTTGGTATAAATCCTGTTCTAAACTGTTCTGAACCCTGGGGTAGACACGAGTTAATCAGGATAGACCCAGTCCCCGTCCCACCTGGGGCTCATGCTCTTAATCCCCCTTTTCCAGATGAGATCACTGAGGCCCTGGGAAGCAAAATGACTCACACAAGGTCACACAGCAGACATGTGGTGGAGTAAGGATCAGAACCCAGTTCCTTCTGACTCCAGGCCCGTATTCTCTCCCCTAAGCCTTGCTGCTTCCGCTCACTACAGTGCTTTGCAAGCGGTAAGCGCTCAGTAAATTCATTCATTCATTCACTAGTATTTATTGAGCGCTTACTCTGTGCAGAGCACTGTACTAAGCACTTGGGATGGACAAATCAGTAACAGAGACAGTTCCTGCCCTTTGGCGGGCTTACAGTCTAATCGGGGGAGACAGGCAGACAAGAACAATGGCAATAAATAGAATCAAGGGGATGAACATCTCATATGCTCCAGGGACTTAAAAGAGGGGGACCCCAAGGGGTCCTGCCAATGGAACCCCAATTTTCTAGGGTCCCCAAACCCGGCAATAAGCACCACTGCTGATTGCTGGATTGAGGGGGCGTCTGTTGGGAGGAGGAGTTGGAGGTGGGGGGAAGCGGGAGGGGAGGACCGGGGACACGGATGACACCAGCAGGGCTCTGCTCGACCCTCCGGGCTCGGCTACGGCTGATAAGTGGCCGATAAGGAAGGAGGGGGCATATGGGAGGGAGGCATTGACGTGCGGCCTGGCCGGGCTGGGGCCTGGAGGAATGATGGACGGACTGATGGAGAAGCAGAAGCAGTATGGCTTAATGGAAAGAGCCCGAGCTTGAGAATAAGAGGAGATGGATTCGAATCCCTCCTCCGCCACTTGTCTGCTGGGTGACCTTGCACAAGCCACTTTACTTCTCTGGGCCTCAGTGACCTCATCTGGAAAATGGCGATTTAGACTGTGAGCCCCACGTGAGGCAAGCTGCTTACCTTGTATAATAATGATGGCATTTGCTAAGCGCTTACTATGTGCCAAGCACTCTTCTAAGCACAGGGGTAGTTACGAGGTAATCAGGTTGTCCCACGTGGGGCTCCCGGTCTTCATCCCCATTTGACAGATGAGGTCAATGAGGCACAGAGAAGTGAAGTGACTTGCCCAAAGTCACACAACAGACAAGGGTAGAGGAAGGATTAGAACCACAGCCTCACCCCAACACTTAGAACGGTGCTTGGCACATAGTAAGCGCTTAACAAATACCATCATTATTATTATTATGGACGGATGGGCAGCCCCCTCCTGGGAGTGCGGGGAGATGGGGGGGCTGGGAGTGGGGTCCCTTTCCCCCAGGGGAATCAGGGGGACCAGATGGCAGTGGGGAGGGAGGCCCAGTCCAGCCCAGTCTGGCCCAGTCCAGTCCAGCCCGCTCCGAGTGGCAGGCTTCCCCCCCTCCCCCACCCCCCCATCCCCCCCATCCCCACATCACCCCAATCCCCCCATCCCCCCCCCCCCCGGCCTCCAAATTAGATGTGGCAAGAGAACACAATGTCACCAGCTGTGACGAAGAGCCCCCGGGGGTGGGGGGCGGGGGAGCCGAGCACAGGGATCCCAGGGGTCCTGGAAGGGCTCAGGGAGGGGCAGAGCATCAAGATCTGACTCTGAGGCCCGTGCTCTCTCCACTAGGCCAAGCCTACTGTAATAATAATCATAATCATAATCATAATAATGGGATTTGTTAAGCGCTTACTATGTGCCAAGCACTGCTCTAAGCCCTGGGGTAGATACATGCTCATCAGGTCGTCCCACGTGGGGCTCACACTTTTAATCCCCATTTTTGCAGATGAGGTCGCTGAGACACAGAGCAGTTAAGTGACTTGCCCGAGGTCACACAGCAGACAATAATAATATAATAATGTTGGTATTTGTTAAGCGCTTACTATGTGCCAAGCACTCTTCTAAGCCCTGGGGGAGATACAAGGTCATCAGGTTGTCCCACGTAGGGTTCACAGTCTTCATCCCCATTTTACAGATGAGGTAACTGAGGCACAGAGAAGTTAGGTGACTTGCCCAAAGTCACACAGCTGACAGGCAGCAGAGTGGGGATTCGAACCCATGACCTCTGACTCCCAAGCCCAGGCTCTTTCCACTAAGCCATGCTGCTTCTAATAATAATGATGGCATTCGTTAAGCTCTTTCTGTGGGCCAAACACTGTTGGTAGCTCTGGGGTAGATACAAGGTCATCAGATTGTCCCATGTGGGGCTCTCGGTCTTCATCCCCATTTTACAGATGAGGGAACTGAGGCACAGAGAAGTCAAGTGACTTGCCCAGAGTCACACATCTGATCAGCAGCGGAGCCAGGATTAGAACCCACGACCTCTGTCTCCCAAGCCCGCTCTTTCCACTAAGGCACACTGCTTCTCCATGATGTGCAGAACCCAGGACCGAGCATCTACTGTGTGCAGAGCACTGTGCTGGGCATCTGCTGGGTGCAGAGTGCTGTGTAGAGGAAGTGGAATTGGCTTTCCTTTTTTTTTAAAAAAAAAAAAGTATTTAAGTGCTCACTATGTGCCAGACACTGTACTAAGCACTGGGGTGGAGACAAAGCTAATCAGATTGGACACAGTCCCTGTCCCATGTGGGGCTCACAGTCTTAATCCTCATTTTAATAATAATAGTCATAATAATAATTGTGGTTCTTGTTAAGCACTTACTATGTGCCAGTTACTTTACTAAGCACCGGAGTGGTTACAGGCAAATGGGGTTAGACACAGTCCCTGTCCCACAAGAGGCTCACAGTCTCCATCCCCATTTTCCAGATGAGGTCACTGAGGCCCAGAGAAGTGAAGTCTCCTGCCCAAGGCCACACAGCCGACAAGCGGCAGAACCGGGATTAGAACCCTCGACCTTCTGACTTCCAGACCCTGCCTTCTCCACTACGTCATGTGGATGAGGTAGCTGAAGCACAGAGAAGTAAAATGACTTGCCCAAGATCTCAAAGCAGACAAGCGGAGGAGAGGAGATAATAATAATGTTGGTATCTGTTATGCGCTTACTATGTGCAGAGCACTGTTCTAAGCGCTGGGGGAGATACAGGGGAATCAGGTTGTCCCACGTGAGGCTCACAGTCTTCATCCCCATTTGACAGATGAGGTCACTGAGGCCCAGAGAAGTGAAGTGACTTGCCCACAGTCACACCACTGACAAGTGGCAGAGCCAGGATTCAGAACCCAGGCCCTCTGACTCCCAGGCCTGACTTTTTCCACTAGTCCTCCCTGCTTTTCTTACCAGCTTTCCTCTCGCGGATCCCCGTCTTCCCCCCAACCGGTGTCTGGGATGGACACGGACTGGACAGAAGAGCCCGGTGCTGGTCTCCCCGGTGCCGACCGGCGGAAATAATGTCCCATCCCAATCCGGGCCTTCCCCCGTCGGGGGCCCGCATCACCACCCGAGCCTCCGGGTCCCTGCTCGGGACGCTTATCGACGGGTGAAGGGCCGAAGGCCGGCGGGGGGAAGGGAGAAGGCCGATGTGCATTGACCACACGTTGCTGCCCGATAAGTTCCGAGATGGAGCCAGCACCCCCTTCCCCGGTGTCCCCCGCCTCCTCCTGCCCACGTCAGACCAGGCTCTGCGTGCGTGCGAGTGTGTGCCTCTCTGTGTGCCTGGGGTAGTGAAGAACAATAATAATTCACAATCACTGTGGTATTTGTTAAGTGCTTGCTACGTGCCAGGCCCTGAGAAGCAGCGTGGCCCAGTGGAAAGAGCCCGGGCTTGGGAGTCAGAGGTCATGGGTTTGAATCCTGGCTCTGGAACTTAGCTGTGGGACTGGGGGAAGTCACTTCACTTCTCTGGGCCTCAGTTCCCTCATCTGGAAAATGGGGATGAAGACTGTGAGCCTCATGTGGGACAACCTGATGACCCTGTATCTCCCCCAGCGCTTAGAACAGTGCTCTGCACATAGTAAGCACTTAACAAATACCAATATTATTATTATTTCCTGCTGAGTGATCTTGGGCAAGTCACGTCACTTCTCTGGGCCTCCGTTACCTCATCTGGAAAATGGGGAGTGAGTTGGTGAGCCCCATGTGGGATAGGGACTGTATTCATTCATTCATTCATTCATTCATTCATTCATTCAATAGTATTTATTGAGTGCCCACTATGTGCAGAGCACTGTACTAAGCGCTTTGAATGGACAATTCAGCAACAGATAGAGACAATCCCTGCCCAACGAGGGGCTCACAGTCTAATCGGGGGAGACAGACAGCAGAGCAAAACCGAACGAAACAAAAACAAGACATTAACATGATAAATAGAATCAAGGGGATGGATACCTCATTAACAAAATAAATAAGGTAACAAAAAATATAAGCAAACGAGCACAGTGCTGAAGGGAGGGGAAGGGGGTGGAGCAGAGGGAAAGGGGGTTTAGCTGAGGGGGACACATCCTGATTACCTTGTATCTACCCCAGTGCTTAGAACAGGGCTTGACACTCATTCATTCATTCAATCATATTTACTGAGCACTTACTGTGTTCAGAGCACTGTATTAAGTGCTTGGAAAGTCCAATTCAGCAACAGATAGAAACAATTCCTGACGACACCGGGCTCACAGTCTAGAAGGGGAGAGTCAGTCATCAAAACAAGTAAACGGGGTAAGCACTTAAATATCATTATTTTTTTTTAATCTTATTACAAAGTACTGGGATGGACACAAGTAAACCGGGTTGGACATTAACAGCGATAATTATGGTACTTGTTAAGCACTTACTAGGTACCAACCACTGTTCTAAGCGCTGGGGTAGATACGAGGTAATCAGTTTGGGCACAGTCCCCCTCCCATGTGGGACACACAGTCTCCAACCCCATTTTCCAGATGAGGGAACAGAGGCCCAGAGAAGTGAAGTGACTTGCCCAAAGTCACACAGTTGATAAGTGGCAGAGGCAGAATTAGAACCCATGACCTCTGACTCCCAAGCCCATGTTATTTCCATTAAGCCACGCTGTTTCTCATCCACCCCAGCACTTAGTACAGTGCCTAGTACAGAGTAAGTGCTTAACAAATACTGCAATTATTGTTATAATAATTTAAATAATACTGATAGTAGTGGTTAAGCACTTATTATGTGCCAGGCACTGTACTAAGCGCTGGTGTGGATGCAAGCAAATCAGGTTGCGAAGGAGGGAGGGGGAGAAAGGAAAATATGGTAAGCAATGTGGGGGAGAAGGAAACTCTGGGGAAGGAGAGGAAAATGAAGCAAAGGTATAAAATGAACCCTTATTGAGTGCAAAGCACTGTAATAAATACCTAGGGGAGTATAATAGAGTTTGCAGACATGATCCCTGCCCTCGAGAAGCTTACCATCTACTATGTGCACAGCACTGTACGGACCGCTTGGGAGAAGCCAATAGAGTTAGTAGACATGTGCCTTCTAGGAGCTTACAAAAAAGGAAAGAGGGAAGGGAGGAGAGGGGGAAAGGGAATGAAGTCACTTACTTCTCTGTGCCTCAGTTTCCACATCTTTAAATGCGGATTAAACACCTGTTCTCCCCACGAATGTGAGCCTCATGAAGGACAGGGACTGTGTCCAATCTGATTAATTTGTATCTACCTCAGCCTTTAGCACTGTGCTCTACGCAAGTAGTTCGGTTTTAATCCCGACCCCGCCACTTGTCTGCTGTGTGCCCTTGTGTAAGTCATTTCTCTGGGCCTCAGTTCTCTCACCTGTAAAATGGACTGTGTGCCCTATGTGGGACAAAGACTGTATCCAACCTGATTATCTCGTTCATTCATTCTTTCATTCATTCATTCTTTCAATCGTATTTATTGAGCACTTACTGTGTGCAGAGCACTATACTAAGTGCTTGGGAGAGTCCAATAGAACAATAAACGGACACATTCCCTGCCCACAACGAGCTTACAGTCTAGAGATTGTAATTCTTGGGAAGCAGCACGGCGTAGAGGGTAGAGCACATGCCTGGGAGTCGGAAGATTATGGATTCTAATCCCGGCTCTGCTACTTGTCTGCTGTGTGACCTTGGGTGAGTCACTTCACTTCTCTGGGCCTCAGTTACCTCATCTGAAAAAATGGGGATTTAGACTGTGAGCCCCACGTGGGACAGGGGACTGGGTCCATCCAACCTGATTTGCGTGCATCCATCGCAGTGTTTAGTATGGTGCCTGGCACATAGTAAGCGCTTAACAACTACCATCATTATTATTAACATTATTATTATTAGAGGAAGGGAGACAGTCTACCTCATGGCTTAGTACAATGCCTGGCACATAGGAAGCGCTTAACAATACCACTAAAAAAAAGTGCTTAACAAATAACATTAAAAAAAATTGGGAAGGGGGAGTAGGGGAGAGACTGAGGAGTAGAGAGAGCCAGGTTTGGGGGTTCCTCTGACTCCCCCAGTTCTGCCTTGTCCCTTTCCCCAGAGCTCCGGCCCCGGCTCTTGCCAACCCCAGCCTGGCAAGGATTCATTCATGCCATCGTATTTATCGGGTGCTTACCGTGTTCATAGCACTGCATTAAGCGCTTATTGTACAATAGAACAAGAGACACATTCCCTGCCCATAACGATCCTCTCCTCCCCATCTCCCTTCCTACCCCTCCCCTTTTCTTCTCTCCTTCTCTCTCCCTTCTTCTCTCCTCCCCTCTTTCCTCCTTCCCTTCCCTTCTCTCCGCTCCTCTCCTCTCCCTTATTTCCCCTCCCCTTCTCTCCCCTCTTCCCTCTTTCCTCCTTCCTCTCCTCCTTTCCTCTCGGCTTCTCCCCTCTCCCTTTTCCCCTCTTCCCTCTTTCCTCCTTCCTCTCCTCCCCTCCTTCCCTCTCGGCTTCTCCCCTCTCCCTTTTCCCTTCTTCCCCCTTTCCTTCGCTCCTCTCCCCTCCTCCTCTTCTCCCCACCTGTCCTTCTGTCCCTCTTCTTCTCTCCTTTTCCCTCTTTCCTCGTTCCCTTCTCCCTTCCCCTTTCTCCCTTCTCCCCGCCTCTCATCCTTCTTCCCTCCTTCCCTCTTTCCTCCTTCCTGTCTCTCCTTTCCCCTCCTCCCCTCTCTGTTCCTTCTCTGCCCCTTCTTCCCTCCTCTCCTCTTCCCTCTTTCCTTCTCTTCTCCTCCCTTCTTCCTACCTCTCCTCATCCTTCTTCCCGCCTTCCCTCCACCCCTTCTCTCTTCTCTCCTCCTCCCCTCTCTGCTCCTTCTCTCCCCCTTCTTTCCTCCTCTCCTCCTCCCTCTCTCCTCCTTTCCTTCTCTTCCCTCTTTTCTCCTTCCCTCTCTGCTCCTCCCCTGCCTTCTCCCTTCTTTTCCCCCTTTCCTCTCCTCCTCCACCCTTCTCCTCTCTTCTCCCTCCCCTTTCCCCCATCTTTCCCCCCTCTCCCCACCCCTCCACCTCCTCCTCCCATTCTCCCTTGTTCCCTTTTTCACTCCTCCTACCTCCCCTCTTTCCTCCTTCTCCTCTCCTCCACCCCTTCCGCCCCCTCCTTCCCTCCCTCCCCCGCCTCCCAGAAGAAACCCAGGAGCGGATAATCCCGGAGTAAATATCACGGGCCGCAGCTGGGTCAGTGGGAGAGCGCGTTGCAAATGTCAGTGGTCGGTTTAGCGGCTTTCACGGCCTGGAGCGAGGATGCGGTTACCATGAATCACTTAGCCCCCCCTCTTTCTTTCATCATTCACCTCTGCACCCCACGACCCACTCCCCACCCCTAGGGTGGTGACATCCAGCTGTCCACAGCGGCCGGAGAGCCGGGAGGGACAATCAATTGAATTTATTAATAATAAAAATGATAATAATAATTGTGGTGTTTGTTAAGCTCTTACTATGTAGCGGGCAGTGTACTAAACGCTGGGGTGGATACAAGCAAACCGGGTTGGACACAGTCCCCGTCCCACGTGGCGCTCATAGTCTCACGCCCCATTTTGCAGGTTGAGGGAACTGAGGTCCAGAGAAGTGAAGTGACTTGCCCAAGGTCACACAGCAGACAAATTGAGGAGCTGGGATTAGAACCCACGTCCAGGCCCGCGCTCTATCCACTATGCCATACTGCTTCCCCATTAAGCGCATACTGTGTACAGAGTGCTGTACTAAGCGCTTGGGAGAGTACACTATAACAGAGTTGTAATGTCCTGCCCACAAGGATCAACAATAGTATAAATTTATAAATTACTAATATTCAATCAACCATATTTATTGAGCTCTTATTTATTGTGCAGAGCACTGTACTAAGCGCTTATATGAATATATATATATAAGTACTGTGGGACTGAGGTTGGGGTGAAAAAAAGGGAACAATTAAAATGCAAGGGGTGACGCAGAAGGGAGAGGGAGTAGGGAAAATGAGGGCTTAGTTGGGGAAGGCCTCTTGGAGGAGATGGGGTTTTAAAAATTATTATTGCTATTATTATTATTGTCCTCAATAATAGTAATTCTTGTTAAGCACTGGCTATGTTCATTTATTCAATCATATTTATGAGTGTTTATGGTGTACTCACAATGTACTAAACGCTTGGGAGAGTACAATATAGCAATAAGCAGATACATTCCCTGCCCACAATGAGCTTACAGTCTAGAGGGGGAGACAGGAATTAATATATGGAAATAAAGTATGTGCTAAGCACTAGTCTAAGCGCTGGGTAGATCCGAGTTAATCAGGTTGGACCCAATCTCTGTCCCACCATGGGGCTCATTCCCCATTTTACAGATGAGGTCACTGAGGTACAGAAGTTAATTCATTCATTCAAAAGTATTTATTGAGTGCTTACTATGTGCAGAGCACTGTACTAAGCACTTGGACCGTACAATTCGGCAACAGAAAGAGACAATCCCTGCCCAGTGACGGGCTCACAGTCTAAATGGAGTGAAGTGAAGTGACTTTCCCAAGGTCACACAGCAGACAAGTTGAGGAGCTGGGATTAGAACCCATAACCTTCGGACTCCCAGGCCTACTCTCCCTATTGAGCGCTTACTGTGTGCAGAGTGCTCTACTAAGCACTTGGGAGAGTAAATTATAACAGAGTTGTTGACACGTTCCCAAGTAGAAGGTAAAGCAGGTATTGAATCCCCAGTTGACAGATGAGGGAACTGTGACACAGAGAAGTGAAGTGATTTGCCCAAGGTCACACAGCAGATAAGTGGCGGAGCCGAGATTAGAACCCTAACCCTAGAGAAGCAGCGTGGCTCACTGGAAAGAGCACGGGCTTTGGAGTGAGAGGTCATGGGTTCGAACCCTGGCTCTGCCACTTGCCAGCTGTGTGACTTTGGGCAAGTCACTTAACTTCTCGGTGCCTCAGTTCCCTCATCTGTAAAATGGGGATTAAGACTGTGAGCCCCACGTGGGACAACCTGATTCCCCTGTGTCTACCCCAGCGCTTAGAACAGTGCTCGGCACATAGTAAGCGCTTAACAGATACCAACATTATTATTATCATTATTATAACCCAGGTCCTCTGACTCTCAGGCCTGGGCTCTTTCCACAAGACAAACATGGCTTTTAATAAGGCTTTGAAGACCTCTAGACTGTAAGCTCATTGCATGTCTACCATCTCCATTGTATTGTACTCTCCCTAGTGCTTAGTACAGTGCTCTGTTCATGATAAGTGCTCAATAAATACTATTGATTAATGATTAATGATTTGAAGGGGGGAGAGTGTTGGCCTTTCAGATGTGAAAGGTGGGGAAAAGAGAGGGACAAGAGCCTGAAGGAATGACTGGGAGGAGGGGGGCTGGGATCCTCCTCCCCCTCTTCCATGGAAGCTGAGGTAGATCAAGATAATCAGGCTGGATACAGTCTAGGCCCTATGCGGGATCACCGTTTAAATCCCATTTTACAGATGAGGTACCTGAGGCCCAGTGAAGTGAAATGACTCGCCCAAGGTCACACAGCAGACGAGTGATGGAGCCAGGATGAGACAGCCCGATCCTCCTGATTCCAGGTCCAGGTGCTAACCATGAGGCCATGCAGCTTCTCTCCTCTTCTTCAGGGGAGGTGGAGGAAATGGGGTGGGGGGCAATTCTCTGAACCCCCAGTGACCCAAATCAGATCACCCAACACCCCTGACTCTCTCTCTCCTCCTTGACTCTCCCCCATGACCCAAGATGGACCATCCAACACCTCTGTCTCTTCCCTCTCCATTCCGAAGCAGCGTGGCTTTGTGGAAAGAGCCCGGGCTTGGGAGTCAGAGGTCGTGGGTTCATTCATTTAATAGTAATAATAATAATAATAATGTTGGTATTTGTTAAGCGCTTAGTATGTGCAGAGCACTGTTCTAAGCGCTGGGGTAGACACAGGGGAATCAGGTTGTCCCACGTGGGCTCACAGTCTTAATCCCCATTTTATAG
Organism: Ornithorhynchus anatinus; assembly: GCF_004115215.2. Lineage (NCBI taxonomy): Eukaryota > Metazoa > Chordata > Mammalia > Monotremata > Ornithorhynchidae > Ornithorhynchus > Ornithorhynchus anatinus. The sequence goes on from NC_041730.1 coordinate 1,697,952, forward strand.
ATGAGGTAACTGAGGCACAGAGAAGTTAAGTGACGCCCACAGTCACACAGCTGACAAGTGGCAGATCTGGGATTCGAACCCATGCTCTCTGACTCCAAAGCCCGTGCTCTTTCCACTGAGCCATGCTGCTTCTCAAATAGTATTTACTATAGTATAGTATTTATACTATAGTATAGTATTTATAAATAAATTGTGGTATTTGTTAAGCACTTACTATGTGCAAAGCACTGTTCTAAGCGCTGGGAGACACAAGGTGATCAGGTTGTCCCACGTGGGGCTCACAGTTTTAATACCCATTTGACAGATGAGGTAACTGAGGCACAGAGAAGTTAAGTGACTTGCCCAAGGTCACATAGCTGACTAGTGGCGGAGCCGAGATTAGAACCCGTGACCTCTGACTCCCAAGCCCACGCTCTTTCCACTGAGCCAAGCTACTTCTCAAAATGTTGGCATTTGTTAAGCGCTAACTCTGTGCAGAGCACTGTTCTAAGTGCTGGGGAAGATACAGGGTAATCAGGTTGTCCCGTGTGAGGCTCACAGTCTTAATCTCCATTTTACAGGTGAGATAAATAAATAGTATTTATTGAGCGCTTACTAGATGCAGAGCACTGGACTAAGCGCTTGGAATGTACAATTCGGCAACAGATGGAGACCATCCCTGCCCAATGATGGGCTCACAGTCTAATTGGGGGAGACGGACAAAAACAAGGCAACATAATCATGATAAATAGAATCAAGGGGGTGCACACCTCATTAACAAATAAATAGGGTAATAAAAATATAAACAAATGAGCCCAGTGCTGAGGGGAGGGGAAGAGAGGGGGGAGGAGCAGAGGGAAAGGGGGCTTTAGCTGAGGGGAGGTGAAAGGGGGTAAAGGGGGGGGTTCTAATCCCAGCTCCACCACTTGTCAGCTGGGTGACTTTGGGCAAGTCATTCACTTCTCTGGGCCTCAGTTACCTCATCTGTAAAATGGGGATGAAGACCGTGAACCCCACGTGGGACAACCTGAGTACCTCGCATCTACCCCAGAGCTTAGAACAGGTTTGGCACATAGTAAGCGCTTAACAAATGTCATGATCGTTATTATTATCCCTGACTCCCTTTCAGTGACGCAGCATGGACCGTTCAACACCCTTGACTCTACCCCTCCATCCATGACTCTCCCTTCTCCATCCCTGACTCTCCCCCAGTGCCCCAGCACGGACCATCCAACACCCCTGACTCTCCCCGCTCCATCCCTGTTCTCTCCCCCAGGGAGCCAGCACGGAAGACTCAAGAGAGATGGTGGCTTCTCCTTCCCATCTGAGGAAGCCTCGTCTCAGCCCTCGTCAATCCAGGTCATGGAGCAGGAAGTGGCGACTCATCCCAGGCCCTTCCCTCCCACCCCTGGAAGTTGGGAGCGCTGAGGAGAGCAGATGGAAAAGGAGGAAGGATAGAAATGGCCGTGATCACCTCGGCCCTGTCACAACACGGCTGCGGCCAACTCTCTCTTGCTGCTGACTCCCCACTGCCCTTGTAACATTCATTCAATCGTATTTATTGAACGCTTACTGTGTGCAGAGCACTGTACTCAGCGCTTGGGAGAGGACAGTACAACAATAAACGGAAATATTCCCTGCCCACAACGAGCTTGCAATCTAGAGGAGGAGACAGACATTAAAAGAAGTGAATAAACGACAGATGTCTACAATAAGTGGCGGGGGGGTGGGAGGGGTGATAAAGGGAGCAAGTCAGAGCGACGCAGAAGGGAGCGGGAGAAGAGGAAAGGAGGGCGCAGTCAGGGAAGGCCCCTTGGAGGAGATGGGCCTTCGGTGAGGCTTTGAAGAGGGGGAAAGTCACTGTCTGGCAGATTTAAGGAGGGAGGAAGTTTCAGGTCGGAGGCAGAACATGGGTGTGGGGTGTGTAGAAGATGGGCGAGATGAAGGGACGGTGAGAAGGTTGGCATTAGAGGAGGAAAGCGTGCGGGCTGGGTTGTCGTAGGAGAATAGCAAGGTGCGGTAGGAGGGGGCGAGGGGATTAAGTGCTTTGAAGCCAATGGTGACGAGTTTTCATGTGATGCGGAGGTGGATGGGCAACCGCTGGAGTTTCTAGAGGAGCGGGGTGACACGTCCCGAACGTTTTTGTAGAAATATGATCCGGGCAGCAGAGTGAAGTATGGACTGGAGTGCCGGCTGTTCCTCCAGTTTTGGAATGCCCAACCCACTCCCACCAAGGCTCTCCCCATCTTCAAAGCCTGCTGGAATTCCCACCTCCTCCAGGAGGCCTTCCCGGTTAATGTCTGTTTCTCCCTCTAGACTGTAAGCTTGTTGTGGGCAGGGAATGTGTTTGTATATTGTTCTCTCCCAAGCACTTAGGGCAGTGCTCTGCACACGGTAAGCTCAATAAATACGATTGAATGAATGATTGAATAATGAAAACAGTGTAGACGAGTGGAAAGGGCCCGGACTTGGAAGTCCGAGGTTATGGGTTCTAATACCGACTCTGCCACTTGTCAGCTGTGGGACTTTGGGCAAATCACTTAACTTCTCAGTACCTCAGTTACCTCAACTGTAAAATGGGGATTAAGAATGTGAGCCCCACATGGGACAACCTGATTACCTTGTATCTATCCCAGTGCTTAGACCAGTGCTTGGCACATAGTAAACGCTTCACAGATACCATCATTATTATTATTACTATTATTAATAATAATGTTGGTATTTGTTAAGCGCTTACTATGTGCAGAGCACTGTTCTAAGCGCTGGGGTAGACACAAGGGAATCAGATTGGCCCACGTGGGGCTCACAGTCTTAATCCCCATTTTAATAATAATGTTAAATAATGTTGGTATTTGTTAAGCGCTTACTATGTGCCGAGCACTGTTCTAAGCGCTGGGGTAGATACAGGGTAATCAGGTTGTCCCACGTGAGGCTCACAGTTAATCCTCATTTTCAGATGAGGTTACTGAGGCACAGAGAAGTGAAGTGACTCGCCCACAGTCACGCAGCTGACAAGTGGCAGAGCTGGGATTCGAACTCATGACCTCTGACTCCCAAGACCGGGCTCTTTCCACTGAGCCACGCTGCATGAGGTAACTGAGGCACAGAGAAGTTAAGTGACTTGCCCACAGTCCCACAGCTGACAAGTGGCGGAGCCGGGATTCGAACCCCTGACCTTCTGACTCCTAGGCCCGTGCTCCATCCACTGTGCCTTGCTGCTTCTTGATAGAGGAAAGGGGGGCCTGGGCACGATATCGTCTTGGGAAGTCCCCTCCCAGCCAAGTCCAGCATTTCCTCACAGTCCAAACTTTTGTGCTTGTCCTTGCACTTTGAGATAAGGACGACATTCCTGGAGCTGGGCCGTTCTGCCCCTGGTGCAGGGATGAGGTTCTTCTTTATCAGGGGCATTTCTCCTCCCGGGAATATGAATCGAGGGACCCACAGTTCTGGGGTTAGCACCAGGAGATATGTGGGGTGTCCACTGGGAACTCGCCTGCTAGGCTGGTTAAGTACAAGGCCTAATGTTGGTATTTGTTAAGCACTTATTATGTGCAGAGCACTGTTCTAAGCGCTGGGGTAGATACAGTGTAATCAGGTTGTCCCCCGTGGGGCTCATGGTCTTCATCCCCATTTTACAGATGAGGTCACTGAGGCCCAGAGAAGTGAAGTGACTTGCCCACAGTCACACAGCTGACAAGTGGCAGAGCCAGGATTCAAACCCACAACTTCTGACTCCCAAGCGCGTGCTCTTTCCACCGAGCCACGGCCTAGTGTGTAGAGCAGCGGCTTGGAAGTCAGAAGGACCTGGGCTCTAATCCTGACTCCTCCACTCGTCTGCTATGTGACACTGGGCACGTCACTTCACTTCTCTGGGCCTCAGTTTCCTCATCTGGAAAATGGGGATTGAGATTGTAGTCAGTGTGGGAAAGGGACCATATCCAACCCAATTATCTTGTATCTACCCCAGCAGTTAGTACAGTGCCTGGCACATGGCAAGTGCTTAACAAATACCATTATCATTATTATTAGGTGCCATTAAGAGCCCTCCTCATTATTCTTCCGTGGTAACCCCCTTATTCAGCTCTATTTACTGATGCTTACTGTGTGCAGAGCACTGAACTAAGTGTTTGGGAGAGTAAAATATAACACTAAACAGACACATTCCCTGCCCACAGTGCGTTTACAGTCTAGGGGGGACAGACATTAATAGAAATAAATAAATGACTCATAGTTCTAATCCCCGCCATTTGCCTGCTGTCACTTTGCTTCTCTTTGCCTCACTTCCCTCATCTGCAAAATGGGGATTCAATACCTGTTCTCCCTCCTACTCAGACTGTGAGCCCATCTGGGACCCGATTATTTTGATTCTACCCCAGCGCTTAGTACAGTGCTTGGCACAGATTAAGTTCTTTGGAAATACTAGGAATTAGCAATATTATTATCGCCTGTCTTATCTCTAATGGCTCTTCCCTCATGCTGATCCCCCAGCCTTGGATGCCCCTCCCGACTCTAACCGCTGCTCTCCCCATCTTCAAAGCCTGCGGAAATCCCCACCTCTTCCAGGAAGCCTTTCCAGATTGATCCATAATTTTGGGTCTTGTCATCCTATCAGGGCCCTTTATCACCAGTGTCTTTGTCTGCTTATGAACCCAGCGAATTGTTTATCGGTTGCCTTGGGTTCATATCATTTATATCTGCGTGGGTGTAGGTTTTTTTAATCTATTGAACGTTTGATAATTTGTGTCTGCTTGTCTTTCTCGTTAGAATGTGTACTCTTGAGTACAGGAACCTCATCTTTTACTGGATTATATGATTCTGAGTGCCTGGTACAATGCTCTGCACAGAATAGATGATGCTCAGTCTAGTGTTCTGCATAAACTAGGGGCTCTGTCCAATGCTATGCACAGAGTATTAACAATAATAATTATCGTCAGAAGGTCATGGGTTCTAATGCGGCTCTACCACTTGTCTGCTCTGTGATCTTGGGCCATTCACTTTAACTTCTCTATGCCTCAGTTTCCTCACCTGTAAAATGAGGATTAAGACTGTGAGCCCCATGTGGGACAGAGACTGTATCCAACCCGATTATCTGGTATCTAACCCAGTGCTTAGAACAGTGCCTGGCACATAGTAAGTCCTTAACAAATACCATAATTATTATTATTATGATTAAGCATTTACTATGTGGGAGGTGCTGAACTAAGCGCTAGGGTAGATACAAGCAAATTGGGTTGGACGTAGTCCCTGTCCCACATGGGGCTCACAGTCTTAATCCTCATTTTACAGATGAGGTCCTTGAGGCCCAGAGATGTGAGGTGACTCACCCAAGATCACACAGCAGATTTGGGGCAGAGCGGGGATTAGAGCTCACTGTGAGCAGGGGATGTGTCTGTTGCATAACAGTAATAATAATAATGGCATTTATTAAGCATTTACTATGTGCCAAACACTGTTCTAAGCACTGGGGTAGATACAAGGTAATCAGGTGGTCCCACGTGGGGCTCACAGCCTTAATCCCCATTTTTCAGATGAGGTAACTGAGGCACAAAGAAGTTAAATGACTTGTCCAAAGTCACACAGCTGACAAGTGGCAGAGGTGGGATTAGAACCCACAACCTCTGACCCCCAAGCCCTCTTTCCACTGAGCCAAGCTGCTTCTCTCCCAAGCAGTTAGTACAGTGTTTTGCACACAGTAAGCACTCAATAAATAGGATTGAATGAACGCATGAATCCACATCCTCTGACTCCCAGAGACCAGTAATCTTTCCACTAGACCACGCTGGGGTGATGCAGCCGACCTTGTTTTGGGCGGGGGGGGGACAGAAAGACGTCCTCCCCTGCCCCCCAGTCTGGGTTGTGGCTATCTGGATGGAAGAATGGCTCTTTGGAAATCAGAGAAGGGTGGGCTGCAGTGAACAGGGCCCTGTGACCCGGGAGACGGAGGGACCCCCGCCCCCCGATGTCTGCCGGCTCTGCCGCCTGGGTTTCCAAGGACCAAATTACAGTTAAGTACCTCCCCATCGATCGCCAAGGAGGCCGGCATTCGGATTCCACGTCGACCGCCCCCGCGTCAATATTCGTTGCGCGCCATCTCGGCTTCTTCGCGCCTGCCATGCTAAACCCCTCGTTAGTGCTCACGGAGGAGACGGCGTCTCCTCTCCGGCCGGGGGTGGGAGTGGGGGAAGGGGAGGTCATACCCGGACGGGGAGAGGGGCGCAGATTGGATCTGGCCCACTCGGACTGGCTCATGTCTTCCTTCCTTCCTTCCCCGGCCCGAGACCCACAGGCCGCCTCCCTCCACGTGATCCCGAGACTAGCCCCCGTGCTCCCTGCCCCAGGCCCTGAACAAATATCATAATTATTATTATTATCAAGTGCTTACTATGTGTGAGTCGCTGATCTAAGCAGTGGGGTGGATACAAGCAAATTGGGTTGGACACAGTCCCTGTCCCACATGGGCCTCACAGTCTCAATCCCTGTTACAGATGAGGTAGCTGAGGCCCAGAGAAGTGAACTGACTTCTCACAAGCAGGCAAGTGGAGACCGGAGGTGGGACGGGGGGTGAGTGGGAGTGGGACAAGGGTCTCTCGCCTAAGAGGTTGTTGGGGACGGATGGAAGAGCAGAAGAGGGAAAGCAGAGAGGTGGAGGACCTTGGGGGATGGTGATGGGAAAGTGGAGGAGAGAGAATAAAGAGGTGGAGGACTTGTGGGGGCCATGATAGGAGAGCAGAAGAGGGAGAGCAGAGAGGCAGAGGACTTTGGGGGACAGTGATGGGAGAGCAGAGGAGGGAGAGCAGAGAGGTGGGGGACCTTGGGGGTGGTGATGGGAAAGCAGAGATGGAGGACCTTGGGAGACAGTGATGGTCCCAGGATTGCGATGAGAGGGCAGATGGAGAGGCATCCAGGACATTGCCAATATTGTCACCGTCATCACCGTCACCATCATGTTCACCATTGCCCTCATTGGCGCCGTCACCATCTTCACCGTCATCATGGTCATCGTCCCCAGAGCCAACATTATCCTCATTAGCCCATCTTTGCCATATCAGCGACAAGGCTACCTTCAGCGTGGCTTAGTGGAAAGAGCCTGGGCTTGGGAGTCAGAGGTCATGAGTTCGAATCCCAGCTCTGCCACTTGTCAGTTGTGTGACTGTGGGCAAGTCACTTCACTTCTCTGGCCCTCAGTTACTTCATCTGTAAAATGAGGATTAACTGTGAGCCTCACGTGGGACAACCTGATTACCCTGTATCTACCCCAGCACTTAGAACGGCGCTCTGCACATAGTAAGCGCTTAACAAATACCAACATTATTATTATTATTATGGGCAAGCAGAGGAGGGAGAGCAGGGAGGCGGAGGATGTTGGGGGACAGTGGTGGGAGACAGAGGAGGAAGAGCAGGGAGGTGGAGGGTTTTGGGGGACAGCGGTGGGAGAGCAGAGGAGGGAGAGCAGAGAGGCGGGTGACCTTGGGGATCAATGATGGGAGAGCAGGGGAGGGACAGCATGAGGAGGAGGACCTTGGGGAACAGTGATGGTCCCAGGATTGTGATGAGGGGGCAGATAGAGAGGCATCCAGGACATTGCCAATATTGTCACCGTCATCACCGTCACCATCATGTTCACCTTTGCTCTCATTGACGCCATCACCATCTTCACCGTCATCATGGTCATCATCACCAGAGCCAACATTATCCTCATTAACCCACCTTTGCCATATCAGCGACAAGGCTGCCTTCATCATCATCACCCCATCTTGCTCCTCCTCCTCAATCAATCCTATTTATTGAAGGAGAAGCAGCGTGGCCTAGCGGATAGAGCACAGACCTGGGAGTCAGAAGGTCGGGGATTCTAATCCCGGCTCTGCCCCTTGTCTGCTGTGTGACCTCGGGCAAGTCGTTTCACTTCTCTGAGCCTCAGTTGCCTCATCTATAAAATGGGGATGGAGACAGCGAGCCCGACGCGGGACAGGGACTGCGTCCAACTCGATTTGCTTGTATCCACTCCAGTGCTAGTACAGTGCCGGCTACATAGTAAGCGCTTAACAAATACCACAATTATTGTTGTTGTTATTATTATTTTATTCAGCTCAAGGGACCGATAGCCAGCTGATCTTTAGCCCTGGACCTCACCTTCAACGAGCTGCCACTCTATCAGGAGGAGGGAATAGGGCCCTATGTATGGGATCAATGTGGAAATTCCCAGATTCAATGTCCTGGGGACACAGAGGTAGGAATGGGGTGGAGTCCTTTGTCAATCAGGGAAGGCTGTCTGGAGGAAGCATCTTCTGAGCTATATTTTTGGCCAAAGGGGTAGGGGCAGATTATCCCGGGTGAGGAGAGGGTCTTGTCGAAAGGGTGAGAGTGGGGAAAGGGAGGGACAGAGACAGAGGCCAGGGTAGTGGTGGAAAGAGCCTCTAATGATAATAAAATAATAATAGTATTCATAATAACAATAATGATGGTATTTGTTAAGCACTTACAGTGTGCGAGGCACTGTACTAAACTCCACAAAGGATATAAGCAAATTGAGTTGGACACAGTCCCTGTCTCGCGTAGGGCTCACAGTCTCCCTCTCCATTTTCCAGTTGAGGAAACTGAGGCCCGGAGAAGCGAAGTGACTTGCCCAAGGCCACACAGCAGACAAGTGGCGGAGCCAGAATTAGAACCCACGACCTTCAGACTCCCTGGCCTGTGCTTTAGCCACTACACCATGCTGCTTCCCTAAGCACTGTAGTAAGTACTTGGGAAAGCAAGCTCACTGTGGGCAAGGAATGTGTCCGTTTATTGTTATATCGTACTCTCCCAAGTGCTTAGTACAGGGCTCAGCACATAGTAAACGCTCAATAAATACAATCGAAAGACTGACTGAATGAATGAATGAACAGAAACGGTGGATACATACCCATCCCACAATGAAACAGTGCTTGGGGCAGGACTGGGGCCCAGGGGCAAATGTGGGGTGCAGGTAGGTGCATGGGGGCCGGGGGAGGGGGTCCCCTGGAAGAAAAGCCACCGGGAGTCCCGAGAAGCAGAGTGGAGAGGCGGATTTTAACGCTATTTTCCTGTTGCGGCCCTGCAGTGATGGGGGCTGATGCCGAGCTGGGTGCTGGCGCTTATTATGGGTTATTAAGTTCTTTTGTGGCTCTGAGCGATGCCGAAAAGGTCCAGGAAGAGAGGAAAGAACACTCCGGAGAGAGTCGGCTCAACGCGCCTCTAATTGCTGTGACTTGGAAGGGATAATTATTCCGGATTGAGGAGGGGACGGGAGGCGGGTGGGTGGGGGGGTGGGAGAGGGAAGAGGAGACAAAGAGACACTTTCAAGAGAAGCAGCATGGCTCAGTGGAAAGAGCCCGGGCTTGGAAGTCAGAGGTCATGGGTTCTAATCCTGGCTCCGCCGCTTGCCAGCTGTGTGACTTTGGGCAAATCACTTAACTTCTCCGTGCCTCAGTTACCTCATCTGTAAAATGGGGATTAAAACTGTGAGCCCCACATGGCACGGCCTGATCACCTCGCATCCCCCAGTGCTTAGAACAGTGCTTTGCACATAGTAAGCGCTTAACACATACCACCACCTCCCATGTAAAGAGACATGAGGAGGCGCACGAGGAGACAGGCCCACAGGATGAGCCAGAGAAATACACATTCATTCATTCAATCATTCGATCGTATTTATTGAGCGCTGTGTGCAGAGCACTGTACTAAGTCCTTGGAAAGTACGATTCGGCAACAGATAGAGACAATCCCTACCCACCACCTGGTTCAGCGTCTAGAAGGGGGAGATAGACAACAAAACAAAACAAAACAAGTTGACAGGCAGAAGGAAGAGACATGGTAGGCTTCAGAATATACTGATGATGGTGGGGAAGATCCCGGAGGTGAAGATAAGGATGAGGATGACATCGGTGAGGATGTCGGGGGTGAGGAATCCACCCTTTTCTTTCCATCCAAACTACTACTATGTTGATCCAATCATTTGTCATCTCCCGCCTGGATTACTGCATCAGCCTCCTCGCTGATCCCCCAGCCTCCTGTCTCTCCCCACTTCCGTCCATACTTCACTCTCCGGCCCGGCTCATTTTTCTACAAAAATATTCAGTCCACGCTTTCCCATTCCCCGAGAACTTGCAGGGCTTGCCCATCCACTTTTGTATCAAACAGAAATCCCTCGCCATCGGTTTTAAGGCCCTCAATCACTTTACCTACCTTGGAGAAGCAGGATGGCCTAGTGGCAAGAGCACTGGCTTGGGAGTCAGAGGTCGTGGGTTCTAATCCTGCCTCCGCCCCTTATCTGCTGTGTGACCTTGGGCAAGTCACAACTTCTCTGTACCTCAGGTACCTCATCTGAACAATGGGGATTGAGACCGTGAGCCCTACCTGGGACAACCTGATTACCTTGTATTCACTCTAGCTCTTACAACAGTGCTTGGCACATAGTAAATGCTTAATAAATGCCATTATTATTATTATTATTACCTCACCTCATGGATTTCCTACTCCAGCCCAGCCCACACACTTTGATCCTCTAACGCCAATCTACTCACTGTCCCTCGATCTTGGCTATCTCACTAAATTCCTTATTTATGGACAGGGATCTTGTCTACCAGCTTTTGTCTTGTCTTATGCCGTCGAATCGTTTCCAACCCATAGCGATACCATGGACACATCTCTCCCAGAACGTCCCGCTCTCCATCCGCAATCATTCTGGTAGTGGATCCATAGAGTTTCCTTGGTAAAAATATGGAATACTTGATAAAAAGACTGCTTTCCGTGCAGTAAACTCGAGTCTCCGCCCTCGACTCTCTTCCGTGCCTCTGCTGCCCAGCTTGGGTGAGTTTTAATGTGTAGCAGATGGTCTGCCACTCGCTAGTCACTGGCCAAGCTAGGAATGGACTGGACAGGCCTCTGCTTCACTCTCCCTCCCATAGCCAAGACTGGGAGAGGACTGGAAACTCTCCAGGTGCCACCCTGAGAGGGGACTACCAACTTTACTGTATTGTATTTTTCCAAGCGCTCAGCACAGTGCTGTGCACATGGGAAGTGTTCTGTAAATACCATCTATTGATAGATTGATGGTGGTGAGGGCGACGTGGGTGAGGATGCCGATGGTGAGGATGATGGTGGTGAGGGTGATGATGGTGAGGGTGAAGATGGTAATCCAGGGTTTAGAACAGTGTCTGGCACAAAGTAAGCACTTAATGAATACCATAATTACAATAATTAGAAGCGTGGTGTGAAGGTGATGATGGTGAAGAGGATGTTGGTGAGGCTGATGAGGGGGAGGATGATAGTGGAGAGCGGGATGATTCCCCCCTTCTAGACTGTGAGGCCGTTGTTGGGCAGGAATTGTCTCTATTTGTTGCTGAGTTGTACTTTCCAAGTGCTTAGTCCAGTGCTCTGCACACAGTAACCCCTCAATATATACGAATGAATGAATGAACGATGATGGATGTTGGTGAGGGGGATGGTGGTGAGAAGGATGATGGTGAGGGGGATGATGGTGAGAAGGATGATGGTGAGGGGGATGATGGTGAGAGGAATGATGGTGAGGGGGATGGCGTTATGACTGAGAATGCTCTTGATGAGGAAGATGGTGGCGAGTGTGAGAATGATGATGAGGAAGGTGATGAGGATGATAATGGTGAGAAGGATGATGGCGGGGGGGATGATGGCGAGAGGGATGATGGTACGACTGAGAATGAGGATGATAAGGAGGAGAATGGTGGTGAGGGTGAGGATGATGAGGAGGGGGGTGACGAGGATGATGATGATGGTGAGGGGGATGATGGTATGAGTGAAAATGTGGATGATGAGGAAGATGGTGGCGAGGGTGAGGATGATGAGGAGGAGGTTGGTGTGGATGATGATGGTGAGGGTGAAGGCTGATGGCCCTTCCCTCTCCTCCTGCTCTAACAGACCCTGTTCCCTTCCCCTGCCTGGGGCCCGGCCTCCGGCCCTCCGGCTCCGGGGGGCTTCTCCCTGGCCCACCCCTCAGCAGAGCAGCCCTCCTCGCCGCCCCCCGCCCCCCGAGCACGTGGGCGCCCCGCAGCATCCGCCTCACGGAGGGAAATGAAGCCAGGGAAAATATTTGTGCCCAGGGAAGCGTGGAAGGCCTTTGGCAAAGGTTAAACGGCCCCCAGCGGAGCCGCGGCGCTCGGCTTTCCGAGCTGCTATTTAGGAGACGTCATTGGAAGGAGAGGCGGCCGTGGATGATGGAACCATCTCCCCCCACCCCCGGCCCGACCCCCCTGCCTTTCCAGACCCCAGAGCAGCCCCCCAAAACCTCCAATCCTCCCCGCTCCCTACCCCACTATGCCCGACCAGGGTTTGATGGGCCCAGCCCCAGGAAGATCACTGTACTAGGCACCTGCTGTGTGCAGAGCGCTGCGCTGGATGCCTACTGTGTGCAAAGCGCTTGGGAGAGGATGACACGACAGCATAACAGACAACACTCTGTGTCCACGAGTTTAGTGAGATTGTCTCTCTAGGATTTTTGAGGGCAGGGATTATGTTTTCGTCCTCTACTGTCCTCTCCCCAGCGCTCAGTCTAGTGCTTTGCACTCAGTAGACTGTCAGCTCCCGGAGGGGTCCTGACTACTAACTCTGTGGTCTCCTCCTAAGTGGTCAGTACAGTGCTCAGTACAGTGCTGTGCACCCAGTAGATTGTAAACTCCTGGAGAGCAAGGACTGGGTCTACTAACTCCCAAGCGCTCAGTACAGTGCTCTGCATACAGTAGACTGGAAGCTCCTTGAGGGCAGGATCCTGTCTGCTAACTCTATTGTAGCGGCTAGAGCCCGGGCTTGGGAGTCAAAAAGTCGTGGGTTCTAATCCCGAAGTGCTTAATACAGTGCTCTGCACACAGTAAGCGCTCAGTAAATACGATTGAATGAATGCTGGGTGACACTTCACTTCTCTGTGCTTCAGTTACCTCATTTGTAAAATGGGGATTGAAACTGTGAGCCCTCTGTGGTACAGGGACTGTGTCCAACCCGATTTGCTTGTACCCACCCCAGTGCGTAGTACAGTGCCTGCCACATAGTAAGCGCTTAACAAATATCATAGTTATTATTATTATAATCCTGGCTCTGCCACTTGCTTGCTTGCTGTGTGGCCTTGGGCTACTCACTTCACTTCTCTGGATCCCAGCTGTAAAATAGGGATTGAGCCTGGGAGCCCATGTGGGACAGGGACTGTGTTCAATTCGATTTGCTTGTATCGACCTCAGCGCTTAGTACAGTGCCTGGCACCCAGGAAGTGCTTAACGAATACCACAATTATTATTAATAATATTATTATCGTCCTCACCCAAGCGCCGTATAATGTTCTACACAGAGTAAGGCCTCAATAAATACCAACGACTGATTAATTGAGACACCCCCCAGCACACCCACACCCCCGAGACCCACCCCGACATACACGCCCACAAGCATCGTGGCTTAGTTCATTCGTTCAGTCGTATTTATTGAGCACTTAAAGTGTGCAGAGCACTGGACTAAGCGCTTGAAGAGTTCAATTCAGCAACAGAGACAATCCCTGCCCAACGACGGGCTCACAGCCTAGAAGGGGGGAAACAGACAGCACATAATTGATAAATAGAATAATAAATATATACATATATACACATGCTCTTAGTGGAAAGAGCACGGGCTTGGGAATCAGAGGGCGTGGGTTCTAATCCCAGTTCCGCCACTTATCAGCTGTGTGACTGTGGGTAAGTCGCTTCATTTCTCTGTGCCTCAGTTCCCTCATCTGCAAAATGGGGATGAAGAGTGTGAGCCAAACGTGGGACAACCTGATTATCTTGTATTCATTCATTCATTCGCTCATTCAGTCGTATTTATTGAGCCCTTACTGTGTGCTGAACCTTGTACTAAGCACTTGGAGAATACAATTCGGCAACAGATAGAAACAATCGCTATCCAACAACCAGCTCTCCATCGAGAAGACCTATCCCAGCGGTTAGAAAATGCTTAGCACCTACTAAGCTCTTAACAAATACTATCATCATTATTATGGTTATTATACACACAGCACACAGTGGCCCACCCCCACACCCAAGCAACATGGCTTAGCGGAAAGAGCCTGGGTTTGGGACCCAGAGGTCGTGGGTTCCAATCCCGCTTCTGTCACTTGTCAGCTGTGTGACTTTGGGTAAGTCACTTAATAATAATAATAATAATAATGATGTTGGTATTTGTTTAGCACTTACTATGTGCAGACCACTGTTCTAAGCGCTGGGGTAGATATAAGGTAATCACGTTGTCCCACATGAGGCTCACAGTCTTAATCCCCATTTTACAGATGAGGTAACTGAGGCACAGAGAAGTTAAGTGACTTGACAGGTGGCGGATCTGGGATTCGAACCCATGACCTCTGACTCCCAAGCCCGTGCTCTTTCCACTGAGCCATGCTGCTTCTCTTCACCTCAGTTCCCTCATCTATAAAATGGGGATGAAGTCTGTGAGCCCTACGTGGGACAGCCCTGCTGGTCTTGTAGTTCTTAGAACAGTGCTTGGCACATAGTAAGGGCTTAACAAATGCCATCATCATTATTATTATTACCCAGATCCACACAAACTCAAGGCCTCCCCCTCTACGTCCACTTCGGTCCCCACCAACACATGTCCACAGTCATCCACAGTTATGGGAAGCAGCGTGGCTCAGTGGAAGGAGCCCGGGCTTGGGAGTCAGAGGTCACGGGTTTGAATCCCAGCTCTGCCGCTTCTCAGCCGGGTGACTGGGGGCAAGTCACTTTACCTCTCTGTGCCTCAGTTCCCTCATCTGGCAAATGGGGATGAAGACTGTGAGCCTCGCGTGGGACAGCCTCATTACCTGTGTCTACCCCAGCTCTTAGAACAGTGGTCTGCATGTAGTAAGCGCTTAACAAATACCAACATTATTATTATTGTTATATTATCCCCCCGATCTTGCATCCCCTCGTGCCCACGGACCCCTGAGACCCCTCCTCACCCCTACCCCCCCCCCCCCCACCCACACAAACACACGTCCACACACTCCCTCTCTCAGCCGGGGGCGGGTTGGAGAGGCAGAGACGAGAGGCCCGGACAATAATCGGTCGCTGCCCGGTTTTCTCCAGGCCAGGTTGTCTGTAATCTCGGCGAGCAATTAGATTTAATAGGACAGAAGCACTTTCGCCCCCCTACCCCCGCTTCGCCCCCGCCCCGGGCCCTGGGGGGAGGGAGGAGGAGGGGGGATCTGGGATGGGGGCGGCTTTGACGTCACCCCGGGCCTATAAGAGGATCCCGGCCGGAGAGGAGGAGGAGGAGGACTGAGCTGACACCGTCTACATGATGCCCACCTCGAAGACCCCCTCCTCTTCCTCCAAAGGGTTCCGCCGGGCCGTGTCCGAACTCGACTCCAAACAAGCCGAGGCCGTCATGGTAAGGGGGACCCCCCACCCAGAGCCCCCCAACCCGAACTTCTCAACTCACAGGCTGTGTTCTTCAGCCCCCCGAGAGCTCAGCAGAGAGCTCTCACCCCCCCCAAAAAACCTCGACCTTGGGACCCCCAGAGGCCTGGGTGTCAAACGCGAGCACCTGCCCTGGGACGCTGGGGAGGTTTTCCCGAGCGCTCAGTACAGCGCTCTGCACACAGTAAGCGCTCAGTAAATACGATTGAATGAATAATGAATCCGGGTGTGTGTGTGCTTTTGCTGGGGTGGAGCCCTCGGTGTGTTGTGAGTGTGTTGGGCGTGGCTGAATGTGCGCAGTGCTGGGGCGGGGGGGACGGACTGTACTGGATGGTTGGGCTCTGTATTGTACGCTTGTGAGCTGGGGCAGGTCTCTAGAGTGTATGGGGGGGGCACTCTCGCTCTGGGGTGTGACACATTGAAGGATCGAGCTTGGGTTGGTTTGGAGCTGGGCGTCTGAATGTGTGTGTGTAGTGCCTCACACTGTGCGTGTTGTGTGTCTGCAAGTGTGTCGCAGGTTGGCTGGGTGGGGTTGGTCAGGGTGTGTGGGTTTTCTGGGTGACTGTGTGTGCGCACTTTGGGGTGTGGGGAGTGTGTGTGATTGTTGTGTGTTTTCTGTATATTCATTCATTCATTCAATAGTATTTATTGAGCGCTTACTATGTGCAGAGCACCGTACTAAGCGCTTGGAAATCGGTGACAGATACAGTCCCTGCCCTTGGACGGGCTTACAGTCTAATCGGGGGAGACGGACAGACGAGAACAGTATATGTGTGTGTGTGTGTGTGTGTGATTTTGTGTCGGGATGTGTGGGGGGGTCTAGGTCGGGCAGGGCCCAGAGTGGAGCGGGGTTGAGTCACGGCTACAACACCTTCAGCAGCCCCCCGCCCACTCACCTACCCACCCACTCACCCACCCACCCTCTCCGGCCTCGAACGGCCCGGGGAGGGGGCGAGGGGCGAGGGGCGAGGGGCAAGGGGAGCGACTGGCCCTGCGAGGGAAGCCACCTGTGGCCCCTCAGCCCACCCAGCCCCGGGCGGCCGGCCGAGGCCCCTCCCTTGCCCTTCCCTCCCTTACCCCCCACCCCGGGGTCCCCGGGGTCCCCGGGTAGGGAGGGACGGGGTTCAGGGGCGACTGGTCCTGGGACGTGGAAGGCTCCTGGAGGCGCACATGGGCGAGGGTGGGGGGGCCTCCAAGGGCTGGGTAGAGCCCCATCACCCCATCACCCCATCCCTGTCAGCCCCCGAGGGCCTCTTGACCGCACAGGCTCCCTCAGGGAAAAGTGGAGGCGCCCAGCACAGCGCTCTGCACATAGAGGGTGCCCAGCACAACGCCCTGCGTATAGTGGGACAGAGCTCCCTGCGCATAGGGAGCATCCAACATAACGCCCTCCCCATAGCGGGCTCCCAGCGCAGCTCCCTGCACACAGGGGCGCCCATCACAGTTCCCTGCACCCAGCGGGCTCCCATCACAGCTCCCTGCACCCAGCGGGCGTCCATCACAGCTCCCTGCACCCAACGGGCGCCCACCACAACGCCCTGCCCACAGCGGACGCCCGGTACAGCGCTCTGCACCCTTTCGAATCTCCTGTCTCCCCGAATTGAACTTTCTGCAATTAATGATAATAACAATAATACTAATGGTATTTGTTAAAGGCTTACTATGTTCCAGGAACTGAACTGAGCGCTGGGGTAGATGCAAGCAAATCAGGTTGGTCACAGTCCCTGTCTCACGTGGAGCCCTCAGTCATTCATTCATTCAATCGAATTTGTTGAGCGCTTACTGGGTGCAGAGCACCGTACTAAGCGCTTGGGAAAGTACAGTAGAGCAATAAAGAGAGACAATCCCTGTCCGCAACGAGCTCACAGCCTGTGAAACCCAGACTGTGAAACCCAGGTGGAACAAACCTGATGACATTTGCATCCACCCCAGCGCTTAGAACAACAGCGCTTGACACATTGTAAGCGCTTAATAAATACCACAATAATCATAAAGTCTACAGCCTCGATTCCCATTGTGCAGATGAGGTAACTGAGGCCCCGAGGGGTGAAGTGACTCACGCAGCAGACAAGTGGCGGAGCCGGGATTAGAACCCACAGCCTTCTGACTCCCAGGACCAAACTCTAGCCATTAGGCCATGCTGCTTCTCACAGGGTTGTCCACCCCGTGTCCTCCCCCTCCGCCCGCTGTAGCCGAAGGCCTGAGGTTGTTTTTGGAGGGCTGGGGGGAGGAGAGGGAGGGCGGGGGGTGGGGGAGACGGGTCCCTTTCTGAGCGCCCCCTCCCCTCCCGGCCCCGACCCTTCCCGGCTGTAGGATCGTTAGTCTGGAAGCCTCGGGGCTACGAGCCGGACAGCCAAGACTCCGCGTTTCGGTGCAGCAGAGATAGTCGCTTTATTAGATCTCGTCCCTCCCGGAGGGCACCGTTTCTCCTAATTCTGCTCGTTTGTCCGCTGCTTCCCTCCTGCCCAGCTCCTCTGGGCATAAGCGGGGTGGGGGGGAATGGGCAGGGAGGAGGAGGGAGGAAATAAGAAGAGACGAGAAAAGGAAGGGAGACGAAAAGGGCAGAGGAGGGGAGGGGGTGAAGAAGAAAGGGCAGAGAGGGAGACAGGGGAGAAGGGCAGAAAAAAGAAGGGAAGAGAAAAGGGAGACGAAAAGGGGAGAGAAGGGGAGAGAGGGAGAGGGGGGAGAAGGGCGGAAAAAAGAAAGGAAGAGAAGAGGGAGGGAGACGAAAAGGGGAGCGAAGGGAAGGGGTGAAGAAGAAGGGGGAAAGACGGAGACGGAGGGGAAGGGCGGAAAAAAGAAGGGAAGAGAAAACGGAGGAAGAGGAAAAGGGGAGAGAAAGGGAGAGGAGAGAAAAGGATAGGGATGAAGAAGAGAGAAGGAGACGGGGGAGAAGGACGGAAATATGAAGGGAAGAGAAAAGGTAGGGAGACGAAAAGGCGAGAGAAGGGGAGGGGGTGAAGAAGAAGGGGGAGAGACGGGGGAGAAGGACGGAAAAAGAAGGGAAGAGAAAAGGGAGGGAGGGGAAAGGGGGAGAGAAGGGGAGAAAGGGAGAGGGGAGAAAAGGCTGAAGGGTGAAGAAGAGGGAGAGGGGAGAGAAGGGTGAGGGATGAAGAAGGGGGAGAGAGAGACGGGGAAGAAGGGCGGAAATAAGAAAGGAAGAGAAAAGGGAGGGAGACGAGAAGGGGAGAGAGGGAGAGGGGAGAGAAGGGTGAAGGGGTGAAAAAGAATGGGAGAGAAGAAGAGGGGAGAGAAGGGTCAGAAAGGTGGAGAGGTGAGGAATAAGTGGGGAGGGAAGGGGGAAAAGGGTGAGGGGGTGAAGAAGACGGGGAGGGAAGGGAGAGAGAAAGAGGGGGAACAGAGGGTGAAAAGAGTGGAGGGGCGAGGAAGAAGGGGAGGGGGAAGGGGCGGGAATGGAGGTGGATGAAGAAGGGGAGAGAAGGGTGGAAGGATGAAGAACAGAGGGGAGAAGGGGAGAGAAAGGTGGTGGGGTGAAGAAGAGGAGGGGAGAAGGGGAGAAAAGAGTGGAAGGGTGAAGAAGGGGAAAGAAAAGGAGGGAAAAGAGGGAGAAAAGGGTGGAAGGGTGAAGAAGAAGGGGAGGGGAAAGGGGAGAGAAGGGAGGTGGATGAAGGGTGGGTTCGAATCCCAGCTCTGCCACTTGTCAGCTGTGTGACTGTGGGCAAGTCACTTAACTTCTCTATGCCTCAGTTACTTCATCTGTATAATGGGCATTAAGACTGTGAGCCCCTCGTGGGACAACCTGATTCCCCTGTGTCTACCCCAGCGCTTAGAACAGTGCTCTGCACATAGTAAGCGCTTAACAAAAATACCAACAATTCGGCAACAGATAGAGGCAATCCCTATCCAACAACAGGCTCACAGTCTGCTTTGTGACCTTGGGTGAGTCATTTCTCTTCACTGGTCCTCAATTCCTTCCTCTGTAAAGAGGGATGGAGACTGAGTCCCATGTGAGCCAGGGACTGTGTCCAACCTGATGAGCTTGGATCTACCCCAGTGTTTAGAACAGTGCCAGGCACACAATAAGCACTTAACAGATGCCACAGTTATTATTATTATTACTATTATCGTTACTAACAGTCTCCACGGTTCATCGGACGTCGCCGGAGCCTGATCGAAGATGCGAGGAAGGAGAGGGAGGCGGCAGAGGCTGCGGCGGCGGCATCGGAGGCCGGAGATGGGTCGGAGACAATCGTCTTCGAGGAGAGGGATGGCAAGGCCGTGGCCAACCTCTTCTTCTCGCTCAAGGGGACCAAGACGGCATCTTTGTCCCGTGTCATGAAGGTGTTCGAGGTGGGGGCTCATGCTGCAATGTCTGTGTGTGTTCCTGGGGACTGTGGTTGTGTATGCCCAAGTCTCTGTGGACGAGTGGATGCTCATGGGTATTCGTGTGTGTGCATATAATAATAATGGCATCGATAATAATAAGAATAATAATGGTATTTATTAAGCGCTTACTATATGCCAAACACTGTTCAAAGCTCTGGGGTAGATACAGGGTGATCAGGTTGTCCCCAGTGGGGCCCACAGTCTTCATCCCCATTTTCCAGATGAGGTAACTGAGGCACAGAGACGTTAAGAGACTTGCCCAAGGTCACTCAGCAGTCAAGTGGCAGGGCTGGGATTAGAAGCCATGACCTTCTGACTCCCAGGCCCAGGCTCTAGCCACTACACCGTGCTGCTGCTTTTGTTTGTTTTGTTCAATTTGTTAAGGGCTTACTATTTTCCAGACACTGTACTAAACGCTGGGGGGGCTCCAAGCAAATCGAGTTGGACACAGTCCCTGCCCCACGTGGGGCTCACAGTCCCAATCCCCATTTGACAGATGAGGGAACTGAGGCCCGGAGAAGTGAAGTGACTTGCTCAAGGTCACACGGCAGACAAGTGGTGGGGAGGGGACTAGAACCCGTGTCCTTCTGACTCCCAGGCCCGGGCTCGGTCCACTACGCCCTACCGCTTCTGCCTGGGTGGGTGTGCCCAAGGGATGGTGGACAGATGGGTGATCATGGGTATGCTATTGATACCTGTTTAATTGTTTTGATGTCTGTCTCCCCCCTTCTAGACTATGAGCCCGTTGTGGGCAGGGATTGTCTCTATTGCTGAATTGTACTTTCCAAGCGCTTAGTACAGTGCTCTGCACACAGTAAGCGCTCAATAAATACAATTAAATGGATGAATGAATGAATTTGGGTGTGTGTGCATATGTGCTTGTGTGCAGGAGTATGAATGCATGTATACATCGGTGTTGGGGGTGGGGGGAGGCTGATGAGTGTGAGTACGTGTGCCAAAGTGTCTGCGGACAGGTGGAAGCTTGTGGGTATTCGTGTGTGTGCATTCATTCAATTCAATAGTATTTATTGAGCGCTTACTATGTGCAGAACACTGGACTAAGCGCTTGGAATGTACAAATCGGTAACAGATAGAGACAGTCCCTGCCCTTTGACGGGCTTACAGTCTAATCGGGGGAGACGGGCAGACAAGAACAATGGCAATAAATAGAATCGAGGGGAAGAACATCTCATTAAAACAATAGCAAATAAATAGAATCGAGGTGATGTACATCTCATTAACAAAATAAATAGGGTAATGAAGATATATATAGTTGAGCGGACGAGTACAGTGCTGAGGGGATGGGATGGGAGAGGGGGAGGAGCAGAGGGAAAGTGTGCATATGTGCCTGTGAATGTTTGTATACATCAGGGTTCGTGTATGTGCATGTGTGTGCTCAGGGGGTGTGAGTGTGTTCCTTAGGGTCTGTGATCGGGTGGGTGCTCATGGATATGAGTGGGTGCATGTGGGTGTCATTGCGTAGTGGGTAGAGCCCCGACCTGGGAATCAGAAGGTCATGGATTCTAATCCCGACCCTGTCACTTGTCTGCTGTGTGACCTTGGCCGAGTCACTTCACTTCTCGGTGCCTCAGTTCCCTCATCTGTCAAGTGAGGATGAAGCCTGTGAGCCCCACATTCGACAGGGACGGCGACCAACTCGATTTGCTTGTATCCACCCCCAGGCCTAGTACAGTGCCTAGCACCTGGTAGGTGATTAACAAATACCATTATCATTATTATTATTCAGAGCCTCATACCGGTCACCGGCTGGGCGCAGAGAGTTGTTCTGGGAGCATAACTGTGTGCAGAGCGCTGTGGGAGGTCCTTGGGAACAAACAGAAGCAGCAGATGCAGAACCTGCCTGAGGGGAACTAGAGACGAATGAGGCCAGACGTCAATTAGCAAAACAGAAGCTTCCAGAGATTGCACACTCACCGTGTTAATCACCGTCTGATCTGGACAGGATGAGGAGTCAGAGCAGACCAGCTTCTCTTCCAACACTTTTTCACTTTAATAATATTTTTGAAATGCTTCCTAAATGTCCAAGGCAGCTGTAAGCGCTAGGGTAGGGTCAAGTTAAACAGGTCGCATACAGTCCCTGTCCCACGTGGGCCTCGCAGTCTAAGTAGGAGGGAGAGCGGGTGTCCCCGTTTTACAGTTGAGGAAACTGAGGCATAGAGCAGTGAAGTGACTCTCCCAAGGTCACGCAGCGTGCCATCGGCAGAGTCGGGATTAGAACCCAGGTCCGAGAAGCAGCATGGTGTAGTGGATAGAGCACGGGCCTGGGGGTCAGAAGGTCAGGGGTTCTAATCCCGGCTCCACCAGTTGTCTGCTCTGTGACCTTGGGCAAGTCATTTCCCTTTTTTGTGCCTCATCTGGAAAATGGGGATTGAGACGGTGAACCCCACATGGGACAGGGACTGTGTCCAACCTGATTTGTTTGTATCCACCCCAGCGCCTAATACAGTGCCTGGCACATAGTAAGCGCTTAACAACTATTATATTTTGACTCCCAGGCCCAGGCTCTCTCAACTAATCAGGCAGTCAATCGTATTTATTGAGCACTTACTGTGTGCAGAACACTGTACTAAGCGCTTGGGAGAGTAGGATAGAACACTATAACAGACACAGTCCCGACCACAACGACTTTACAGTCTAAAGGGGGAGACAGAAATGAATCGAAATAAATAAATGACAACATGGATGTAAGTGGTGTGGGACTGGGAGGAGGGAGATGAATAAAGGGAGCGAGCCAGGGCGACGTAGAAGGGAATGGGAGAAGAGGAATTCGTGGGCAGGAAATGTGTCTGTTTATTGTTATACTGTAGTCTCCCAAGCGCTTAGTAAAAGGGAGCGAGCCAGGGCGACGTAGAAGGGAATGGGAGAAGAGGAATTCGTGGGCAGGAAATGTGTCTGTTTATTGTTATACTGTAGTCTCCCAAGCGCTTAGTACAGGGCTTTGTACATAGTAAGCGCTCAATTAATACGGATGAATGAACGAATGTAAGGCCACGGAGCTTCTCCAGCTCAATCAGTAAAATGGGGGTCTCAGCTAGCAAGGGGCCCTCTGCTCCCGTTCACGGTCCCGACGACGCCTGGGATGCTGAGCGCCCCGAATAATTAATTATCATTATATTTGAGCTATTTGTTAAGCACTTACTGTGTCCAAGCACTATACTAAGCGCTGAGGTAGCTTTGTATGGTATTTGTTGAGTTTACTAAGTGCCGGGCACTGTGCTAAGAGCTGCGTTTACCTTCATTCATTTATTCAATCGTATTTATTGAGCGCTTACTGTGTGCAGAGCACTGTTCTAAGCGCTTGGGAGAGTACGATATAGCAATCACAGACACGTTCTCTGCCCACAACGAGCTCATAGTCTAGTCGAGTTTACAGTTTACTTCACCTGCAAAATGAGGATTCAAACTGTGAAGCCCCCCCCTTGGGACAAAACTGATTAGCTTGTATCTACCCCAGATAACAAAATAATAATTATTACTATAATAACTAATCAGGTTGGACACAGTCCTAGTCCCATATGGAGCTCACAGTCTTAATTCCCATTTTACAGATGAGGGAACTGAAGCACAGAGAAGTGAAGTGACTTGCCCAAGGTAATAATAATATCAATAATAACAATAATGATAGTGGCATTTGCCAAGCACTTACTATGTGCCAGGCACTGTACTAAGCGCTGGGGTAGATACAAGGTAATTGGGTTGGACACAATCCCTGTCCTACATAGGGCTCACAGTATTAATTCCCATTTTACAGATGAGGGATTTGAGGCACAGAAAAGTAAAATATTTTGTCCAAGGTAATAATAATAACTGTAATTATAGTGGTATGTGTTAAGCGCTTACTGTGTGCCAGGCACTGTACTAAGCACTGGGGTAGATACAAGGTAATGGGGTTGGACACAGTCCCTGTCACCCACGGGGCTCACAGTCTAAGCAGCGTGGCTCAGTGGAAAGAGCCCGGGCTTGGGAGTCAGAGATCATGGGTTCGAATCCCGGCACTGCCACTTGTCAGCTGCGTGACTGTGGGTAAGTCACTTAACTCTCTGTGCCTCAGTTCCCTCATCTGTAAAATGGGGATTAAGATGTGAGCCTCACGTGGGACGAACTGATGACCCTGTATCTACCCCAGCGCTTAGAACAGTGCTCTGCACATAGTAAGCGCTTAACAAATACCAACATTATTATTATTATTATTAATCCCCTTTTTCCGGATGAGCAAACTGAGGCTCAGAGAAGTGACGTGATTTGCCCAAGGTCACACAGCAGACAAGTGGAGGAGTCGACATTAGATCCCAGGTCCTTCTGACTCCCAGGCCCGGACTCTATCCACTAGGCCGCGTTACTTTCACAGTTATGAAATAATCAGAAAACTAGTTATAGTAGAGATAAAATAATCAGGTTGGACACAGTCCCTGTCCCACATGGGACTCACAGCCCAAATCGGGGGGGGCTGCCTGTTCCCACCAGCCCACACTGATAGGCCCCCCAAATCCTCATCCCTCCCTTTCCCCGGGGACAACAGGGCCCCTTCCCCCAGAGCCCCGAACATAGGCGACAAGAAAGCGAAAGCGGGCGGCGGGAGGTGATGTCTTCAGGCAGGACAGATGGAGAAGCCACCGATTTACTCCTGACAGGAGCCGGGCTGGAGAGAGCCGGTTTCCCTCGGCTCGGTCCGGGTGTTCGCTTGCAGCCGTAGTAATAATAATAATAATAATAATAATAATGATAATGGCATTTGTTAAGCTCTTACCATGTGCCAGGCACTGTACTAGGCGCTGGGGTGGATGCAAGCAAATCGGGTTGGACACAGTCCCTATCCCACGTGGGGCTCACAGTTTCAATCCCCATTTTACAGATGAGGTAATAGTAAGAATCATAGTAATAATAATTGTGGTAATTATTAAGCATTTACTAAGTACCAGGCACTGTACTAAGAGCTGGGGTGGATACAAGCAAATCGGAAAGGACACAGTTCCTGTCCCACGTGGGGCGCTCAGTCTTAATCCCCATTTTACAGATGAGGGAACTGAGGAATGGAGAAGTTAAGTGACTTGCCCAGGGTCACACAGCAGACAAGCGGCGGAGTCGGGATTAGAACCCATGACCTTCTGACACCCAGGCTCTTGCTCTAGCCACTAGGCCATGCTGCGTGGTGTGTGTGTGTGTTTTGGGGGGAGAACCTGAAACCGACATGGGGGCGATTCAGGTCTCCTGTTTTGAGGCGGGGCTGGAGTCTGAGGGGGTAGAGTAGTCTTAGGCCCCAGTCTCTTCCTGGGCTTGGGTTCGAATCCCACCGCTGCCAATAGAGTTTTCTTGGAGAAGCAACACAGCTCAGTGGAAAGAGCGTGGGTTTGGGACTCAGAGGACGTGGGTTCTAATCCCGGCTCCACCACTTGTCTGCTGTGTGATCTTGGGCAAATCACTTCTCCGTGCCTCAGTTACCTCACCTGTAAAATGGAGATGAAGACTGTGAGTCCCCCGTGGGACAATCTGATAGCTGAGTGGAAAGAGCAACGGCCTGATAGCTGAGTGGAAAGAGCTCGGGCTTGGGAGCCCGAGGTCGAGGGTTCTAATCCTGACTCCACCACTTCTCAGCTGTGTGACTTTGGGCGAGTCACTTCACTACTCTGTGTCTCAGTTCCCTCATCTGTAAAATGGGGATGAAGACTGTGAGCCCCACATGGGACAACCTGATTACCTCGTATCTCCCCAAGTGCTTAGAACAGTGCTTGGCACATAGTAAGCGCTTAGCAAATACCACTATTATTATTATTCTCTGTGCCCCACTGACCTCATCTGTAAAATGAGGCTAAGAATGTGAGCCCCAAGTGGAACCGGGGCTGCGTCCAACCTGATTCACTCGCATCTACCCCAGTGCTTGGCACAAAGAAAGCGCTCAACAGTAATAATAATAATGTTGGTATTTGTTAAGCGCTTACTATGTGCAGAGCACTGTTCTAACAGTACCACAATTATCATCATCATCATCATCATTCTCACGGGCTGCGTGGACTCTTTAACCCCGAAGCTCCCGAGGATGAGCGTTTTTCAGCACTGCAACAAGAGACAGATCTGGGTCCCGCTCCGATCGAACGGGAGGGGCCATTCATTCATTCGATTCGATCGTATTTATTGAGCGCCTACTATGTACAGAAGACTGGACTAAGCGCTTGGAAAGTACAATTCAGCAATAAAGAGAGACAATCCCTGCTCACAACGGACTCAGAGTCTAGAAGGGGGAAGACAGGCATCAAAACAAGTAGACAAGGGATCGATTTGGGAAGGGGGGAGCCTCAGGGATGGGGGTGAGAGGGGAAGGGGTCCCGCTCCCAGACCAAGAGGCGTCAGGGAGAGGAGGACGAGGGGGAGGTAAAAGAGGAGAAGGGAAAGGAGGGAAGAAAAGGAAAAATAGGAGGAGAAAGAGAAGTAGGAGAAAATAAATGTTCTTGTTTAGCTCTTTTTTTCCCCTTTAATGGTATGCGTTTAGCGCTTACTATGTGCCAGGCGCTGTACTAAGCGCTCGAGTACATCCAAGATAATCAGGTTGGACACAGTCCATGTCCCACTTTGGGTTCTCAGTCTTAATCCCCATTTTACTGATGAGCGAACTGAGGCAGAGAAAATAATAATAATGATGGTATTTGTTAAGTGCTTACTTGGGCCAAGCACTGTTCTAAGCCCTGAGCACTGTTCAAAGTGAAGTGAAGTGATTCGCCCAAGGTCCTGCAGAAGACAGATGAGAACCCGTGCTCTATCCACTAGATTATGCTGCTTATTGTGGGACAATCACTGTATAAAGTGCTGGGGGTAGATACAAGATAATCAGGTTGGATACGATCCCTGGGTTTACAGTCTTAAGTACTTTATTATTATTACTACACTATTATTATTATTAGTAGCAGTATTATATTGTTAAGCACTTACTATGTGCCAAGCACTGTTCCAAGCACTGGGATAGTTACAAAATAATCAGCTTGGACACAGTCCCTGTCCAACATGAGGCTACACGAGTTTAAGTAGGAGGGAGTAGTATTTAATCCCCATTTTACAGACGAGGTAACTGAGGCACATGGAAGTTAAGTTACTTGGCCAAGGTGACTCAGTGGACAAGTGGCAGAGCAAGGATTAAAACTCAGGTCTTCTGACTCCCACGCCCAGGGTCTTTCCACTAGGCCACACTGCTTTCTCAGGAGGAGGAGGAGAAAGAGGAAAATGGGGAGGAAGAGAAGAATGAGAGAAGGAAAAGAAAATGAGAAAGAGGAGGCCAAGGTAGAGGAGAAGGAAGAGGAAAGGGAGGTAGAGGAAGGGGAGGATGAAAGGAGAGGGAAGAAGAGGGGAAGGAGAAACGAGTAGGAGGAGACAGGAAAAGGAGGAGGAATAATAATAACGGTGCCATTTGTTAAGCGCTTACTATTTCCAGATGTTGTACTAAGCGCTGGGGTGGCTACAAGCAAAATCGGGTTGGCCACAGTCCCTGTCCCATTTGTGGCTCACGATCTCAATCCCCATTTTTACAGATGAAGTAACTGAGGCACTGAGAAGTGAAGTGACTTGTCCATGGTCACATAGCAGACGTGGCGGAGCCAAGATTGCGAACCCACAATCTTAAATAGTAATAATTGTTGGTATTTGTTAAGCGCTTACTATGTGCCGAGCACTGTTCTAAGCACTGGGGTAGACACAGGGGAATCAGGTTGTCCCACGAGGGGCTCACAGTCTTAATCCCCATTTTACAGATGAGGGAACTGAGGCACAGAGAAGTTAAGTGACTTGCCCACAGTCACACAGCCGACAAGTGGCAGAGCTGGGATGTGACTTGCCCACAGTCACACAGCCGACAAGTGGCAGAGCTGGGATTCGAACTCATGAGCCCTGACTCCAAAGCCCGTGCTCTTTCCACTGAGCCACGCTGCTTCTCTGACTTCTTCTAACTCCCAGGCCTGGGCTCTATTCACTCCACCACACTGCTTCTAATAATGACAATAATAATGATAATTATGGTATTGGTTAAGCGCTTACTATGTGCCAGGCACTGTACTAAGCGCTGGGGTGGATACAAGCAAATTGGGTTGGACACCGACCCCGTCCCATTTGGGGCTCACGGTCTCAATCCCCATTTTACAGATGAGGGAACTGAGGCCCAGAGAAGTGAAGTGACTTGTCCACGGTCACATAGCAGACGTGGCGGAGCCAAGATTAGAACCCACAGTCTGCTAACTCCCAGGCCTGTGCTCTATCCACTCTGCCACGTTGCTTCTCTCGGCGCTTGATACATAGCAAGTGCTTAATAAAAGCATCCTCGTCCTCCTCATCCTTCTCTTCTTCTTCCTTAAGACCTTCGAAGCCAAAATCCATCACTTGGAGACGAGGACCAACAGAAAGGCTCGGGATGGGCCGTCGGGCCTGGAGTTCTTCATCCGCTGTGAGGTCCACAGCGCTGACCTCGGCACTCTGGTCAGCTCCATCCGGAGGGTCACGGACGACGTCAGGAGCCCGAAAGAAGACAAGTGTGAGACCCCCAGGGCAGCGGGACCCTCGGGGATACGGTGGGAGCCTACTGGCTAGAGCCCGGGCCTGGGGTCAGAAGGTCATAATAATAACGTTGGTATTTGTTAAGCGCTTACTATGTGCAGAGCACTGTTCTAAGTGCTGGGGTAGATCAGAGTAATCAGATTGTCCCACATGAGGCTCACAGTTAATCCCCATTTTACAGATGAGGTCACTGGGGTACAGAGAAGTGAAGTGACTTGCCCACAGTCACACAGCTGACAAGTGGCAGAGCCGGAATTCGAACCAATGACCTCTGACTCCCAAGCCCGGGCTCTTTCCACTGAGCCACACTGTCATAGGTTCTAATCCCGGCTCTGCCTCTTGTCTGTTGTGTGACCCTGGGCCAGTCACTTCACTTCCCTGGGCCTCAGTTGCCTCATCTGGAATATGGGGATTGAGACGGGGAGCCCCACGTGCGACAGGGACTGTATCTAACCAGATTGGCTTGTATCCACCCCAGCGCTTAGTACAGTGCCTGGCTTACATTGTAAGCACTTAACCAATCATCAATCAATTAGATTTATTGAGCATTTACTGCGTGCAGAGCACTACACGAAGCGCTTGGGAGAGGACAGTAATAATAATGCAGTGCCCTCTAGACTGCAAGCTCGAGTTGGGCAGGGAATGTTCTTATTGTCGTACTCTCCCCAGTGCTTAGTACAGTGCTCCACACACTGTAAGTGCCCAATAAATATTACTGAATGAATGAATAATAATAATGACCCTTGTTAAGCATTTACTATGTACAAAGCACTGTTCTAACTGCTGGGGTAGATACAAGTTAATCAGGTTGGACACAGTCCCTGTCCTACAGGGGGCTCACAGTCTTCATCCCCATTTTACAGATGAGGTAACTGAGCCCCAGAGAAGTTTAGTGACTGGCCGGAGGTCACAAAGCAGACGTGTGGCAGCGTCAGGATTAGAACCCAGGCCTGTGCTCTATCCACTAAGCCATGCTGCTTCTTGCTAGACCTGCTCCTTGGCTTCAGTGAGTTTTCCATCTTCAGTCAATCATTGGTTTTCAGTGAGCGCTTACTGTGTGCAGAGCACTGTACTAAGCGCTTAGGAGAGTACAATATAACAATAAACACGCACATTCCCTGCCCACAATGAGCCAGGATTCTTCAGCCAATCCGTGGTATTTATTGAACACTTTACTATGTGCAGAGCACTGGACTAAGCGCTTGGGAGAGTACAATTCAACAGAGTTGATAGACGTATTCCCTGCCCACAAAAAGCTTACAATGTAGAATCCAGCCAGCCAATCAATCAATAGGATTGATTGAACACCGACTGGAATAGCAATAAGACGATCTATTAAGAGTCTGCTATGTGTAGAGTACTGTAGTAAGCCCTGGGGGAAAAAAATACCTGAAAAAATTAGAAATTGACCATGGCTCCCACTGGGTGTGGAGCACTGTGCTAAGCAGTTGGGAAAGTTCAATAAAGTTAGAAGGCATGACCTTTGCTCTCAAGGAACTTACAGTGCAGATCACTGTGTTTTGTTTGGCAGAGTGCAATAGAGTTTGTGGACACAATTCCTGTCCTCAAGGAGTTTCCAGTCCACTGTGTGCAGAGCACTGTACTGAGCACTTGGGAGAGTACAACGGAGTTAGAAGAAATGACTCTATTAATGTCTGCCTTCCCTTCTAGACTGTAATCTCATTGAAGGCAGAGAATGTATCTATTTATTGTTGTATTATACTCTCCCAAGTGCTCAGTTAGAGTGTAAGCTCCTTTCATTCACTCATTCAATCATATTTATTGAGCACTTATCACGTGCAGAGCACTGTACTAAGTGCTTGGAAGAGCACAACATAGCAATATAACAGACACATCCCCTGCCCACAGTGATCTAACAGTCTAGTGGGGGAGACCGACATTAATATAAATAAATACATTATGGATATCGTGGCTTAGTGAAAAGAACAAAGGCTTGGGAGTCAGAGGACATGGGTTCTAATCCCGGCTCCGCTATTTGTCTATTGTGTGATCTTGGGAAAGCTGTTTAACTTCTCTGTGCCTCAGTTACCTCATCTGTAAAATAGAGATTAAAACTGTGAGGCCCCCCATGGGACAAACCTGATTACCTTGTATCTACCCCTGCATTTAGAACAGTGCTCCGCACGCGATAAGCGCTTAACAAATATAATTATTATTATAAGTTCTGAGGACTTGAGGGAGGGGTGAGTAAAGGAAGGAAATCAGGGTGATGCAGAAGGGTGTGGGAGAAGGGGAAATGAGGGTTTAGTCAGGGAAGGCCTCTTGGAGGAGATGGGTCTTCAATTAGGCTTTGAAAGGGAGGGAGAACAATTGCCTGTCAGATATGAGGAGGGAGGGCGTTCCAGGCCAGAGGCAGGACGTGGGCAAGAGGTTGGCAGCAAGACAGACGAGATCGAGGTACAACAGGGAGGTTGGCATTAGAGGAGCGAAGTGTGTGGGCCGGGCTGGAGTAGGAGACCAGCGAGGTGAGATAGGAGCGGGCAAGGTGATGGAGCGGGATGTAGAACTGGGGCTCAGCCTAAACTGGGCAACAAGGGCGTGGTCACAATATCCTATTTTTTCTCCTTCTTCGGTCAGTCCACTGGTTTCCAAGAAAGATCTCCGAACTGGACCGATGCCATCACCTTGTCACCAAGTTCGATCCTGACCTGGATCTGGACCACCCGGTGAGCAGAACCCATGTCCCCCCGGCCACGGGGCCTCAAGAGCATGAAGGTGCTCTGCCGTTGGGGGAAAAGTGCTCTCCCCAGGCAGGGAGAGTTGCTCCAGAGCACTACAGAGAGGAAGGTCATTTATTCATTCATTCATTCAATCGTATTTATTGAGTGCTTACTGAGTGCAGAGCACTATACTAAGCACTTGGAAAGTACAGTTTGGCAACAAATACAGACAATCTCTACCCAACAATGGGCTCACGGTCTAGAAGAGGGGAGACAGACGAAAAAACAAAGCAAAACAAAACAGGTACGAGTAAACAGGTTTCAATAACATCAATATAAATAAATAGAATTGCAGATATATATATATACATCATTAATAAAATAAATAGAATAATAAATAGGTACATATATACACAAGTGCTGTGGGGTGGGGAGTGGGGTAGAGCGGAGGGAGGGAGGAGGAGCAGAGGGAAAGGGGGGCCTAGACTGGGATAATGGGAAGGAACATACCTAAGAGGGAAAATCTTTCAGAAGGGACTTTCCAGGACAGCCATCTGAGAACCGTGGGGGCTCTTAATAATTGTGGTATTGAGCGCTTACTATGTACCGAGCTCTGGGAGAGATTACAAGATAATAAGGTTCCACACGGGGTCCCAATCTAAGTAGGAAGGAGAACAGGTATTGAATCCCCATTTTATAGATGAGGGAACGGAGCCAACGGAGTGACTTAGTGGATAGAATTTGGGGCTGGGAGTCAGAAGGACCTTTGGTTCTAATCCCGGCTCTGCCACTTGTTTGCTGTGTGACCTTGGGCAAGTCACTTAACTCCTCTTTGCCTCATTTGCCTCCTCTATAAAATGGAGGTGAATAATAATAATAATGATGGTATTTGTTAAGCTCTTGCTATGTGCCAAACACTGTTCTAAACGCTGGGATAGATACAAGGTAATCAGGTTGTCCCACGTATGGCCCACAGTCTTAATCCCCATTTTACGGATGAGGTAACTGAGGCACAGAGAAGTAAAGTGACGTGAGCCCCATGTGGAACAGGGACTGTGTCCAACCTGATAACCTTGTGATTACCCCAGCGCTTAGAACAGTGCTTAGTATATAGTAAGGGCTTAACAAATGTCATCAGCATCTCTCGTTCCAAGCTAAAGAGCAGATAAGTGGCAGAGCTGGGATAAGAACCCAGGTTCTCGGACTCCCAGACCTAGGCTCTTTCCACTAGGCCACACTGCTTTTCTGGTGCTCCTGAGCCTGGTGGGCTTCCAGCCCCAGCCCGAAACACAACAAGCCGACAAGCCGTGGCGCTTCAGTTCTACTTCCTGGAGGGAGGGGCCTGGGGGGGTGGTGTCTCCAAATGAGGGTGGGGTGGAGTTTGGAGAGGCTTGGTGTAATGGCTAGAGTCTGGGCCTGGAAGTCAGAAGGTTATTGGTTCTAATCCCAGATCTGCCATTTGTCTGCTGTGTGAATTTGGGCAAATCACTTAAATTCTCCCCACCTCAGTTCCCTAATCTCTAAAATGAGGGTTGAGACTGTGAGCCCCATGTGGGATAGGGACTGCATCCAAACCGATTTGCTTGTATCCACCCCAGCGCTTACTACAGTGCCTGGCCCACAGTAAGTGCTTAACAAATACCACAATTATTATTATTATTAGGACCACCCCCTGGGCTCTGTGGTAGTAAAGGGGCTACCTTACTAGTGGCCCTTTATCAATGCCCCGGCATTCCACCCTCCCCGAAGCAGGGCCAAGGGAGAGGCAGACAGATGGAGAGAGAGAGAAAGGCTGACAGAGATAGAGAGACAGGGGCAGTCAGAGAGATAGAGAGGGATACAAAGAGTGACAGCGTTAAGGGGACAGGATCAGACAGAGACAGAAAGAGATTGGGTTAGACAGAGACATCGAGAGGCGCTGAGAGAGACAGGGACAGAGATAGAGAGATGAGGCAGAGTTAGAGAGACAAAGAGGGAGAGAGCCAGAGCCTCAGAGAGACACAGAGCGACAGGAACAGATTGAAAGGGAGCGAGGGAAGGGAGAAAGGGAAAAGCGAGATGAGGAGGGGGCAAAAGGAAGGAGGAGGCAAGGTGTGGGGAAGAAGAGAAGCAGCACGGTCTAGGGTTCTAATCCTGGCTCCGCCACTTGTCTCCTGGGTGACCTTGGACAAGTCACTTAACTTCTCCAGGCCTCTGTTCCCTCATCTGTAAAATGGGATTAAGACTGCGAGCCCTATGTGGGACGGGGACTGTGCCCAAGCTGATTACCTCGTATCTACCCCCACGCTTAGAATAGTGCTCGGTACATAGTAGCGCTTAAATAAATACCGCACTTATAATTATTATTATTACAAGAGGAAGGTGAGATGGGAATTGTGGGATTGAGGAGGAAGGAGGGACAGAATGGGGAGGGATGGAGAAGGTGAAAGGGGGATGGGGATGGAAAGGTGAGAAGGGGGGTGGGAGGATGGGGAGGGGCTCAGACGGTCTCTTCTTTTGTGGTCCAGGGCTTTTCAGACCAGGCCTACCGGCAGCGGAGAAAGATGGTGGCCGAGATCGCCTTCCAGTACAAACAGTAAAAGCCGTTCGGATTCCTCCAGGGGGAGGGGGTGGGGGTCGGGGAGACCTTCCCTTTCCCCGGGGAGCAAGTCGGAAGATGCATGTGGGACCCCTCCCCCTCATCTTCCCCTTCCTGTCCTCCTCTGCTCCTTCCCTGGGGGTGGGAGGGAAGGAGGGGAAGGAAGGAAGGGGAAAAGAAAGAGGAGAAGGGATGGAAGGGAAGGAGGGGAAAGGAAGAGGGGAGGGAGGGAAGAAGAGGGAGAGAAGACGAGAGGGGAAGGGAGGGAGGGGAGGAGAGAGAGGGAAAGGAAGGGAAGGGAGAAGAAGGAGGAGAAGGGAGGGAAGGGAGAAGAGGAAAAGGGAGAGGAGGAAGGGGGAAGGGAGGAAGGGAGGGGAAGATAAGGGAGTGGAGAAGAGGGAGAGGAGAGAGGAGGAAGGAGGGAAGAGAGAGAAAGGGAGGGGTGGAAGGGAGAGAGGGAGAAGAGGAACGGGAGGGGAGGGAAAGGGAAGAAGGGGAAGATAACGGAGGGGAGAAGAGGGAGAGGAGAGAGGTAGGGGAGGACAGAGAGGGAAAGGGAGGGAAAAGGGAGAAGGAGGAGAAAGGAGGGAGGGGAGGGGAAGAGAGAAAGGGGAGGGTAAAGGAGGGAGAGGAGAAGAAGGTAGGGAGGGAGGAGAGGAGAGAGGGAAAGGGAGGGAAGGAATGGAGAAGGAAGAGGAGAAGGGAGGGAGGGGAAAGGAGGAAGAGGAGAGGAGGGAGGGGAGGGGAAGGAAAAAAGGGGAGGGGAAGGAAGGAGAGGAGAAGATAAAAGGGAGGGAGGAGAGAAGAGAGGGAAAGGGAGGGAAGGGAGGGAAGGAGAAGGAGGAGGAGAAGGGAGGGAAGGAAGGGAGGGAGAAGGAGGAGGAGGAGGGAGAAGGAGGAGGAGAAGGGGAGGGAGGGGAGAGAAGGGATGGAAGAGAGGGAAGGGAGGGGGGAGAAGTTCTCAGCGCCTTGGGGGCGGTTGTATTCCTGGGAGGCCAACGGGGGGGACAGTACCCGGCCCTCCGGGCCCACTGCCCCCCCGCGGGGTGGACTGTCTTCCAGCGGCGACCCCATCCGCGCGTGGACTACACGGCCGACGGAGAATCTGCCACAGTGGTGAGGTGCCGGGGTGGGGGGCGGGCGGGCGGGCGGAGGGCGGGGAGGGGGGCACCCCAGCCTTTCCCAGCCAAGGAAGGAGGGCTCCCCTCGCTTCCCGAGATCCAACCCATCCATCAATCAGTCCTATTGAGGGCTTACTATGTTGCAGAGCACTGTGCCTTAAAGCGCTTGGGGGAGTTGTGACAATGGACTGGTGTCCAACCCCGATTTGCTTGTATCCCCCTAGTGTTTAGTACAGTGCCTGGCACATAGTAAGCGCTTAACAAATACCATTCGTTATTATTATTATTGAATGAGCGAAATGAATGAATGAAAGTGTCGGGTTCGGGTTGCAGGAGGGAGGTGTACACGACGCTGAAGAGCTTGTACCCCACCCACGCCTGCTCTGAGCACCTGGAGGCTCTGGACCTGCTGGAGAAGTTCAGCGGCTACAGCGAGAACAACATCCCGCAGCTCGAAGACGTGTCCCGCTTCCTCAAAGGTCAGGCCAAGTCTGGGGGTCGGGGAGATGGGAGTGGGGGTCGAGGGGTGGGGTGGGGGAGAAGGCTGACTTGTTTCCTGGAAGGGGGGAAACAAAGAGACCCGTTTTGGGGTCACAGTGAGGAGAGCCGACCCCCAAGTCAGGGCTGATGAACTTGAGAGGGGCTTGGAGGGACCGGTGAGTGGAGCGATTCATTCATTTTTTCATTCAATCGTATTTATTGAACACTTCCTGTGTGCAGAGGACTATACTAAGCGTTTGGGAGAGTCCAATACAACAATAAACAGACACATTCCCTCCCCACAGCCAAGTTTACGGTCTAGAGGCGTAAACTGGCGAGGGGGATTTCGAGGGAGGAGACTGTGAGCCCCATCATGGGCAAGTATTGTCTCTCTTACTGGGGTATCGTACTTTCCAAGCGTTTAATACAATGCTCCGCACACAGTAAGTGCTCAATAAATATGATTGAATGAATGAATAAATGAGAGGGGAGAGGCTGACATAGAGAGAGGCAAAGAGGCATGAGACAGTTAGAGAAACAAAGGCCGCAAGATTGAGGGTCTGCCAACTTGCTGCTGTGTGACCTTGGATGAGTCACTTCACTTCTCAGTGCCTGCAAGTTCCCTCATCTGTAAAACGGGGATAAAGGCTGTGAGCGCTTACATGGGTCAACCTGATTACCTTATATCTACCACAGCCCTTAGAACAGTGCTTGGCACATAGTAAGCACTTAACAAATACCATTAATTATTATTATATACAAATGTGCTATGGGGCGGGGGGAGAGCAAAGGGAGCGAGTTGAGGTGACACCGAAGGGAGGGGAGCAGAGAAAAAGAGATAGAAGGAGAGACAGCAGCAGGGATTCAGAGACAGAGGGAGAGAGAGCAGACTGTGATTCGTTGTGGGCAGGGATTGTTCCTCTTTATTGCTGTATTGTACTTTCTCAAGCGCTTAGTACAGTGCTCTGCACACAGTAAGCGCTCAATTAGTACGAATGAATGAAGGAGAGACAGTAGCAGGGATTCAGAGACAGAGGGAGAGAGAGCGCAAAGATTGCAGAGACATAGACAGAGGGAGAGCTTCAAAGCGCATCGCTCCCGGGCTGTGGCTCTGACCATGGGCCCGACGGCAGGGGGCTGGGGGCTTTGGGAAGCGGAGATGGCCCCCGGCGCCTCAGTCGTCCAGTCAGGGCTGCCGCTCTTCTCCCTCCTCCCTCTTCCCTCAACCCTCTTCCCTTTTCCCTCTCTCGCTCCTCGCCCCTACCTCCTGCTCCTCTCCTCTTCCTCCTTCTTCCAACCTCCTCCTCCTCCTCTCCTCCCTCTCCCTCCTCCCTCTCTTCTCTCCCCTCCCTCGCCTCCTCCCTCCATCCTTCTCCCTCTGTCCTCCTCCTCTTCCCTTCTCTCTCCGCCCTCTTCCCTTCTCCCTCTCACCTCTTCCTTCTCCCTTCCTCCCTCAATCTTTCTCCCTCTCCCCTCCTCCCTACTCCTTCTCTTCCTCCACTTTCCTCCTCCTTCTCCTCTTCCCTCCGCCCTCCTCCCTCTTTCCTCCCCATCCTCCCTCTCCCCTCCTCCCTTTTCCCTCTCTCCTCTTCGCTCCCTCCTCCCTCCACCTTCCTCCTCCTTTTCCCATCCTCCTTCCTCCCTCTCTCCTCTTCCCTCCTCCCTCCTCCTTCTACTATCCTCCTTCCTCCCTCTCCCCTCCTCCCTCCTCCCTTTCCCTTTTCCCTCCACCTTCCTCCTCCCTTTCTCCCTTCTCTCTCCTTCTCCTCTTCTCCCTCTTCCCTCTTCCTCCTCTCTCCACCCTCCTCTTCCCTCCCTCCTCCTCCTCCCCTCGCCCCACCACCTCCCCGCGATGTGTCCCTGCAGACAGAACTGGGTTCCAGCTGCGGCCGGTGGCCGGCCTGCTGTCCGCACGGGACTTCCTGTCCAGCCTGGCCTTCAGAGTTTTCCAGTGCACTCAATACATTCGCCACTCCTCTTCGCCCATGCACTCCCCGGAACCGTGAGTGACCCCAGCCGCCACCCCCGGGACCCCCGCCCTGCACCCCCAGAACCGGCCCTTCTCCCAGTCCGACCAGTCAATCAATAGTATCTATTAGGCGCTTCCTGATGAGTGATGGTGTTTAAGTGCTTACTATGTGCCAAACACTGTTCTTGTTCCAAGCACTGTGCAGAGCACTGTACTAACGCTTGGGAGAAGCCAATACACAATGTCTGTAGACACGTTCCCTGTCCACCACCGAGCTTCCAGTCTAGAGACCAACTTACTGTAGAGAAACAATGTGGCTTAGTGGATTAAGCAGGAACCTGGAACTCAGAAGGACCTGGGTTCTAATCCCGGCTCTGCTGGCTGGTCTGCTGTGGGACCTTGGGCAAGTTACTTCTCTTTTCTGGGCCTCGGTTACCTCCTCTGTAAAATGGGGATAAAGATTGTGAACCCCACGTGGGACAGGGACTGTGTCCAACCTGATTAACTTGCATCTACCCCAGCACTTAGAACAGTGCTTCACACAAAGTAAGCGGCTTATCAAGTGCCAAAATTATTATTATTGGCATAGTGGATAGACCCCAGGCCTAGAATCAGATTATGGGTTTTAATCCCAGTTCTACCACCTGTCTACTGTGTGATCTCGGGCAAGTCACTTCACTTCTCTGTTCCTCAGTTACCTCATCTATAAAATGGGGAATGAGACTGTGAGCCCTACGTAGGACAGGGACTGTGTCCAGTCCGATTTGCTTGTATCCACCCCAGCGCTTAGTACAGTGCCTGACACATAGTAAGTATTCAACAATACGCAGACATGTTATTATTAGTTAGTAATAGTAATAAGAGCCTAAATCTGCAGGCCCCCCCTCAAGGGAGAGGGGGCAGGCCTGGGGGATGAAAGAGGGGCAGGGCTAGAGGGGGTGGGGGGAGGGTTGGTGGGGGCTGGGAGAGGGGCGAAGAGCCACCTTAGGCCTGAGTTGGGGGAAGGACAAATGTTGGAGCTGGAGCTCTTGGGGGGATGCAAGTTAGATCTAAGGGGGGACTTCTGGCCCACCTTCCACTGACCACCCCCTCTCCTGTGTCCCCGCTCCCCCCCCATCCTTCCCCAGAGACTGCTGCCACGAGCTGCTGGGTCACGTGCCTATGCTGGCCGACTGGACATTTGCTCAGTTCTCCCAGGTGAGAGGGGGGAAGGAGGGGGTCCGGGGCCAGGGCAGACCCCCGGAGACCCCACCAGGGGACCGAGGCTGCGGGGTTGCAACATGGGGGCTGGGAGCCGGGAGACATGAGTTCTGGTCCTGGCTCTGCCCCTGGTCCTCTGCTGTGTGACCTCGGGCTACTCGCTCAACCTCTCTGATCCTCTGCGTTTCCATCTGTGTAATGGGGAAGAGGGCCCAGCTGTCCCTCTCGGACTATTATTCATTCATACAATTGTAAGAGCCCGGGCTTGAGAGTCAGAGAAGCGGCGTGGCTCAGTGGAAAAAGCACGGGCTTGGGAGTCAGAGGTAATGGGTTCGAATTCCGACTTCTGCCCCTTGTCAGCTGTGTGACTGTGGACAAGTCACTTCACTTCTCTGTGGCCTCAGTTACCTCATCTGTAAAATGGGGATTAAAACTGTGAGCCCCCCACGTGGGACATACTTGATTACCCTGTATCTGCCCCAGCGTTTAGAACAGTGCTCTGCACATAGTAACGCTTAACAAATACCAAACATTAATAGGTTCTAATCCTGGCTCCGCCAATTGCCTGCTGTGCAACCTTGGGGCATCTGTTTAACTTTTCTGTGCCTCAGTTACCTCATATGTAAAATGGGGATTAAAACTGTGAGCCCCCCATAGGACAACCTGATTAACCTTGTATCTTATCCCAGCGGCTTAGAAGAGTGCTCATCGCATAGTAAGAGGCTTACGGATACCATTCCTTCTCTTCTTATTATTACTATCAAGCACTTACTGTGTGCAGAGCAGCTGTACTAAAGCATTTGGGAAAGGACAATACAACAATAAAAAGTAAATATTCCCTGCCCAAAACGAGCTGACAGCCCCAGAGCAGGGGAGACAGATGTCAATACAAATAGATAAAATTACAGATATATTCCTAAATGCTGTGAGGATGGGAGGGTGGGGAAGAGTCCGACCTGATTCTCCTGTAACTCCCCAGCGTTCAGAACAGGGCATGGCACAGAGAGGGCTCAATGAACAGGGGAATTGCTGTTTATAGACACTGGGGGTGTGTAGGGGCGGTGGGTTGGGGGTTGTGAAGAAGGGACATGGGTGGGGCTCGAGGCCTGCCTGGTGGGAGCCAGGAATTGGGGGTGGTCCAGGGAGGAAGGAAGAATTGGGGGGTGGTTCTGGGCAGGGGGTGGAGGGCAGGCCGGGAAGAGCTGAGCAGGGCTGGGTCACCCCACCCCTCGGAGCCCAGACCCAACACCCCTTAAGCTGAACTGCAAGAGACCCCGGGGATCTCTGCTTAGCCCCCTCCCACCCTTCTTGGCAGGACATCGGACTCGCTTCCCTTGGGGCCACGGATGAAGAGATAGAGAAATTGTCCACGGTAAGAAGCGTGACCTCATCCTCGTGTCCGAGCTCTCCCCTCCTCCCCTTCCCCCTCCTTCCCCTTCTTCATCCCCTCCTCCTTTCCTCCTTCTTTTCATCTTCTTCCTTCTCTTTGTCTTCATCTTCATCTTTGTCATCCTCCTCCTTCTCCTCTTCCTCCTTCTCCTGTTCCTCCTCTTTCTCTTCTTCCTACTCTTTGTTCTCTTCTTCTCCTTTCCTCCTCCTCCTCCTTCTCCTCTTCTTCCTCCTCCTCTCCTCCTCTTTGTCCTTCTCCTCCTCTTCCTCCTTCTTCTATTTGTCCTCCTCCTCTCCTCTTCATTGTCCTCCCCCTTTCCTCCTCTTCATTCTCCTCTTTCTCCTCTTCCTCCTCTTAATAAATAATAATAATTATGATATTTGTTAAGCACTTACTATGTGCCAAGCACTGTTCTAAGCGCTGGGGTAGATACAAGCTAATCAGGTTGTCCTACGTAGGGCTCACAGCCTCAATCCCCATTATACAGATGAGGGAACTGAGGCACAGAGAAGTTAAGTGGCTTCTCTTCTTCCTCCTCCTCTCCTCTTCATTGACCTCCTCCTCTTCCTCCTTTCCTCCTCTTCATTCTTCTTCATCCTGCTTCTCCTCTTCCTCCTCCTCTTCCACCTCCTTTTCTCCTCTTGATTGTCCTCCTCTTTCTCCTTTATACTTCTTCTCCTCTTCTTCCTCCTCCTTTTCTCCTCTTGGTTCTCCTCTTCTTTCTCCTTCACCCTTCTCCTCTTCCTCCTTCTCTTTTTCCTCCTCCTCTCCTCTTCATCCTCCTCCTCCTTTCCTCTTTTTGGTTCTCCTCTTCTTTCTCCTTCATCCTTCTCCTCCTCTTCCTTCTGTCCCTCACTGTTATTCCTCCACCCCCCCTCCTCCCTATCCTTGTCCCTGATTGGTGGTTTGTTCACCATGCCTTACTTTCACCCTCATTTTTTGCAGGCTAACTTTCTTCTTTGCCTCCCCTCCCAGCCCCACAGCACTTATATTCATATCCCTAATTTATTTATTTTTATCTTAATGTCTGTCCACTGCTCATCCCTGACAGACTGTGAGCTCCTCATGGGCATGTCTACCAATTCTATTGTATTGTACTCTCCCAAGCACTTAGTACAGTGATCTGCACATAGTAAGTGCTCAATAAATATAATTGATTAAGTGATTCTCCTGCTTCCTCAGATAATAAAGGTTTAATCCTGGGAGGAGGAAGGGTAAGAAGAAAGTATATGGACACCCTCTTTTGCCCAAATCTCTGGATTTTTGGGTGGTATTTTTTAAGCACTTACGATGTGTCAAACACTGTTCTAAGCTCTGGGGTTTTGGGCTTGGCTTAGCCGTTTCCGACCCATAGCAATTCCATGGACACATCTTTCTCAGAATGCCCCACTCTCCATCTGCAATTGTAGGTACAAGTTAATTAGTTCAGCAACAGTTCCTATCCTACGTGGGGCTCAGAGTCTAAATAGGAGGGAGAACACATGAGGAACAGATTTTACAGATGAGAAACTGAGGAACAGTGATTTACACTGAAGTGATTTGTCCAAGATCACACAGCAAGCAATTGGCAGAGCTGGGATTAGAACTCAGGACCTCTGGCTCCCAGGCCTGTGCTCTTATCGACTAGGCCATGATGTGTCCCATCCCTCACTAAACCCTGAGGCCTCCCTGGGACTCACGTGTCTGTCAGCTGTGCCCCCGGGCAAATCGGGAAGGTGGGATCTCAGCCATGCCCCTGGGCAAATCGGGAAGGTGGGACATTGGCCGTGCTCCTGGGCGAATCAGAAAGGCAGGGGGCCAGGAGTCCTGGGTGAGGCTCAAGAACTATAAATCCCTCCATCTGACAGATCCGTACTGGACTGAGGTGGCAGAGCTGGACCAGTATGGAGGGGCCAGCCTGAGGTAGAGGATCCGGGCTGGGGGATGCCATGGTCAAGGCTGTGCAGGACAGAGGGAGGAGGGGGTGAGAGAAGGGACGGAAGTGGCGATGGCAGACGATGGAGAAGCAACTTGGCATAGTGGATAAGGGTCATTGGTTCTAATCCCAGCTCTGCCATTGGACTGCTGTGTGACCTTGGGCAAACCACTTCACTTCTCTGGGCCTCACTTTTCTCATCAGAAAAATGTCACTTGAGTCTGTGGGACTCAAGCCCCCAGTGGGACAGAGACTGTGTCCCACCAGATCTGCTTGTATCCACCCTAGTGCTTAGTACAGTGCCTGGCATATAGAAAGCGCTTAACTAACACGACAATTATTATTGTTACTATGGAGATCCACCTAATCATCCCTCCACTCTGCCCCTCCTATCCTTACCCCCTACCCCTCCACCTCTCTTCTCTTGTCCCCCCTGACCTGTTCCTCTTCCTCCCACTCCCTCCACCTCTCTCCCCTGTCCCCTTCCCTTCTGCACCCCTTTTCCCTCGGCTCCTTCCGGCAGCTCTACTGGTTCACGGTGGAATTTGGGCTCTGCAAACAGAATGGCGTCATCAAAGCCTACGGGGCTGGGCTTCTGTCATCCTATGGAGAGCTTCTGGTGAGTGAGAACTTGATTGGGCCAGGGCTGTCTCCTCAATCCGTCCAACCACCGGGTTCTCCAACCAGCCCTCCATCTCTCCCAGTATTCCTTCAATTGGCCCTCCATCCTTCCCACCATCTAGTCTTCAATTCAGCCCTCCGTCCTTCCCACCATCCATCTGCATTCATTCAATCGTATTTATTGAGCGCTTACTGTGTGCCGATCACTGTACTAAGCACTTGGTAATAATAATAATAATAATAATGTTGGTATTTGTTAAGCGCTTACTATGTGCCGAGCACTGTTCTAAGCGCTGGGGTAGACATAGGGGAATCAGGTTCTCCCACGTGGGGCTCACAGTCTTAATCCCCATTTTACAGATGAGGGAACTGAGGCACGGAGAAGTTAAGTGACTTGCCCACAGTCACACAGCCGACAAGTGGCAGAGCTGGGATTCGAACTCATGAGCCCTGACTCCAAAGCCCGTGCTCTTTCCACTGAGCCACGCTGCTTCTCCTACAGTACAGTACTAGAGTACAGTACTACAATAAACAGACTCATTCCCTGCCCACAGTGAACTTACAGTCTAGAGGTGGAGGGGCGACAGACATAAAAACAAATAAATAAATGACAGATGTAGATATAAGTGCTATGGGGCTGGGAGCTGGGATGAATAAAGGGAGCACGTCAGGGCAACGCAGAAGGGAATAGGGGTAGGGGAAGAGGAAAGGGGGTGCCTAGTCTGGGAAGGCCTCTTGGAGGAGATGTGTCAAGGATAAGGCCTTGGAACGGGGAGAGTAATTATCTGTTGGGTTTAAGGAGGGAGGGCATTTCATCCAACCCTCTATCCTTCCCATCATCTGTCCTTCCAACCAATCCTCCATTTTTTTATGGCATTTGTTAAGTGCTTACTATGTGCCAGGCCCACAGCACTTATGTACATATCTGTAATTTATTTATTTATATTAATGTCTGTCTCTCCCCCTCTAGACTATAAGCTCATTGTGGGCAGAGAATGTATCTGTTTATTGTTATATTGTACTCTCCTAAGTGCTTAGTAAAATGTTCTGCACACAGTAAGTGCTCAATAAATATAATTGAATAAATGAATGAACCATTGCCAGGCACTGTACACACTCCATCCATCCATTCATCCGGCCCTCCATTCTTCCCAACATCCATCCATCCTTTCTTCCCACCATCCATCAACCCATCTATCCCTGCATCCTTCCCAACATCCAGCCAGCCAGCCAGCCAGCCATTCCTCCATCCTTCCCACCATCCTTTCATCCATCCATCCGGCCCTCCATCCTTCCCAACTTCCATCCGTCCATCTGACCCTCCCTCCATCTGTCCATCCGTTCCTCCATCATTCAATCAATCTAATTCACTGAACACTCACTGTGTTCAGATCGCTGTACTAAGCACTTGAGAGAGTACAATACACAATATAACAG
Source organism: Ornithorhynchus anatinus (assembly GCF_004115215.2). NCBI lineage: Eukaryota > Metazoa > Chordata > Mammalia > Monotremata > Ornithorhynchidae > Ornithorhynchus > Ornithorhynchus anatinus. Next base: position 1,741,648 of record NC_041730.1, read on the forward strand.
GTGCATTCCCTGCCCGCAATCTAGTTCATCCTTCCCACCACCCATCCCTCCATCCCTCCATCCTTCTCACCATCCACCTTTCCTTCCTTCCCATCCTTCCCACCATCCATTCACCCATTCGGCCCTACCTCCCTACATCTGGCCCACCGTCGCGCCAACCATCTCACCATCCTTTCCTGCGTCTTCCTGTCCCTCCAATCCATCCCGCTGTCCATCCACCTATTTATCGAACGATGTTAACTAAGCCCCACTGTAGGCAGACTGGTCATCTGGAGAAGGATGGGGACAGGAAGGGATAAGGTCCTTGCCATCCACAAGCTGCCAGTCTGATGTGGGGGAGGGAGAACACACACAAACACACACCACACATGCGCTGCTGGGGGAGGAAGAAAGGGAGGAGGAGAACCTGTCCCAAGACTTGTACCCCTGAGCGGCAGAGGAGCAATGCCAGAGACTGTAAGCTCGTTGAGGCCAGGGAAGGTGTCTATTGTTCCGTCGTCCTCTCCCAAGTACTTAGTACAGTGCTTTGCCCACAGTAAGCCCTCAATAAATACGATCGAACGAATGAATGCACAAAAGACGAAGCCAATGTGAACAGGTGGCTCTGGTGGATGGAACCTCCTGACTTGTAGCCCAAAGCAGGCTGGGGGCCGGGGAGGGACAAACAACTGCTCCCCAAGGCTCCCCTCTCCCTAGCCCCTCGCCCCTGGCCTTCTCCCTGCCCCTGGGGACACTGACTCTTTCCCGGCTGGGTCGGTGGCCCAGCACGCTCTGTCCGACGAGCCAGAGATCAGGGAATTCGATCCCGAGACCGTGTCCGTCCAGCCGTACCAGGACCAGACGTACCAGCCCGTGTACTTCGTGTCTGAGAGCTTCAGCGACGCCAAAGACAAGCTCAGGTACTCACCTTGGGGCCTCCTCCTGGCAATAACCCGGTCTTGCAGCTAAGTACCAGCCCGCCTCCTGCCTGGCCCTTCTCCGGTCAACCTGGCCCTCACCCTGTGAAAGTCATGGGTCCCTCCACTGGGGCTAGGTGGTGGGGGTGGGGCTCCGATCTTGGGGCATGGGTGGTTCACCCTATCATCTTCATTATCATCACCAACCTCCTCCTCCTCCCCCTCTCCCTCCTTCTCCTCCTCATCCTCCCCCTTTTTCTTCTCCTCCTTCTCCTCCTCCTTTTCTTCCTTTTCCTCCCCTTCCTCCTCCTCTTCCTACCCTTCCTTCTCCTCCTCCCTCCTCCTCCTACCTCTTCTTCTCCTCCTCCCCCTCCTCCCCATCCTTCTCTTCCTACCTCTCCTTCTTCCTCCTCCTTCTCCTACCCCTCCTCCTCTTCCTATCCTTCCTTCTCCTCCTCCCTTCTCTTCCTACCTCTCCTTCTCCTCATCCTCCCCCCTTCTCCTCCTCCTCCTCCTCATCATTTTATTCTCATCCTCATCACTGTCGTCTTCACCCTCCCTTGCTTTTACTGAATACTGCTGTTTTCAGGGTCCTTTACTGAGATCTATGTGTGGACCACTATAATGGACACCTGCTGTGTGTAGAGCACTGTACTGGGTGCCTACCATGTGCAGAGCACTGTGGGTGTCTACTGTTATGCATAACACTATACTGGGCACTCTACTGAGTGTAGATGCTGTTCTCTTCTCACTTCTCATGCCCCACTGTGACCCTGGGGATGGGCTGAGGGTAATGGGGGAGGCTGATGGGATTTATTATTAATAGTATTTATTGAACACTTACTATGTGCAAAGTACTGTACTAAGCGCTTGGGAGAATACAATATAACATCAGACACAATCCCCGACCATAACAAGCTCACAGTCTAGAGGGGGAGACAGACATTAATATAAATAGTTTAACTAAATAAATAAATTACAGATATATACATATGTGCTGTGGGGAAGGGAGGGAGGATGAATGAAGGAATAAGTAAGAGCGGCACAGAAGGGAGTGGGAGAAGAGGAGAGGAGGGCTCAGTCAGGGAAGGCTTCCTGGAGGAGATGTGCCTTCAATAAGGCTTTGAAATGGGGATTTGAGCCGCATGGAAATACAGGCTTGAGTCTGGCTTCCTGGAGACAGAGGGATGGACTGGATGACTCCCTGCCCCTTCCTCCAGATCGATCACAGCCCCCCTTGTCAGAGCCAGCCCCTCCAGAGGCCGGGGGTCGCTGGAGGTTGGGGTCCAGGACCCGGAGCAGGCACTTGGGAGCAGAAGTCTAGACATTATGCATTCATTCATTCATTCAATCTTACTTATTGAGCACTTAGTGTGTGCAGAGCACTGTACCTTCCCTCCCCACAATAAGCTTACAGGCTAGACAGACATGACTAGAAATAAATGAATGACAGATAGGGATATAAGTGGCTGTGGGGCTGGGAGGGGGGAAGAGCAAAGGGAACAAGTCGGGGTGACAGAAGGGAGTGGAAGAAAAAGAAAGGGGGGCTCAGTCTGGGAAGGCCTCTTGGAGGAGATGGGCCTTCAGTAAGGCTTTGAAGCGGGGGAGAGTCACTGTCTGTCGAATTTGAGGAAGGAGGGCATTCCAGGCCAGAGGCACGAGGTGGGCGACAATAAAAGAAACACATTCCCAGCCCACAGTGAGCTTACAGTCTAGAGGGCAGATTCTGGCCACCCAGGGGACCAAGTGGGGGTGGCCCATGTGGGGTGGTTCCCGATCCTAACAAAGACAGCCCACCCTGCCCGTCTCACTGACCGGCCAGCGTACCTCCATCTCGTCTATCTCTCTGCGGACCCCTCGCCCAAGTCCTGCCTCTGATCTGAAATGCCCTCCCTCCTCATATCTGACAGACAATGACTCTTCTCCCATTCAAAGGCCTTAAGGAAGGCCCATCTCCTCCAAGAGGTCTTCCCTGACCAATCCCACCTTTCCTCTTTTCCTACTCCCTTCCACGTCGCCCTGACTTGCTCCCTTTATTCATCCCTCTTCCCAGCCCCACACCACTTACGTCCATGGCATTCATTTATTTATTTATTAATGCCTGTGTCACCCTCTAGACCGTGAGCTCGTTGTGGGCAGAGACTGTTTTTGTTTATTGTTGTATTATCCTCTCTGAAGAGCTTAGTACAGTGCTCTGCACACAGTAAGTGTTCAATAAATAGAATTGACTGACTGACTCTAAGAATGCAGAGATGGGCAGTGGACCATGGATCATCTCAAAGTCCTGCTTCCCAGCTGGATACGCTTGGGCCCTGTACCCCATCTTTCCGAGGACCAGGCCCAGGGAGCAAGAGAAGACCCCTACCCAAAATAACAGAGTCAGGAACCCATCCCCCAACAGGGTACTGGGGCAGGGGAGACCCTTGTTTGGATCAGAATAATAATAATAATAATGGTATTTATTTAGTGCTTACTACGTTCTGAGCACTGTTTTAAACGCTGGGGTAGATATGAGGTGATCTAGTGGATAGAGGGGAACCTGAATTCTACTCCCACTCCGCCGCTTGTCTGCTGGGTGACCTTGGTCTCGTCACTTCACTTCTCTATGCCTCAGTTACCTCATCTGTAAAATGGGGACTAAGACTGTGAGTCCCATGTGGCACAGGGACTGTGTCCAACCAAACTGTCAAATAATAATAATAATGGTGGTATTTGTTAAGCGCTTACTATGTGCCGAGCACTGTTCTAAGCGCTGGGATAGATACAGGGTAATCAGGTTGTCCCACGTGAAGCTCACAGTTAATCCCCATTTTACAGATGAGGTAACTGAGGCACAGAGAAGTTAAGTGACTTGCCCACGGTCACACAGCTGACAAGTGGCAGAGCCGGGATTCGAACTCATGACCTCTGACTCCCAAGCCCGTGCTCTTTTCACTGAGCCACGCTGCTTCTCTACCCCCATTAGAGAAGCTACTCTACTGTAGCTACCCCAGTGTTTAGTACAATGCCTGGTATATTATAAACACTGCCCAATTCCACTTAATAAAGTGCTGTGGGGCAGAAGGTGGAGTGAATATCAATAGGGAAGCAGCATGGCGTAGTGGATAGAGCACAGACCTGGGAGTCAGAAGGTCATGGGTTCTAATGCTGGATCCTCCACAAGTCTGCTGTGTGACCTTGAGCAAGTCACGTCACTTCTCTGTGCTTCAGTTACCTCATCTGCAAAATGGGGATTGAGATTGTGAGTCCCACGCAGGACAAGGATTGTGTCCAACCCAATTTGTCCACCCCAGCGCTTAGTACAGTGCTTGACACATTAAGCACTTAAATTCCATAATTATTATTATCCGGGCGGGCGGCTCCTCTCTCCCTCTTGCACAGGAACTACGCATCCGGGATCCGGCGGCCATTCTCCGTGAAATATGACCCCCACACACAGGCCGTGGAGGTGCTCGACAGCCCGCAGAAGATCCGCCTCTTCCTGGATGGCCTCCGAGAGGAGCTGCACAGCCTGGCCCAGGCCCTGAATGCCTTCAGTTAGAGCCCACGCCACCGCCTGGCTCCACTCTTATCCCGCCTCCGCCGCCCCTTGCACCCTCCTCCTCCCCCTTCCCCTCTTCCTCCTCCTTCTCCACCTGCTAATCCCCCTCCACTTCTTCCACCTCATTCTCCTCCTCAACCTCCTCATCTTCCTCTTCACCGGCCTCCTCTTCCTCTTTATCTGTCTCCTCCTTTCTTCTCCTCCTCCTTCACTTGCTCATCCCCCTCCACTTCTTCTGCCTTGTTCTCCTCCATTTCCTCTTTCTCCTACCTCCTCACCTTCTTCATCTACCTCCTCTTCCTCTTCATCCACCTCTTCCTCCTGCTCTTTCTTCTACTCCTCCACCTTCTCCTCTTCTTCCTCCCCCACCTCTTCTTCTGTCCCTTCTCCTCTACTTCCTCCTTCTCCACCTCCTCATCCTCTTTCTCCTCCTCCACCTCCTCATAGTCTTTCCCCACTTCTTCTTCCTCCTTCTCCTCCTCATCTTCGTCTCCCTCCTCTTTCATCATCTACTCCTTCTCCACTTCTTCCTTTCCCACTTCCTCCTCTTTCCCCCTACTCCTTCTCTTCCTTCCTCCCACCCTGCTTCCTCCTCCCTCTTTCCCTGTCTCCTCCTCCCCCATCTTGCCCCCTGTCCTCCTCTTCCCACAGGGCCAGCGAGTTGTCCCGTGCAGGCCCTGATCCCGAGAGAGGAGGTCTCCCTGCTGGAGCAGGCACTGATCTGCCATGAATGAGAGGCTCCATCTTGAGACCGCCATGCAAAGGGACATTTGGGCCTGAGACCTCTCCCTCCCTTTGCCCCTATGAGCCAGGGCTCTGTTCCTCCTAGGTGTGGCCCGTGCCCATGTGGGCCCTGCCCCTCCCCAAGCCCATTCTTGTGTGGGCACTGTCCAGCGGGCACAGGAGACCCCAACGCAGGGAAGAATGAAGCTGTGAGTTCCCTAGGGTTCACCCTCTCTTGCCCTGCCTTCAGCTCTGTCCTTGGCCCCCTTCACCAGCCCAACTGGACAATCAGTCCAGGCCCTGAGCAGCTTGGGGATTGGCCCCTTTGACCTTTGCCCCCAAAGATTGGCTTGGGCCATTCCCGGATAGCTCCATCCTTCCTCCTCCCACTACTCCTCCCCTCAGGCACCTGTGTTCCTCTCCCCATACCCACTGTGCAGCCCCCAATCTATAAAGCTTTGACTACCATCCTGTTCTGGCTCCCACCACGGGGTCTGAAGCATCACTCGACAATGGTCTATCCCCATCAGAGTCCACTGCTCATGCCCGACTCCCCATCCACCATTTCCCTGTCCCCCTCAGCCTCCCACCCACCTCTAGGGGTTATTCTCCGGGAGGGTCAGAGGTCAGTTCAGCCTAGAGGACCATTCTCCAGCCCCTGGGGAGGAATAGGAAGAGACATGGGGAGAGGGCATGGCCTCTGCTTGTCCCTGCCCACCCTACCTGGGGTGGGGGCTAGGCCCTCTTTGTCCCCGCCCATCACCCCTCCCTGTGAGGGAGTGGTGGGGCGTGGCTTCCACTCGCTCCACACATAGTAATACTACTAATTATTATTATGGTATTTGTTAAGCACTTACTATGTGCCAGGCACTGTACCAAGCGCTGGGGTGGATACAAGCAAATCGGGTTGGACACAGTCCCTGTGCCATGTTGGGTTCACAGTCTCAATCCCCATTTTCCAGATGAGGTAACTGAGGCCCAGAGAAGGAAAGCGACTTGTCCAAGGTCACACGGCAGACAAGTGGCGGGGGCGCGATTAGAACCCATGACCTTCTGACTCCCAAGTCCGTGCTCTATCCACTAGGCCTTGCTGATGCCCACACCCATGCCCATCCTTCTTACCCTTGGGTGGGTGTAGCCGGGGGTGTGGTCTCTGCTTACCCCCACGCTCCCTGTGGCCCTGCGTGGATGGGGCGTCGCTGCCTGCTCTCACTGCCATGGCTATCGTGTCGCCGTCCAGGGTCTTCTCGTCGTCTTGCCCGCGCTGGGCTCTTGGGGTCTGGCTCAGGTCGCTCCCCGCCCCCACCGCCGCTGCCACCGCGCTCCTGTCTCCACAATAAAGGATCTTTATCTCTGGACTGGCAAGAGAGAACAGACTCTGTGTCTTCCACTCTCCCCGGGGACCCAAGCCACGTGGCTTTGGGCAAACCGAGGCGGTGCGAACGATCCCTCGAGGGTCACCGTCAAAGCCACATGGCCTGGTCCTGCTGCCCCTCACCCTGGCCCAGGCCCAGGCCTCGCCTCAGGTCATTTCCATCTCCTCCTCCTCATCCTCCTGATCCTTCTGGTCCTCGTCCTCCTCCTCCTGGTCCTCTTCTTCCTCATCCTCATCTTCCTTCTCCTCCCTTCTGCTCCTCACATCCTTCTCTATCTTCTCTTTTCCTCCTCATCCTCCTCCTCATCCTTCTCCTCATCCTCATCCTAGTCGTCGTCCTCCTCCCCTCTGCTCTCCCCGACTACCTCCTCCTCTTTCTCCTCTTTCTCCTCTTCCTCCTCTTCCTCCTTCTTCTTTTTCTCCTCCTCCTCCTCCTCTTTCTCCTTGCTCTCCTTCTCCTCCTCCTCTCCTCTGCTCCCCCATCCTCCTCCTCCTCCATCTACTCCTCCTCCACTTTGCTCCCCCATCCTCCCCCTTCTCCATCTTCTCCTCTTCCTCCCCATCCTCCTCCTCCTTCATCTCCTCATCCTCGATCTCCTTTCATTCTTTCAATCAATCATATTCATTGAGCGCTTACTGTGTGCAGAGCACTGTACTAAGCGCTTGGAAAGTACAATTCAGCAACAAATAGAATCCCTACCCAACAACAGGCTCAGAGTTTAGAAAAGGGGAGATAGACAATAAAACAAAACAAAACAGGTTGACAGGCATCAATAGCATCAATATAAATAAATGGAACTATATATACACATCATTAATAAAATAAATAGAATAATAAATATGTACATGTATACTCAGTGCTGTGGGGCAGGACGGGGTAGAGCAGAGGGAGGGAGTGGGGCAATGGGCTTTCCACCTCCTCCTCTCCTTGCTCTTCATTCTCATTCTCCTCCTCCTCCTCCTTTTCCTTCTCCTCCCCATCCTCCTTCTCCCCTTCCATCTTCTCCTCCTCCTCTTCCTCCTCCTTTTAATAATGTTGGTATTTGTTAAGCGCTTACTATGTGCCGAGCACTGTTCTAAGTGCTGGGGTAGACATAGGGGAATCAGGTTGTCCCACGTGGGGCTCACAGTCTTAATCCCCATTTTACAGTTGAGGGAACTGAGGCACAGAGAAGTTAAGTGACTTGCCCACAGTCACACAGCCGACAAGTGGCAGAGCTGGGATTCGAACTCATGAGCCCTGACTCCAAAGCCCGTGCTCTTTCCACTGAGCCACGCTGCTTCTCCTTTTCTTTACTCTCTTCCTCTCCCTCTTCCTTCTCTTTGTCCTTCTCCTCCCCTGTCCTCCCCTTTGCTCCCCCATCCTCCTCCTTCCCCTCCATCTCCTCCTCATCCTCCTTCTCTTCTTCCCTTTCCTCATTTTCCTCCTCCTCCTCTTCTCTCCCTCTTCCTCCTCTTCGCCCTCCTCCTCCTCCTCGTTGTCATCTTCCTCATCCTCTTCTTCGCCTCCGCTCTTCCCCCTTCTCCCCCTACATCTTCTCCTCTTTGCAGTGCACTGTACTGGCCGCCTGCTGTGTACACAGCACTGTACCGGGGTCTAGGGTACACTACATGTAGGAGACCAAGTCTCTGTACCATAATGGAGGAGCCGGGCGCCGAAGATTCCATTTGAACATTGGACACACCAGGCAAACCACAGAAAGATGGGTAGGAACCTGAGCAGGAGGCCATCACCTCATGGTGCAGCAAGAGAAAACATGGTTAAGGCCAAAGAAGAATTTCCTGATGGCTGTGGGGATAGTTGTCTCTCTGTCTTGGGTGGGGGGAAGGGAGTTTATGGTCACTTTGGCTCTCTGATCCATCCCTTTTCTCCCAGGTTGGAAGCAGGAGCCCAAGTCTGACCCAAACTGCTGCCCACTGATGAAAATGTTTATAATAATAATTATTATTACTCTTATGGTATTTGTTAAGTGCTTACTATGTGTCAGGCACTGTGTTAAGCGCTGGGCTGGATACAAGCAAATCAGGCTGGACCCAGTCCCGGCCCCATGTGGGGCTCCCAGTCTCAATCCCCATTTTACAGATGAGGTAACTGAGGTGCAGAGAAATGAAGTGACTTGCCCAAGGTCACACCGCAGACAAGTGGGGGAGCTGGGATTAAAAGCCATGACCTTCTGACTCGCAGGCCCGTGCTCTAACCACTACACTATGCTTGAGTGCTTACTGTGTATGGAGCACTGTACTAAGCACTTTGGAAAGTACACTATAATAATAAACAGATACAATACAGTTTGAAATACAATTGAATAAATTCCGGCCCACAAGGAGTTTACAGTCTAGAGGGGGAGACGCACATTACTATATATAAATATATTACAGATATGTACTTAAGTTCTGAGGGGCTAGTGGGGGAAGGTGAATAAAGGAAATAAATCAGGGCAACACAGAAGGGAGTGGGAGTAGAGGAAAGGAGGGCTCAATCAGGGAAGGCCTTTTGGAGAAGATGGGCCTTGAGTAGGCTTTGAAGTAGAGGTTGAGAAATTGCCTGCCAAATATGAGGAGGGAGGATGTTCCAGGCCAGAGGTAGGATTCATTCATTCAGTAGTATTTATTGAGCGCTTATTATGTGCAGAGCACTGTACTAAGTGCTTGGAATGTACAATTCGGCAACAGATAGAGACAATCCCTGCCCACTGACGGGCTTACAGTCTGTGGGCGAGAGGTCTGCGGCAAGTTAGATGAGGTCGAGGTACAGGGAGAAGGTTGGCATTAGAGGAGCAAAGTGTGTGGGCTGAGTTGTAGTTGACTTGTTTAGAGAAGGAGCATGGCCTAGTGGATAGAGCATGGGTCTGGGAGGCAGAAGGACCTGGGTTCTAATCCCAGCTCCACCATATGTCTGCTGTGTGACTTGGGGCAAGTCATTTCACTTCTCTGGACCTCAGTTCCCTCATCTATAAAATAGAGATTAAGAGCGTGAGCCCCATGTGGGACAGGGACTGTATCCAACCTGATTAACTTGTATCTATCCCAGCACTTAGAACAGTGCTTAGCTTATAGTAAGTGCTTAACAAGTACCATAATTATTATTAGTAGTAGTAGGAGAGTAGTGAGGTGAGGTTCGAAGGGGCAAGGTGATTGAGCGCTTTAAAGCTAACGATGAGGAGTTTTTGTTTGATGCGGAAGTGGAATCGGCAACCACTGGAGTTTTTTGAGGAGTGGGGAAACATGGCTTGAATGTTTTTGTAGAAAAATGATCCAGACAGCAGAGTGAAGTATGGACTGGAGTGGGGAGAGACAGGAGATAAGGGGGAAACCATCCACCAGAGGATGCTAAATCCTGAGTGGTTTCAAATCTATCAACTCTGTTGTATTTTATCCACCAATGAATCAGTCAGTGGTATTTATTGATCACTTTCTCTGAACAGAGCACTGAACTATGCCCTTGGGAGAGTACAATACAACAGAATTATCAGACACATTCCCTGCCCATAACCAGTTTACAGACTAGAGGGGGTTTTTGAGAAGTGCCGGAAACATGGACTGAAAGTTTTTGCAGAAAAATGACACGGGCAGCGGAGCGAAGTGTGGACTGGAGTGGGGGAGAGCCAGGAAGCAAGGAGTAACTGCATTTTCAAGCTCTGAGAATAATCCTGTGCATAGTATATGCTAAATGAATAAATCAGATTGATTCCTGGTTGACTGGGTATTAAGTGGGATTGGGGGTGGTGCTTTGCACAGAGTAAGCGCTCAATAAATACGATTGAATGAATGAATGAATGAATGAATGAATGAATGAATGATGGCTTCCCAAGTGAAGATAATGAATAACCTGCAGTTCCAGAAATAGGCCAGCAGAGGGAGACGTTTCGTTGTGGTTCCGGTTGCTCGGTTACGCCAAGCGCCCCGCCTCAATCAACCAATCAATCTTATTTATTGAGCGCTTACCGTGTGCAGAGCACTGTACTAAACACTTCAGAGAGCACTATATAAAAGAGTAGATAATAAATAATAATAATGGTATTTGTTAAGCACTTACTACTACTAATAATAATGTTGGTATTTGTTAAGCGCTTACTATGTGCAGAGATACAGGGTCATCAGGTTGTCCCACGGGAGGCTCACAGTCTTCATCCCCATTTTACAGATGAGGTCACTGAGGCACAGAGAAGTGAAGTGACTTGCCCACAGTCACGCAGTTGACAAGTGGCAGAGCCGGGATTCGAATCCATGACCTCTGACTCCCAAGCCCGGGCTCTTTCTTCTGAGCAATGCTGTCTAGTATGTGCCAGGGACCCTACTAAGCGCCGGCGTGGATATGAGGAGCAGCATGGCTTAGCAGAAAGAGCACGGGCTTGGGAGTCAGTAGTCATGAGTTCAAATACCGCTCCAGCCACATGTCAGCTGTGTGACTTTGGGCAAGCCATGTCACTTCTCTTAATTTCTCAGTGACCTCATCTGTAAAATGGGGATTAAGACTGTGAGCCCCACGTGGGACAACCTGATCACCTTGTATCCTCCCCAGTACTTAGAACAGTGCTTTGCACATAGTAAGTGCTTAACAAATGCCATCATCTTCATTATTATCATTATTATATAAGCTAATTAAGTTGGGTACCGTCCCTGTCTCAATCCCCATTTTAAAGATGAGGGAACTGAGGCCCAGAGAAGTGAAGTGACTTGTCCAAGATCACACAGCACACAAGTGGCAGAGCTGGGATTAGAACCCATGACCTTCTGACTCCCAGGCCCAAGGTCTAGTCACTGCGCCGGTGCTGTTTCTCTAAGATAAACACCTTCCCTGTTTCTTCCTTAACGATTCCCCTGGAGCTTTTAAAAAAATGATACTTGTTACTACTACTAACAATAATAGTGGTATTTGTCAAGTGCTCATTAGGTGCCAGGCACTGTACTAAGCACTGGGGTAGATACAAGCTAACCAGGTTGGACTCAGTAACTGTCCCACATAGGGCTCACAGTTTTAATCTCCATTTTACAGATGAAGTAACTGAGGCACAGAGAAGTTGTGACATTTCCCAAGGGTCATGCAGTAGACAAGTGGCAGAGGTGGGATTAGAACCCAGGTCCTTCTGACTTCCAGGCCCTCACACTCTCCACTAAGCCACACTGCCTCTTCCGCAGTGTCCCCAGCCCCCCGCCTGGGCGATCCCAAATTTATCCCTCCCCACTCCTGCTCTGTGAGCTTGGGGAGATTGTTCTGAAGGATTGGGGGGAGAGGGGATGATGGGAGTGGGGCTGGTGGGATAGGGGCTGGGGGAGGAGGTCTTTGCGGAGACGGGGGGGGGAGTCTTTGAGAAGTAGAGAAGCTGAGAAGCAGTGTGCCTAGTGGCTAGAGCCCGACCCTGGGAGTCTGAAGGACCTGGGTTCTAATCCCGCCTCCACTACATGTCTGCTGGGTGACATTGGAAAATTCACTCACCTTCTCTGTGCCTCAGTTCCCTCATCTGTAAAATGGGGATTAAGAGTATGAGCTCCAGGTGGGAGAGGGACTGTGTCCAACCTGACTAGCTTGAATCTACCCCATTGCTTAGTACAGTGCTTGGCAAATCCTAAGCACTTAAGAAATATAAAAAACAAGGGTCAAATCGAGGGGTATGGGGTTCTTCTCCCATCCCAGCCCCAGAGCCCTCTTGTCTATATCTGTAATTTATTTCTTTATATTAAAATCCATCTTCCCTCCCCCAGACTGACTGTAAGCTCATTGTGGACAGGGACTGAGTCTATTTATTGTTCTATTGTCCTCTCCCAAGCACTTAGTCCAGTGCTTTGCACACAGAAACATTCAAGAAATATAATTGAATGATTGTATGAATCTACCCCAGTGTTTAGCACGGTGCCTGACACCTAAATAATAATTGTATTTGTTAAGTGGTTTCGATGTGTCAAGCACTGTTCTAAGTGCTGATAAAAAATAGTAATTATTAAGTGCTTACTATTTGTCAAGCACTGTTCTAGGGGCTGGGGGAAATACAAGGTAATCAAGTTGTCCCACGTGGGGCTCACACTCTTCATCCCCATTTGACAGATGAGGGAACTGAGGCACAGAGAAGTGAAGTGACTTGCCCAAAGTCACCCAGCTGACAAGTGGCGGAGGCAGGATATGAACCCATGACCTCTGACTCCCAAGCCCAGGCTCTTTCCACTGAACCTCCTCCTCCTCCCCCACCCAGCAGCACTGTACTCATCCACTCAACTGTATATGTCTTCATCACCCTATTTATTTTGTTTAATGAGATGTACATCGCCCTGATTCTATTTATTTGCTATTGTTTTAATGAGATGTTCTTCCCCTCGACTCTATTTATTGCCATTGTTCTTGTCTGTCCGTCTCCCCCGATTAGGCTGTAAGCTCGTCAAAGGGCAGGGATTGTCTCTATCTGTTACCGATTTGTCCATTCCAAGCGCTTAGTCCAGTGCTCTGCACATAGTAAGCGCTCAATAAATACTATTGAATGAATGAATGAACCACACTGCTTCTCTGTAGTGAGCACATAACAGATATATAAAAAAGCAAGGGTCAGACAGGTCGGGGTCGGGGGGAGTTACAAACACTTGCCTGGGGGAGGTCTTTCTTCCTGGGGCTTTCAGATCTGGTTGGCGAGAAGGGGCTGAGCTAGGCCTGGAGACGGATCCGAGTGAAGAGAGCGGGAGGGAAAACAACAGCTGGAAGCCCCAGAGCCCCCCCCGACCCCCCAGTCCCAACTCTCCACTTTGGATCCCGTGTGCCTCCCTCCCACGCTATCCAGACCCTCACGCCCGGGCCACGCAAAGGGTGCGTGACCCGGGAGGGGATGGGAGTGGGAAGGGGGGCGGGGGGGGGGGGGGCCTCATCCATCTCCCTCTGCTGAGGTGGCTAATTAGGAAGGTGGCACACGTGTTCCTTAATCAGGCAGTCGCTCGTAATGAAGCAGCTTGGCTTAATGGAAAGAGCCCGGGTTTGGGAGTCAGAGGTAGTGGGTTCTAATCCCGACCCTGCCACTGTCAGCGGTGTGATTTGGGGCAAGTCACTTCTCTGGGCCTCAGTGACCTCATCTATAAAGTGGGGATAAAGACTGTGAGCCCCAAGTGGGTCAGCCTGATGACCTTGTATCTATCCCAGGTCTTAGAACAGTGCTCGGCACATAGTAAGTGCTTAGCAAATACCATCGTTATTATTTAGGGAGTGGTTACTGTGCGCAGAGTGCTATACTAAGCACTTGGGATTCGTGGGAGAAGCAAAGCGTTCCCCAAAGAGAGCTGTGTTTGCCCCCAACCCCCAGGGACAGCCTCTCTAACAATAATAATAATAATAATGATAGTATTTGTTAACAGCTTACTAAGTGCCAAGCACTATTCTAAGCACTGGGGTAGATACAAGGTAATCAGGTTGTCCCATGGGGGCTCACAGTCTTAATCCCCATTTTTCAGATGGGGTAACTGAGGCCCAGAGAAGTGAAGTAACTTGCCCAAGGTCAGGCAGCACACGAGTGCGGAGTTGGAATTAGAACCCGAGTTCTCTGACTCCCAAGCCCGTGCTCTTGCCACGAGGCCAAAATAATTGGATATTTGTTAAGCGCTTACTATGTACCAGGCACTGTTCTAAACGCTGGGCTGGATTCAAGCGAATCGGGTTGCACGTAGTCCCTTTCCAACCTGGGGCTCACAATCTTAATCCCCATTTTACAGATGAGGGAACTGAGGCCAAGAGAAGTTAAATGAGTTGCCATACTTGCGCAGCAGGGGTCCATTTAAGGAGCTGGGAATGAAGAGGAGGGGGCCTCGACCTTAACGATGCCTTCTAAAGGGGCACAGCTCAGTGCAAATGATGGAGACCGGGTCCCCCGGTCCCCTGGTCCCCGATAATACCCCACCCCTGTCTAGTTCCTAGTTGCAGGGAAAAGCAGGGTGTCTGATGGCCCGGGCTAGATCAGTCAGGGGTGTGGGATGGTCCGTGCTGGGTCACAGGGGAAGAGTCAGGGATGGAGAGGGGAGAGTCAGGCGTGGGATGGTAATAATAATAATAACCATAATAATAATAATATTTGTTAAATATTTACTATGTGCCAAGCACTGTTCTAAGCACTGGGGTAAATACAAGATAATCAGGTTGTCCCACGTGGGGCTCGCCATCTTAATCCCCACTTTACAGATGAGGTAACTGAGGCCCAGAGAAGTGAAGTGACTTGCTCAAGGTCATCCAGCAGACAAGTGGCAGAGCTGGGATTAGAACTCACATTCTCTGTGCTGGATCCCTAGGGGAAAGTCAGGGATGGAGAGGGGAGAGTCAGGGCTGTGGGATGATCCGTGCTGGGACAGTGGGGGAGAGACAGGGGTGAAGAGGGGAGAGTCAGAGATGTTGGATGGTCCATGCTGGGTCACTGGGGGAGAGTCAGGGATGGAGAGGGGAGAGTCAGGGGTGTTAGGACGGTCTGTGTTGTTCTGTTGAGGATGGTGGGGGGAGGGCAGAGGGGGAATGCCACCGGGGTGACCAAACCCCAACCTCAGAGCAAAAGTTTACACGACCGGAGCGAAAGCCTGCCATTAAGCCAACCTCAAGCCTCCACCCAGGCCCCGCTCATCCAACTCGCATTAACTCCAGGCGGGTGACGCAGGCAGGCCCAAGGCCCGGCACACAGCCTGACGCACGAGGACCTGTTTTTGCCCCTCACTTAAACCGTCAAAAGTAGCCTGGCACCCCCCACCCCCACCTCCCAGCAAGGAGAACACCGTTGTGGGGAGGGGAGGAAGGGGAGAAGGAGGGGGGCCAGGCCAGGTTGTTTCTCCCCCTCTCCTTTGTGCCTCTGTCCCCCATCTCTCCCCCTCCCCATCTCTGAGTCGCCCCTCCCTTTATGCGCCTCCATCCTCCACAACAGATGTTGGAGGAAGAGGTCCCGGGGGGGTAAGGGGGTTTCTTTTTCCGCGCCCTTGGGCCCTTGTTAGAACGCCCAGGGCTTCTTGTTCCCGAGCCCAGCCCCCCGCAGAGCAAACAGCGGCGGGACCAAGGGGAAATTATCCGGAAACTGAAAGTGCCGACGTGCCCCCTTCTCCAACACCTTACCATCTGCTGAGCGAAGCCCCCAGTGCGCTCAGACAGCAGAAATTTGGGTTGGGATAAGGCTTGGGGGGCAGAGGGGAGGGGCAAGTAGCCCCTCATGGACAGTGATCTAGGAGCATATAAATGAGGCTGGAGAGAGAGCTCTCCACGTCAGGACTGCCTCATTCTCCTCCAACTCCTCTTCTTCTTCCTCCTCTATCCTCCTGGTACAGCAGGTGAGGTCTCCCTGCCCATAGGGAGAGTGAGAGATAGAGAGGGAAGAGTTAGGGATTTTGGATGGTCTGTGCTGGGTCACTAGGGGAGAGTCAGGATGGAGAGGGGAGAGTCAGGGGTGTTGGATGGTCCATTCTAGGACACCGGGAGAGAGTCAGAATGGAGAGGGGAGAGTCAGGGGGGTTGGATGGTCTGTGGTGGGTCACTGGGGGAGAATCAGGATGGAGAGGGGAGAGTCAGGGGTGTTGGGTGGTCTGTGCTGGGTCACTGGCATGAGGGTGAAGGAAGGAGAGGGGAGAGGCAGGGGTATTTGAGGGTCCATGCTGGGTCATTGGGAGAGAGTCAGGGTGGAGATGGGAGAGGCAGGAGTGTGGGATGGTCATTGCTGGGTCACTGGAGAAAGTCAGGGATAATAATAATAATAGTAATAATAATGGTATTTGTTAAGTGCTTACTACGTGCCAGGCACTATACTAGGTGCTGGGGTGGATACAAGCAAACGGGATGGATACAGTCTCAATCCCCATTTTACAGATGAGATAACTGAGGCAAGAGAAATTCAGTGACTTACCCAAAGGGACCCGGCAGATAAGCGGTAGAGCCGGTATTAGAACCCATGACCTTCTGACTCCCAGGCCCGTACTCTATCCACTACATTACGGATGCAGAGGGAAGAGTCAGGGGGGTTGGAGAGTCAGGGGTGGAGAGGGGAAAGTCAGGGGAGTGGGATGGTCCATGCTGGGTCACTGGGGAGAGTCAAGGTGGAGAGGGGAGAGGGGAGAGGGGTGTGGTCTGTCATCCAGGAGGCCCTAACCCTGTATCCTGGGGCCCCTGGGAGTCAGAGGTCATGGGTTTGAATCCTAGCTCTGCCACTTGTCAGCTGTGTGACTGTGGGCAAGTCGCTTAACTTCTCTGGGCCTCAGTTACCTCATCTGTAAAATGGGGATTAAGAGACGGACTCCTGCGGGGCTGACCAGAGCCTCGCTCGGGGGATGGGGGGTCTGGGCTGGAGTGGGGTTCTTGGGGTCACCTCCCTTCCACACTCACCCTCCCTCCCTCCCCCCGCAGCCCCCGCTCTGGCCATGGCTCTCTGGGTCACGGTCCTGCCCTTGCTGGCCCTCCTGGCACTCTCGATGCCCGCTCCCGGTGGGGCCTTCCCTAACCAGCACCTGTGTGGCTCTCACCTGGTGGAGGCTCTCTACCTGGTGTGCGGAGAAAAAGGCTTCTACTACATCCCCCGGGGCCGCAGGGATGCCGAGGAGCCTGTCGGTGAGTATTCATTCATTCAATCGTATTTAGTGAGCTCTTACTTTGTGAAAAGCACTGCACTAGGCGCTTGACAGAGTACAGTATCATCATCATCATCGTGATATTTGTTAAGCGTTTACTATGTGCCGGGCAAAGCATTAAGTGCCGGGGTGAATACGAGCAAATCAGGTTCGTTGCAGTCTCTGTCCCACATGGGGCTCCCAGTCTCAGTCCCCATTTTACAGATGAGGGAACTGAGGCTCAGAGAAGTGAAGTGACTTGACCAAGGTCACACAGCAAACGAGTGGCGGAGCCAGGATTAGAACCCATGACCTTCTGACTGCCAGGCCTGTGCTCTATCCACTTCGCCGTGTTCCATCTCAGTATAACGAGAAACAGACATATTCCCTACCCACAACGAGGTCGCAGTCTAGAGGATCCTCTTCCTCTCCCCGCTCCCCACAAAGGATCAGACCTTATCTCTCCCCTGGACCACCCTCTGTGGTTCAGTGGAAAGAGCCCGGGCTTGGGAGTCAGAGGTCATGGGTTCGAATCCCTACTCTGCCACTTGTCAGCTATGTGACTGTGGACAAGTCACTTAACTTCTCTGTGCCTCAGTTACCTCATCTGTAACATGGGGATTAAGTCTGTGAGCCTCACGTGGGACAACCTGATTACCTTGTATTTACCCCAGCGCTTTGAACAGTGCTCTGCACATAGTAAGCGCTCAACAAATAATAATAATGTCATAGTAATACTGATGATGATGATGGTATTTGTTAAGTGCTTACTATGTGCCAAGCTCTGATCTAAGTGCTGGGGTAGTTACAAGGTAAATCAGTTTGTCTCTCCTGGGGCTCACAGTCTTCATCCCCATTTTACAGATGAGGTAACTGAGGCACAGAGAAGTGAAGTGATTTGCCCAAGGTCACACAGCAGACAAGTGGTGGAGCAGGGATTAGAACCCATGACATTGATCCAGCTATCAATCAATCATATTTACTGAACACCTACTGTGAGCAGAGCAGTCCCCTTTTCCTCATCTCCCACTCCTTCCTGCATCAACCTGACTCGCTCCCTTTGCTCTTCCCCCCGCTCCCCGCCACGCAGCACTTATATATATATCTGCAATTTTATTTATTTATATTGATGTCTTTTTCCTTGATTTGATGTCTGCCTCCCCCACTTCTAGACGGTGAGCTCATTATGGGCAGAGATTGTCTCTATTGCTGTATTGTACTTTCCCAAGTGCTTAGTACAGTGTTCTGCTCACAGTAAGCGCTCAATAAATATGATCGAATGAATGCATGAATGAACTAAACACTTGGGAGAGACCAATATAACAGAGTTGGTAGAAATGTTTTCTGCCCACATAGACCTTACAGTCTAGAGGGGGAGACAGACATTAGAATATATTATGGCTATCAATCAATGGTACTTATTGAGCGCTTACTACATTCAGAGCACTTTACTAAGCACCTGGGAGAGTACAATATAAGGAGCGTGGCTCAGTGGAAAGAGCCCGGGCTTGGGAGCCAGGGGTCATGGGTTCGAATCCCAGCTCTGCCACTTGTCCGCTGGGTGAATGTGGGAGTCACTTCACTTCTCTGTCCTTCAGTTACCTCATCTGTAAAATGGGGATGAAGACTGTGAGCCTCATGTGGGACAACCTAATTACCCTGTATCTACCCCAGCGCTTAGAACAGTGCTCGGCACCTAGTAAGCGCTTAACAAATACCAACATTATTATTATTATTAATAGTTGGTAGGCAGGTTCCCTGCCCAGGACAAGCTTACATTCTAGAGGGGAAGGGGTCAAAGATCCCTCTCTTCTCCCCATCCTTGCCATATCCCGCTGTCGGGCTCTGTTCATTGCTAGGGCTCAACTTGCCCTGGGGTGGAGAGAATCGATTTGCCAGCAACTCTTTTTGGTGGCCAAGTGCCCTCTCTGAGTTGGGGCAAGGGCACAGTGAATAGGTAGACACTCAGTACAGTTCTGCAAATTAACACCAGCCCAGGGGTCCCAAGCCTATAAAAACTGTGAAGGCAAATGGAAGGCAAACTCAAGCGGTCAAGTTCTCTATTTCTCTGAGGCTACAGGGTGCTGCGGGCTGGCTGCTGTGAGACCTTGGGCAAGTCACTTCACTAAGCCTCTGCAGCGTGGCTCAGTGGAAGGAGCACGGGCTTGGGAATCAGAGGTCTTGGGTTCTAATCCCAGCTCTGTCACTTGTCAGCTGTGTGACTTGGAGCGAGTTACTTCACTTCTCTATGCCTCAGTTCCATCATCCCTCGTGTTGTACTTTCCCAAGTGCTTAGTACAGTGCTCTGCACACACTAAGCACTCAATAACTATGATTGAATGATGGAATGAATAAGATTCAATACCTGTTCTCTCTCCTACTTTATATATGAACCCCACGTGGAACCTGATAAACTTGTATCTACCCCAGTGCCCAGAACAGTGCTTTTTTATGCTATTTACTAAGCATAAATAGCTTAGTAAACTGAGGCATAAACACCCCATTTTACAGATGAGGCATGGTGTAGTAGATAGAACTCAGGCCTGGGAGCCAGCAGGTCATGGGTTCTAATCCCAGTTTAGCCACTTGTCAGCTATGTGACTGTGGGCAAGTCACTTAACTTCTCTGTGCCTCAGTTACCTCATCTGTAAAAGGGGGATTACCATGAGCCTCACGTGGGACAACCTGATTATCCTGTATCTACTCCAGCACTTAGAACAGTGCTCAGCACATAGTAAGCGTTTAACAAATACCAACATTATTATTATTATCTGTAAAATGGGGGAGTGAGACTGTGAGCCCCAAGTGGGACAGGGACTGTGTCCAACCCGATTTGCTTGTGTTCACCCCAGCTTTTAGTACAGTGCCTGGCACATAGTAAGTGCTTAACAAATACCATAATAATTATTATTATGGCACAGAGAAGTGAAGTGTCTTGCTCAAGGTCACATAGCAGACAAGTGGCCGAGCTGGGATTAGAACCCGGGTCATTCTGACTCCCAGGCCCGGGCTCTATCCATTAGGCCATGCTGCTTCCCTAGTATTTGGCTCACGGTAAACATATTTAACAATGTCACGCTGAACTACTTGGCAGGCCTGTGGCACAGTGGTCAGGCTGTATGTGTTTGTGTGTTTGTGTGTGCGATCATTTGTCTCTTTCTCTCTCCTGTGGCAGTTCGTGGGCTCCTCCAGAACGGGTTGAATGACCTGGAGTTCCCCTCTGACCTCCAGGTGGGCAAGAGGGGCATCGTGGAGGAATGCTGCAAAGGCGTCTGCTCCATGTACCAGCTGGAAAATTACTGCAACTAGTCATCGGTGGCGGGTGAGGGGAAGGTTGGGGGGGGTGGAGCCTGGCACTTTCATTATGGCATCTTCAAGGCAACCGAATAAAACTTCCAGTGACTGACTCATTCATTCATTATTTATTTAGTAATAAATCGCATTTAGAGCACTGTACTAAGCGCTTGGGAAAGTACAACACAGCAATAAACAGGGACATTCCCTGTTTGCCGCGAGCTCATAGTCTGGTGGTGGGGTGACAGACATCGATACAAATAAATAAAATGACAGATATATACGTAAGTGCCGTGGGGTGGAAGGAGGGGGAAGAGCAAAGGACCGAGTCAGGGGGATGCGGAAGGGAGTGGGAGATAAGGAAAAGTGGGGCTTAGTCTGGGAAGGCCTCTTGGAGGAGATGGGCCTTCGATAAGACTTTGAAGGATGGGGAGAGGAATTGTTTGTTGGATATGAGGAGGGAGGGCATTCCAGGCCAGAGGCAGGCCGGCTGGCACCGTCTCCCTGAGGTCAAGGGAGAATCCACGGCTTTTGGCCAGCATGGGGCATTTGGGGTGGGGGGAGCTGTTGACCTTGGCCACTGATCTTACCGGGGGGCCTCTCTAGCGGAGGGATGTGGAAACGTGTTATTGGCCTGATTCTGACATCATGATGATACTTGTTAAGCGCTTACTATGTGGTAGGCACTGTAATAATCGCTAGGTATGAGCAAGTTGGGTTGGACACAGTTCCTGTCCCATGTGGGACTCAGTCTCAATCTTCATTTTATAGATGAGAGACCTGAGACGCAGAAAAGTGAAGTGACTTGCCCAAGATCACACAGTAGAGAAGTGGTGGAACAGGGATTAGAACCCATGACCTCTGACTCCTAAGCCCAGGCTCTTTCCACTGAACCACGCTGCTTCTCAATAATAATAGTGGTATTTGTTAAGCGCTTACTATGTGCAAAGCACGGTTCTAAGAACTGGGGAATTCAAGGTGATTAGGTTGTCCCACGTGGGGCTCACAGTCTTAATCCCCATTTACAGATGAGGTCACTGAGGCACAGAGAAGTGAAGTGACTTGCCTAAAGTCACACAGCTGGCAAGCGGCAGAGCCGGGGTTAGGACCCATGACCTTTGACTCCCAAGCTGGGGCTCTTTCCACTAAGCCACGCTGCTTCTTTGTAAGGGGTGCTGTGGTCAGGGCTCATGCACTATCGATCGAGTTTTTGTTAACCCGGTGTTCATCGGCTACGACGAGAGTGAAGTGCTCTCTTGATCCCATCCGTCTTTCCAAAAGCCTCTCTCCCCACCTTGCCCTCCGTCCTCACTTCCCACTCTCGATGATGAGGTCTCCACTCTCAACTCCACCCTCACTACTCAACTCGACTCTCTCGCCCCCCTTTCCCTCCGCTGCTCTCGGTCCACTAACCCACAGCCCTGGATCACCTCCTCTGTCCGCCTCCTACGCTCCTATGCTCGAGCTGCCGAGCACTGCTGGTGAAAGTCCAAGCACCAAGCCGACCTCACACATTTCAAATTTATCCTTTCCTGCCTTAACTCTGCCCTCTCCTCCGCCAGGCAAAACTTCTTCTCCTCCCTCATCGACACTCATGCCCGTCACCCTCGCCTATTGTTCCGGACCTTTAACTCTCTCCTTAGGCCCCCTGTTCCTCCCCCTCCCCCATCTCTCACCCCCAATGATCTGGCCACCTACTTCATCACAAAAATCAACGCAATCAGGTCTGAGCTCCCCAAAGTCACCCCTTTCCTTCTCCCCTCCCCCCTCCCAACCCTCTCCCCTACTTTCCCATCCTTCCCTGCAGTATCCTCAGAGGAGATCTCCTCCCTCCTCGCAAGTGCCACCCCCTCCACCTGCGCTTCAGACCCCATTCCCGCTCACCTTATAAAAACCATCGCCCCTGCCCTCCTCCCTTCCTTAACTTCTATCTTTAACCACTCAGTCTCCAATGGCTCCTTCCCCTCTGCCTTCAAACATGCCCATGTCTCCCCCATCCTAAAAAAAACCCTCTCTCGACCCCAGTTCCCCTTCCAGTTATCGCCCTATCTCCCTACTACCCTTCCTTTCCAAAATCCTAGAACGAGTCGTCTACACTCGCTGTTTAGAATTCCTTAACTCCCATTCTCTCCTGGACCCCCTCCGATCTGGTTTCCATCCCCTCCGCTCTACCGAGACTGCTCTCTCTAAGGTCACCTGTGACCTCCTTCTTGCCAAATCCGATAGCTCCTACGCCATTCTGATCCTCCTCGACCTCTCGGCCGCCTTTGACACCGTCGACCGTCCCTCCTCCTCCACACCTTAATCCTCACCTTGGCTTCACGAACTCCGTCCTCTCCCGCTTCTCCTCTCATCTCTCCGGCCGGTCATTCTCGGTCTCCTTCGTGGGCGCCTCCTCCCCCTCCCATCCTTTGACTGTTGGAGTTCCTCAAGGGTCGGTTCTCGGCCCTCTTCCGTTCTCCATTTACACTCCCTCCCTCGGTGAACTCATCCGCTCTCACGGCTTCGACTACCATCTCTACACAGATGACATGCAGATCTACATCTCTGCCCCGTCCTCTCCCCCTCCCTTCGGGCTCGCATCTCCTCCCGCCTCCGGGACGTCTCCACCTGGATGTCTGCCACTTAAAACTCAACATGAGCAAAACTGAGCTCCTCATCTTCCCTCCCAAGCCCGGTCCTCTCCCAGACTTCCCTATCACCGTGGACGGTACGACCGTCCTTCCCGTCTCTCGGGCCCGCAACCTCGGCGTCGTCTTCGACTCGTCTCTCTCGTTCACCCCACACATCCAATCCGTTGCCGAGACCTGCCGGTTTCACCTCTACAATATCGCCAAGATCCGCCCTTTCCTCTCCACCCAGACGGCTACCTTACCGCTACGGGCTCTCGTTATATCCCGGCTAGACTACCGTGTCAGCCTTCTCTCTGACCTCCCTTCCTCCTCTCTCGCCCCGCTCCAGTCTATTCTTCACTCCGCCGCCCGGCTCATCTTCCCGCAGAAACGATCTGGGCCTGTCACTCCCCTTCTTAAACACCTCCAGTGGTTGCCTATCGACCTCCGCTCCAAACAAAAACTCCTCACTCTAGGCTTCGAGGCTGTCCATCCCCTTGCCCCTTCTTACCTCTCCTCCCTTCTTTTCTTTCCACCGCCCACCCCGCACGCTCCGCTCCTCTGCCGCCCACCTCCTCACTGTCCCTCGGTCTGGCCTATCCTGCCGTCGACCCCCGGGCCACGTCCTCCCGCGGTCCTGGAACGTCCTCCCTCCTCACCTCCCACAATCTAATTCTCTTCCCCTCTTCAAATCCCTACTTAAAGCTCACCTCCTCCAAGAGGCCTTCCCAGACTGAGCTCCCCCCTTTTTTTCCTTCTGCTCCCTCTACCCCCCCTTTCACCTCTCTGCAGCTAAACCCTCTTCTCCCCCCTTTCCCTCTCCTCCTCCCCCTCTCCCGTCCCACCCCCTCAGCACTGTACTTGTCCGCTCAACTGTATATATCTTCATCACCCTATCTATTTTGTTTAATGAGATGTACATCACCCTGATTCTATTTATTTGCCATTGTTTTTTTGAGATGTTCTTCCCCTCGACTCTACTTATTGCCCTTGTTCTTGTCTGCCCGTCTCCCCCGATTAGACCGTAAGCTCGTCAAAGGGCAGGGACTGTCTCTATCTGTTACCGATTTCTCCATTCCAAGCGCTTAGTATAGTGCTCTGCACATAGTAAGCGCTCAATAAATACTATTGAATGAATGAAATACGAATGAATGAATGAATGAATGAATGAATGAATGAAGAAGGGGAGGTAGGGAGAGGATGTGGCCGGTAGGGGGCGCCAGATGTCAGCGCAGCGGGCGGACTTTGCCTCTTGACTTTATTCCTTAACTTTGGCGGCCGCAGGGAGGGAGAGAGCCAGGAGTGTTGGAGACCGTTTGCCAAAAGAAAGAGAAAAAAAAGAGAGAGAAAAACAAGAGAGAGAAGGGAGGACTGACCTGGAGAGGGGCAGGAAAGGGGGAAAGTTGGAGGGGGAGGAGAAACCAGGGAACTGCTTTCTTAGAAGTTTTCCTCCTCTCCAGTTTTCCTGACAAGCAATTGGGAGTAAGAAAAAGCTCCCCCCCTTGGCCTGCCTCCCCACAGGCCCTCCAGAAATGCCTGGCTGGACTCTACTGCTAAACGGTGCATGTCCTCGGCAGACCCTGAAGGCCCAGATATGGAATGCCTGGAGGCAGGGGGATGGATTGGATGACCTCAAGCGCTCCAAGGTTCCCGCCAAATGACTGGAATATAGAAAGCAGGGGCCCCCTCTGCCCGGCCCCAAACACGCAGTTCTCACTCCGGCCTCTCCCTACCCCACTTTCTGGGAAATTCATTCATTCAATCATATTCATTGAGCACTTACTGTGTGCAGAGCACTGTACTAAGCGCTTGAAAAGTACAATTCAGCAGCACAGAGACAATCCCTGCCCACAACGGGCTCACAGTCTAGAAGGGGGGAGGCAGGCATCAAAACAAGTAAACAGACATCAATAGCATCAATATAAATAAATAGAATTATCGATAAATACACATCAGTAATATAAATAAATCCTGGCAGAGGTCATTAGAGGGAGGCAGGAAAGCCTAGAGCCTTTTCTAATGTAGCCTAGTCTATAGTCCAATTGTCCACAATGAGGTTACGGTCTTCAATCAGTCAATGGTATTTATTGAACACTTATGTGCCGAGCACTGTACTAAGCACTTGGGAGAGCACAATCTAACAGAGTTGGAAGACAGGTTTCCTGCCCACAGCGAGTTTACAGTCTAGAAGGGGAGACAGGCAGTAATACAAGGAAATTACGGCTATGGACAGAAGCGCTGTGGGGCTGAGGGAGGAAGTGAATAAAAGGAGCAAATCCAAGTTCAAGGGGGAAGCAGAAGGGAGTCAGAGAGGAAATGAGGATTTAACTGGGGAAGGCCTCTTGGAGGAGATGTGCTTTTAATAATAATAATAATGATGATGATGGTTTTTGTTAGGTGCTTACTAAGTGCCAGCACTATTCTAAGTACTGGGGTAGATACAAGGTAATCAAGTGGTCCCACATGGGGCTCACAGTCTTAATAATAATAATAATAATAATGTTGGTATTTGTTAAGCGCTTACTATGTGCCGAGCACTGTTCTAAGCGCTGGGGTAGACACAGGGGAATCAGGTTGTCCCACCTGGGGCTCACAGTCTTAATCCTCATTTTACAGATGAGGTAACTGAGACACCGAGAAGTTAAGTGACTTGCCCAAAGTCACACAGCTGACAAGTGGCCGAGCCGGGATTCGAACCCATGATCTCTGACTCCAAAGCCCGTGCTCTTTCCACTGAGCCACGCAGTCTTCATCCCCATTTGACAGATGAGGTAACTGAGAGTTAAGTGACTTGCCTAAAGTCTCACAGCAGACAAGTGGCAGAGCGGGGATTAGAACCCGCCCGTGGTCTTTCCACTAAACCACACAGCTTCTGACTGTAAGCTCCCGGTGGGCAGGGAATGTCACTGTTTATTGTTGTGTTGTACTTTCCCAAGCGCTTAGTACAGTGCTCTGCACATAGTAAACGCTCAATAAATACAATTGAATGAATGAATAACCCACAGGCCTAACTCTCCCCCACAATCACTTCCTTCTGTCTTGTGCGCAAATCACAGAGCACTGCCAGAGGAGATCCCAGATATCAGGCCAAATTTATCTACCTGAAGTTCATTCTTGTCTGCTCTAACTCTTACTCCCTCCTCTGCCTGGCAACATTATTTGTTCATCCTTATTGACTCCCATGCCCACTGCCTTGTCTAGTTGATGATGATGGTATTCGTTAAGTGCTTACTATGTGCCAAGCACTGTTCTAAGCACTGGGGTAGATTCAAGGTCATCAGGTTGTCCCACGTGGGGCTCACAGTCTTAATCCCCATTTGATAGATGAGGTAACCGAGGCACAGAGAAGTGAAGTGACTTGCCCAAAGTCACACAGTTGATAAGTGGTGGAGCCGGGATTAGAACCCCCGACCTCTGACTCCCAAGCCTGTGCTCTTTCCACTAAGACATGCTGCTTAGTGGCCAGTTGTTTCAGATGTTTAACTTCCTCCTCAAACCCCCTGTTCCCCCCGCGCCCTGCCCCCATCTCTTGCCCCTAATGACCTGGCCATGGACTTTATTAAGAAAATTGAAACCATCAGGCGTCATCTCCCTAAAATCTCCCCTGCTCCCCTTGAGTCCCTCCCTCCTCCTGCCCCTTCTTCAATTCTCCCATCTTTCCCAGCCGTCTCTCAAGAAAAGATCTCCTGTCTCCTCTCAAAATCCACCCCCAACACCTGAGCCTCCGACCCCAATCCTTCGTACCTTTTAAAACACTTTCCCCCTCCCTTCCTCCCTCTCTAACAGCCATCTTCAACTGTTCACTCTCCAATGGCTTCTTCCCCACTGCCTTCAAACATGCTCATGTCTCCCCAGTCCTAAAAAATCCCACCCTTGATCTCACGGCTCCCTCCAGTTATTGTCCCATCTCCTCCTTAACATTCCTAGCATTAGTACTAGCATGAGTACAGTGCTCTGCACATAGTAAGCGCTCGATAAATATGATCGAATGGATGAATGAATTCCTCTCCAAACTTCATGAGTGAGTCGTCTTAGACCCGCTGTCTCCAGTTCCTCTCCTCCAATTCTCTCCTCGACCCCCTCCAATCTGGATTCCGTCCCCTTTGCTCCTCAGAAACCGCCCTCTCGAAGGTCAACGATGACTTCCTTCTTGCCAAATCCAATGGCCTCTACTCCATCTTGATCCTCCACCACCTCTCAGCTGCCTTTGGCACTGACGACCACTCCCTTCTTCTGGAAACACGATCCAACCTCGGCTTCACTGACTCTGTCCTCTCCTGGTTCTCCTCCTCTCTCTCTCTGGCTACACACCCTCAGCCTCCTTCGCTGGCTCCTTCTCTGCCTCCCACCCCCTAACTGTGGGAGTCCCTCAAGGCTCAGTTCTGCATCCCCTTCTATTCTCCGTCCACATAGACTCCTTTGGAGAACTCATTCGCTCCCATGGTTTAACTACCACCTTTATGTGGATGGTGCCCAAATCTCCATCTCCAGCCCTGATCTCCCTCCCTCACTGCAGGCTTGCATCTCCTCCTGCCTTCAAGACATTTCTACTTGGATGCCCAGCGGACACCTCAAATTTAACAGGTCCAAAACAGAACTCATTATCTTCCCACCCAAGCCCTATCCTCCCCCTGACTTTCCCATCACTATAAACAGCATCTCTATCCTGCCTGCCTCACAAGCCCATGACTTTGATGTTGTCCTTGACTCACCTCTCTCATTCAACCACCGCATTCAATCTGTCACCCAACCTGTCAGTTCTACCTTTGCAATGTTACAAAATCTGCCCTTTCCTCTCCATCCAAACTGTTACCACGTTAATCCAAGCCCTTAGTCTATCCTGCCTTTATTACTGTATCAACCTCCTCACTGACCTCCCTGCCTCCTGTCTCTTCCCACTCCACTCCATACTTGACTCTGCTGCCCAGATCATTTTTCTACAGACACGTTCAGGCCACGTTTCCCTACTCCTCATTCATTCATTCAATCGTATTTATTGAGCGCTTACTGTGTGCAGAGCACTGTATTAAGCGCTTGTAAAGTACAATTCAGCAATAAAGAGAGACAATCCCTGCCCACAACGGGCTTACAGTCTACAGGGGGACACAGACATTAATACAAATAATGTTCGCTCTCACCATCAATCTTTCGACCATAGATTTTAAAGTACTCAATCAGCTTGCCCCCTCCTACTTCACCTCCCTGATTTCCTACTGTATTCCACCCCACAAAGGGGGAGGAGATGGAAGAGGGGAGCAGTTTGGGGGTGGCATATGGGAGATGGGGGAAGGGGTTGGGTGTAGGGGGGGCAGTGGGTGGGTAAGGCTGTGGGGTAGATGGGGGAGGGTGAAGTGTGTGTGTGTAGGGAGAGCAGGGAAGGAGAACAAATGCTTAGTCCAGTGACTCTGCACATAATAATGATAGTGTTAATTAAGCGCTTACTATATGCTAGGGACTGTAAAATAAAAATAAATGGTGGTATTTGTTAAGCGCTTACTATGTGCACAGCACTGTTCTAAGCCCTGGGGGAAACAAGGTGATCAGGTTGTCCCACATGGGGCTCACAGTTTTAATCCCCATTGTACAGATGAGGTAACTGAGGCCCAGAGAAGTTAAGTGACTTGCCCAAAGTCACACAGCTGGCAAGCGGCGGAGCTGGGATTAGAACCCATGATCTCTGACTCCCAAGACCGGACTCTTTCCACTGAGCCACGCTGCTTCTCTGTACTAAGCACTGTGGTAAATATAAGCAAATCCAGTTGGACACAGTCCCTTCCTGTGTGGGCCTCATAGTCTCAGTTCCCATTTAACATGCTACATTCTACAGAAAGGCTCTGGGCAGGCCACTCCCCTCCTCAAAAACCTCCAGGGTTGCCTATCAACCTTCAAATGAAGCAAAAACTCCTCACTATTGGCTTCCAAACTGTTCACCCCCTTGCCCCCTCCTACCTCACCTATCTTCTCTTCTTCTAGAACCTACCCTGCATACGAGAAGCAGCGTGGCTCAGTGGAAAGAGCACGGGCTTTGGAGTCAGGTGTCATGGGTTCGAATCCCACCTCCGCCACTTGTCAGCTGTGTGACTGTGGGCAAGTCACTTAACTTCTCTGTGCTTCAGTTACCTCATCTGTAAAATGGGGATTAAGACTGTGAGCCCCACGTGGAACAACCTGATTCCCTTGTGTCTACCCCAGCGCTTAGAACAGTGCTCTGCACATACTAAGTGCTTAACAAACACCAACATTACTCCTCTCCTCTGGCACTGCAAACCTCCTCTCTGCGCCTCATATGACCCCTGGCCCACATCCTACCACTGACCTGGAATGCCCTCCCTCCTCACACTCGCCAAACTAACTCTCTTCCCCTCTTCAAAGCCCTACTGAGAGCTCACCTCCTCCAGGAGGCCTTCCCAGACTGGGCCCTCCCTTCCCTTCCACCCTCCTCTCCACCCCATCGCCCCGACTCCCTCTCTTTGCTCTACCCCCTTCACTTTCCCACAGCACTTGTGTATATTTGCATATATTACTTATTACTCTATTTTATTAATGATGTGCATATATCTATGATTCTATTTACTTTGATGCTATTGATACTTGTCTACTTGTTTTGTTTTGTTGTCTGCCTCCCCCTTTTAGACTGTGAGCCCATCGTTGGTCAGGGATTATCTCTATCTGTTGCCGAACTGTATATTCCAAGCATTTAGTACAGTACTCCGCACATAGTAAGAGCTCAGTAAATACAACTGAATGAGTGAATTTAACAGATGAGGTAACTGAGGCCCAGGGAAGGGAGGTGACTTGCCCAAGGTCACCCAGCAGACATGTGGTGGAGCTGGAATTAGAACCCACAACCTTCTGACTCCCAGCCCGTGCTCTTTCCGCTACTCCACGCAGCGTGGCCTGCATTCCAGCCATAAAGATGCACATAGGAGAAGCAGCTTGGCCTAGTGGAAAGAGCGTGGGCCTGGGAGTCAGAGGTCATGGGTTCTAATTCCAGCTCTGCCAAATGTCTGCTGCGTGACGTTGGGCAAGTCACCTCACCCTTCTGTGTCTCAATCACCTCATCTATAAAACGGGGATCAAGGTTGTGAACCCCAAGAGGGACAAGGACTGTCCAACCTGATTACCTTGTATCTATCCCAGCGCTTAAAATAGTGCTTGACACGTAATAAGCACTTAACAATACTGCAATTATTATTATTCGTTTATTCAATAGTATTTATTAAGCGCTTACTATGTGCAGAGCACTATACTAAGAGCTTGGAATGGACAATTGGGCAACAGATAGAGACAATCCCTGCCCAATGATGGGCTCATTATTATAGTAAGCACTCAAAAATTCATTCCTTTATACGTAGAAAGCGTTTAACAAATACCATAATACATAATACATAAATAAATAGTGGGACAACCTGATTACCCTGTATCTGCCCCAGCGCTTAGTACAGTGCTTGGCACATAGTAAGCGCTTAACAAATACCAACATTATTATTATTATTAAATAGAGAAGCAACATGGTCTTGTGGCAAGAGTACTGGCTTGGGAGTCAGAGGACATGGGTTCCAATCCCCGGGTCCACAGCATGTCTGCTGTGTGACCTTGGGCAGGTCACTTCTCCTCTATTGACCTCAGTTCCCTTGTCTGTAAAATGGGAATCGAGTCTGTGAGCCTCACGTGGATCAGGGACTTTGTCCAACCCAATTTGTTTGCATCAACCCCAGCACTTAATACAGTGCCTGGTACATAGTAAACACTTAACAAATGCCATAATTATTATTATTATTATTATTATGATTCT
The DNA here is from genome assembly GCF_004115215.2 of Ornithorhynchus anatinus. Lineage (NCBI taxonomy): Eukaryota > Metazoa > Chordata > Mammalia > Monotremata > Ornithorhynchidae > Ornithorhynchus > Ornithorhynchus anatinus. The sequence goes on from NC_041730.1 coordinate 1,772,417, forward strand.
CTGAGCCTCAATTACCTTATTTGTAAAAAGGGGATTAAGACTGTAAGACTGTGAGCCACATGTATGAATAGCCCAGTGCTGAGAACAGTTCTTGGCACATAGTAGGTGCTTATCAAATACCATTATTATTATTGTTATTATTAATAATAATATAAATATAATTGATTAATCAATTGGCAGGCCGGGAACTGTGACTCAGCACTCCTGGCTGCAGGTAGGAGGCCCCTCTGGGGCTGAAGGTGAGAAAGAGCTTTTTTTGGCTCTGCCCCTTGACCCTGGACCCGGCCCCGCCCCCCTAGTTGCCTGTGGGTTGCCCTGCGAGCCGGACATGTGCACCCCATTAGCTGGCCCATGAGAGCGGCTTCCTCTTTTAATCAACCTTCTCGTTCCAGTAATCCCTGCCCCTTCCCCCTAGGCCACCCCCGACCCCCTGTTTGGATAACCCAGGGGCGATGACCCCAACAGACAGACTCACAGACCCCCGGCCTTGAAGCCCCCGGCCCGGACGCCCCCCCACTCCTCTCCCCCCCGGATACCCCTCTGTGGTTTAGCCTCCGGCCCCTGCCACTCTCAGTCCTGCATTTCCCACCTTTCTTCTATGGCCTGGACCCCCCAAATTGCCCCCACAGCCCGGTCCCACCCCCCCTTCAGGGCCTCTCTTCATTTCGGAAGCCCCCTCCCCTGCCAGGACACTTGTTCGGGACAGGGTTTTCACTGTGGGCACAAACCCCCTCCCCACCACCCCCACACCCCCAGGCAGGAACCCCCAGACCCAAGGTGGTCCCTCTCCTCCTTTTCTAGGAGCTCCGGTGGGCCAGAAAGAGGCAGGAGTAGTGGGGCAGGGGTCTTTTGGGGGGGTCGGGGGTGCACTACTGATTTTGGGGTCCCTGCTCCGCTTCTCAAGGGGCAAGGGGCACTTCCAGAGATCTGAATCCGGGCGGCCTCCGCATCTGGAGGGACTTCGGAGACCCCCAGCTGGTGGCCTCAGACCCACGAGCCAAAACGGGTTTCACACCTCGTAAAAAGCGCCCTCAAATCCGGGAGGCAGGGCATGTTCTGTCCAGACTCTACTTTTCTAGAGCCTGGGAGGCGAGGGGACTGCGGGGGTGAGGGACCAGCGAGGGGGATCCAGGGGGGCGGGAAAAAGACCGGGTCCAGGGGGGCCGACAAGGGTAAAGTCGAGGGAACTGGGAGAGAATGAAGAGGTCGTTCTTTTTTCTGTTTTTTGTGGAAATAATCCTTCCCTGATCTGTCCCTCACGGGGGGCGGGGGATGGAACGTTTAAGACCCCAGCGCAGGGGAGAGGAGAAAGCCATCCAAGGAGCTAACGGGTCACGGCCTGGGAGCCAGTGTACCTGGCCTGGACCGCGTTAACCGTTAACCAGGCCACCTGTGTCTGCCTGGACACTGGGAGACCTTCCAGAGAGGAGAGAATCTGGTCTCACGTGAGGAACGAACCCCCTTTCCCACCCCGCCAGGCCATACCTCTCCCACCATAATAATAATAATAATAATTCCCCCGATTAGACTGTAAGCCCGTCACCCAGCAGGGACTGTCTCTATCTGTTGCCGACTTGTTCATTCCAAGCACTTAGTACAGTGGTCTGCACATAGTAAGTGCTCAATAAATACTATTGAATGAATGAATAACCATAATTACTAATTATGCCATTTGTCAAGCACTTACTATATGCCAGGCACTGTACTAAACGACTGGGTAGAGACAAGCAAATTGGGTTGGACGCAGCCACTATCTCATGCGGAGCTCACAGTCTCAATCCCCATTTTTCAGATGAGGTAACCGAGACACAGAGAAGTGAAGTGACTTGCCCAAGGTCACACAGCAGACATGTGGTGGACCCGGGATTAGAACCCATGACGTTCTGACTCCCAGGCCCGTGCTCTATCCACTATGCCATGCAGCTTCTTATAATAATAATAATCAATCAGTCCAAGTATTTATTGAGCGGCATGGCCTAAGTGGATATAGGACTGATCTCATCCCTGCTCCACCACTTCTCTACTGTGTGGCCTTGCAAGTCACTTCACTCCCTTGTCTGCTGATGGCTTTACTTCTCTGTGCCTCAGTTACCTCATCTGGAAAATGGGGATTGAGGCTGTGAGCCCCAAGTGGGACGGGGTTTGTGTCCAACCCAATTCCCTTGTATCTATCCCAGCGCTTAGTACAGTGCCTGACACATAGTAAGCGCTTAACAAATACCACCATTATCGTTATTATTACTTTCCTGTGTCTCAGTTCCCTCAACTGTAAAAAGGGGATTGAGACTGTGAGCCCCATATGGGACAAGGGACCGTATCCAACCCGATTTGCCTGTATCCACCCCCGTGCTCAGTATGGTGCCTTAAGAACTTAAAAAATACCAAAATTATAATTATTTCATCTACGTGCCTCAGGTATGCCGTCTATAAAAGGGGGTGAAGACTGTGAGCCCCATGTGGGACAGGGACTGTGTCCAACTTGAATCTACACCAGTGCTTACTACCCGCCTGGGACACAGTAAGCGATTACCAAATACCATTTTATAAAAATGGAGCACTCACTATGTGCAGAGCACTGTACTAAGAGCTTGGGAGAGCACAATACAACAGTTAGCCGACACGGTGGTATTTGTTAAGTGCTGATTACATGCCATACACCGTGCTAAATTCAAGATAATCAGTCCTTGTCCCACGTGGGGCTCACCTTTTAAGGGTGAAAAAGGACAGGTAAATTTAATCCTCATTTTACAGATGAGAGAACTGAGGTGCAGGGTCATTAAGCGACTTGTCCAATGTCATACAGCAAGTAGATGGCAGAGCTAGGATTAGAACCCAAGTCCTTTGACTTCTGGCTCTAGGCTCTTTCCACTAGGCCACACTGCTTCAAAGCCTCTTGAACAGCCAGTGTTTCCGAATTTAGTGGCAGGTACTCCCCGTGATTCCTGAACACTTATGAACTTAATCAATCAATTGATGGAATTTATTGAGCGCTTTCTGTGTGCAGAGCTCTGGACTAAGCTTTGGGGAGAAATACAACAGAGTTGGCTGACACATTCCCTGGCCACAAGAAGTTTACAATCTAGAATCTACAGTCTACCCTATCGTTCATTCAATCATATTTATTAAGCACTTACTGTGTGCAGAGCACTGTACTAAGCGCTTAGGAAAGAATAAACAATGCCATTTCCTGACTACAACAAGCTCACAGTCTAGAGGGGACTAGATTTCATTTCTTCAGCATTTTCTCACACACCTTCTCTTGACTGAATAAAGGTGTGTAAGAAAATGCTGAAGAAATGGCTAATGGATGTGAAAATACTTTAATGTCTCCCCTGTTAGACTGTGAGTGCTCAGCACAGAGTCCTGTCTAATAATAATAATGACGGTATTTATTAAGCCCTTACTATGTGCTAGGGACTCTACTAAGTGCTGAGGAGGATACAAGCAAATCAAGTTGGACAAGGCCCCTGTCCCCTGTGGGGCTCACCCTCTCAATCCCCGTTTTACAGATGAGGTCACTGAGGCACAGAGAAAAGACTTGCCCAAAGACAAGTGGCAGAATAGGAGGCTAGACCAGAGTCCAGTGGGTGCTCTGGATGCAGTATTGCCTAGTTTAGAACTCTGCACACAGTAGATGCCCAGCACAGCACTTTGCACACAGTAGGTGCTTGGATAGGTCATGGGGCTGGGAGTCAGAAGGTACTGGATTCTAATTCCGGCTCTGTCACTTATCTGCTGTGTGACCTTGGGCAAGTCACTTCACTTCTCCGGGCCTCAGTGACCCCAACTGTAAAATGGGGATAGAGACAGTGAGCCCCACAGTGGACAGGGGCCGTGTCCAACTTGATTTACTTGTATCCTCCTCAGCACTTTCTACAGTTCCTGACACATAGTAAGCTTTGTCCACCCTGATTTTCAAACTGAGCGATACCCTCCAGCGCTCGGTACAGTGCCTGGCACAGAGTAAGCGCTTAACAAATACTACAATTACTACTATTGTTATTACACTTCTCTGCATACAGTAGATATCTAGGAGAGCGCTTAGTCTTCGGAAGGGGCCCAGTATAGGACACGGGGGAGCTTCTTGGGGGTCTGGGCAGCTGGAGATGCCTCCCCTCCTTCCCCTTCTCCTCTTCCTCTCTCCCGTTTCTCATCCTCCTTCCTTCTGCCCTTCCCTCCTCCTCTCCCACTTCTCCATGCCTCAGTTCCCTCATCTGTAAAATGGGGATTGAAACTGTGAGCCCCACATGGGACAGGGGCAGTGCCCCACCCTATTTGCTTGTACCCAGCCAAGCACTTAGTACAGTGCCTGGAACATAATAAGCGCTTAACAAGTACCACAATTATTATTATTATTCTTGCAACCAACACAGCGCTCTGCCCACATTAATTCATTGATTATGGTATTTGTTAAGCGCTTACTTTGTGTCAAGTACTGTTCTAACCGCTGAGGTAGATCGAAGGTAATGGGCCACGTGGGGCTCACAGTCTTCATCCCCATTTTACAGATGAGGTCACTGAGGCCCAGAGAAGTTAAGCGTCTTGCCCAAGGTCACACAGCAGACAACCCTCAGTCCTCTGCCTCCCAAGCCCGTGCTCTTTCCACTAAGCCAAGTTGCTTCTCAGCATTAGGCAGTTAGTACAGCGCTCTGCATCTAGCAGGCGTCCGGTGCAGCACTCTGGACACAGTGGGTGCTCAGCACAGTGCTTTGCACACAGCCGGTGCCCAGTAAGGCACCCTGAATCCAGTAGGCGTCCAGACCCAGTTTAGGGAATTCTATAATTCTATTTATTTCTATTGATGCTATTGATTTCTTTTTAATAATAATAATAATGATGTTGGTATTTGTTAAGCGCTTACTATGTGCAGAGCACTGTTCTAAGCACTGGGGGAGATACAGGGTGTCCCACGTGGGGCTCATTCATTCATTCATTCAATAGTATTTATTTTAATCTCCATTTTACAGGTGAGGTAACTGAGGCACAGAGAAGTGAAGTGACTTGCCCACAGTCACACAGCTGACAAGTGTCAGAGTCGGAATTCGAACCCATAACCTTTGACTCCCAAGCCCGGGCTCTTTCCACTGCGCCACGCTGCTTCGCTATTTTTTGCTTCTTCTACTTTTTACTTATTTTGCTGTCCGTCTCCCCCTTCTAGACTGTGAGCCCTGTGTGGGCAGAGGTTGTTTCTGCTCTGCACACAGTAAGCGCTCAATAAATACTACTGAATGAATGAATGAATGAATATTTATTTTGTTAATGAGTATTCCATCCGCTTGATTCTATTTATTGCCATTAAGTTGTCTTGTTTTTGTCCGTCTGCCTCCCCTGATTAGACTGTGAGCCCCTCACTGGGCAGGGATGGTCTCTATCCGTTGTCGAATTGTCCATTGCAAGCGCTTAGTACAGTGCTCTGCACCTAGTAAGCGCTCAATAAATAACTACTATTGAATGTGGCTGAACTGGACTCTCCAAGCGCTTCGTCCAGTGCTCTGCACCCAGTAAGCGCCCAGTAAATACGATTGAATGAATGAATGAGCACTCAGCACAGTGCCCTGCACAGAGTAGGTTTCCGGCACCCAGTGCTCTGCACTCAGGTTGAGGGAGGGTCCTGGGGTCAGCCCTGTCCGGTTCCGGGCGGTCTGAAAGGGGAGGGGGCGGACACGGGGGGCGTCTCAATCACAAAAGTCATCTCCCGGGCTATGCGCAAATGGATGGGCGTTGTCGCAAACAAGGATCTCGCATATTTCCAGGTCGACCCCCGGGGAACCCCCACTCCCACCCCCTCCCCCGGCCCCGGCTATTTCCTCCCCTTTTGTCTGGGGGAGAGGAAGGTATGCGCCCCCCGCCCCATTCCCCCCGGGGCCCGGGGTCCTGGAAGCCGATCCGGACCGATGGGGTCTCCAGATAAGGGGGGAGGTGGGAGGTCCCCCCATCCCCCTTTCCCCCCATCCCTGGGGGCTGAGGACCGTCCTCCCAGCGCTCTGCGGATAATAAGGATAATGTTGGTATTTGTTAAGCGCTTACTACGTGCAGAGCACTGTTCTAAGCGCTGGGGGAGATCCAGGGTCATCAGGTTGTCCCATGTGAGGCTCACGGTTAATCCCCATTTTACAGATGAGATAACTGAGGCCCAGAGAAGTTAATAATAATGATAATGTTGGTATTTGTTAAGCGCTTACTATGTGCAGAGCACTGTTCTAAACGCTGGGGGAGATCCAGGGTCATCAGGTTGTCCCATGTGAGGCTCACAGTTAATCCCCATTTTACGGATGAGATAACTGAGGCCCAGGGATGTGAAGTGACTTGCCCACAGTCACACAGCTGACAAGTGGCAGAGCTGGGATTCGAACCATTTGTTGAGCACTTACTACGTGCAAAGCACTGCTCTAAGCCCTGGGGAGGATACAAGGCTAAGCTCACAGCCTTCATCCCCATTTTAACAATAATAATAATAATAATAATGTTGGTATTTGCTAAGCGCTTACTATGAGCAAAGCACTGTTCTACATGTGGGGAGGATACAAGGTGATCACGTTGTCCCACGTGGGGTTCACAGTCTTCATCCCTATTTTACAGATGGTAACTGAGGCAGAGAGAAGTGAAGTGACTTGACCAAAGTCACATAGCTGATAAGTGGAGGATCCAGGATTAGAACTCATGACCTCTGACTCCCAAGCCCATGCTCTTTCCACTGAGCCACGCTGCTCGGATCGCGCAGTCGCACGCAGGGAGCTGGCAATTGCCCCGGCAGAGGCTCGGAGCCTCGGCGCATAGTTTAGATTCCTAAAGCCTCAGACGTGGTCAAGGTTGCCCTGTGTGGTTTAATAATAATGATAATAATAATAATAATAATGGTATTTGTTAAGTGCTTAACTTTGTGCCAGGCACTGTACTAAGTGCTGGGGTGGATATGAGAAGCAGCAAGGCTTAGTGGAAAGAACCTGGGCTTGGGAGTCAGAGGATGTGTGTTCTAATCCCGGCTCCTCCACTTATCAGCTGTGTAACTTTGGGCAAGTCACTTCACTTCTCTGGGCCTCAGTTCCCTCATCTGTAAAATGGGGATTAAGACTGTGAGCCCCACGTGGGACAACCTGATTCCCCTGTGTCTACCCCAGCGCTTAGAACAGTGCTCTGCACATAGTAAGCGCTTAACAAATACCAACATTATTATTATTATTATATCATGTGTCTAAAGGCTACGTACTCAAGTCCATAGCGCTTAACAAATACCATTATTATTATTATTATATGTCATTGATTCATCAGTTGAGGGATCAATAAACACCACTGATGAATCAATTATCCAATGAAGAATACTCTGATTGATCGATTGATGGAGCAGTAAATGCTGTTGATTGATTCATTGATTCCACAACTCTCCAGAGATTGGGAAGTGTTTCCCCTTTGGCTGGGGAAGGAGAAAGGGAGCAGGAAGGGTGCAGATCCAAGCAGGGTGAAGAAGGAGCTTTAAACGAGCTTTGTGGCTAGAGTGTGGGTCTGGGAGTCAAAAAGTCCTGGGTTCTGATTCTGCCACTTGTCTGCTATGTGGCCTTGGGCAAGTCACTTTACTTCTTGGGTCTCACTTCCCTCATCTGTAAAATGGGGACTATGACTGTGAGCCCCACCTTGGACAGGGGCTGGACCCAACCTGATCTGCTTGTAATAATAATAATGATAATACTAATAATTACGGTATTTGTTAAGCACTTGCTATGTGCCAAGCGCTGTTCTAAGAGCTGGAGTAGATAGAAGGTCATCAGGTTGTCCCATGTGGGGCTCACAGTCTTCATCCCCATTTTACAGAGGAGGGAACTGAGGCCCAGAGAAGTGAAGTGACTTGCCCACAGTCACACAGCTGACAAGTGGCAGAGCTGGGAGTTGAACCCATGACCTCTGACTCCAAAGCCCGGGCTCTTTCCACTGAGCCACACTGCCCACAATCCCACAGCACCTATATCCATATCTTTATGCTCTGCCTTTTCCCCTATCAACAATTTTTTTTAGTGCTTTGTCAAGCATTACTAGGTGCCAGGCACTGTTCTAAGCGCTGGGGCAGGTACAAGCAAATCGGGTCAGACGCAGTCCCTGTCCCACACGGGACTCACTGTCTCAATCCTCATTTCACAGATGAGGGAACTGAGGCACCGAGAAGTGAAGTGACTTACCCAAGGTCACACAGCAGACGAGTGGCAGAGCCGGGGTTAGAACCTAGGTCCTTCTGACTCTCAGGACTGTGCTCTAACCATTATTCATTCATTCATTCAATCATATTTATTGAGCACTTACTGTGTGCAGAGCACTGTACTAAGCGCTTGGAAAGTACAATTTAGCAATAGAGACAATCCCTGTCCACAGTGGGCTTACAGTCTAGAAGGGGGGAGACAGACATAAAAATAAATAAATAATAATAATGTTGGTATTTGTTAAGCGCTTACTATGTGCAGAGCACTGTTCTAAGCGCTGGGGTGGATACAAGGTAATCAGGTTGTCCCACGTGAGGCTCATAGTTAATCCCCATTTTACAGATGAGGTAACTGAGGCACAGAGAAGTTAAGTGACTTGCCCACAGTCACACAGCTGACAAGTGGCAGAGTCGGGATTCAAACCCATGACCTCTGACTTCCAAGCCCATGCTCTGTCCACTGAGCCACGCTGCATCGATATAAATAAATAGAATTATAGATATAGACATATATACACAAGGGCTGGGGGTGGGGAGTGGGGGTAGAGCAAAGGGATCGAGTTGGCGTGATGTTGAGGGGGCGAGCTGAGGAAGAGGGGGGCTTAGTCTGGGAAGGCCTCTTGGAGGAGGTGCACTTTCAGTAGGCCTTTGAAGGGAGGAAATATGTTTGGCGGATTTGAGGAGGGAGGGCATTCCAGGCCAGAGGGAGGACGGGAGGACGCGGACCGGGGTCGATGGCAGGACAGGGGAGAAGGAGGCCTGGTGAGGACGTGAGTGGCGGCAGAGGAGCGGACTGTGTGGCCTGCGATGGAGAAGGAGAGAAGGGAGGTGAGGTAGGAAGGGGTGAGGGGATGGACAGCTTTAAAGCCAAGAGTGAGGAGTTTTTGTTTGATGCACAGGTTGATAAGCAACCACTGGAGATATTACTTCTACACTAGGCCGTACTGCTTGTCCTTGCAGACAAGGATGGGGCTAACAATTCCACTGTATCGTACTCTCCCAGTCAGGCAATCTTTCCATCAATCAATCAATCAATCATATTTATTGAGTGATTACTATATGCAGAGCACTGTACGAAGCACTTGGGAAAGTACAATATAACAAAGTTTTTAGGCACATTCTCTGCTCACAATGAGCTCACTGTCTAGAGGGGGAGATGGACATTAATAGAAATAAATAAATCAGGGATAGGAACATAAATTTCTGTGGGTTTGAGGGAGAGGTGACTACTGGGAGGGAATCAGGAAGATGCAGAAGGGAGTGGGAAAAGAGGAAATGAAGGCTTAGTCAGGGAAGGACTCTTGGAGGAGTTGTGCCTTCAGTAAGGCTTTGAAGGAGGAGAGAGGAATTGTCAGATATGAAGAGGGAGGGTGTTCCTGGCCAGAGGCAGGACGTGGGTGAGACGTCGGCAGTGAGATAGTGAGATGGAGTTACAGTGAGTAGGTTGGCATTAGGGGGCTGAGTGTACGGGCTGGGTTGGAATACGAGAGAGGCAAAATAAAGTAGCAGAGGGCAAGGAGAGCATGTGCTTTTAAAGCTGATGATAAGGAGTTTCTGTTTGATGTGGAGGTTGATGGGGAACCGCTGGAGATTCTGAGGAGTAGGGAGACATGGGCTCTATTTACTGCCATTGTTCTTGTCTGTCTCCCCCGATTAGACTGTAAACCCGTGAAAGGGCAGAGACTGTCTCTATCTGTTACCTATTTGTACATTCCAAGCGCTTAGTACAGTGCTCGGCACATAGTACGCGCTCAATAAATACTATTGAATGAATGAATGAAAGGTTTTGTAGAAAAATGATCCGGTTTGCAGGGTGAAAGTATGAACTGCAGTGGGGAGAGACAGGAGGCAGGGAAGTCAGCAAAGAGGTTGATACAGTAATCAAGATGGGGTAGGATAAGTGCTTGGATCATTATGGTAGTAGTTGGAAAGGGGAGGAAAGGGTGGATTTAAGCGATTTTGTGAAGGTTGAAATGACAGGACTTACAAGTTGAATGTGTGGGTTGAATGAGAGAGATGAGTTGAGGATAATGCCAAGATTATGGGCTTGTGAGACAGGGAGGATGGTGGTGCTGTCTACAGTGATGGGAAAGACAGGGAAGAACAAGGTTTGGGTGGGAAGATGAGTTCTGTTTTGGACCTGTTAGGTTTGAGGTGTCGGTGGGACATCTGAGTAGAAATGTCCTGAAGGTATCCAAGGGAGTAGGTTTAGATGGAAAAGAGAAGGGGACCCAAAAGTGAGCCTCGAGAGAGCCCCACAGTTAGGGAATGAAAAGCAGAGGAGGATCCTGCAAAAGAGCCTGAGAATGAGTTGCCAGAGAGATAGGAGGAGAGGTCAGTGTCAGTGAAGCTGAGGTTGGATATTGTTTCCAGGAGAAAGGGGTGGTCAACAGTGTCAAAGGCAGCTGCGAAATCGAGGAGGATGAGGATGGAGGAGGGGCCATTGGATTTGGTGAGAAGGAGCTCATTGGTGACCTTTGAGAGGGTCGGTTTCTGTAGAGTGGAGTCGACTAGAGGGGGTTAAGGAGAGAATTGGCGGAGGGGAAGTGGAGACGGTGGGTCTAGAACGACTGTCAAGGAGTTTGGAGAGGAATGGTAGGAGGGAGATGGGGCGATAAGTGGAGAGAGCCATGGGTTCAAAGGAGGGCCTTTTTAGGATAGGGGAGATGCGAGCATATTTGAAAAGCAGTGGGGAAGAAGACACTGGAGAACAAACATTTGAAGAGGACAGAAAGAGAGGGAAAAAGTGAGGAAGCAAGCGCTTTGTTACGGTGCAAAGGGATGGGGTTGAATCCACAGGGGTGGATTTTGAGAGGAGGATCTTGAGATACTTCTGGGAAAGTTGGGAAAGTTGAAGAAGGGGCAGAAAGAGGGAGGGAAGGGATCTTGTCCAACCCAATTAACTTGTATCTACCCCAGTGCTTAGAACAGTACTTGGCACATAGTAAGCACTTAACAAATACCATTATTATTATTATTATTATTACAAACGTTTCCTGTAGCAGAGATGATGGGGCTGGGGACAGCAAAAGATACTGATTTTGATTTTTCTGAAACATTCTCTCCATCTCTAGACTGTAAGCTCTTTGTGGGCAGAGAATGTGTCTTTATTGTTACATTGTAGTGTCCCAAGTGCTTAGTATAGTGCTCTGCACACAGTAGGCACACAATAAACACAACTGAGTGAGCAAATATGGGACCAGGACTGTGTCCAACCTGATTAACTTGTATCTACCCCAGTGTGTAGAACAGTGCTCGGCACATAGTAAATGCTTAACAAGTACTATTATTATTGTTGTTATTATTATTTATTACCTCCTTTGCTCCAACTGGGCAGTACTGGCCATCTCCCAGCCACCCCCCCCCCAAGCCTGGCCTATTCGGATTTTCTCCCTTAGATCCTCCGTTTCCCCCAGCCCCCCACAAGTCAAGACCCCTTCCCTCCCACCCCCAGATAAGGATCCCCCTCCCCTTCCCCAGTGGCCCGAGTCGGGAAGCTGGTCTATTACCCCAGGGCATGCAGCCCCTAGCCCAAACGGACTTGCCCGGACATATCCGGGCTGAGAAGAGCTGTGGTGGAGGGGTCACCTAGGATCCTGCTGAGTAGCACTGCACTATACTGGGCACCTACTGTGTGCAGAGAGCTGTGCCAGTCACCGACTGTGTGCAGAGAGCTGTGCTGAGTGCCTACAATGTGCAGAGCGCTGGACCAGGCAACTACAGTGTACAGAGCACTGATGTCTACAGTGTAGAGGGCTGTACTGGATGCCTAATGTGTGCAGAGCACTGAACCGGGCATCTACTGTGTGCAGAATGCTGTGCCTGGTGCCATTTATGTGCAGAGCACTGTACTGATGTCTACTGAGTGCAGAGCACTGTGTCAGGTGCCTACCCTTGCAGAGCATTGGTGCCTACTATGTGCAGAACACTATACTGGGCACCTACTGTGTGCAGAGTGCTGTGCCGGGCACCAAATAATAATAATAAAATATAATTATGGTATTTGTTAAGCACTTACTATGTGCCGGGCACTGTACTAAGCACTGGGGTGGGTACAAGCAAATTGGGTTGGACACAATCCCTGTCCCATATGGGATTCACAGTCTCAATTCCCATTCTACAGAGGAGGTCACCGAGGCCCAGAGAAGTGAAGTGACTTGCCCAAGGTTACACAGCAGACAAATGGCAAAGCAGGGATTAGAACCCAAGACCTTCTGACTTCCAGATCTGTTCTCTATCTACTATGCCATGCAATTTCTGCCTACTGTGTACAGAGCACTGTGCCAGACACCTACTCTAGGTAGAGCACTGTACTGGTTGCCTACTGTGTAGAGAGCACAGGTCCCTACTGTGTGCAGAGCACTGAACCACGTCCCAACTGCAGCATGGCATAGTGGGTAGAGTCTGGACCTGGGAGTCAGAATAATAATAATTATAATGATAATAATGATGGTATTTGTTAAGCACTTACTATGTGTGCCAAGCACTCTCCTAAGTGCTGGAATAGATACAAGATAATCAAGTCAATTAGACTGTAAGCCCGTCAAACGGCAGGGACTGTCTCTATCTGTTGCCGACTTGTTCATTCCAAGCGCTTAGTACAGTGCTCTGCACATAGTAAGCGCTCAATAAATACTATTGAATGAATGAAAGTTGTCCTACATGGGCTTCACAGTCTTAATCTTCATTTTACAGATAATAATAATAATAATAATGTTGGTATTTGTTAAGCGCTTACTATGTGCGGAACACTGTTCTAAGCGCTAGGGTAGATACAGAGTAATCAGGTTGTCCCACATGAGGCTCCCAGTCTTCATCCCCCTTTTCAGATGAGGGAACTGAGGCCCAGAGAAGTGAAGTGACTTGCCCACAGTCACACAGCTGACAAGTGGCAGAGCCGGGATTCAAACCCATGACCTCTGACTCCCAAGCCCGGGCTCTTTCCACTGAGCCACGCTACTCTGAGGCACAGAGAAGTGAAGTGGCTTGCTCAAGGTCACACAGCATAAAGCGGTGGAGCCATGGGTTCTAATTCTGCCTCCTCCACTTGTCTGCTGTGTGACCTTGGCAAGTCACTTCACTTCCCTGGGCTTTAGTTACCCCATCTGTAAAATGGGGATTAAGACTGCGAACCCCATGTGGGATGGGGACTGTGTCCAACCCAACTATCTTGTATCTACCCCAGCGCTTAGAACAGGGACTGGAACATAGCAAGTGCTTAACAAATACCATGATTGTTTATTTAGTATTATTGTTATTATTGTGTGCGAAGCACTGTGCCGGGTACTTACACCGCATCCCTATCCAGTCCACTATGCTGTCCACTTCCCCCGGGACTCAGGTGCTTGAGCCTGAATGGTAACTGTCTGGGGGGAGAGGAAGATCCAGGAAATGCTCTTGGTTCTTGGACCCCCAACTCAAGGCCCAGTTTAAATGCTCTGAAGGCACATTTGTGTGTAAATAGACTAGAAGCCAGAAGCCTCTAGACTGTAGGCTTGTTGCTGGCAGGGAATGGGTCCGTTTATTGGCAGTATTGTACTCTACCAAGCGTTTGGTACAGTGCTTTGCATGCAGTAGGTGCTCAATAAACACGATTGAGTCATGCCCGAGTTTTCCAGGGTGGGAGCCCTCTGTCTTTCACACATTTTTCCCGGACACCTCTGTCCCGATTGCACAATGTGATAAAGGTGACCGGGTGGAGAGTCCCGAAAGCCTGAGCTGGACTGTCCGAGTTTAATATTTGCCTTTAAGAGGCCTGGACTTTCCCCCCCACCCCAGCCCACCCCCACCCCTCGATCATTCAACGCACATTCTCTTTAAATGGAAAAAAAAAAGCCTTCAAACTGTCTCTCTGTCTCTTGGGCTTTCCATCTCTGTCTGTGTCTCCACTGTCTCTTGGACGTTCTGTGTCTCTCTCTGTCACTCTCTCCCTCTATTTCTGTGGACATTTCTCCTCTCACTGTCTTTCTGACATAATCTCTTTCTGTCTCTCCTTCTTTGTCTCTGTCTAGCACTCTCTGTCTGTTTATCTCTCGCTGTCTCTGTCTTTTTCTTTCTCAGTCTCCCTCTTTCTTCTTTTGTGACTCTCCGTATCTCTGTCTACCACTGTCATTCTCTCTGCCTCCTCTTTTGGCCTGTCTCTGTCTATCAGTGCTTAGAACAGTGCTTGGCACGTAGTAAGCACTTAACAAATACCATTATTATTATCTCTTTTTGTCTCTCTTTTTCTTTCTTGGTCTCCCTCTTTCTTCTTTTGTGACTTTCTGTGACTCTGTCTACCACTCTCTCTTTCTCTTTCTTGGTCTCCCACGCTCTTCTTTTGTGACTCTCTTGTGTCTCTGTCTACCACCGTCTCTGTCTCCTCTCATGATCTGTCTTTGTCTTTGTCTTGCTGTCTCTGTCTTTTTCTTTTGGTCTCCCTCTTTCTTTTTTTGTGATTCTCTGTGTCTCTGTCTACCACTGTCTCTCTCTGTCTCCTCTCTTGGTCTCCCTCTCCATCTCTGTCTGCCTTTTTCAGTCAATCAATTGTGTTTATTGAGTGCTTACTGTGTGCAGGGCACTGTACTAAGTGCTTGGGAGAAGTTTTTCTCTCTTAGTTCCCTCTATCTCTTTCTCTCTTAGTCTGTCTCTCTGTTCTTGACTATCTCCCCTGTCTCTGTCTTTTTCTCTCTTGGTCTCCCTCTTTCTTCTTTTGTGACTCTGTGTATCTCTGTCTCTCTCTGTCTCCTGTCTTGGCCTCTCTTTCGTGCTCTGCCTGTCACTGCCTGCCTTTTTTTTCTCTTGGTCTCTCTCTCCTTCTGTGAGTCTCCGTGTGTCCCAGTTTATGTCTGCCACCTTTGTCTTCATCTCTGTCTCCCTGTCTCCTTCTCTCTTGATCTCTCTACCTCTGTACCTGTTGCTGTCTGCCTTTACCACCCTCTTGGTCTCCCTCTCTTTCGGTGACTCAGAGTGTCTCTGTCCACTTCTGTCACTTTGTCTTTCTCTGTCTCCTCTCTTGGCCTTTCTCTATCAATTTGCCACTGCCTTTTTTCTGTCTTGGTCTCCCTCTTTTTCTGTGACTCTCTGTGTGTCTCTACCTCAGTCACCTTTTCTCTGTCTTTGACTCTATCTCTGTCTCCTTCTCTCTCAATCTTTCTGTCTCTATCTGCCACTGTCTTTTTTGTCTCTCTTGCTCTCTTTCTGCGACTGTGTGTGTCTCAATCTGTCACCTTTTTTTCTCTTTGCCTCTGTCTTTTTCTCTCTTGATCTCCCTCTCTCCTTTTGGGTTCTCTCTCTTTGCCTCTTGCTCTCTCTATCACTTTCTGTCTCTCTCAGTCCCTGTTTCTGCTTTTGTTGCTGTCTCTGTGTTTTTCTCTCTTAGTCTTCTTCTCTCCTACTGGAATTCCTTACTTCTATCTGTCACTTTCTCTGTCTCTGTTTTTCTAGCTCTCTTTGTGTGTGTCTCTCTGTCTCTGTGCTTTTTTCTCTTGGTCTCCCTCTCCCCTCCAAGTATGCTTTGCCTCAGTCTATCTGTCACTTTCCCTGTCTCTGTCTACTCTCTGTGTGTCTCTCTGGATCTCTATGTCTCAAAGTTTTTCTCTCTTGGTCTCCCTCTCTCCTCCAGGTACATTTTGCCTCAGTCTATCTGTCACTTTCTCTGTCTCTGTCTACTCTCTGTGTCTCTGTGTTTTTCTCTCTTGGTCTCCTGCACACCTCTTGGGGCTTTCTGCCTCATTCTGTCACTTTTTCTGTCTCTCTATCTCTCTGTGTCTTTCTGTCTCTGTGTTTTTCTCTTTTGTCTCCCTCTCTCCTCCAGTGACTCTTTGTCTCTGCCTGGCACTTTGTCTCTGTCTCCTCTCTGTATCTCTCTGTCTCTGTGTTTTTCTCTCTTGGTCTCCCTCTCTCCTCCAGGGACGCTTTGCCTCGGTCTATCTGTCACTTTCTCTGTCTCTGTTTGTCTATCTCTCCGTGTCTCTCTCGGTCTCTCTGTCTCTATCTATCACTTTCTCTCTCTGTCTCTCTCTCTGTCCCCCCCCCCACCTCTCAGTCTCTCTCTGTCCCTCCTCTTTGGCTCTCTCTTCCCGGCCTTGACGAACCAACCAACCCCAACCGGGTGAATGGACCCCGATTAACCCCCTCCCCCTCGCCCCCTTCCCCCCCCCCAACAGCGCACACCATGCACCCTTTAGTTGCCGGGAAGGATATCTCAGAAGCGATTAAAAGATCAAACGCACCCAGCAGGGAGACCCCCAAATAAGACCCCTTCGGTGGGTCGATTTCTGGGGGATTAGAGGTGCTTTGCGCCCTCCCCATCCGCCCAACTCAACCTCTGCTCCCCGGAGCCCCCTCCCCCTGCAGCTCCCCTGTGGTGACCCTTCGCCTTTGAAAAAGTGGGGTGGGGGCTCCCCGTTGCGGATTGCGCTTAAGGGGGTTGATGTCCGTGAGTTTCCATAACCTCCCGGTCTCCCTGGTAAGGGGGAAGATCTCCTCGCCCTGCTCTTTCAGCTTTCCCGAGGACCGACGGGCCTTTAGAGTGGGGGGACAAGGAGGAGAAGAGAGGGGTCCTAACCTCGCAGCTGAGACCCTCCTCCCCTCCCCCATGGGGACGTATCACCCTTTCGGGGTCTCGTTTGCGCAATCCGGGACCGGGAAACGGGAGGGGGGCAGGGAGGGGCCGGCCTATGCCCTAATCTGGGAGAATTAAAGGGATTAGGGAGGGAGGGGGAGGTGAGGGGAAGGGGGAGGGGGCCGTCCTCTGGCCCTATCCGGATCTTTCAGACACCCCTCCAGGTGGAGGAGAAAAGGGGAGGGGAAAAGCTTCGGCTGATCTGAGAGATTCGGTGCGGGCGACCTAAGGCGGAGAGAGGAAGAAATCCACTCGGCGCGCAATGGAGCAGAGTGTGCGTGTGAGTGTGTGTGTGTGATGGGGGCCTCAAAATTGAGGCTATTTGGGTTTCTAGGTTGGGTTCTCCCCAGTCCCCCGGGGCCCGATCGCCTGGGTCCCCACCTTGGAGCCGGTTGGAGAGGTAACAGTAACCCCAGTGAGGATGGTATCTGTTAAGCGCTCACTATGTGCCAGGCACTGTACTGAGCGCTGGGGTGGATCCAAGCAAATCGGAGGTCCTTCCAAGGAGAGGTGGGCGGGGTGGGGGGGGGGCAGAGGGAGAGAGAGAGGAGGGCTGACCCGTTGATCTCTGACCCGATCTCTGGCCGGGCTTGGGACTTTGGTCCCGTAATAAACGTCTCCTAGCTTCTTCCGGTCCTGACTCCGGGGCGGGGAGGGGAGGGGGCTTAGGGAGGGCGGTCTCCGCCCCCCACTCCCCCGCAAACCCGCGGGTCCGTGCGTCAGAGAGCTGGGATCGTTCCTTCCCGAGCCCAGACCCGCTTTCGCACCCAGTGTAGGAGACGCCCCGCTCTCCGTCATCCCTGGATTAACGGTTGTGAAAACTTTCCCCTTCTGCCTCTGGGTCTCTCTCTCTTGTCTCTCATTCTGCTGGTCTCCCCCCTTCTCCTCTCTCTCTCCGCCCCCCTCCACCATCCCACGCGGGGCTTGGGGAGGGGGCTTGGAGGGGGGGAGGGGGCGGAGTCGGAGGCTATTGGCTGGGTGACCCTGTTGTGTTTCCCTACTGGGTCCGAAAGGACCACACTCCGGGCTCGGCCTCTATAAGAACCGGGGCCGGGCGAGGGACGGACAAGCCTGCTCCTGTCTGTCCAGGGCCGGAGAGGGTCCGGGGAAGGAAAGAGCCGGAGCCGCCGACCCCTCCCCTCCCCCCTCCACCTCCCACGACCCCCAGCCCCGGCCTCGACCCCCTCCCCCCCTGGAGATCCACGTTGCCCCCCGTCCCCCTCCCCAAAGATCCTTCTCCTCCACGTCCCGAAGAGCCAGGGGGCTCTGATCCCGCGCCGCCCCCTCCCCTGCATCCTCGGCTCCCCTCCCCCTCCCCCATCCCGCCCCCCCCATCCACCGACCCCCCCCCCACCCACCGACATGGGCCGGGAGAAGCCCTCGGCTTGCTGCCGCCTCTCCTTCCCGCCGAGCCGCGGCAACACCCTACAGGTGAGGCTGGAGGGACCCCTGACCCCCACCCCGACCCCCACCCACCCCCAGGGCCGGGGACCCCCGCCCCCGGGGTCACCGAAGGACCAGCCGAGGCCCGGCGGCGGGGGAGAGCGCTTCGCAGAGCACAACCCTCTCCTGAAGGGGGTGGGGAGGGATTGGGGGGGCGGGAGGGGGCATCTTCATCCAGGCTGGAGTTTGGGGAAGGGTCCCCCAGGCTGGGGAACCAGACCCTCCCTCCCCATCCCCGCCCCCCTGGAAGGAACGGCTCGGCGGGAGGGGGGAAGCAGGAGAGGTGGGTAGGGGGAAAGGTGGGAGGTGGGGGTGCATGGAGGTATTGGGGGGTCGGGGGTCGGGGGTGCGTCTGGTTGGAGGTGCGGTCATTTCCTGCGCCGCGGGATCTTTGCGGGAGTTGCGGGGTGTTAATAGGAATAATCATAATGATGGTGTTTGTTAAGCGCTGACTATGTGCCAGGCACTGTACTAAGCGCTGGGGACGAGGACCGTCCCCGGGATGTCGCGTCCTGAGGGGGAAGCCGGGGACTTCAAAGTTGCGGATTTGGAAACTCGACTCCCCCCTCTCATCTCCCCCAAAGCCCCCCACCCCACCCCAGGGAGGTGTAGCAGAAGATCTTGTCCGCTGGGGGGCGCCCGAGCGACGGGCCAGGCGGGGTAACCCTGGGGGGGTTTGCCCACCCTCCTCTGCCCCCTCCCCCCCCATCCGGGTCAGGGTCTCCCCTGCCCCACTCAGGGGTCCGGGAGGGTGGGGGGGGAAGCTTGGACAGGCGTGAGCCAAGCCAGGGGAGCCCTGAACTCCCGGGGTGGCTTCGGTGGGGGTTCCGATTTTGAGGGAGGGTCTGTTTCAGCACCCCCGACCCCTCCAGGGGCTATGGGCATAGACCCCCCTCTCCCCTGTGACCATTCATCGCTGCCTGGATCGACCCGGATCAGGCGCAATTGGAGGAGGGGGGACAAGAGAGAGAGAGAATGTGTGTGTGTGTTTTAGGGGGAGGCACATCCCCCATCCACCCTCCACCCCATCCAGACTGGGAAGCTCCTTCCACTGTCCCCCTGCCACTGAGTCTCGGGAACAGAGCAGTTAACAGGGTCCGCGAAGGACGATGATGGGGGGAATTGGGGAAGAACAGGGAGGGTGGATTATCCGGCTCCAGGACGCCCCCCACCCATCACCCCCAAACCTAAACTCAGGCCGAATGGCCTTCTCCAGACTGAGGGGCGGTCGGGGGCGGGGGGCGAGTCCCTCGATGCTGGCCGAGACCCTCACTCATTACCTCCCACATAGCAAAACCCGACCCGGGGGTGTCCCCCGGCCCACCCCAGGGGCTTCCGTCCAGCGACCGTGGAGGGGGGCAGATGGACAGAGGTTGCGAGGGGTAATCCGGGGTGGGAGGGAGAGACGGGGCTCCGGGGTCCAGAAAGCAGCCCCCAGCCCCAAATGCCGCGGTCCGGGCTGGGCGGGAGAGCTCTTGGAGGGCTGAAGGGGGCAACGAGGAATTTGCATCTTGGGGTCCTCGGGCCGGTCCTGAAAATTGAATTTTCCCCGACCCTTGTCCCAGCGCCAGGCAGATTGAGGAGGGGTCCTGAGCGGCTGGGTCCCCTCCCCGGCCCGGGAGGTTCGGGAGAAAGTTTCTGGATTGGTGGGGGGAGGGGGCTGGTGGCGGAGGCTATCCGGGGGCTTCGGGGCTCGGTGGTGACGACCCCCGCCCCCCTGTGTCCCGACAGGACCCCCGACCCTATCTCTGCCGACAGCAGAGCCGAGCAGCGCTCCCGCTCCCCCGATTCACAATCTTCGGGCTTCGTGGGGGAGCGGGCGGGGAGGGGGTGGGGGTCTTTGCTGGAGCCCGGCGGAGAGGGGGCTCTCTGAGCGAGCTGACCACCCACCCACCACCCCCTCCCCTCTTCCTCCTCCTCCTCCCTCCCTCCCTCCCTCTCTCCCCTCTGCGTGTGGCCTTGGCTTGAACCCGGCAGGCCCGAAGAGTTGTCAAATTGGGGGGTGGGAGGAGGAGGGGGGCGGGCAGAGGCCCCGGCCGAAATGGGAAAACCAGCCCGCGCCCCCTCGCCCCCCCACGGAGCCTGGGCCCGAAGGGGTTAACCCGCCTGCTCGCCGGGCTGCAGGGGGAGGGAGGGGGCCTGAACCCCGAACCGAGGCGGTGGGAGCCCCCTCCCCCCGGCTGCTGAAATCCCACCCACCCTCCCACCCCTCTGCCTTCTCTTCTCCTCTTCTTCCCCTCTCTCCCCTCCTCCTCCTCTCTTTCTCTCCCTCTCTCTCCCCCCTCCCTTCTTCTACCTTTTCTCCTTCTCTCCCCCTTTCCCCCTTTCCCCCTTCTTCCCTCCTCTCCCCCATCTCCCCTCTCTCTCCTCCTCGCCCCTCCTTTGCTCTCTTCTCCCTCTCTTCCCCTCTCCCTTCTCCCTCCCCTCTCCCCCTTCTACCTTCTCTCCCCCTTCCCTCCTCTTCCCCGTCTCCCCCTCTCCTCTTCCCTCCTCTTCCCCATCTCCCCCTCTCCTCTTCTCTCCTCTTCTCTCCTCTTCTCTCCTCTTCTCTCCTCTTCTCTCCTCTTCCCCATCTCCCCCTCTCCTTATCTCCCCTCCTCTTCTCTCTTCTCCTCCTCTTCCTCTCTCCCCCTCCCCTCTTCTACCCCCTCTCCCCCTTTCCCCTCTCTTCCCTCCTCTTCCCCATGTCCCCTCTCCCCCTCTCCCCTGCTCTCCCTCTCTCCCCTTCCCCCTTCTTCCCCTCTCTCCCTCTCCCCTCTTCTCCCCCTCTCTACCCTCTACCTTCTCTCCTTTCCCCCTTTCCCCCTCTCTTCCCTCCTCTTCCCCATCTTCCCTCGCTCTCCTCCTCTCCCCTCCTCTGCTCTCCCTCTCTCCCCCTCCCTTCTTCTACCCCCTCTTCTTCTCTCCCCTTTTCTCCCCTCTCCCCTCCCCTCCTCTCTTCTCCCCCTCTCCCCCTCTCCCCTCTTCTACCCCCTCCCCTCTTCTTCCCTCCTCCCCTCTTCTACCCCCCTCCTTCTCTCCCTATTCCCCCCCTTCCCTCCTCTTCCCCATCTCCCTTCTCTCTCCTCCTCCCCTCGCCTCTGCTCTCTTCTCCCCCTCTTCCCTCTCTTCCCCTCTCCCTCTTTTCCCTTCTTCCCTCGTCTTCCCCATCTTCTCTCTTCTCCTCTGCTCTCTTCTCTCCCCCTTCCCCTCTCCTCCTCTCCCTCCCCTCTCCCTAAATCTGCCCATCTCTTCACTCCTCTCCTCCTCTCTCCCTTTCCCCCTTCTCCCCCATCTCTCCATCTCCCCCCTCCTCGGCTTTCTTCTCCCCATCTCTCCCCTCCTCTCCGTCTCCCCACTCTCCACCCCCCTCCCCTTCTCCTCTTCTCTCCCCCTCCTCACCCTCTCTCCCTCCTTTCTGTTTCGGCTCTGAGGCCCTGGAAGCCTAGCAGGGAGGGGAAGGCCAGTAATGAAGAGCAGGAGGTAAGCGAGGTTACTCAAACTTTTTCAGTCCTCGGCGGCCCTGCCGGCTGTCTTTAGAAAACTTAGGCAAGATTCTGTTTCCCTTTCATTTTATTTATTTATTTTTTTATGTAATAAATCAAACGTTTCTGGGCCGCGGACCAAAATTCCTGCAAGTCTCTCTCCCCAGTGGAGAGAAACAGTGCTTAGTGCCGCCCCCCTTCTCCCCTCTTTCTCCCTTTCTTCTCTCCCCCTCCCTTCTTTCTCCCCCTTCTCTCCACCTCACTTCTCCTCTCCCTCCACTCTCCTCTCCAACTCTCCTCTTCACTTTCTCCCTTCTCTCCTTCTCTCCGCTTTCTCTCTCCTTTCCTCCTCCCTCCTTCCCTCTCCCCTTCTCTCCCTTCTCTCTCCCCCTTCATTCAATCATTCATCCATCCATTCAATCGGATTTATTGAGCTCTTACTGTGTGCAAAGCACTGTACTAAGTACTTGGGAGAGTCTAATGCAACAATAAACAGACACATTCCCTGCCCACAACGAGCATACAGTCCAGAGGGAATAAGGGTACTTGTTAAGCACTTACTGTGTACCTAGCACGGTTCTAAGCACTGTGGTAGATACAAGATAAATAGGTTGCATGGGGCTCACAGCCTTAACCCCCATTTTACAGATGAGGTAATCGAGATCCAGAGGAGTGAAGTGACTTGTCCAAGGTCACCCAGCAGACATGTGGCAGAACTGGGGTTAAACCCTTCCTCTATTCCATCCTCCTCTCTCAGTGTGGCTTAGTGAGAAGCAACATGGCTTAGTGGCAAGAGCATGGCCTTGGATGTCAAAGGATGCGGCTTCTGATCCTGGCTCCACCACTTGTCTGCTGTGTGACCTTGGGCAAGCCATTTAGCTTCTCCGTGCCTCAGTGACCTCATCTGTAAAATGGAGGGGTTGAGACTGTGAGCCCCATGTGGGACAACCTATTTGCCTTGTATCTACCCCAGTGCTTAGAACAGGGCTCGGCACATAGTAAGCCCTTAACAGATACCATCATTATTCTCTTTCCCTTCCCTGTCTCTCTTTCTCTCCTCCCTCCCACTCTACCATTCACTTTTGGAGTCTAGCTTGGTAGGAAAGAACGGGTGGACTGGTACTGAATCAACCGCAGTCCTACGGGAGGGGAGTGGGAGATGGAGCAGGGGGTGTTGGGGATGGATGGAAGCACCAGTGCCTAGTGGAGAGAGCCCAGGCCTGGGAGTCAGAGGACCTGGGTTCTAATTCCAGCTCCACCACTTATCTGCTGTGTGACCTTGGGCAATTCACTTAACTTCTCTGTGCCTCAGTTACCTCATCTGTAAAATGGGGACTGAGACTGGTAGCCCTGTGTGGGACATGGATTGTGTCTGACCTGATTATCTTGTATCTACCCCAGTGCTTAGTACAGGGCCCGGCACATAGTAAGGGTTTAACAAGTATCATTTTTAAAAAAATGACCTTCCAGGTGCCTTCTCTCCTTGCATTTTACAAGAAGCAGCGTGGCTTAGTGAAAAGAGCACAGAAATCAAAAGGCCTAATCCCGGCTCTGCAGTTTGCCTGCTGTGTGACCTTGGGCAAATCACTTGACTTCTTGGGGCCTCAGTTTCCTTATCTCTAACATGGAGTTTCAATACCTGTTCTCGTTCTTAGATTGTGGAACAGGAACCGGGCCCAGTCTGATTACCTTGCATCTACCTCAGCGCTTAGTACAGTGTCAGGTGCATAGTAGCCTGGCATTATGGATAGGGCACAGGCCTCGGAGTCACGAGGTCATGGGTTCTGATCCCAGATCTGCCACTTGTCGGCTGTGTGACCTTGGGCAAGTCACTCCACTTCTCTGGGTCCCAGTTCCCTCATTTGTAAAATGGGGATTGAGACTGTGAGCCCCGTAGGAGACATGGACTGTGTCCAACCCGGTTTGCTTGTATCCACCCCAGTGCTTAGTACAGTGCCTGGCACATTCATTCCATCGTACTTATTGAGCACTTACTGTGTGCAGAGCACTGTACTAAACACTTAAAAATACAATTCAGCAACAAAGAGAGACAATCCCTACCCAACAATGGGTTCACAGTCTAGAAGGCACATAGTAAGCATTTAACAAATACCATCATTATTATTATTAATAGTAGTTGTTGTTGTGTCGTGTCCGACCCTTAGCAATTCCAGAGACGCATCTCTCCCAGAACGCCCCACTTCCCTCTGGCATCGTTCTGGGAGCGGATCCATAAAGTTTTCATGGTAAAAATCCAGAAGTGGTTTACCACTCCCTCCTTCTGTGCAGTAAACTTGAGTCTCAACCCTCAACTCTCTCCCATGCCGCTGTTGCCCAGCACAGGTGAGTTTTGACTTGTAGCATTCATTCATTCAATAGTATTTATTGAGCACTTACTATGTGCAGAGCACTGTACTAAGCGCTTGGAATGTACAAATCGGTAACAGATAGAGACAGGTTGCCTTCCACTCACTAACTACTGCCCAAGCTAGGAATGGAATAGATAGGCCTCTGCCTGACTCTCCCTCTCAGTGGAAAGAGCCCAGGCTTGGGAGTCAGAGGTCGTGAGTTCTGATCCCGGCTCTGCCGCTTGCCCGCTGTGTGACTTTGGGCAAGTCACTTCACTTTTCTATGCCTCAGTTACCTTATCTGTAAAATGGGGATTAAAACTGTGAGCCCCAGGGGGACAACCTGATCACCTTGTATCCCCCAGCTCTTAGAACAGTCCCTGGCATATAGTAAGCGCTTAACAAATACCACCATTTTTATTTAGTCGTGACGGGTAAACTATCGGAAACTCTCCAGGTGTCATCCCGAGAGGAGAGTAGAAGTAATAATTTCTGTATTTTTTAAGCTCTTACTATGTGCCCAGCACTGTTCTAAGCACTGGGGTAGATACAGGGTAATCAGGTTGTCCCACATGGGGCTCACACTTTTAATCCCCATTTTGCAGAGGAGGTAACTGAGGCACAGAGAAGTTAAGAGATTTGCCCAAGGTCACACAGCAGACAAGTGACAGAGCCGGGATTAGGATCCAAGTCCTCTGACTCCCAAGCCCGAGCTCTTTCCACTGAACCACACGGCTTCTCAGTAGTAGTAACCATTTAACAATTGCCCAATCATTTCTTTCATTCACCCCCATTTCCCCTGTCACCCCCAGCTCTGCTTCTCCTGTCCCTCTTTCCCCAGCTTCTCGAGGGATCTCTTACATCAAAAACCCCAGAACAGTGTCAGCTTCCTCAGGGGAGACATCATGTCTTGCTTCTGGTACCTTCCCAAGTGCTTGATAGCATTTGTTAAGCACTTACTTTGTGCCGGGCACTGTACTAAGTGCCGGGGTGGATACAAGCAACTCGGGTTGGACCCAGTCCCTGGCCCCTGTGGGGCTCACAGTCTCAAACCCCCTTTTACAGATGAGATAACGGAGGCTCAGAGAAGTGAAATGACTTGCCCAAGGTCACCCAGCAAACAAGTGGCAGAACCAAGATTAGAACCCATGACCTTTTGACTACACTGTGCTGCTATTAACATTACTACCTACCGCTATTCCTTCCACTATTCATTCAGTTGTATTTATTGAGCGCTTACTGTATGCGGAGCACTGTACTAAGCACTTGGGAAGAACAATTCAGAAACAGAGACAATCCCTGCGCACAACGGGCTCCTACTATTCCTACTTTTACCTCTGCTGCTACGACAGAGAAGCAGCATGACGTTGCGGATAGAGCCCGGTCCTGGGAGTCAGAAGGTCATGGGTTCTAATTCCGGCTCCACCCCGTCTGTGCGGTGTAACCTTGAGCAAGTCCCTTCACTTCTCTGGGCCTCAGTTACCTCATCTGTAAAATGGGGATTGAGACCGTGAGCCACGTGGAACAGAGACTGCGTCCAATTTAATTTGCTCGGATCCACTTCGGCGCTTAGTAGAGTGTCTGGCACATAGCAAACGCTTAGCAAATACTATTATTATTATTACTACTAGTAGTACCACTTTACTATTACCCCTAGTTGTTGTCTTTCGCTGTCGAGTCGTGTCCGACCCATAGCGACGTCGTAGACGCATCTCTCACAGAACGCCCCACTTCCTTCTGCCATCGTTCCGGTAGCGGATCCATAGAGTTTTCTTGGAAAAATTCCAGAAGCACTTTAGCATTGCCTCCTTCCGTGCAGTAAACGAGTCTCTTCCCTCGACTCTCCCATGCCGCTGCTGCCCAGCACGAGTGAGTTTTGACTTGATTGTCTTCCACTCGCTAGCCACTTGCCCCACTGGCTTGTATCCACCCTAGCGTTTAGTTCAGTGCCTGGCACGTAGTAAGTGCTTAGCAAACACCATAATTATTTCTAGACTGTGAACCTGTTGTTGGGTAGGGATTGTCTGTATTTGTTGCCCAATTGTACTTTCCAAACGCTTAGTATAGTGCTCTGCACACAGTAAGCACTCAATAAATACAATTGAATGAACTAGGAATGGAATGGGTAGGGCTTGGCTTGACTCTCCCTCCTGTACTCGTGACTGGTAGAGGACTGGAAACTCTCCAGGTGCCGCCCTGAGAGGGGACCATTCATTCAATAGTATTTATTGAGCGCTTACTATGTGCAGAGCACTGTACTAAGCGCTTCCCCTAGTGCTACTAATATTGCCTGTATGCTTGTTTGGATGTCTGTCTCCCCGATTCTAGACTGTGAGCCCGTTTTGGGGTAGGGATTGTCTCTATTTGTTGCTGAATTATACTTTCCAAGCGCTTAGTACAGTGCTCTGCACACAGTAAGCACTCGATAAATACGATTAAATGAATGAAGTACAGTGCCCGGCACATAGTAAGCGCTTAACAAATACCATCATTATTATTATTACTATTACTACCATTACTACAATAGTAATGATGATGGCATTTGTTAAGCACTTACTATGTGCCAAGCAGTGTTCTAAGCACTGGGGGGATACAAAGT
Source organism: Ornithorhynchus anatinus (assembly GCF_004115215.2). NCBI lineage: Eukaryota > Metazoa > Chordata > Mammalia > Monotremata > Ornithorhynchidae > Ornithorhynchus > Ornithorhynchus anatinus. Next base: position 1,799,061 of record NC_041730.1, read on the forward strand.
GATCAGGTTGTCCCACGTGGGGCTCACAGTCTTCATCCCCATTTGACAGATGAGGTCACTGAGAAGTTAAGAGAAGTGAAGTGACTTGCCCAAAGTCACACAGCTGACATGTGGCAGAGCCAGGATTAGAACCTATGTCCCCTGACTCCCAAGCCCATGCTCTTTCCACTGAGCCACACTACTACTACTGCTTCTACTAATAATATTAATTCTGGTATTTGTTAAGCGCTTACTATATGCCAGGCACTGTACTAAACACTGGGTAGATACAAGGTCATTAGGTTGTCCCATGTGGAGCTCACAGTCTTAATCCCCATTTTACAGATGAGATAACTGAGGCAAGGAGAAGTAAAGTGACTTTCCCAAGGCCACACAGCAGACAAGTATTACTATCACTTCTGCTACTATTGTTGCCGCTTCTACTACCAATCAATCAGTCGATGGTATTTATTGAGTGCTTCCTGTGGGCAGAGCACTGTACTAAGCGTTTGGGAGAGGACAATATACAGAGTTGGTAGGTGTGGTCCCTACCCACAAGAAGCTTAAAGCTTAGAAGGGAGACAGACAATAAATAAATGGATATAATAATGGTATTTGTGAAGTGCTTACTATGTGCCAAGCACTGTTCTAAATGCTGGAGGGTTATGAGGAGGAGTGAATAAAGGGTAGAAATTCAAGTGGAAGGGAGAGGGAGAAGAGGAAATGAGGATTTCATTGGGAAGGCCTCTTGGAAGAGGTGGGATTTTAACAGGCTTTGAGGGTGGGGAGAGTCATTGTCGGGTATGAAGAGGGAGGGAGTTCCAGGCCAGAGGCAGGACGTGGGTGAGGGGTCGGTGGCAAGAGAGATGAGTTCCGGGTACAGTTGGCATTAGAGGAGTGAAGTGTGCAGGCTGGGTTGGGGTAGGAAGTCAGCGAGGTGAGGTGGGAGGGGGCAAGGTGATCGACTGCTTTGAAGTCGATGGTAAGGGTTTTTGTTGGAGATGGAGGTGATTGGGCAACCACTGGAGTTTCTTGAGGAGTGGGGAAACATGGCCTGAACTTTTCTGTAGAAAAATGATTCGGGCAGCAGAGTGAAAGTATGGACTGGAGTGGGGAGAGACAGGAGGCTGGGAGGTCAGCAAGGAGGCTGATGCGGTCATCCAGGCGGGTTGAGTGATTGTATTAACGGGATAGCAGTTTGGATGGAGAGGAAAGGATGCTGTGAAGGTGGAACCGACAGGATTTAGTGATGGATTGAATATGTGGGTTGAAGGAGAGAGAGAAATTGAGAATAGCACCAAGGCTTGTGAGACAGGAAGGATGGTGGTGCCGTCCACAGTGATGGGAAAAACAGAAGGATAGAGCTTGGGTGGGAATATGACAACTTCTGTTTTGGACATGTTAAGTTTAAGGTGTCAGCGGGACAACTTAGTAGAGACGTCCTGAGGGTAGGAGGAAACAGGAGACTGCAGAAAAGGAGAGATCAGGGCTAGAAATTTAGATTTGGGAATCATCTGCATAGAGGTGGTAGCTGAAGCCACGGGAGCGAATGAATTCTCCGAGTGGGTATAGATGAAGAATAGAAGGGGACCCAGAACTGAACCTTGAGAGACCCCCACAGTTAGCGGGTGGGAGGCAGAGGAGGAGTCCGTGAAGGAGAATGAGAATAAGCAGCCAGAGAGATAGGAGAACCAGCAGAGCGGAGCACCGAATGGAGAGTATAGAGCACAGAGCAGAACACAGAGCAGAGAGTGCCGAGCGGAGAGCTCAAAGAAGAGAGTGCAGAGAGCAGAGAGGAGAGCTCAGAGCGGAGAGTGTAGAGCAGAGTGCAGAGTGGACAGGAGAGCAGAGGGCAGACTGTGAGGTCACTGTGGGCAGGAATGTGTCTGTTCTACTGTACTCTTCCAAGCGCTTAGTCCAGTGTTTTGCACACAGTAAGCGTTTGATAAATACGATTGAATGAATGAATAAATGAATGGAGAGCCCAGAGAGGAAAGCACAGAGGGGAGAGAGCATAGAGGAGAGCAGAGTGCGGAGTGGATAGCATAGTGGATAGCGCAGAACACAGAGCAGAGAGCTCTGAAGGTGTGGAGGAGGGGAGCGTGGAAGAGTTAGGGACCCCCTATTCTGGGGACCACCACCCTCCCTTCTCCACATTCCCCCGGTCAGTCCACAGAGGGGTCAGGGATCAGGAGTGAGGCTGGTTCCAAACAGCCCTGTGATGTCTAAACTTCCTCCTTGAGCGCGTGTGCACGTGAAAGGGTCCACGTTTGGGTGTGTGCTTGTATATGTGAGTGGGTTTTTGTGAGGGTGTAGTTGCAAGGAAGTGTATGGGCGTGTGTGGAGGTGTGAACATGGGTAGATGTGTGTATATATGGGTGCTTGTATGCTTGTATGAGTGCAGGCCTAAATTTGTGTATGCTTGTGTGTCTGTGATGTATGTTTGTGTCTGTTGCAGGTGAGTTTCTGTTTGTATGCTTGCATATGGGTATGGGTTTGGGTCTGCGTACTTGTGTGTGGGTGTAGGTGTGTGACTGTGTGCTTGTGTGCAAATAGGTGTTTGTGTGTACATGTTTGGGTGCAGGTGCAGGTGTGTGTCTGTGTGTGCTTGTGTGAGGGTGCAGGGGTCTGCCTGTGTGTTGTGATATCCTGCTGTTTTGTAGTCTTCATTTTGGCTCAGGTTGTGGGGTGGGAGGAACCAGAGGGGGAGATTTGTCAGGGTGGCAGCCGAGGAAAAGTTGGGGGTCGGTCAGCCGGCGGGGGGTGGGGAGAGACAGGGTTAGCCCCCTAAGAAATGAGGCACTGCCCTTGTGGAGCCCCAACTCCCAGCGTGCTAAATCTGCTCTGCTGGCCAGTAGCTGGTGCTGGGGTGCAGCTTATACACCTGTGGATGTGGAAAAGAGGTGCCATTTACACACCTATGGGTGGAGAAATGGTGTGCAGCCTATACACCAGGAAAATTTCATTCATTCACTCATTCAATCTTATTTATTAAGTGTTTACTGTGTGCAGAGCACTGTACTAAGCACTTGTAAAGTACAATTCAGCAATAAACCATGACAATCCCTGCCCACAACAAGCTCACAGTCTTGGTTGGTGGGGGGAAGAGAGACATCAATAAAAATAAATAAAATTCATTCATTCAGTAGTATTTATTGAGCACTTACTGTGTGCAGAGCACTTTACTAAGTGCATTCCCAAGCAGTTAGTGGTCAATAAATACTACTATTTACTACTATTGTACATTACAGCAATAAAAAGAGACAATCCCTGCTCACAGCGAGCTCACGGTCTATACAGGTACATGCATGCTGGGCAGATATATACCTAAGAGCTGTTTATACAACTATGGGTGGAGAAATGGGGTGTAGCTTATACAACTGTGTACATGGCAAGGAGATGTAGTTTACACAACTATGATTGGGGAAACAGAGGGCGGCTTATACACCAGGAAAAGCGGATGGGGAAGAGGGTTGTGGTGATTTATACCCCTGATGGAGGGGAATTGGGGTGCGGTTTATTCTCCAGGGAAGCAGCATAGCTTAGTGGAAATGCCACAGGTCTGGGGCTGGAGGACCTGGGTTCTATTTCATGTATTTATGGAATTTTCTTTTAATGGTATATGTTAAGCACTTACCATATGCCAGGCACTGTACCAGGCACTGGGGTAGAGAGAAGCTAATCAGGTGGACATAATTCCTGTCCCGCATAGGGCTCACGGTCTTAATCCCCATTTTACAGATTCATTCATTCATTCATTCAATTGAATTTATTGAGTACTTACTGTATGTAGAACACTGTACTAGCACTTGAGCATTGTACTAAGCCCTTGAGGTAACTATATGTGCCAGGCACTGTACTAAACACTGGGGGTAGATATCAGGTTGGACACAGTTCATGTCCCACATGGGGCTCAAGTGAAATCCCCATTTTACAGACTAAGTAAATGAGACCCGAAGAAGTGAAGTGACTTGTCCAAGGTCACACAGCAGCCCAGTAGAGCCGGGTTTAGGATTCAAGTCGTTGTGACTATCAGGTCCAGGCTTTTTACACTAGGCCACACTGTTTCTCTGCCATTTGACCCTGAGCAAGTCACTTCACTTCTACATGCCTCAGTTACCTCATCTATAACATGGGGAAGAAGACTGTGAGCCCCAAGTGGGACTCGAACTGTATCCAACTTGATTACCCCATAGCTTGTATCTACCCCATCGCTTAACACAGTGCCTGGCACGTAATAAGTGCTTAACAAATGACATTAAAAAATGAGGATTCAAAACCTGTTCTCCCTCCTACTTAAACTGTGAGCCCCATGGGGGAGAGATTGTATCCAGTATATCTACCCCAGTGCTTAGAATAGTCTTGACACAGAGTAAGCACTTCACCAACAGACAATTGCTCTCTTCTCTTTAAAGCCTTATTGAAAGCCCATCTCCTCCAAGGCTTTCCCAGACTAAGCCCTGCTTTTCCTCATCTCCCACTCCCTTCTGCATCACCCTGACTTGTACCCTTTGCTCTCCCCCACAACCCAGCCCCACAGCACTTATGTAGAGCTCTGTCATTTTATTTATTTTTAGAGATATCTCTCTCCTCTTCCCTCTAGACTGTGAGCTTGTCATGGGCAGGGAATGTCACTGTTTATTGTTGTACTGTACAACAGGAGCTCAGTACAGTGCTTTGCATAGAGTAAATAGGAATAATGAATGAGTGAATGAACAAATGCACAAAAAAGCAGGGAAAGGGATTGGAGAAGTGGGGTGTGAAGTTTATACCCCTGTGGGAGGGGAATGCGGTGCAGTTTATACATCAGTGAAGGGGGATGGGGAAAAGTGGGATGAGGTGGCTTACACTCTTGTGGGAGGGGATCTGGGTTGTGGATGGGGTGGGTGGGAGCAGAAGGGGTACTGGTCTGTGGCTGGTGGGGGTGGGGGACATTGGTCTGGGGAGGGTGGGCCTTCATTTATTCATTCAATCAATGTATTTATTGAACGCTTACTGTGTGCAGAGCACTGGACTAAGCACTTGGGAAAATACAATACAGCAATAAAAAGAGACAATCCCTACCCACAAACAAGCTCACAGTCTAGAGGTGGGGAGACAGACATCAACACAAATAAAAAAGTTATAAATATATACATAAGTGGTGTGGGGCTGGGAGTAGGGATGAATAAAGGGAGCAAGTTAGGGTGATGCAGAAGGGAGTGGGAGAAGAGGAAAGGAGGGATTAGTCAGGGAAGATTGGAGGAGATGGACCTTCAATAAGGCTTTGGAGCATCAGAGAGTCATTGTCTGTCGGATCTGATGGGGGGGTGCTGGTCTGGGGTCGGTTGGGGGGGTTGTTTGGGGTGGGGGGCTGGTTTGGGGTCGGGGAGGGGTGGGAGGCCCTGGTGTGAGGCCAGTGGGGGCGGGTTGCACTAGTCTGGGGCAGGTGGGGAAGGGGAGCACTGGTCTGGGGTTGATGAGGGTGGGGAACCCTGGTCTGGGACAGGTGAGAGTTGGGGGTCACTGATCCGGGATAGGTTGGGGGTGCTGGTCTGGGATTGGTAGGAGTGGCGGGCAACATCCTGGGGTGGGTGATGGTGGGGGACACTGGTCTCAGACAGGTGAGAGTCAGGGGTCACTGGTCTGGGGTCGGTTGGGGGTGCTTTTCCGGGATGGGTGGGGGGTGCTGGTCTGGGGTGGGTGAGAGTCAGGGGTACTGGTCCGAGTTGGGTAGGGGCAGAGGACACTGGTCTCGGTCACAAAGGGATGGGGGGTGCCGGCCAGGGACAGGTGGGGCTGGGAGGCACTGGTCCAGGGTGGGCTAGGGGTGCTTCTCCGGGATGGGTAGGGGTGGGGGACACAGGTCTGAGGCAGGTGGGGGTGGGGAACACTGGTCTGGGACAGGTGGTGGTCGGGGGATGCCGGTCCGGGGTGGGTTGTGGGGAGAGGGGCTGGTCGGGGACATGTAGGGTGTATCCCCTGGGGTCTGAGGGGTCTGTGCCGTGTGCCCCTGGTACAGGGGCGGCGGATCTGCCCGTTGTGGAGATGGCTGCTGTTCACCCTGACGTGCCTCGTCTACACGGCCGCCACCCAGAGCCCGCATCGCCACAGCCAGAGTGAGACCCTGTGCGGCGGGGAGCTGGTCGACACACTCCAGTTCGTCTGTGGAGACCGAGGCTTCTACTTCGGTAAGGAAGGGGGCGGGGCTGGAGGGGGGGGGAGGTAGAGTCCCCATCCCCACCCCGGTCTCACCTCCACCCCTCTCTAGTTCCTTCTGTGTACAATTGTGTAAAGTGGCTGGAGCCCCTGCCTGGGAGTCAGAAGGACCTGCGTTCTAATCCCGGATCCACCATTTGCTGTGTGACCTTGGGGAAGTCACTTCGCTTCTCTGGGCCTCAGTTCCCTCACTGGAAAATGGGGATCGAGACGGTGAGCCCCACGAGGGACAGGGACTGTGTCCAACCCGATTTGCTTGTATCCACCCTAATGCTTAGTTCAGTGCCTGGCATGTAGTAAGCGCTCAACAAATACCACAGTTACACCATTAGGGAATGTGTCTCTTTGCTCCTGCTAGATCTCCCCAAGGCTCAGCACAGTGCTCTGCGCTCAGTATGCGCCCAGTACCCTAAGCAGAGGCAGCATGGAATATTGGCTAGAGAAGGGCCTGGCGGCCAGAAGGTTGTAGGTTCTAATCCCAGCTCCGCCACTTGTCTGCTGTGTCACCTTGGGCAAGTCTTTTCACTTCTCTGGGCCTCAGTTTCCTCGTCTGTAAAATGGGGATTGAGACTGTGTCCAACCCGATTTGCTAGTATCCACTCCAGCGTTTAGTACAGTGCCTGGCACACAGTAAGTGCTTAACAAATACCAGAATTATTTTTTATTATTATGTGCATGAATTTGTGTGTACGTGAGAAGGGGGTATTATTAATATGTCTGTGTATGTATAAATGAATTAATTAGTGTATCTGGAATGGGGAGACTGTGGAAGGGGTAGACTCGATGTGGGCAGGAATGTATCTGTTTATTGTTATATTGTCTCCCAAGTGCTTAGTGCAGTGCTTTGCACACAGTAAGCACTCAATAAATATGACTGAATGAATGGATGAATGAGAGGGGGTCTGTATTTGCATGAATTAGAAGGGGGGTATTATTAAGTGTGTATGTATGTATTAATGAATTAATTAATGTATGTGTGTGCTTAGATATATGTGTCTGTGTGCATATATGGGCAGGAAGGCAGTTGACGATCATCCTGAGATTGTCTCCGAAAGAATTGGCCGGGTGGAGGGGTGAAGAAGAGGGAAACCGAGGCAGCCAACGGGTGGGGGTGGTAGGAGAGGGAACAGTCCCCTGGGTCCCCCGGCTCCTGGCTCCCAGCTCCGTTGCCATGCCTGGGACGGCAACCCCCCTCCCCACAGGTGTCTCCGTGGCGCCAGGGGCTGGGTGGTCCCGGGGGGGTGGATAGGCGACACCATACTGCATGGGAAAGGCACTGGGGCTCAGTGCTGCTGCTTGGGGCCCAGAGCTCATTCATTCATTCATTCAATCATATTTTTGAGCGCTGTGTGCAGAGCACCATACTAAGTGCTTGGGAGAGTACAATATAACAATAAAGAGTGATAATCCCTGCACACAACAAACTCACAGTCTAGAAGGGGGAAGCAGACAACAATACAAATAAATAAAATGAGAGACCTATACATAAGCGCCATGGGGTAGGAAGAGGGGGGAAGAACAAAGGGAGCGAGTCAGGGTGACACAGAAGGGAGTGAGAGATGAGCTTAGTCTGGGAAGGCCTCCTGGAGGAGATGGGCATTTAGGAAGGGTTTGAAGGGGGAGAGAAAACATTGTCTGTTGGAATTGAGGAGGGAGGGCGTTTCAGGCCAGAGGCAGAACGTGGGCCAGGGGTCGACGGCGGGACGGGCGAGATGCAGGCCCAGTGAGAAGGTTAGCAGCACCAGAGGAGCAGAGTGTGCGGGCTGGGTTGGAAAAGGACGGAAGTCAGGTGAGGTAGCAGGTGACAAGGGGATAAAAGGCTTTAAAGCCAATGGTGAGAAGTTTTTGTTTGATATGGAGGTGGATAGGTGGATAGAGCTCAGTGGTTGGGGGCTTGGGGTTAAGTGCTTGGGGATCACTCCTTGAAGCTCAAGGCCAGAGTCCTCACCTACCCCCTAACTTCCCCACCAAAGAACCCCATCCCAAATACTCAGTTTAGTGCTCTGCACAGAGTAAGTGCTCAATAAATACCATTGAGTGAATGATTTTTTTTATGGTACAAACCTTGATCTTCTTTCTGATTCCCAGGCCTGGCTCTATCCACTACATCATGCTTCTTCTCCTCAAGGACAGGGATCAAGTCTACCAACCCCGTTGTACTCACCCAAGCACTCAGCTCAGTGTCTTGCACATCAATCAATCAATCAGTGGTATTTATTGAGCACTTACTGTGTGCAGAGCACTGTATTAAACACATGGGAGAGGACAATACAACAGATACATTCCCTGCCCACAAGGATCTTATGGTTTAAGGAGGAGACTGACATTAAAATAAATTTCAGATAGGGGAAATAGTTGAGGGAAAGGATAGCAGTCCATCGTGTTCGTTGAGCGCTTATTGTGCGCAGAGCACTCTACTAAGTGCTTGGGAGAGTACAATATAACATACATAAGTTCTACGGGGCTGAGGGAGGTGAATATCAATTGCTAAAATATACAAATCGAAGGATTTAGGCAGTGCAGAAAGGCAGCAGGTAAGGAAAATGAGGGCTTAGTTGAGGAAGGCCTCTTGGAGGAGATGTGCTTTTAATACGGCTTTGAAGGAGGGGCGAGTGGTGGCCTGTTGGTTATGAAAGGTGAGAGCGTTCCAGGCCAGAGGCAGGACGTGGGCAAGAGGTCAGAGGCGAGATAGACGAGATGGACGGATGGTGAAAAGGTTGGCATTAGAGGAGCCGAGTGTGCGGGCTGGGTTAGAGTAGGAGAGAAGCGAGGTGAGGTAGGAGGGGGTGAGGTGATCGACTACTTTAATGTCAATGGTGAGGAGTTTCTGTTTGATCCAGAGATGGATGGGCAACCACTGGAGGGTCTTGGGGAATAGGGAGACAGGGACTGAATGTTTCCTTAGAAAAATGATCCGGACAGCAGAATGAAGTAAGGAGAGACAGGAGGCAGGGAGATCAAACGAGGAGGCTGATTCAGTCATCCAGGTGGGATAGGATGAGTGCTTGGATAGAGAAGCAGCCTGGCCTAGTGGAAAGAATCTGGGACTGGGAGTCAGAGGACTTGGGTTCTAATTCCAGCTCTGCTGCTTACCTACTTGTGACCTTGGACAAGTCACTTCACTTCTCGGTGACTCAGTTCCTTAATCTGCAAATGGGGGGGTCAATACCTGTTCTCCCTCCTACTGAGACTGGTAGCTCCAAATAGGACCTGATTACCTTTCATCTATTCTAGGGCTTAGAACAATGCTTGGCACATAGTAAGCATCTAACAGAACCCACATTATGATAGAACAGTGCCCAATGCTTAGAACAGTGCTTTGCACATAGTAAGCGCTTAACAAATGCCATCACTATTATTATTAGTAGTAGTAGTAGTAGTATTACCAAGGTAGTAGCAATTAGGATGGAGAGGAAAGGTCAGCTTCTAGAGAGGTTATTAATAATAATAATAATAATAATAATAATGGCATTTGTTAAGTGCTTAATATGTGCCAAGTACTGTTCTAAGCACTGGGGTAGATACAAGGCATTTAGGTTGTTCCACGGGGATGCTCATAGTCTTTATCCCCATTTTACAGATGAAGTAACTGAGGCCCAGAGAAGTGAAGGAACTTGCCCAAGGTCACACAGCAGACATGTGACAGAGCCAGGATTAGCACCCAGGTCCTTCTGACTCCCAGGCTTGGGCTTTTTCCACTGAGCCACGGTTACAAAGGTAGAACCGACAGGACAGACTGACAGACTGAGTGTCTTGGTTGAATGAGAGAAATGAGTTGAGGATGGTGCCACGGTTTTGTGCTTGTGAATCAGGGAGGAGGCTGGTATTGTCTACAGTGAAGGGAAAGACAGCCGGAGGATAGGATTTGAGGGTGAAGATGAGGAGTTCTGTTTCGGACCTGTTAAGTTTGAGGCGTCAGTGGGACAACCAGGTAGAGTTGTCCTGAAGGCTGGTTGACATACCAGACTGAAGAGAAGAAGAGCGAGATCAGGGCTGGAGATGTAGATTTGGGAATCTCTGTTGGATTCTCCCAAGTGTTCAGAACAGTGCTCTGTGCAAAATAAACTGCAAGCTCCTTGAGGCCAGAGATCATACCTACTAATTCTCTTGGACTCTCCCAATCGCTCACAACAGAGCCCTGCAAACAGTAGACTAATAGCTTAATACAGTCTTCTGCAAAACAGGTGCTCAAGAAGCAGCGTGGCTCAGTGGAAAGAGCACGGGCTTGGGAGTCAGAGGTCATGAGTTTGAATCCCGGCTCTGCACTTGTGAGCTGTGTGACTGTGGGCAAGTCACTTAATTTCTCTGTGCCTCAGTTACCTCATCTGAAAATGGGGATTAACTATGAGCCTCACATGGGACAACCTGATTACCCTGTATCTACCCGGAGCTTAGAACAGTGCTCGGCACATAGTAAGTGCTTAACAAATACTAACATTATTATTATTATTATTATTATATGATTCCTTGGCTGAACCCTGTCTGAAACCACTAATAATAATAATTGTGGTATTTGTTAAGTGTGTTTACTATGTGCCAAGCACTGTATTAAGCATTGGGGTAGATAACATTGGATACAGTCCCTGTCCCACACAGGGTTTACAGACTTAATTCCCATTTTACAGATGCGGTAACTGAATTCCAGAAAAGTGAAATGACTTACACAAGGTCATACAGTGGACAAGTGGCAGAGCTGGGATTAGAAGCCAGATCCTTCTGACGCCCAGGCCCGGCTCTTTCCACTAGGCCACGCTGCTTCTTTAGCCCCACAAGCCCCTCTCTTTAGACTTTTCAAAATGGACTATCTCTGCCATTAGCCATGAGGCAAATATACTACTTGCACTTTGGCAGTCTAATCTGCACCTGCTCCTGCTTCCATCCCTGCCCTATCCTTGTCCTTGCCCTTCTGCCTGCCCCAGGGGTGGTTGGATGGTTTATACTGGGTCCCTGGGGGAGAGTCAAGGTTGTCGGATGGTCCATACTGGGTCACTGGGGAGGGGCATGGATGAAGAGGGGAGAGTCAAGGGTGTCGGATTTGTACATATTTTTATTACCCTATTTATTTTATTAATGAGGTGCACATCCCCTCGATTCTATTTATCGTGATTAAGTTGTCTTGTTTTTGTCCGTCTGTCTCCTCCGATTAGACTGTGAGCCCATCAATGGGCAGGGATTGTCTCTATCTGTTGCCGAATTGTACATTCCAAGCACTTAGTACAGTGCTCTGCACATAGTAAGCGTTCAGTAAATACTATTGAATGAATGAATGATATAGAGGGGAAAGTCAGCAGCGTGGGATGGTCCGTGCTGGGTCAGTAGGGGAGAGTCAGAAGTATTGGTTAGTCATCCCTAACCCCGAGGATGAGTATCCCGAAAAGACCCGAGCACACATTACAGAATCCTGGACCAGTCAGACTGTAAGGCTGACACAGGTGGCGGGGCAATGTCCAGGGTTTTAGACCCTAGTGCGGCTTGGGAGATTCAGTGGATCTGGTTTCTGAGCTGCTAGTCTGTCCGCCCGTGTATCTGGGGAATATGGATTTCTAGAGAATCGGGGTCCCCTTCCTGACTGCCCACCCCTCAGAGCCCCCCCACCGCCATCCAGAGCACCTCCCTAGCGCTCAGGCAGCCCCTTTGGACCCTGGTCTTCCCGGATCGGGATCGGGTGCCGGGAGCACTGGGCTCAGTGTCGATCGAGGATGCGTGTCCTGGTCCGGGGGTGGGTGGGATGAGGGTCAACTGTTGCTGTCCCTGCATGGACGCTCTGTAAGACTTTGACCTTTGATCGTGCTGTGGGGACCGGAGTCAGGGGAGAGGTCACTTCACTGTGAGCTTTATGGCCTCCTCCCCCAGCCAGCTCTCCCCTCCTCCCTGATTCCTACTCCAGCCCAGCCCTCACACTTCACTCCTCTAATGCCAATCTTCTCACTGTGCCTCGATCTCATCCATCTCGCCACCGACCCCTCGCCCACATCCTGCCCCTGGCTTGGAATGTCCTCCCTCTTCATATCTTACAGACCACCACTCTCCCCACCTTCAAAGCCTTATTAAAAGCACACCTTTCAAGAAGACTTCCCAGATTTAGGCCTCATCTTCCCTTATTCTCCCCTCTGCACTGCTTATGCACTTGAACCCCTTAGGGCATTTTGATTTTCACCCCAACCCCCCAGCACTTAAGTCCAAAGACTCATGTTCTTCCACTTCCCCCCTTGTAATTTATTTTAATGTCTGTTTCTCCCTCCTCCCTCCTCTAGACTGTAAACTCCTTGAAGGCAGGAATTGTGTCTACCAATTCTGCTCTCCCAAGTGTTTAGTTCAATACTTGGCGTTCCGCAAGCACTTGATAAACACCACTGATCGATTGAGTACTGACACTTTACTGTCTGCCGAGCACCAATTATGGTGTTTGGGAGCAGCAGTAAAAGGAGAAAACTTGATCCCTGCCCTTGAGGGGCTTCTACTCTTCCCCTCTGCCCCCCAATAATCCCTCTGCTCAATTGCACTCCAGCCCCTCACTCCAGGAACCCAGTGGGGGTTGGGGGGAATCGGGGGGACAAGGCCAGACCTCTATGGGGAAGGTATGAATGATAATGATAATAGAAGCGGTGGTACTTTTTAGTGCTTACTCTGTGCCAAGCCCTATGCTACACACTGGGGAGACCAGAGATAATCAGGTCGGACCCAGTCCCTGGCCCTCAGCCCCCCAAGGCGGGGTGGCCTCAGGAGGGGGTGAGGGACAGGGTGGGCGGTCAGCGGGTGGGCGGGCTGACACCTGGGGAGTCGACGAGGTGGGTGGGAGGCGGGAGAGGGCCCGGGGGTGGGTGCCGGGAGGACGCAGGGGTGGGAAGAAAGTGGCAGAGGCTAACAGCTTCCCTCCTTCCCAACAGCTGATAAGAATTTAGCTCTTTCCAGCAGCTTATGCTGACGGCGCACATTCTTCGACTCGGACTGTTGGTTGGGATAATACATGGAAAAAGGAAGCGGGGGAGGGGCCGGGTGGCGGGCTGGGGAGGGGTAGGGTTAGTCTGAGACATCACCCGCATCCAAGCCAGACAAAGAGTCTTTATTAGAGCTGCGTTTTTCTGGGCAGGGGGGAACAGGGGTTGTGGGGGGCCTGGGGCCTGTTTACACCCTGAATTTCATTCCACTTGGCTTGCTGTTTGATTGATTGGGGGGGTGGGGCCGGCCCACCCAGATATACCCGAAGCCCCTCCCCCGCTCCTGCCCAGCCGGCTCAGGGGGGCCCGCCGGCGGGGCCGGGGGTTTCTCGCCGCCGATCGTTCTCCCCGTCCACCTCAGTTTCAATATCCCCTTCTGGAAAATGGGACAAGGACCAAGCTGGTCTGCACATGGCGGGGGGTTGGTGTGGGAGGGGTCCTTTTTCACTCAGGAAAATTGGGGAGTCCAGGTTTGGGCACATGGGAGATTCAGGTTATTTGACAAAGTTGGGGCTCCTTGAGCAGACCAGCCTCTCCTTAAGGGGCCTCATCTTCTGTTCCCCAAAGTTCACTGGGAAAGAGGGGTGGAAATCAGCTTGCTTCTTGCCCCAGTGCTTAACAAATACCAGAATTATTATTATCTCTTTCCTTTCCTTTGAAACTCACATCATCCACCTCTACCACCCCCTCCTGTTACTGGTCACGGTCATCCACCACCGTCAGGCCCCACCGAGCTCCAACTTTACCAAACATTTCTATGCCTTTGTCACTTTCCTGTGTCTACACTGGCCTGATCCTGGCTCCGCCACTTTTCCGCCAGGGGACCTTGGGCAAGTCGCTTCACTTCTCTGGGCCTCAGTTCCGTCATCTGTAAAATGGGGATTAAGACTGTGAGCCCCACGTGGGACAGGTACTGTGTCCAGCCTGATTTGCTTGTATCCACCCCTGTGCTTAGTACAGTGCCTGGAGCCCAGTAGCGCTTAACAAATATCGCAATTATTATCATTATTATCATTTCTCCATCCCTATGCTAATCTTCAGGGACTTGAATATCCATGTGGATGTCCCCAACGATATTTCCACTGCCCGCTTTCTCTAACTCCTCAACTTCACTGACCTCCTGCTCCATCCTACCTCACCCACTCACCGACTTGGACACATACTCGATTTCATCATCTCTACTCTGTACAATCTTCAACCTCACCGACTCTGAAATCCCTCTATTCAACCACAACCTCCCACCTTCTCTCCCACCCCGTCCGGGCAAATCTGTACTGATCTCCCACAGAGCATGCCGATCTCTCCGCCCCCTCCAGTGTTCCAAAAGTCACGTCACGCCCCATTTGGTTTCCAGGCCTACCCTTCCTTTTCTTAATTCACAAATCCACACCCTCATCACTTCCTTCTTCACCCTCTAACTTGTGGGGGTCCCTCAAGGCTCAGTTCTGGGTCTCCTTAAAAATAATAATAATAATGATGATGGTATTTGTTAAGTGTTTACCATGCGCCAAGCACTGTTCTAAGTACTAGGGTAGAGTCAAGGTAATCAGGTTGTCCTTCTCCTTCTCTTCTTCCCTCCCTGACCGTCTTCTTCAACTTCATTTTTCAACAGCTTTTCCCCTACTGTTTTCAAACACGCTCATGTCTCCCCCTATCCTAAACAAACCGTCCCTTGACCCCATGGCTCCATCCACTTATCGCCCCATCTCCCTCCCACCATTCCTCTCCAGATGACTTGAGCAAGTTGTCTACACCCTCTTCCTCTACTTCCTCTGCTCCAGTTCTTTCCTTGACCTCCACCAATCTGGCTTCCTCCCCATTCAGTACACCAAAACCACCCACTCCAAAGTCACCAGTGAACTCCTTCTTGTCAAATCTGATGGCCTCTACTCCACCCTAATCCTCCTCTACCTCTCAACTCCCTCGGACACTGTGAGCCACACCCTTCTCCCGGAAACGTGATCCAACTTTGGGAGAAGGCTGAGAGACAGAGAGAGAGCAGCAGAGAGCACAGGAGATGGGGAGCTAGGATTGATGATGATGATGATGATGGTATTTGTTAAGCACTTACTATGTGCCAAACACTGTTCTAAGCCCTGGGGTAGATACAAGTCAATCAGGTTGTCTCACGTGGGGCTCTGTGTCTCAGTTCCCTCATCTGTAAAAATGGGGATTAAGACTGTACTCTACTCTCTGTACAATGTTCAATCTCACCGACTCTGAAATCCCTCTATCCGACCACAACCTCCTGAACCACCTTCTCTCCCACCCCGTCTGGGCAAATCTGTACTGATCTCCCACGGAGCGTGCCGATCTCTCCGCACCCTCCAATGTTCCAAAAGTCACGTCACGCCCCATTTGGTTTCCAGGCCTACCCTTCCTTCTCTTAATGTGCAAATCCACATCCTCAACACTTCCTTCTTCACCCTCTAACTTGTGGGGGTCCCTCAAGGCTCAGTTCCGAGTTTCCTTAAAAATAATACTAATAATAATGATGATGGTATTTGTTAAGCGTTTACTATGCGCTGAGCACTGTTTTAAGTCCTGAGGTAGAGTCAAAGTAATCAGGTTGTCTCGCTTAGGGCTCACAGTCTTCACCCCCATTTTACAGATGAGGGAACTGAGGCACAGAGAAGTTAAGTGATTGCCCAAAGTTACACAGCTGACGAGTGGCGGAGCCAGGATTAGAACCCATGACCTCTGACTTCCAAGCTCCTGATCTTTCCACTGAGCCACGCTGCTTCTCATTATCTTCTCCCTCTACACCCACTCCCTTGAACAACTCATTCGCTCCTACGGCTTCCACTACTACATGGATGATTCCCAAATCTACGTCTCCAGCCCTGACCTCTCTCCTTCTCTGCGTTCTCACATTTCCTCCTGCCTTCTGGACATCTTTACCTGGATTTCCTGTCAACATCTTAAATGTAGTAAGTCCAAAACAGAACTCAGATTCCCACCCAAACGCTATCCTCCCCCTGACTTTCCTATCACTGTATATAACATCACCATCCTCCCTCAAGCCCATAATCTTGGTATAATCTCGACTCGTCTCTCTCATTCAATCTGTCGCCAAATCCTGTCGGTTCTGCCTTCACCACATGACTAAAATCCACTCTTTCCTTTCTATCCAAACTACTCCCATGCTGATTCAAGCACTTATCTTATCCCACCTTGACTACTGTGTCAGCCTCCTCGCGGACCTCCCTGCCTCCTGTCTCTCCCCACTCCAATCCATACTTCACTCTGCTGCCCGGATAATTTCTCTACAAATCCATTCGGTCCATGTTTCCCCACTCCTCAAGAACCTCCAGTAGTTGACCACCCACCTCTGCATCAAATAGAAATTCCTCACCATCAGCTTTAAGACAGTCAGCTTTCCCCCTCCTACCTTTCCTCTCAGATTTCCTACGCCAGCCCAGCCCGCACACTTCATCCCTCTAATGCCAGCCTATTCACTGTACTTCGAGCTCATCTGCCCTGCCACCGACTCGATCATTCAATCGATGCTATTTATTGAGCAGCTGGGAGAATACAATGCAATAAGGTTGGTAGATTTGCTCTCTGCTCATCCGGTGCTTAGAATCTAGAAGGAGAGATCACCCCTCTGTCTGTGTCCCCTATGCACTCGGATCCATCCCCATTAAGTACTTGATCTTCACCCCACCCTCGGCCCTATGGAACTAGTGTCCATATCCTTACTCTCTGCCTTTTCCTCTTTCTGTAATTTATTTTATTGTCTGTCCTCTCTTCTAGACACTGTATGTTCCTATGGGCATAGATCATTAATCAATCAATTAATCAATCACATTTATTGAGCTCTTACGGTGTGCAGAACACTGTACTGAACACTTGGGGCAATACAATGGAGTTGAGAGACACATTCCCTGTCTACAAGGAGCGTACAGTCTAGAGGGAGACACGGAAATTACTATAAATAAATTATTAGCATGGACTTAAAGGTTGTGGGGCTGAGGGATGGGTGAATAAAGGAAACAGATCCCAGAGCAAGGGGCATGCAGAAGGGAGTGGAAGATGAGGAAATCAGTCAATTAATCGATCAATGGTATTTCTTATGTGCAGAGCACTGTACTAAGGACTTGGGAGAGTACAATATAGCAGAATTAGCGGATACATCCCTGCCCATAATGAGCTCACAGTCAAGAGGGGAAATAAGGGCTAACAGAGAGAAGTATGTACTGGAGTTGAGAGAGACACGGAGAGGTCAGAGGAGAGGCTGATGCAGTAGTAAAGGTGGGATAGGATGCGTGCTAGGATTAGCTCCATTGTATTGTGTTTTCCCAAGTGCTTAGTACATGACTCTGCACAAATCAAGTGCTCAGGAAGTAGTGGTGATTGATAGATTGGTTGATTGAACTCAATTCCGTTATTCCCCTCTCTCTCCCTTGACCTTGTACTACCAACCCTCAGCCCTGATCGCCTCCCCAGTCCGTTTCCTCCGCTCTTGAGCACGAGCCGTGAAGGGCCGCTGGCAGGAATCCGGACATAAGACCGACTTCATCCACCTGGAACTCATCTTCACCTGCTTTAATTCTGCCCTCTCCTCCACCCGGCATCATTATTTCTTCATCCTTATTGACTCCCACACTCTTTGCCCCTGTCAGCTACTACAGACTTTTAACTCCTTCCTCAAACCTCCTGCCCGCCCCCGACACCTCCCCCTTCTCTTCTCCCTGATGACCTGGCCATGTACTTCATCGAGAAAATTGAAATCACCAGGCACGATCCCCCTAAAGCCCCCCCTGCTTCTCTCCAGGCCCTCTTTCCTCTTGCACCCTCTTGGACTCTCCCAACTTTCCCAACAGTATCTAAAGAAGAGATCACTCTCTTCTCAAAATCCATCCCTCCTCCACCTGCACCTCCAACTCCACCCCTTTGCCCCTTATCAAAGCACTGGCTCCTTCTCTTCTTCCCTCCCTGACCGTCTTCTTCAACTTCATTTTCCAACAGTTTTCCCCTACTGTTTTCAAACACGCTCATGTCTCCCCCTATCCTAAACAAACCATCCCTTGACCCCATGGCTCCATCCACTTATCGCCCCATCTCCCTCCCACCATTCCTCTCCAGATGACTTGAGCAAGTTGTCTACACCCACTTCCTCTACTTCCTCTGCTCCAGTTCTTTCCTTGACCTTCTCCAATCTGGCTTCCTCCCCATTCAGTCCACCAAAACCACCCACTCCAAAGTCACCCATGACCTCCTTCTTGTCAAATCTGATGGCCTCTACTCCATCCTAATCCTTCTCAACCTCTGAACTGCCTCGGACACTGAGCCACACCCTTCTCCCGGAAACATGAACCATCTTTGGGAAAAGGCCGAGACACATAGAGGGAGCATGCATGGGAGATGGGGAGCTAGGATTGATGATGATGATGATGATGATGATGGTATTTGTTAAGTGCTTACTATGTGCCAAACACTGTTCTAAGCCCTGGGGTAGATACAAGTAATAAAAATAATGTTGGTATGTGTTAAGCACTTACTATGTGCAGAGCACTGTTCCAAGCGCTGGGGTAGATACAGGGTAGTCAGGTTGTCCCTTGTGAAGCTCACAGTTAATCCCCATTTTACAGATAAGGTAACTGAGGCACAGAGAAGTTAAGTGACTTGCCCACAGTCACACCACTGTCAGGTGACAGAGCCAGGAATCGAACCCATGATCTCTGACTCTGAAGCCCAGGCTCTTTCCACTATACCACACTGCTTCCCCAAGTCAATCAAGTTGTCTCACCTGGGGCTCTGTGCCTCAGTTCCCTCACCTGTAAAAATGGGGATTAAGACTGTACTCTACTCTCTGTACAGTGTTCAACCTCACCGACTCTGAATTCTCTCTAGCCAACCACAACCTCCCACCTCTATCCCACCCCGTCCGGGTAAATCTGTACTGATCTCCCACAGAGCGTGCCAATCTCTCCGTCCCCTCCAATTTTCCAAAAGTCACGTCACACCCTATTTGGTTTCCAGGCCTACCCTTCCTTCTCTTAATGTGCAAATCCATCTGCTCAACACTTCCTTCTTCACCGTCTAACTTGTGGGAATCCCTCAAGGCTCAGTTCTGGGTCTCCTTAAAAATAATAATAATGATGATGGTATTTGTTAAGCGTTTACTATGCAGCGTGGCTCAGTGGAAAGAGCATGGTTTTAGGAGTCAGAGATCATGGGTTCGAATCCTGGCTCTGCCACTTATCAGCTGTGTGACTGTGGGCAAGTCACTTAACTTCTCTGTGCCTCAGTTACCTTATCTGTAAAATGGGAATTAAGACTGGGAGTCCCACTTGGGACAACCTGATGACCCTGTATCTACCCCAGCGCTTAGAACAGTGCTCTGCACATAGTAAGCACTTAACAAATACGAACATTATTATTATTATTATTATGCACCAAGCACTGTTCTAAGTACTAGAGTAGAGTCAAGGTACTCAGGTTGTCCCGCCTGGGGCTCACAGTCTTCACCCCCATTTTACAGATGAGGGAACTGAGGCACAGAGAAGTTAAGTGATTGCCCAAAGTCACACAGCTGACGAGTGGCGGAGCCGGAATTAGAACCCATGACCTCTGACTCCCAAGCTCCTGATCTTTCCACTGAGCCACGCTGCTTCTCATTATCTTCTCCCTCTACACCCACTCCCTTGAAGAACTCATTTGCTCCTACGGCTTCCACTACTACACGGATGATTCCCAAATCTACGTCTCCAGCCCTGACCTCTCTCCTTCTCTGCGTTCTCACATTTCCTCCTGCCTTCTGGACATCTTTACCTGGATTTCCTGTCAACACCTTAAATGTAGTAAGTCCAAAACAGAACTCAGATTCCCACCCAAACGCTATCCTCCCCCTGACTTTCCTATCACTGTATATAACATCACCATCCTCCCTCAAGCCCATAATCTTGGTATAATCCTCGACTCGTCTCTCTCATTCAATCTGTCGCCAAATCCTGTCGGTTCTGCCTTCACCACATGACTAAAATCCACTCTTTCCTTTCTATCCAAACTACTCCCGTGCTGATTCAAGCACTTATCTTATCCCACCTTGACTACTGTGTCAGCCTCCTCGCGGACCTCCCTGCCTCCTGTCTCTCCCCACTCCAATCCATACTTCACTCTGCTGCCCGGATAATTTCTCTACAAATCCATTCAGTCCATGTTTCCCCACTCCTCAAGAACCTCCAGTAGTTGACCACCCACCTCTGCATCAAATAGAAACTCCTCACCATCAGCTTTAAGACAGTCAGCTTTCCCCCTCGTACCTTTCCTCTCAGATTTCCTACGCCAGCCCAGCCCGCACACTTCACCCCTCTAATGCCAGCCTATTCACTGTACTTCGAGCTCGTCTGCCCTGCCACCGACTCGATCATTCAATCGATGCTATTTATTGAGCAGCTGGGAGAGTACAATGCAATAAGGTTGGTAGATTTGGTCTCTGCTCATTCGGTGCTTAGAATCTAGAAGAAGAGATCGCCCCTCTGTCTGTGTCCCCTATGCAATCGGATCCATCCCCATTAAGTACTTGATCTTCACCCCACCCTCGGCCCTACAGAACTAGTGTCCGGATCCTTACTCTCTGCCTTTTCCTCTTTCTGTAATTTATTTTATTGTCTGTCTTCTCTTCTAGGCACTGTAAGTTCCTTATGGGCATAGATCATTAGTCAATCAATTAATCAATCATATTTATTGAGCTCTTACTGTGTGCAGAACACTGTACTGAGCGCTTGGGGCAACAGAGTTGAGGGGTATATTCCCTGTCTACAAGGAGCATACAGTCTAGAGGGCAACACAGACATTAATATAAAGAAATAAATTATTACTACGGACTTAAATGTTGTGGGGCTGAGGGATGGGTGAATAAAGGGAACGGATCCAAGAGCAAGGGGCATGCAGAAGAGAGTGGAAGAAGAGGAAATCAATCAACTAATCAATCAATGGTATTTCTTATGTGCAGAGCACTGTACTAAGGACTTGGGAGAGTACAATATAGCCGAATTAGCAGATACGCTCCCTGCCCATAATGAGCTCACAGTCCAGAGGGGAAATAAGTGCTAAATCAGGGAAGGCCCTTGGGGACGTGATTTAAATAAGGCTTTGAAGCTGGGGAGATTGGTGGCTTTTCGGGTACGAAGGGGAGGCCAGAGGCAGGATGTGGGCGAGGGATCGGTGGTGAGATAGGTGAGATTGAGGTACAGTGATAGTTGGCATTAGAGGAACAAAGCGGGTGGAATGGGTTCTACTAGAAAAGCAGAGAGGTAAAGTAGGTGTGGGCAAGGCGATACAGTACTTTAAAGCTTATGATAAGGAGTTTCTGTCTGATGCAGAGGAGGATGGGCAACCACTGGTTCTGTCTGATGCAGAGGAGGAAGGGCAACCACTGGAGATTCTTGAGGAGTAGGGAGAGGAGAACTGATTTTTTTTTGAAAAATAATCTGGGCAACAGAGTGAAGTATGTACTGGAATTGGAGAGGCAGGGAGGTCAGAGGGGAGGCTGATGCAGTAGTCAAGGTGGGATAGGATGAGTGCTAGGATCAGCTCCATTGTATTGTGTTTTCCCAAGTGCTTAGTACAGTGCTCTGCACAAATTAAGTGCTCAGGAAGAAGCACTGATTTATCGATTGGTTGATTGAACTCAATTCCGTCATTCCCCTATCTCTCCCTTGACCACGTACTACCAACCCTCAGCCCTGGATCGCCTCCACAGTCCGTTTCCTCCACTCTTGAGCATGAGCCGTGAAGGGCCGCTGGCAGGAATCCGGACACAAGGCCGACTTCATCCACCTGGAACTCATCGTCACCTGCTTTAATTCTGCCCTCTCCTCCACCCGGCATCATTATTTCTTCATCCTTATTGACTCCCACACTCTTTGCCCCTGTCAGCTATTACCGACTTTTAACTCCTTTCTCAAACCTCCTGCCCACCCCCGACACCTCCCCCTTCTCTTCTCCCTGATGACCTGGCCATGTACTTCATCAAGTACTCTCTCCTCTTGCACCCTCTTGGACTCTCCCATCTTTCCCAGCAGTATCTAAAGAAGAGATCACTCTCCTCTCAAAATCCACCCCTCTTCCACCTGCGCCTCCAACCCCACCCCTTCGCCCCTTATCAAAGCACTTGCTCCTCTTCTTCCCTCCCTGACCGTCTTCTTCAACTTCATTTTTCAACAGCTTTTCCCCTACTGTTTTCAAACACGCTCATGTCTCCCCCTATCCTAAACAAACCGTCCCTTGACCCCATGGCTCCATCCACTTATCGCCCCATCTCCCTCCCACCATTCCTCTCCAGATGACTTGAGCAAGTTGTCTACACCCTCTTCCTCTACTTCCTCTGCTCCAGTTCTTTCCTTGACCTCCACCAATCTGGCTTCCTCCCCATTCAGTACACCAAAACCACCCACTCCAAAGTCACCAGTGAACTCCTTCTTGTCAAATCTGATGGCCTCTACTCCACCCTAATCCTCCTCTACCTCTCAACTCCCTCGGACACTGTGAGCCACACCCTTCTCCCGGAAACGTGATCCAACTTTGGGAGAAGGCTGAGAGACAGAGAGAGAGCAGCAGAGAGCACAGGAGATGGGGAGCTAGGATTGATGATGATGATGATGATGGTATTTGTTAAGCACTTACTATGTGCCAAACACTGTTCTAAGCCCTGGGGTAGATACAAGTCAATCAGGTTGTCTCACGTGGGGCTCTGTGTCTCAGTTCCCTCATCTGTAAAAATGGGGATTAAGACTGTACTCTACTCTCTGTACAATGTTCAATCTCACCGACTCTGAAATCCCTCTATCCGACCACAACCTCCTGAACCACCTTCTCTCCCACCCCGTCTGGGCAAATCTGTACTGATCTCCCACGGAGCGTGCCGATCTCTCCGCACCCTCCAATGTTCCAAAAGTCACGTCACGCCCCATTTGGTTTCCAGGCCTACCCTTCCTTCTCTTAATGTGCAAATCCACATCCTCAACACTTCCTTCTTCATCCTCTAACTTATATACAGTGATAGGAAAGTCAGGGGGAGGATAGCGTTTGGGTGGGAATCTGAGTTCTGTTTTGGACTTACTACATTTAAGGTGTTGACAGGAAATCCAGGTAAAGATGTCCAGAAGGCAGGAGGAAATGTGAGAACGCAGAGAAGGAGAGAGGTCAGGGCTGAAGACGTAGATTTGGGAATCATCCATGTAGCAGTTGAAGCCATGGGAGCGAATGAGTTGTTCAAGGGAGTGGGTGTAGAGGGAGAAGATAATGAGAAGCAGCGTGGCTCAGTGGAAAGATCAGGGGCTTGGGAGTAAGAGGTCAAGGGTTCTAATCCCAGCTCCGCCCCTCATCAGCTGTGTGACTTTGGGCAATCACTTAACTTCTCTGTGCCTCAGTTCCCTCATTTGTAAAATGGAGGTGAAGACTGTGATTCCCTAGGCGGGACAACCTGATTACCTTGACTCTACCCCAGTACTTAGAACAGTGCTCAGCGCATAGTAAACACTTAACAAATACCATCATCATTATTATTATTATTATTTTTAAGGAGACCCAGAACTGAGCCTTGAGGGACCCCCACAAGTTAGAGGGTGAAGAAGGAAGTGTTGAGGGGGTGGATTTGCACATTAAGAGAAGGAAGAGTAGGCCTGGAAACCAAATGGGGCGTGACGTGACTTTTGAAACATTGGAGGGGATGGAGAGATCGGCACGCTCTGTGGGAGATCAGTACAGATTTGCCCGGACGGGGTGGGAGAGAAGGTGGGTCAGGAGGTTGTGGTTGGATAGAGGGATTTCAGAGTCGGTGAGGTTGAAGATTGTACAGAGAGTAGAGTACAGTCTTAATCCCCATTTTACAGATGAGGGAACTGAGGCACAAAGAAGTTAAGTGACCTGCCCAAAGTCACATAGCTGACAAGTGGCAGAAGCGGGATTGGAACTCAAGATCTCTGACTCCCAAGCCCGGGCTCTTGCCACTAAACCACTCTGTTGCTGAGGGGTGAGGAGAGTCAGATGCAGAGAGATCTCAGCTGGGGCTCATACCTGCAGAGAGAAGGGTACAATGATAGAAATCGAGTCTCCAACTGGACACTCTTCTTTCTCCATCTTCTGAACTCAGGGGATCCACCCTAGCCCAGTCACCTCTGCCCACTTATAAACAGTTGCTGAATGTGGGACAGGGACAGTGTCCACCCCAGTATTTAGTTCAGTGCTTGACACATAGTAAGTGCCACGATCATTAAATGTGCATTTAAGATGAACAACCTCTTGCTCTCTGCTTCTTCTGCCATCCGTTGCTCTTTTCATCCCTTCCAGAAACCCGGCTCAAGTGCTCCTCGTTCAAATGCTCCCAGATCAGTACTTCTGGCTCAGTGCTCCCTTCTCGGGGCTCCCAGCTCAGTGCTCCTATCTCCATTCTTCTTAATAATGTTAATAATGTTGGTATTTGTTAAGCGCTTACTATGTGCTGAGCACTGTTCTAAGCGCTGGGGTAGACATAGGGGAATCAGGTTGTCCCACGTGGGGCTCACAATCTTAATCCCCATTTTACAGATGAGGGAACTGAGGCACAGAGAAGTTAAGTGACTTGCCCACAGTCACACAGCCGACAAGTGGCAGAGCTGGGATTCGAACTCATGAGCCCTGACTCCAAAGCCCCGTGCTCTTTCCACTGAGCCACGCTGCTTCTCGTGCTCCTGGAGTAGGGCTCCTGACTCAGTAATGATGAGGACGATTGTGGTTGTTCAGCACTTACTATGTGCCCAACACTGTACTAAGCTCTGGGATAGATAAAAGATCATCAGGTTGACATGTGCAGCTCATAGTCTAAGCAGGAGGGCATTGAATCACCAATTTGCAGATGAGGGAAACAAAGTACAAAGAACAAAGGACTTTGTAGACTGCTCAAGCGCTTAATACGGTGCTCTGCACACAGTAAGCACTCAGTGATACCACTGAATGAATGAATGATTTGCCCAAGGTCACACAGCAGGCGAGTTGAGAAGCCAGGATGAGAATCCAGGTGCTCTGACTCCCAGGTCCGGACTCTTTCCACTAGGCCATGAGGCTTCCCGGGGCTCAGAGCTCTGGAATGGGTCTCCCTTTGGCTCGCCGAGGAGCCGGTGGGCACAGAGGCATCATCCTGGGGCAGGGGAGAGAGAGGAGAGGGTCAGAAGAGACTTCCCTTCTCCTTTGACTAGATCCCCCCATGGGGCTGGGAGCCAGGGGGTGAATCGACTGGATTAGTGGAAAGAGTCTGTGCGGCCTCTGTCCCAGCTTTGCCAGGAACCCGCTGTGTGATCTCTGGCAAGTTGCTTAACTCCTCTGTTTCCTCATGGGTGAAATGGATGTAAGAGCATGGCGTAGAGGATTAAGCAAGAGTCTGGGAGTCAGAAGGTCGTGAGTTCTAATACCAGCTCCACCACTTTTCTCCTGTGTGATCTTGGGCAAATCACTTCAACTCCTCTGGGCCTCAGATACCTCATCTGTAGAATGGAGATTGAAACTGTGAGCCCCTCATGGGACAGGGACTGTATCCAACTCGATTTGCATGTATTTATCCCAGTGCTCAGTTCAGCGCCTGGCACATAGTAAGCACTGAACAAATACCACCAGTATTATTATTATCTTACGTGGGGTAGGCTGCTGTTCTGGGAGTTTGGGGCCAGTGAAATGAGATCTTCTTGACTGTAAGGTCGTTGTGGGCAGGGAATGTGTCTACCAGCTCTGCTGTAATTGTACTCTCCCAAGTGCTTAGTCCAGTGCTCTGTTCTCAGTAAGCATTCAATTAATATGACTGATTAACCGATTGATTGAGGTCGCTAGTACGGGCTGGGCTCATTCAAGGAGACGTGATTATTCGTATGAGGTGATGAGGGGTGTTTGCCGGTGTGCAAACGGGAGCTATTATTTTGTGTAAAGGGATGTGATTAATTATGCTTGTGTTAAGGGATGTGATTAATCTTTGCTGGTGTGAGGAGAAAGAAAGTATTATTTGCTTGTGCAAGGGAACGCGATTACCTCATGCTCATGCATGGGAACATGATTATTCCATGCTCGAAGGAGGGGATGTGATTATTCCATGCTTGTGCAAGGGGACACAATTATTCAGTGCATCTGTGAGGGGATGTGATTCTTTTCATTCAATCAATCGTATTTATTGAACGCTTAATGTGTGCAGAGCACTGGCCTAAGCACTTGGAAAGTACAATTCAGCACCAGATAGAGACAATCGCTACCCAACGACGGGCTCACAGTGTAGAAGGGGGAGACAGACAACAAAACAAAACAAGTAGACAAGCATCAGTAGCATCAAAATAGATAAATAGAATTAGAGATATATGCTCATCATTAATAAATAATATGTACAAATATACAAGTGCTGTGGGGTGGGGAATGGAGTAGAGTGGAGGGAGGGAGTCAGAGTGATGGGGAGGGGAGGAGGAGCAGAGGAAAAGGTGGGTCTCCATCTGGGAAAGCCTCTTGGAGGAGGTGAGCTCTCAGTAGGGCTTTGAAGGGGGAAGAGAGCAAGTTTGACGGATGTGAGGAGGGAGGGCATTCCAGCTCAGAGGTAGGATGTGGACCAGGGATCGACGGCAGGACAGGCGAGAACGAGGCACAGTGAGGGTTCTCCCATGCTTGTGCAAGGGGATGCGACTGTGCTTGGCAAGAGACAGGATTACTCCGTGTTTGTGCAAAGGGATGTGATTTATCTGTGCTTGTATGAGGAAGAGATTATTTTTGTGTTTGTGCAAGGGAATGCGATTACTCCATGCTCCTGCTAGGGAACGAGATTATCCCATGCTTGTGCTGGGGGACCTGAGTATTCTATGCTTCTGTGAGTGGATATGATTCTTCCATGCTTATGCAAGAAGATGCGATTACTTTGTGCTTGTGCAAGGAGATATGATCGCTCTGTAGTTGTGTGAGGGGTTGTGATTTATCTGTCCTTGTGTAAGGAGGTGACATTTCTTGTGCAAGAAGATACGTTGGCTCTGTGCTGGTGTGAGAGGATTTATTACCATATGAGGATAATGGAGTGTGATCACTTTGTTATCAATCATTCAGTCACTGACTGCCTGCAGTAGGTAGAAAACTGTACTGAACACTTTGGTGTCTGTACATTTATTTATATTAATGTTTGTCTCCCCCTCTAGACTGTAACCTCCCTGTGGGCAGGGAATGTGTCTACCAATTCTGTTGTCTTAAACTCTCCCAATCACTTAATAAAGTGCTCTCCACATAGTAAGAGCATGGTGTAAAGGAGAGATCATGAGTCTGGCAGTCAGAAGGCCGTGGGTTCTAATTCTGGATCCATCGCTTGCCTGCTGTGTGACCCTGGGCCAGTCACTTCACTTCTGGGCCTCAGTTACCTCATCTGTAAAATGGGGATTGAGGCTGCGAGCCCCATGTGGAACAGGGACTCTGTCCAATTCGATTTGCTTGTATCCACCTCAGCGCTTAGTGCAGTGCCTGGTGCATAGTAAGTGCTTAACATACCACAGTTATTATTATTATTGTTATAAATACTTGTCTTGTCTTATTCCGTCGAGTTGTCTCCGACCCATAGAGACGCCATGGACACATCTGTCCCAGAACGCCCCACCTCCACCTCCTCCCATCGCTCTGGTAGCAGATCCATAGAGTTTTCTTGGTAAAAAATCGGGAAGTGGTTACCATTGGCCTCCTTCCGCGTGGTAAACTTGAGTCTTCGCCCTTGATTCTCTCCCATGCCGCTGCTGCCCAACACAGGTGAGTTTTGACTTGTAGCAGATGGCCTTCCACTCGCTAACCACTGCCCAAGTTAGGAATGGAATGGCTGTGCCTCTGCCTGACTCTTCCTCCTGTAGTCGAAACTGGTAGAGTACTGGGAACTCTCCAGGTGTGACCCTGAGAGGGCTTATAAATGCTATTGCTTGATTAATCCCAGCCCTAATTGATCTTACAATGTAGCATGGAAGACCGACACTAAAATAAATTTCAGGGAGGGAAGGGTAACAGAGTTAAAAAATAGTTTTAAAATATATGTGTAAGCATTATAGACGGGTTGGGTTTGGGGGTGGGTATTGAAATATTGAGTTGATGCACAAGTGCTGAAGTGGGAATTGAGAGGAAAATCGGGAAAAAACAGTTTGTGTCTCAGTTTTTCTTTTCTCCCTCCTACTTAGACTGTAAGCCGCTTGTGAGACAGGGACTGTGTCCAACCTAATTAACTCAATACCTATCTAGAGCTCGGAAGAGTGTTTGAAACTTAGCCCTTAACAAGTACCATAAAAAATAAGGTGGTGAGTTGGGCGATTAATCCCAGAAGGCTTCCTGGATGAGGTGAGATCTGAGAAGGTTTTGAAGGCTGGGAGAACTGTGCTCTGCCAGATGGGAAGAGGAGGAAGTTCCAGGCAGGAATGAGGATGTGGACAAGAGTCAAAGGAGAGAGGTGGGATTTGAGGCACAGTGATTAGGTTGGCTTAGAGTAATCAAGCGTGAGGCCTGGGTTGTAATAGGAAATTGACAAAGTGAGATAGGAGGGGGCAAGGGGATGGAAGACTTTAAAGCCAATGGTAAGGAGTTTCTATTTGATGCAGAGATGGATGGGCAAACACTGGAGGTTCTTCAGAAGCAATGTAGCTTAGTGGAAAGAGCACAGGCCTGGGAGTTAGAGGACTTGAGTTCTAAAACCAGTTCTGACAATTGCTTGTTTGGGTGACCTTGGACACAGGGAGTTTAAATACCTGCTCTTCTTCCTACTTAAACTATGAGCTCCATGCGGGACAGGGACTGTGTCCAACCTGATTAACTTGTTTCCACCACAGTGCTTAGAATGGTGCTTGACACCCACTAAGTGTTTAACAAATATAATAATAATAATAAAAAAGAGGTGGGCTTAATGTTTTTATTTCAGAAAAAAATGATTCGAGCAGGAGAATGAAGTACAGACTCAAGTGGGGAGAGCCAGGAGGCAGAGTAGTCAGCGAGGAGGCTGATGCAGTAATCACGACGGAATAAGAAAAGAACTTAGATCGGTGTGTTGGCAGTTTGGATGAAGAGGAAAGGGAAGATTCTAGGGATGTTGTGAAGGTGGAAGTGTCAGGATTTGGTGACAGTGTGTGGGTTGAAAGAAAGAGATGCATTGAGAATAATACCAGGGGAGTAGGCTTGTGAGACAGGGAGGATGGTGGTGTTGTCTAAAGTGATAAGAAATCAGGGGAAGACAGGATTTGGGGGGAAAGATGAGGGGTCCTGTTTTGGTCAGGTTAAGTTCAAGGTGTCGGTGGGATGGCCAATAGAGATGTTCTGAAGGCGGGAGGAAATGTGAGGTAGCAGAGAAGGAGAGAGGTCAGGTTGGTAGAGGGAGATTTGGGTGACATTAATGGAGCTGAAATTGTGGTAGTGAGTGAATCTTGAGAAGAGAACTGAGTCCAGAGTTGAGCCCTAATAGGCCTCCCCTCAAAGAAGAACTGGTGAGAGACCAAGAAGGAGAGATTCAGAGAGATAGGAGGGGGATCAGAAGAGGGCAATATCAGAGAAGAGTCGGGGTGATGAGACACTGAAGGAAGAGAATCAGGGATGGAGAGGAGTCAGCGGGGTGGGATGTCCGTGCTGGGTCCCCAGGGGAGAGTCTGGGAAGGAGAAGGGACAGTCAGTCAGGGGTGTTGGATGGTCTGTGCTGGCTCATTGGGATCAGTCAGGGATGGAGAGGTGAGAGTCAGGGGTATTGGGCTCTAAACTCTAGACTTTAAGGTCGTCTACTAGACTGTAAGCTTGTGTGGGCAGGGAATGTGTCTACCAACTCTGTTACATTGTACTTTCCGAAGCATTTAGTACAGGGCTCTGCACATGAGTGGTTAATAAATATCTGTAATTCTATTCATATAGCTATAATTCTAAGTATTTATATTGGTGCTATCGATGCCTGTTTACTTGTTTTGACATCTGTCTCCCCCCTTCTGGACTGTAAGCCCGCTGTGGGCAGGGATTGTCTCTATATGTTTTTGAATTGTACTTTCCAAGCGCTTAGTACAGTGCTCTGCACACAGTCAATGCTCAATAAAAATGATTGAATGAATGATTGATTGATTGACTGATTGGACAGTTGGTGCTGGGTCACTGAGGAGAGTCAAAAATGGAGAAGGGAGAGTCAGAGGGGTTGGATGGTCTGTGTTAGGTCACTGAGGGAGAGTCAGGGATGGAGAGGGGAGAATCAAGGGCGTGGGGTATTTCTGGCCTTCCCTCCCTCTAGGTCTCTATAGCAGAGTGCATGACATTTCGTCCAAGGTCATGCCCTGGCCCGTGGGCAAGAGGATGGTCAAAATAATAATGTTAATAATTTTGGTATTTGTTAAGCGCTTACTATGTGCAGAGCACTGTTCTAAGTGCTGGGGTAGATACAAGGTCATCAGGTCATCCCACGTGAGGCACACAGTTAATCCCCATTTTACAGATGAGGGAACTGAGGCACAGAGAAGTGAAGTGACTTGCCCACAGTCACACAGCTGACAAGTGGCAGAGCCGGGAGTCGAACTCATGACCTCTGACTCCGAAGCCCACTTTCCACTGAGCCACGCTGCTTCCCAGGACCTCCACAGGAGCCTAATCCCGCACAAGGGACTGGGATCCGGCCTGAAGCTTCTGACAGAGCTGAGCTTGGGGCCGAGTGGTCAGAGCACGGGTCGCTGAGCCGGGAGTTCCCGGCTATTCTTCCGGCTCCGTCCCCGCCCGGTGACCCGTTCCCCCTCTTTGGGCCTCGGTGTCCTCATCGGTAAAATGAGGACAGGCTGCCCTCCCTCCCTCCGGCTGAGACTAGACTATAAACTCATTGTGGGCAGGGGTTGTGCCTGTTTACTGTTGCGTGGTAGTTTCCCAAGCGCTTAGTCCAGTGCTCTGCACACGGGAAGCGCTCAATAAATACGATAGAATAAATACGATTGAATGAATGAATGAGACCGTGAGCCCCCGGGCGGCAGATATGGAGCCGGCGCTCAGTACGGGGGTCGTCCTGTAGCGGTGCCCTATGGTCAGCGCGGCTCTGGCCTCAGGCCCCCTCTCCGCTGTCTCCGCAGGGCGGTCTCCGAGTCGGACCAATCGCCGGTCGAAGAAGGGCATCGTGGAGGAGTGTTGCTTCAGCAGCTGCGACCTGGCGCTGCTCGAGACCTACTGCGCCACCCCTGCCAAGTCCGAGCGCGACGTCTCCGTCTCGTCCACTACGGTCAGTGCGGGCCGGCCGGCTCGGCCCCGGGGGAGGGAGGGCGGGAGGCCCCGGCGGGTTCCCGGAGCTCGGGGACACCCGGGCCTGGATGGGTCCATGTCCTCCTGGGTTCTAGTCCCGACTCCGCCGCTTGCCTGCTGTGTGACCTTGGGCAAGTCGCTTCACCTCTCTGGGCCTCAGTTCTCTCATCTGGAAAATGGGGATTGAGACCGTGAGCCCCACATAGGACAGGGACTGTGTCCAACTCCATTACTCCCCTCCAGACTGTAAGCTCATCTAGACCGTGAGCCTGTTGTGGGCAGGGATTGTCTCTGTTGCTGAATTGTATTTTCCAAGCGCTCAGTACAGTGCTCTGCACACAGTAAGCCCTCAATAAATCCAATTGAATGAATGAATGGATGAATGGGCAGGGAACATGTCTGTTATATTGTCGTATTCTCCTCTCTCAAGTTTTTATTATGGTGTACACTGCAAGTGCTCAAAAATACAATTGACTGATTGACATCAAGGGGGCTTATTGAGCAACTATAGTGTGCAGAGCACTGCGCTGAGCACTTGGGAGAGTTAGGAGACACGATCCCTGGCCTCAAGGAACTGGCTGTCTACCGTTTGTGAAGCCCTGTACCCAGCACGTGGGAGAGCACAAGAGAGTTAGTAGATGTGATCCCTTTCCCACAAGGAGCTCGCAGTCTACTGTGTGCAGAGCGAGGTACTGAGCGAGGGAGAGGATGATAGACTTAATAAGCTCAATCCTTGCCCTCAGGGAGCTTACGGTGTGCAGAGCACTGTAATGAGCACTTGGGAGAGTCCAATAGTTATTGGACACAACCCTGCCCTCAACGGGTTTACCATCCCCTGGGTGCAGAACGCTGTACTGAGCACTTGGGAGAGTGTAACACAGTAGGTAGTCATGATTCCAGTCACCCAGGAGAGTCTGGTCTACTGTGTGCAGAGCACTGTACCGAGCACTTGGGAGAGCACAACGGAGTAGGTAGACATAATCCTTCGAGGGGCTCAAAATCTAGCGGGGAGGCAGACGCTAAAATCAATTAAGGGTAAGGAAAGCAGCAGAGTATAGCCATATAGACGTAAGTGGCTTTGCCGTTTGCCTGCTGTGTGACCGTGGGCAAGTCACTTAATTCCTCGGGACCTCAGTTTCCACATCTGTAAAATGGGACTTCGATCCCTGTTTTCCCTTCTCCTTAGACGGTGAGCCCCATGTGGAAAAGAGACTGTGTCCGAACTGATTAACTTGTTTAGAGCAGGGCTTGGCACATAATAAGATCTTAACAAATAGCACAGTTATTATTATAAGTGCCTCGGTCCTGAGGCCGGAAGCTGAGGGCGAAGGTGACGCAGCAGGAGGGGGATATAATAATGCACTCTGGACTGCCTCCCTCCTGTGGGCAGAGTGCGAGGAAACAACCCCGACGGGCAGCGGGAGGGATCTGGGTTAGACCCAAGGGTCTAGACATGGCGGATGCATTGAGGGAGGGGACGGCTCCCTGGACGGAGCAGGGGTCAGGATCCAACCCCCGATCCCGATTCCATCGCGGCTAGGCTTCCGGCCTGCCGTCCAGCACTGGGGAATCAGACTGGAAACGGTCCTCGCCCAGCTAAGGGCCTGACGGGGAGGAAGAGCCGGGATCTTCACCGAACTCTACGGATGAGGACGGCGAGGCCCAGAGAGGTTCAACGACTGGCCCGAGGTCACACAGCAAGCCGGGGGGCCGAACCCGATTCTTCCGACCCTGGGTCCCGTGCTCCTCCCCCCGACCCGGCCTCCCAGACCTCCCCCCACCCCATCGCTCCCCCTTAATACCCCTCGGCCCCTCCTGCCCCGTCCTATAGGACTACCAAAAGTCATCCAGCACAAAGTTCTTCCGTGACGAGTCATGGCAGAAGTCGGCCCACCGTCTTCGACGAGGGGCCCCGGCCCAGGCCCGGCTCCGCCGCTTCCGGCCCCTGGCGGACCCCCGGCACGGCTCCCAGCTCTTCCGGCCCCTCGGCCCCCTCCCCGGCGAACAGCCCCTCTTCGCCCAAGCCTCCTCAGAGACGCTGCAACGCCGAGAGTGAACGGGTGTCTACCGGACGCTCCCCGGAGACCAGTCCGGTGGTCTTCCTTCTCCTGGTCCCCCCCTTCTCCCTGCACCGGGTCTCCCCTTCCCCCCGCCCCTCCTCCCCCGCCCACAGAGACCGAAAAGCGGGGCGTGGGTGGTGGGCACCGACCTCTACCTAGGGTCCCCTCAACCCACCCTCCGTCGGGGAGGGGCAGGGGCCCCCTTTGGCCACGTTAGCGAGGGGCATCGCTGGGGTATGTATTACCCCGATCCGCCTTTCCGATCTGCCCTGTGGATGAAACACGCTTCCTGCAGCCGGCTTCCCCCACCCCGCCCCGTCCTTCCCGCGGAGACAGTGGAGGGGGAGAGGAGAGGGCCGCGGAGACGGAGGGAGATGTTTGGATTTCTACTTCTTCCAGGGCGGAAGTGCTCCTCTCTGAGGTTTCTATATAGATCTCCTACATCTATATACTGCCTCCAGTCTCACCCCTACTTGATCGATGCCCTCTTATATCATATATATATGTATACGTAGATACATATATATGTATATATATATAATTTTTTAAATAACCCCCAGATTCTTTGCACCTTTTTATATCACTGAGAAAACAAATGCTGGATAATTGTGTGTTTCGCTTAATTACAAGTTTCCAAATCTACTTGCACCTTTTAATCACCGAAAAAGTGAGAGAGAGAGAGAGAGAGAGAGAGAGAGAGAGAGAGAGGATAAAGAAGAAAAGAGGAGGAAAGAGACAGTTAGGTCCACTGAGGCAGCCAAAATGTCTGCTCTGCACATTTTCCACAGAGGATGTTGATTTATAGATAGAGATATATGTATGTGTATATATATATATATGCATAATATATATAGCGTGGGGGCGAGGCACAAAGGAAAAGCACTATTTTTATCGGACGATGTTTGCCGAAGTGTCAGAAGAGGGATGGACCGAGACACCCCCACTACCCCACACCCCCACCAGCGACCCCCGCCCCGTGTTCTGGTGCTAACGGAAGATGGAGACTTTTAGATTCAGAAGCCATTGAACATTAGCTTTTCGTTTTAGGGAAAGAACACTCAATGCTTCTCTTCTTCTTCTGAGGACGGGGTTCGGGTTGCGGGGGGTGGTCCCCACACCCATCCCCCGGCCAGGGGGGACCCACGGCCACACACTGACCGCCCCCCTCCCCGGGGTCAAAGGGGCACCAGGCTGAAGCTGGGGGGACCACCAGGAGGATGGAGAAGAGATGCGACTCTTTTGAGGTGTTCCCTCAATCACCTCCTTCTCGGGCCACCCCACTGCTCTTCAGCACCCCCTCCCACAGTCGCCTCTCTTCCCACCCGACTCCGACGGAGAGATGGAGACCCCAGCTTGGAGAATGGACCTGGGGTTGAAAGCCTGGAGGTGTTGGGGCGTGGAGATGTGGGGAACGGGGTGTTTGTGGGGGAGAGGGGGGTCCATAGGTTCTAAGAACCGCCCCCCACACACCCCAACCTTTAGTTTCCCGAACCCGGGAACGCCGCTGAGCAGTCGGTCGTGTGCCCCATTCGTTTTCTCCAGCTCCGCTATTTCAAATCGAAAACCCAAGAGGCTACTTGAAGCATCTTCTATCTCGGGAGAAGGGTGGGGGTGTTGGGGGGGGGGGGTATTTCATGCCCAATTTATTTGTTTATTAATGTTATTATCTTGCATTGTTGAGCCATGAAGCCTTCTACTTAATGACACTGCAGAAAAGGAAGAAAAAACAAAAAACGAACAAAAAAAACCACAACTACAACAAAAAAAGTCCTTTATTTATTTTGTTACAGAGCTCTTTAGAAGGAGAGGTGAGATGTCCCCAGCTAATGGTGGGCGCACGGGGGTAGGTGGGGGCGGTTGCCAGGGTGGTGGTGGTGGGAGTCTGACCTTGGGTGAGGGTGGGGTATTTGGGGAGGGGGCAGTTCTGGTGGTGATCAGAGGACCCCACGGGGGTCTGGTGGGGGGTGGGGGGGAAGCAGGGCCTCCTGTTGTAGATTTTGACTTTTCTTCTTTTTAGGGGTGGAGGTGGGGGGGAATATGTCTTTTTTAAACTTAGTTTTTATTTTTCAAAACAAACAAAAAAAGCTTTCGTAGGTGCTTTGTACCAAAAAGGAAAAAAAAAAGATTAAAATGAAAACTTACAAAAAAGAAAAGTGTTGGTGGTGGGGAGGGGGTTTAGAGGGGCATGATGTGATCTGGCTATAGGGACCAACATTCCAACATTCTCACTCTGCCCCCTTCCCCCCTACTCTTTTTATTTATTTCACTGATCCTTTCTTTTTTCTATTACCCAGCAGTCCAACTGGTCTGAAGTTGGGATTGTGGGGGTGTCTAGTTTGGGGTTTCCTTGGCTCCGGGGAGTGGGGTGGGAGCTGGGGCTTTGTCGGATTCTGCGTCTTTGGCCAGGGCTGGTCCCGTCAGAGACTCACAGTCCGGAGGGTCACCTCGGCCCCTGCCCTGGCACCCCCAGTCAGCCGTGAGCTGACAGCTGGGCTAGCCATTCTTGGACTTGGCTCGCAGGCCCACTCCCCAGGCCCCCTGCCCTTAATGGGGCAGAGGAGTCACTGCTGGACCCAGCGGGAGGAAGGGGGCCTGGGAGTCTCGGCAGCCTCCTAGATCCTCTCTCAGGAAACCTGGATGTCAGAGAGGACAGCCCCGTGGGGTAGGGGAGGCTGTTCAGCTGCTACTCAACTTCTCGCCCCCATGGAAGGGTCATCATGGGCATCTCCCTGCCCCCGGCCTCCCACACGTTGAGAGTTAGGGGTCGTGTCGAAGGGAGGAAGATAGGTTGGGGGCTGGGGCAGACCCCCGGGGCCTGCAATAGGGGTCTCTCCCACCATTCCGGGACTCCCTACATGGGGACGGATGTGGATTCCGACTCTTGGCGGGCTGGACGGGGGGGCGGAATGGGTTGCCCCCAGCTTCCAACCAAGCGGGACGACCACCAGGCCCCAGGAGAGGTCAGGATGGGGTCACGGGGTGTCCGGAGAGCCCCGGACCATGGCTGTTCCCGGGGTTCGACCACTGGCCCCTGGTCTCACCCAAGGCCGGGAGCGGAGCCATGCAGTTCTGACCGGTCATGCCACGTGCGGTCCGGCACGGTCCAAATAACAGCGTCCCCTTCACTCTTCCCAGCTGGGGGCTCAGTCCTGGAGGGAAGGCTGTCCAGAATTGGGTGGGGGGTGCACCATATCCCCCAGCCCCTACCTGAGATGTCCAAGGTCAGCACGAGCCATCTCTATCTGCACTAATAAAGGGAGGTGTCCTGTTCTCTTTTATAGACACCTCTGGGCACCCAGTCCTGCCCTGTACAGCAGGGAGGGTGAGGAGGGGGCTACCGCTTCCCAACCAGGGTCCCCCGCAGACCCTCCCTCAATCTTCTGAGCCGGGTCTCAACTGGCCAATTCTTACACCTATGTTACCTTTCATTTGTAATGCTGTATCAATAAAGCAATCAGTTATTCTGTCTCATCGTCCTGACTCTCTTCCTGGTCACTTCTTGTTCTCCGGTTCCCTCACTGTCCAGCCCTCTGGGGAGCATGGCACTGGCCTAATAATAGTAAGATAATAATAATTATGGTATTTGTTAAGCACTTACTATGTGCCGGGCACTGTACCAAACGCCGGGGAGGATACAAGCAAATCAGGTTGGACAAGGTCCCTTGTCCTACATTCATTCAATAGTATTTATTGAGCACTTACTATGTGCAGAGCACTGTACTAAGCGCTTATAATGTACAAGCCCGCATGGGGCTCGCAGTCTCAATTCCTGTTGTACAGACAAGTGAGGCCCAGAGAAGTGGAGTGACTTGCCCAAGCTCACACAGCAGACAAGTGGCAGAGCTGGGATTAGAACCCATGACCTTCTGACTCCCAGGCCTGGGCTCTATCCACTCCGTCACGCTGCTTCTCTAGATTCCCCAGGTGTAGACGTATGCAGTTCAGTTCTTAACAAATGACATTTGTTAAGAAACCACTAGCCGTTGGGTGGAAGATCACTTGGAAGAGCAAAATGGAGCTGGTAGGCATGATCCCTGCCTTCAAGGGGCTTACATTCTTCTACGAGCAGAGCACTGTGCTGAGCTCTTGGGAGAGGGCAATAGAGTTAGAAGATCTGATCGCTGCCCTCAAGGAGCTTGCAGTCTTTGTGCAGAGCACTATACTGAGCGCTTGGGAGAGGACAATAGCTCTTAGAACAGTGCTCGGCACATAGAAAGCCCTTAACAGCAGCATGGCTCAGTGGAAAGAGCACAGGCTTTGGAGTCAGAGGTCGTGGGTTTGAATCCCGGCCACTTGTCAGCTGTGTGACTTTGGGCAAGTCACTTAACTTCTCGGTGCCTCAGTGACCTCATCTGTAAAATGAGGATTAAGATTATGAGCCCTATGTGGGACAACCTGATTCCCCTGTGTCTACCCCAGCGCTTAGACCAGTGCTCGGCACATAGTAAGCGCTTAACAAATACCAACATTATTATTATTATTATTAATTTATTGCCATTGTTCTTGTCTGTAAATCTCCCCAGATTAGACTGTAAACCCGTCAAAGGGCAGGGACTGTCTCTATCTGTTACCGAGTTGTACATTCCAAGCTCTTAGTACAGTGCTCTGCACATAGTAAGCACTCAATAAATACTTTTGAATGAATGAATGAATAATTAGAAGACACAATTCCTACCCTAAAGGAGCTTCCAGTCTTACTGTGTGCAGAGCACTATACTGAGCGCTTGGGAGACGATGATAGAATTAGAAGATATAATTCCTGCCCTCAAAGGCCTGACAGCCTATTGTATATAGAGAGCTGTAGTGTTTGGGAGAGGCTAGCTGAGTTAGTA
This sequence comes from Ornithorhynchus anatinus, assembly GCF_004115215.2. Taxonomy (NCBI): domain Eukaryota; kingdom Metazoa; phylum Chordata; class Mammalia; order Monotremata; family Ornithorhynchidae; genus Ornithorhynchus; species Ornithorhynchus anatinus. The sequence continues at coordinate 1,837,272 of NC_041730.1, forward strand.
GACTTGATTCCTGCCTTCAAAATGTCAATCAATCATAGTTTTTGAGCACTTGTCATGTGCAGAGCACTGTGCCAAGCCCTGGGGAGAGTAAAATACAACAATAAACAGACATATTCCTTACACAGAGTGAGCTTACAGTCTACGGTGTTTGGGGTTAGAGTCATTGTCTTGGTGGCCAGGATGGCCTCTGGACAGGTGTCCGACACCACAGAAGAAGGTCCTTTAATGAACCACGGCTCGGGTGACCGCAAGCTCAAAGTGACTCTGAAAGTGGAATCAGAACTCGTGAAGTTTTCTGCCGAGCCCTGGGATTCGCTTAGTAGAGTTTTGTACTCAGTAAGCGCTCCTCTATAAGTACGACTGAATGAAGGGATGAATGAATTCCCTTCAGTGGGGCCTTTTCGCCGGAGTAATGGGTGCCCTGCCTGAAACTGGGGACGCAGCTGACTCTCCATGATCTCCAAACGGCCAGTTGAAGGACCAGTCGCTCACGTTCATTGTGGTGGTGGCGATAGGGTGATGGGGTGAAGATCGCAATGGTGGAGGTGGTCGATGATGATGAAGCAGCGTGGCTTAGTGGCAAGAGCCCGGGTTTGGGAATCAGAGGTCGTGCGTTCTAATCCCGGCTCCGCCACTTGTCAGCCGTGTGACTTTGGGTAAGTCACTTCTCTGTGCCTCAGTTCCCTCATCTGCAAAATGGGGATTGAGACTGTGAGTCCCGAGTGGGACAACTTGATTACCTTGTATCTACCCCCAGCGATTAGAACAGTGCTTGGCACATAGTAAGCGCTTCACAAATAATATCATTATTATGGTGGGAATAGTGATGGTGGTGTTGATGTGGATGATGGTCAAATTTGACAATCAGTCTCCCTTCGAGCCTTATTGAGGGCGCATTTCCTCCAAGAGGCCTTCCCAGACTAAGCCCCTCCTTTCCTCTCCTCCCCCTCCCTTCTTTGTCACCCCGACTTCCTCCCTCTGTTCTCTCTTCCTCCCAGCCCCCCAGGACTTATGTACATAGCCGTAATTTATTTATTTGTATTGCTATCTCTACCCCCCTTTAGACTGTAAGCTTGTTGTGGGCAGGGAATGTGTCTGTTTATTGTATCATACTCTCCCAAGTGCTCAGTACGGTGCTCTGTACGCAGTAAGCGCTCAATAAATACCATTGAATAAATGGTGGTTGACGATGGTGGCGATGACGTCAGTGGTAGTGGGGGTGATGGTATTTCTTCAGAGAAGCAGCGTGGCTCAGTGGAAAGAGCCCGGGCTTGGGAGTCAGAGTTCATGGGTTCGAATCCTGGCTCTGCCACTCGTCAGCTGTGTGACTGTGGGTAAGTCACTTAACTTCTCTGAGCCTCAGTTACCTCATCTGTAAAATGGGGATTAACTGTGAGCCTCATGTGGGACAACCTGATTACCCTGTATCTATCCCAGCGTTTAGAACAGTGCTCTGCACATAATAATAATGTTGGTATTTGTTAAGCGCTTACTATGTACAGAGCACTGTTCTAAGCGCTGGGGTAAACACAGGGGAATCAGGTTGTCCCACGTGGGGCTCACAGTCTTAATCCCCATTTTACAGATGAGGGAACTGAGGCACAGAGAAGTTAAGTGACTTGCCCACAGTCACACAGCCGACAAGTGGCAGAGCTGGGATTCGAACTCATGAGCCCTGACTCCAAAGCCCGTGCTCTTTCCACTGCGCCACGCTGCATAGTAAGCGCTGAACAAATACCAACATTCTTATTTTTCAGTCAGTCATCAAATCCTACTTGCCTTCACAGCATCTTCAAAATCCTCTTCTATCTCTACATCCACACTGCCATCCTGCTGGCCCAACCTCTTATCCTACCCCACCTTGATCAGCCTCCTCGCTGACCTCCCTGCCTCCCGTCTCTCCCCACTCCAGGCCATACTTCACTCTGCTGCCCAGATCCTTTTACTATTTATATGCCACTGTTTTTATGAGATGTTCTTCCCCTTGACTCTATTTATTGCCATTGTTCTTGTCTGCCTCTCTGCCCCGATTAGACCGTGAGCCCGTCAAAGGGCAGGGACTGTCTTTATCTGTTACCGATTTGTATATTCCAAGCGCTTAGTACAGTGCTCTGCACATAGTAAGCGCTCAATAAATACTATTGAATGAATGAATGAATGAATGAATGAATCCTTTTCCTATAAAAGCATTCAGTCCATGTTTCCCCGCTCCTCAGGTTGGTTGACCACCCACCTCTGCCTCAGACAGAAACTCCTCATCATCAATTTTAAAGCACTGAAACACCTTGCCCTTTCCTGCCTCACCTTGCTACTCTCCTCAACTACAACCTAACCTACACACTTCGCTCCTCTAATGCCAACCTACTCATTTTACCTCGATCTCATCTACCTTGCCTCCGGCCACTCACCGACGTCTTACCTCCGGCCTGATAAGCCCTCCTTCTTCATATCTGACAGACAGTGACTCTCTCCACTTTCAAAGAGTCACTGAAGACCCATCTCCTCCAAGAGGACTTCCCTGATTCAGCCTGGTTTCTTCTCTTCCCACTCCCTCCTGCTGCGCCCCGACTTGCTCCCTTTATTCACACCCCTGCTCTTAGCCAGGCAGCACTCAATGTTCATATCCATAATTTATTTCTATTAACATTCGTCTCCCCCTCTGGACTATCAGCTCACTGTGGGCGGGGAATGTGTCCTTTTTAGTGTTGTGTAGGGCTTAGTCCAATGCCCTGCACACAGTAAGCACTCAGTAAATATGGTCGATTAATTGACTGATGATGATGGTGGTGATAATGGTGGTATTAATGTTGATGATGGTGACCTTACTTAGATGGATGCTGACAATGATGGTGATGATGATGATGCCAGCTTTGATGCCAGTGTTGATGGATGGAAGCATTGATGTTGGTACCGATAAAGGCTTTGATGATATCGACGTAGATGGTGATGAAGATGGTGTTGTTGAGGGTGAAGGTCACGATATGTCAGCGGTGATATTGATGATGTCGATATCGGTGTTAGGAGGGAGGTGTCGATAGCTATACTGATGGCGGCAGTGACAACGATGTCGGAATTTGATGATGATGGTATTTGTTAAGCACTTACTCTGAGCCAAGCACTGCTCTAAGCGCTGGGGTAGATACAAGGCCATCAGCTTGTCCCGTGTGGGGCTCACAGTCTTCATCCCCATTTTACAGAGGAGGTCAGTGAGGCCCAGAGAAGTAAAGTGACCCACTCAAAGTCACACGGCTGATAAGTGGCGGAGCCGGGATTAGAACCCACGACCTTGGAGTCCCAAATCCAGGCTCTTGACACTAAGCCACGCCGCTTCTTCAGTGTAGTGTTGATGGTGAGGTTCGTATTGATGATAAAGATGGCGTTGGTGGTGATGAAGATGGCTGGGTTGGGGGAGAGGTTGATGGCTGACTGCTTGTTGATGGTGTTGATGGTGATGATTTGATGGTGTTGGTGGTGATGGTTCATTTATTCATTCATTCATTCATTCATTCATTCATATTTACCGAGTGCTGACTGTGTGCAGAGCACTGTACTAAGCACTTGGAATGTACAATTCAGTAAACTGATAGAGACAATCCCTGCCCAACAAGGGACTCACTGTCTATAAGGGGGAGACAGACAACAAAAGAAAACAAGTAATCTGGCATCAATACCATTAAGATAAACAGAATCATAGATTTATACTCATACATATATACATAGATGGTGAGATTGGTGTTGATGTTGATGGGTTCAATAATAATATTGATAATGATAATTGTGGTATTTGTTAAGTGCTTACTATGTACCAGGCACCGTACTAAGCGCTGGGGGGATTACAAGTAAATCGGGTTCGACATGGTCCCTGTCCCGCATGGGCTCACCGTCTTAATTCCATTCTTAATTCCCAATTTACAAATGAGGGAACTGAGGCCCAGTGAAGTGAAGTGACTTGTTCAAGGTCACCCAGCAGACAAATCGTGGAGCCCGGGATAGAACCCATGACTTTCGGACCCCCAAGTCTGTGCTCTATCCATCAGACCACACTGCTTCTCTTTGGGGAGGATAGAGCTATCCACCCCAGAGTGTCCCCATAAGCCAAGCCCGGGAGCCTTGGGGTCATTCCATAATAATAATAATAATACTAATAATAGTGATAACTGTGGCATTTGTTAAGTGCTTACTATGTACCAGGCACTGTACCTTAGTACTGGGATGGATACAAGCAAATCAGGTTGGACACAGATCTTGTTCCACATGGGGCTCACAGTCTTAATCCCCTTTTGACAGATGAGGTCACTGAGGTCCAGAGAAGTGAAGTGACTTGCCCAAGGTCACACAGCAGATAAGCAATGGAGCGGGGATTCGATCCCAGGACTCCAGCCTCCAGCCCCACCATGGTTCAGATGGTGGCTGCCAGCCCGAGGCTCCAGCCAGCCACGAAAAAGGGCAAGGTTGAAGGGGTCTGTTATATTCTTATGTTGTACTCTCCCAAGTGCTTATCTCAGTGCTCTGCACACAGTAAGTGCTCAATAAATACAACCACCTGACTGTTTATGCTTATGTTCATGCAAGGAGCAGGAAGCCTGGGGTTTAACACGCATCTTCGACCTTGTTTCTTTTCCTTCTGCCAAATAATCCCGGCAAGAGGTTTGAGCTGCCCCCTCCTCTCTGGCCAGGATGTCTCAGACTATAAGCTCGTTGTGGGCAGGAAATGGGTCTATTTATTATCGTATTGTCCTCTTCCAAGTGCTTAGTACGGTTCTCTGCGCACAGTAAGCACTCAATAAATATGATGGACTGAATTCATTCATTCAATAATAGTTATTGAGAGCTTACTATGTGCAGAGCACTGTACTAAGCGCTTGGAATGTGCAAATCGGCAACAGAGACAGTCCCTGCCCATTGACGGGATCACAGTCTAATCGGGGAGGACAGACAGACAAAAACAATAGCAATAAATAGAATCAAGGGGATGGACATCTCATTAAAACAATAGCAATAAATAGAATCAAGGGGATGTACATCTCATTAACAAAATAATGACCGACAGTACATAAGAAGCCCACCCTCAAGGAGCTATGGTCTGTTTTAATAATAATAATAGTGTAATAATGATGATGGTATTTGCTAAATGCTTACTACATGCCAGGCTCTGTACTAAACACTGGGGTAGATACAAGCAAATCGAGTTGGACACAGTCCCTGTCCCCTGTGGGGCTCACAGTCTCAATCCCCATTTCATTGATGTGGTAACCGAGGCACGGGGAAGTGACTTGCCCAAGGTCACACAGCAGACAAGTGGCAGAGGTCGGATTAGAACCCATGACCTTCGGACTCTCAGGCCCTTGCTCTATCCACTATGTGGAGAGCACTGTGCTGAGCACTTGGATGTGGACAATAGAGTTACTGCATGCAATCAAGGAGCTTCCAGTCTACTGTGTGCAGGTCACTGTACTGAACGCTTCTGAGAGGACAGTAGTGTTAATAAAACCCCTCTCTGCTCTCAGGAAAGGTGTGGATTTCAATGCCTTAAACTGGGGAGAGAGGACCATTCATTCAATCATTCATCCATTCAATCGTATTTATTGAGCGCTTCCGGTGTGCAGAGCACTGTACTAAGAGCTTGGAAAGTACAATTCAGCAACAAATAAAGACAATCCCTACCCAACAACGAGCTCACAGTCTAGAAGAGGGGAGAGACAGACAACAAAACAAAACAAGGAGACAGGCATCAATAGCATCAATATAATTAAATAGAATTAGAGATAGATACGCATCATTAATAAAATGAATAGAATAATCAATATGTACATATATACACTAATGCTGAGGGGCAGGAAGGGGATAGAGCAGAGGGAGGGAGTCGGGGCGATGGGGAGGAGAGGAGGAGCCGAGGAAGGGGGGGCTCAGTCTGGGAAGGCCTCCTGGAGGAGGTGAGTGTTCAGGAGGGTTTGAAGGGGGGAAGTGTGCTAGTTTGGTGCATGTGAAGAGGGAGGGCATTCCAGGTCAGAATGGAAATAGAAGAAAGGGGGAGAGCAGGTTTCTCAATAATGTTGGTATTTGTTAAGCGCTTACTATGTGCAGAGCACTGTTTTAAGCGCTGGGGTAGACACAGGGGGGAATCAGGTTGTCCCACGTGCGGCTCACAGTCTTAATCCCCATTTTACAAATGAGGTAACTGAGGTCCAGAGAAGTGAAGTGACTTGCCCACAGTGACACAGCTGACAAGTGGCAGAGCCGGGATTCAAACCCATGACCTCTGACTCCAGAGCCCGTGCTCTTTCCACTGAGCCACACTGTGCTGGTTTGGGAAGATCTGAGCTTGGAGGAGGCCTCGAAACAGGATGGCCTAGTGGCAAGAACAGGGGCCTGGCAGTAGAGAACGTGGGTTCTAATCCCAGCTCTGTTCTGCGTCTGCTGTGTGACCTGGGGCAAGCCGCTTCACTTCTCTGTGCCTCGGTTCCCTCATCTGGCAAACGGGGATGAAGACCGTGAGCCCCCTGTGAGACAGGGATTGTGTCCAACCGGATTACTTTGGCTCTACCCCAATCTTAGAATAGTGCTTGGCACATAGTAAGCGCTTAACAAATACCACAATGATTATTATTATTGTTGGCGGATGATAGGACTTCCTGCTGGATGCGGAGAAGAGGTGGTGGGGGGGCTCAGAAGCCTCAGTCAGGGCCCATTCCTGGCTAGCCCCTTGGCCCACCATCCCCTGGCCCCTTCGAGGGTCTCCCCCTGGCCTGTCTCTGTCTCTATCTCTCTGTCTCTGCCTCTCTGTCTCTGTCTTTCTCTTTTTTTCTCTCTCCCTCTCTCTCTCTGCAGGGCAGGAATCTCAGCTATGCGGCTCACCGGCCGAAGCCAGGGGCTTGCTGATAAACTAATCTCGGCTTCCCCGCAGCTGGAGCGGTGGCCTGCCGAGGGCGGGGGCGGGGGGCCAGAGGATGCGGGGGGAGGGGGGAGGAGGACAGGATGGGGAGAGGGGGAGACAGGATGAGAAAGGGAGGTGGAGGGTAGAGAGGGGGACAGGGAGAGGGGAAATGGGGAGGAAAAGGGGGGTGGGAGGGAAGGAATAATAATTATTATAATGGTATTTGTTAAGCCCTACTATGTGCCAGGCACTGTACTAAGCGCTGGGGTGGATACAAGCAAATCGGGTTGGATGCAGTCCCTATCCCATGAGGGGGATCCCAGCCTCAATCTCCGTTTTACAGAGGAGGCAACTGAGGCCCAGAGAAGTGAAGTGACTTGCCCAAGATCACTCAGCAGACAAGTAGCGGAGGCAGGATTAGAATCCATGTCCTTCTGACTCCCAGGCCCGGGCTCTAGCCACTAGGCCATGGACAGAAGGATGGGGAGTTCGGGGGGGAGTGGGGGAGACGGGCAGGAAGGGGGGAAATGGGGAGAAAAGGGGGGTGGGAAGGTGAGAAGGATGGAGGGTAGGCGGGGATCAATGGACAGGGATTGTCTCTATCTGTTGCCAAATTGTACATTCCAAGCACTTAGTACAGTGCTCTGCACATAGTAAGCGCTCAATAAATACTATTGAATGAATGAATGAATGAGGAGAAAGGAGAGGGAGGGAGGTGGAGGGTGAGGAGGGGTGAAATGGGTGGGAAGGAGCATGTGAGGAAGGGGAGTAAGGCTCTGAACAACCTTCTCCTGTCCTTCACGGTGGACTTTCCTCCCTGTCAGGACAGGGAAGATCAAATGAGTCCTGGGACTGGTGTATCCTTCTCCCTTCTCCCAGCAGCCCACCTCCTCGTTTCCTCGGCCTCTCCCCTAGCCCCTGTCCTGCCCTGAACTCTGCCCGACCCCCCTCACTTCCTCCCTGCCCACCGGGTCACCACAGCCCAAAATGGGGCTCACTGAGGGAGGGCAGAAGTGGCGGGGGGAGTTCCATGGAAACCGCTATAAACCCGCTCTGAGATTTGCGACTTAATTCCCAGAGAAATTCTAAGAAGTCCAGAAACTTGGGTGCGGGCCTAATCGTAGCCACAAACCTGGGCCTCCTAAATCAGCTCTGCTACAGCTCCTTGGGCAGGCTGGGAGCCGCCAGACCATCCTCATCGTCATCATTATGTTAATAATAATCGTGGTGTTCAGCACTTACTACGTGCCAGGCACTGTACTAAGCACTGGGATGGATACAAGCAAATCAGGTTGGAACCAGTCCCGTGTCCCATATGGGGCTCACAATCTCAATCCCCATTTTACAGATGAGGGAACTGAGATGCAGAGAAGTGAAGTGACTTGCCCCAGGTCACACAGCAGACAAGTGGCAGAGCTGGGAACCCCGGCCCGGGCTCTATCCACTGCGCCGCGTTGCTTCTCCATCGACAGTATTTGTGGAGCACTGACTATGTGCTGAGCACTGTACTGAGCGCTTAGGAGGGTACAATATGGCAGAGTTGTCAGACACATTCACTGCGCACACTGAGCTCAAAGTCTAAAAGAGGAGGTAATAAGGATAATAATGATAATAGTATTTGTTAATAACAATGATAATAATAATTGTGGTATTTGTGTCAGGCACCGTTCTAAGCGCTGGGATAGATACAAGATAATCGGGTTGTCCAACCTGCTTGGGAGACTACGAAACAACAAAATTGGCAAACACATTCCCTGCCCACAAGGAGCTTAGAGTCTAAAAGGGAAGATTATAATGATAAGAATGACTGTGGTATTTGTCAAGCACTTACTATATGCTAAGCACTATATTAAGCACTTGGGAAAGTACAATAAAACAAAGCTGACAGAAACATTCTCTGCCCACAATGAGCTTACATGGCCAAAAAGGGGAGATAATAATAATAATAATAATAATAATAATGTTGGTATTAGAAGAACAATTGCAGCATTTGTTAAGCGCATATTATGTGCTGAGCACTGTACTAAGTGCTTGGGAGAGTACAGTACAATAGAGTTGGTAAACAAGTTCTAGTCCCGCCTCTGACCCCTGGTCTGCTGTGTGATCTTGAGGAAATTCACTGAGCACCGCCCCCCGGAAAATGAACATTCATTCATTCAATTGTATTTATTGAGCGCTTACTGTGTGCTAAGCGCTGTACAAAGCACTTGGGAAGTACAATTCAGCAACGGATACATCGAAACCTGTTCTCCCTCCCGCTTACACGGTGAGCCCCTGTGGCACAAGGTCTGTGTCTGAAGTTGTTGGGCAAGTCACTTCACTTCTCGGTGCCTCAGTTACCTCATCTGTAAAATGGGGATTAAGACTGTGAGCCTCACGTGGGACAACCTGATGACCCTGTATCTAACCCAGCGCTTAGAACAGTGCTCTGCACATAGTAAGCGCTTAACAAATACCAACATTATTATTATTTTATTTATTTATTTGTAAACTCTTACTATGTGCCTGGCACTGTCCTAAACCCCGAAAAAGATACAAGCTAATGAGGGTGTACACAGTTCTTATCCCACATGGGGCTCACAGTCTTAATCCACTTGTCTGCTGGGTGACCTTGGGCAAGTCACTTAACTTCTCTGTGCCTCAGTTACCTCATCTGTAAAAATGGGGATTAAAAAATGTGAGCCCCATGAGGGACAATCTGATTATCCTGTATCTACCCCAGAGCTTAGAACAGTGCTCTGCACATAGTAAGTGCTTTACAAATACCATAATTATTATTATTATTATTAATCCCATTTTACAGATGAGGTAACTGAGGTACAGAGAAGTGAAGTGACTTTGCCAAGGCCACACAGCAGATGAGTGGCGGAGACAGAATTAGAACCCAGGTCCTTCTGACCCCCAGGCCCTTGCTCTATCCAACACTGCTTCTCATCTCTCCCATCCATCCCACTTATTCGATCTGTCACTAAATCCTGTCGATTCAGCCTTCACACTGCCACTAAAATCTGCCCTTTCCTCTCCATCTGGACTGTCCTTAGGCTGATACAAGTACTTATCCTGTCCCTCCTTAATTAATACATCACTGACCTCTCGCCTCCTCTCTCTCCCACTCCAGGTCTTACTTCCTTCTGCTGCCTGGATCATTTTTCTACAAAAACGTTCAGGCCACGTCTCCCCACTCCTCAAAAACCTTCAATCGTTGCCCATTCACCTCCACATCCAACAGAAACTCCTCACCATCAGCTTTAAGGCAATCAATCACCTCACCCCCTCCTACCTTACCTCCCTGATTTCCTACTACTAATAATAATGTTGGTATTTGTTAAGCACTTACTATGTGCAGAGCACTGTTCTAAACTCTGAGGTAGATACAGGGTCATCAGGTGGACCCGCATGAGGCTCACAGTCTTAATCCCCATTTGACAGATGAGGGAACTGAGGCCCAGAGAAGTGAAGTGACTTGCCCATAGTCACCCAGCTGACAAGTGGCAGAGCCGGAATTCGAACCCATGACCTCTGGCTCCCAAGCCCGGGCTCTTTCCACTGAGCTGTGCTGCTTCTACTACAACCCAGCCCACATACTTTTCTCATAATTCTGCACTTACTCCGAGCCAAACACCGTGCTCAGTGCTGGGCAGGCACAGGAGAATCAGGTCAGACACCAAACAGTGCTTTGCACACAGTAAAAGCTCAATAAATAGAGAAGCAGCGTGGCTCAGTGGAAAGAGCCCGGGCTGGGGAGTCAGAGGTCATGGGAAACACCGTGGTTTAGTGGAAAGAGCCTGGGCTCGGGAGTCAGAGGTCGTGAGTTCTAATCCCGGCCCTGCCACTTGTCAGCTGTGTGACTTTGGGCAAGTCACTTCACTTCTCTGGGCCCCAGTTACCTCAGATGAAAAATAGGGATTAAGGCCGTGAGCCCCCACATGGGGCAACCTGATCTCCTTGTATCCTGCCCAGTGCTTAGAACAGTGCTTGGCACATAGTAAATGCTTAACAAATGCCAATATAGTCATTATTATAAATACAATTGAATGAATGAATGAAATGCTTAGTACAGTGTTGTTCATTCATTCAATAGTATTTATTGAGCGCTTACTATGTGCAGAGCACTGTACTAAGCGCTTGTAATGAACAAATCGGTAACAGATAGAGACAGTCCCTGCCCTATGAGGGGCTTACAGTCTAATCGGGGGAGACAGACAGACAAGAACAATAGCAATAAATCAATACCATTGATGTCCCCAGTGAAGGTCCCAGGCTGAGAGGGTGGGAGAACAGGGCCCTCACAGCGTGGCTCAGTGGAAAGAGTCCGGGCTTGGGAGTCAGAGATCATGGGTGCGAATCCCAGCTCTGCCACTTGTCAGCTGTGTGACTGTGGGCAAGTCACTTCACTTCTCTGTGCCCCAGTTACCTCATCTGTAAAATGGGGATTAACTGTGAGCCTCGCATGGGACAACCTGATTACCTTGTATCTACCCCAGCACTTAGAACAGTGCTCTGCACATAGTAAGCGCTTAACAAATACCAACATTATTATTATTATCCTTACTGTACAGATGGGGACACTGAGGCACAGAGGTTGGGTGGTTTACTTGTCTGCCACTTGTCTGCTGTGTGTCAGGCTCGGGAGTCAGAGGTCATGGCTTCTAGTCATGGCCCTGCCACTTGTCTGCTGTGCGAGCTTGGGCAAGTCACTTCACTTCTCTGTGCCTCAGCTACCTCATCTGTAAAATGGGGATTAAGCCTGTGAGCCCCGTGTGGGTCAGGGACTGTGTTCAAACTGATTACCCTATATCTACCCCAGTGCTTAGAACAGTGCTTGGCACGTAGGAAGCGCTTACCTGAGGTGACAGAGCTGGAACAAGGGTGGAGCCAAGCCTGGAGCTCTGGTCGCTGAATTCCCAGCCCCCAGGGTCATTCATTCATTCATTCATTCAGTCAGTCAGTCAGTCAGTCAGAGAGTCAGTCAGTCAGTAGTATTTACTGAGCGCTTTCTATGTGCAGAACACTGTACTAAGCACTTGGAATGGACAATTTGGTAAAAGATGGAGATAATTCCTGCCCAGTGATGGGTTTATAGTCTAACTGGGGGAAACAGACAGACAAAAACAAGACAAAATAATCACGATAAATAGAATCAAGGGGATGGACACCTCATTAACAAAATAAATAGCCTCAAACCTAGGCCCACAGGCCCATGGCTATTCCAGAATCTCACACCTCTTCCAAGAGGCCTTCCAGGCCTTCCCTGAGTAAGCCCCTCTTTTCCACTCCCCTCTGAGTCTCCTTGACTTGCTCCCTTTATTCATCCCCCACTGCAGCCCCAAAGCACTTTTGTAGACATCTGTCATTTATTTATGGATACCAATGTCTGTCTCCTCCTCTACACGTAAGCTCATTGTGGGCAGGGAATGTGTCTATGTTGTCCCCTCCCAAGCGCTTAGTACAGTGCTCTACACACAGGTAGCACTCAATAAGTACAATTAGATGCATTGAATAAGTCCTCATTTACCCTTCTCCCTTCTGCATCGCCCTTGCACTTGGATAATAGTAATAATAATAATTATGGTATTTGTTAAGTGCTTACTCTGTTCCAAGCACTGTTCTAAGCACTGAGGTAGATACAAGGTAATCATGTTGTTCCAAGTGGGGCTCATATTCTTACTCCCCATTTTACAGATGAGGTAACTGAGGCACAGAGAAGTTATGTGACTTGCCCAAGAACAGATAGCTGACAAGTGGTGGAGCTGGGATTAGAACCCACAACCTCTGACTTCCATGCCCGAGCTCTTGCCACTAAGCCACGCTGCTTCCCACTTGGATCTGCTCCCTTGATTCACCCCTTCCTCAGTCCCACAGCATTGATGTCCATATCTGTCATTTCTTATTGATATTACTGTCTATCTCCCCCTCTAGACTCTAAACTCGTTGTGGGCAGGGAACGTGACTACCAACTCTGTTCTGTTGTCCTCTCCCAAGCGCTTAGTACAGCGCTCTGTACACAATAAGCGCTCAGTAAATACCACCGATCGATCCAGGGGGTGGGCGTCCCTGCCTATCCGAGCTACTTCGGATTTCCTGAGCTCCTCCGGTGGATTTTTCCAATCTCTCGTTCTCCGGCCAAGTTCTTGGCACCAAGCCTTCCCCCTCACCCCCCACCCACCGTGCACCCTGGCTCCCCGCCCTCCTTCCCCCCGGGCTCCACCCCCTCACCCCCCACCTTTCCACCCTCCTCTGTGCCTCCCCCATCCCCGCTCTCCCCATCCCTTCATTAGCGTTATTGTTTTTGTTTTGTTTCTTCAAATCCCGAGCAATGACGAGGGAAATTGAATCCCCATGTTCACGCTTCAGTGACACTCAATCTCATCCCAGCCTTGTTTTGTAAGAACAGACTGGACCCCCACGGGTCTGGGAGCCCCATCGGCCCGGCCCGGCCCGGCCAAAGCTACCCGAGGACACCGCCTGTCCTCCTTCCTCGTGGTGGTGACCTTTCCCTGGAGCGAAGGTCAAAGGTTTCCAGAATCTAGCGCTGAAGGGCAGTGGGGAGAAGGAGGAGAGGAGACGGGGAGAGGGGAGGATGGGGGGACAGGGAAGACAGAGGAGGGGAGACGGGGGAGGGAGGAGAGAGCTAGGGATGAAAGAGGATGGGGAGAGGGAGGAGAGAGACAGGAGATAGGGATGAGTGAAGGCGAGAAGACAGAGGAGGAGACAGGGAGGAGAGAGGCAGGAGATGGAGATGAAGGGAAAATGGGGAAGGGAGGAGGGGGAACAGGGGAGAAAGAGGAGGGGAGATGGGAAAGGGAGGAGGGGAAATGGGATAGAGATTGGGGGGACAGGGGAGATGGAGGACGGAGTCGGGGAGATGGAGGATGAACAGAGGAGAGGGAAGAGGGGAGGTAGGGGAGAAGGAAGAGAGGGAGAAGAGGGGAGAGGGAGGAGAGAAGCGGGGATAGAGACAAGGGAGGATGGGGAGAGGGAGGAAGGGGAACAGGGTAGAGAGAGAAGGGGAAACGGAGGAGGTAGGAGGGAGGCAGGGAAGAGGGAAACGGGAAAAGGGGCAGGGAAAGAAAAGAGGGGCAGGGAAAGAAAAGAGGGGCAGGGGAGGTAGGGGTGAAAGAGAAACATAATTCTGGGGGGGGACAGAAGATAGGAGAGGGGGGCAGGGGTGGGGGGAGTTTCCCAAAGTGCCGTGAGGTCGTGACGTCACCCTGGGCCCTCTCAGGCCCAGGCACACGGGCTCCTGACTCTATTCCCGAGCTCGGCCGTGGCCCAGGGGACCCAATTATCTAGTTATTTTGTAGAAAACAGCTGCTTCCTGTTTGTAGCAGAAACCGACTCCCCTCGTGGGGGGAGTGTGAGCACAGGGGCCCAGCGGCTGCCCTGCCCTGCCTCCGCGGGTGAAACTCTAGAGTTGTTTGGGGGACTTTTAAAGGAATTTTGTTTTCTTTTGTCTCCGATGTGTAATTGTGCTCAGCTGGATCTCTCTCCCCTCCTCCGCCCCCCCAACTCCTCCACAGAGACCTGTGTCTCTGCGGGTGGGGTCTCTCGGCCCCCCCAAAGCGACCGGGTCTCCACTGACTACTTGATTGCGCCATATGCTTGCTTGGATTTGTACCCTTTGGGCATCTGGTATTTACCCCACCCAAAGCCCCATGCCACTTTTTTTTTCCAGTGGTATTTGTCAAACACTTACTTTGTGCCAGGCCCTGTACTAAGTGCTGGGGTAGGTACAAGTTAATCAGGTTGGACGCAGTCTCTGGCCACGAAGGGCTCACAGTCTCAATCTCCATTTTCCAGATGATGTAACTGATGCCCAGAGAAGTGAAGTGACTTGCCCAAGGTCACAGAGCAGACTAATGGTGTAGCCGGAATTAATAATAATAATAATAATGATGATGGTATCTGTTAAGTGCTTACTATGTGCCAAGCATTGTCTTAAGCTCTAGGGGAGATACAAGGTTATCAGGTTGTCCCAGGTGGGGCTCACAGTCTTCAACTTCCTTTTACAGATGAGGTAACTGAGGCACAGAGAAGTAAGTGACTTGCCCAAAGTCACACAGCAGATAAGTGGCGGAGCTGGGATTAGAACCCACAGCCTCTGACTTCCAAGCCTGTGCTCTTTCCACTAAGCCACGCTGCTTCCCAAAGCTAATCAGGTGGGGGACAGTCCCTGTCCCTCATGGGACTCACAGTCTCAAGCCCCATTTTATAAATGAAGTAACTAAGGTACAGGGAAGTGAAGTGACTTGCCCAAGGTTACGCAGCAGACAAGTGTCAGAGCAGGGATTAGAACCCAGGTCCTTCTGACTCCAAGGCTTGTCCTATATCCACTAGGCCATGCCGCTTAACCGTACTCTCCCCTCTTCAATCCATTAATCAACCGTATTTATTGATAATAATGTTGGTATTTGTTAAGCATTTACTATGTGCCAAGCACTGTTCTAAGCGCTGGGGTAGATCCAAGCAGCGTGGGAGAAGCAGCGTGGCTCAGTAGAAAGAACACGGGCTTTGGAGTCAGGGGTCCTGAGTTCAAATCCCAGCTCCACCACTTGTCAGCTATGTGACTGTGGGCAAGTCACTTAACTTCTCTGTGCCTCAGTTACCTCATCTGTCAAATGGGGATTAAGACTGTGAGCCTCATGCGGGTCCACCTGATGACCCTGTATCTACCTCAGTGCTTAGAACAGTGCTCTGCACATAGTAAGCGCTTAACAAATACCAACATTAATATTATCCAAGGTTATCAGGTTGCCCCATGTGAGGCTCACAGTTTTAATCCCCCTTTACAGATGAGGTAACTGAGGCACCTAGAAGTTAAGTGACTTGCCCAAAGTCACACAGCTGACAAGTGACAAGGCTGGGATTAGAACTCATGACCCCTGACTCCTAAACTCACGCTCTTTCCATTGAGCCATGCTGCTTTTCTATTGAGCACTTACTATGCAGAGGAAGTGCTTGGGAGAGCCCAGTAAGGAAGAATTAGCAGACATGTTTCTTGCCCATGACGAGCTTACAGTCTAGAGGAGAAGACAGACATTAGTAATAATAATAATGTTGGTATTTGTTAAGCGCTTACTATGTGCAGAGCACTGTTCTAAGCGCTGGGGTAGACACGGGGGAATCAGATTGTCCCACTTGGGGCTCACAGTCTTAATCCCCATTTGACAGATGAGGTCACTGAGGCACAGAGAAGTGAAGTGACTTGCCCACAGTCACACAGCTGACAAGTGGCAGAGCTGGGATTCAAACCCATGACCTCTGACTCCAAAGCCTGTGCTCTTTCCACTGAGCCATGCTGCTTCTGTATTAGTAGGAATAAATAAGTAATTTATAATATATAATTTAAAGATAAGTACCTAAGTGCTGTGGGCTAGGGCCGGGGTGAATATAAAATGTCCCGAGGGTCACAGATCAAAGTGCATAGGTGACACAGGAGGGAGAGTGAGCTGGGGAAAAGAAGGTTTAATCAGGGAAGATCTCTTGGAAGAGATGTGACCTTAATAATACTTTGAAGGTGGAGAGAGTGGTGGGCTGGATATTATATGGTGTTTAGCAGCGTGGCTCAGTGGAAAGAACCCAGACTCGGGAATCAGAGGGCATGGGTTCGAGTCCCGGCTCTGCCACTTGTCAGCTGTGTGACCCTTGGCAAGTCACTTAACTTCTCTGTGCCCTGTTACTTCATCTGTAAAATGGGGATTAACTATGAGCCTCACGTGGAACAACCTGATGACCCTGTATCTACCCCAGCGCTTAGAACAGTGTTCTGCACATAGTAAGTGCTTAACAAATACCAACATTATTATTATATCCCTAATTCTCCCAGTAACCCAGTGCAGACCATTTTACACTCTTGACTCTCCCCTCTCCATCCCTGACTCTCCCCTCATGACCCAGAACAGACCATCCCACACCTCGAACTCTCCTCTCTCCATCCCTCCTCCAGTGACCCATCACGGACCATCCCATGCCCTTTGGGAGGGGTGAGATGAGAGGGGCCGAGTCTTCGATTGATTGATTGGCTGTAAACCCGTCGATTAGACTGTAAGCCCGTCAAAGGGCAGGGACTGTCTCTATCCATTACCGATTCGTACATTCCAAGCGCTTAGTACAGTGCTCTGCACATAGTAAACACTCAATAAATACTATTGAATGAATTGGCTGATCGGCCTTTGGATACTCACCCTCCCTGGTCACAGAGGAACTTAGAAAATATATTTTCATGTCTCACTCCTGCTCTAGACTGTAAGCTCCTGGTGGGCAGGGAGTGGGTCTACAAACTCTGTTGTGTTGTACTCGACCAAGTCTTAGTACAGTGCTCTGCTTATAGTAGGCGCTCAGTAAATACCACTGGGTGAGGAGGAGAATCAGTGGGGTCAGGGGAGGGGCCAGGAGGGCTGTAATAACCCCCTACCTGGATATACTGGAGTCCTATCAGGAAGCAGCGTGGCTCAGTGGAAAGAGCACGGGCTTGGGAGTCAGAGGTCATGGGTTCGAATCCCGGATCCGCCGCTTGTCAGCTGTGTGACTTTGGGCAAGTCACAACTTCTCTGTGCCTGTTACCTCATCTGTAAAATGGGGATGAAGACTGTGAGCTCCACGTGGGACAACCTGATTCCCCTATGTCTACCCCAGCGCTTAGAACAGTGCTTTGCACATAGTAAGCGCTTAACAAATACCACCATTATTAACTTTAGCACACTGAAGCCCGACTCCAAGACTGCTGAGCTTCTGACTTCAAGGCTGCAGCATCTTCTGCCCACCCCGTTTTGCCCCCCCAACCCCCTCAGTCAATCAATCAATGGTATTTATTGAACACTTACTGTATGCAAATCACTGTACTAAGCACTTGGGAGTGTCCAATACAACAGAGTTGGCAGACACACTCCCTGCCCGCGAGGAGCTTACTGTCTAGAAAGGGAGACAGACATTCATATCAATCAATCAATCAGTTTTATGTATTGAGCGCTTATTGAAGCAGAGTGGTTTAGTGGAAAGAGCACGGGCACGGGAGTCAGAGGTCTTGGGTTCTAATCCCAGCTCTGCCACTTGTCTGCTTTTTGACCTTGGGCAAGCCATTTAACGTCTCTATGCCTCAGTTACCGCATCTGTAAAATGGGGATTAGGACTGTGAGGCCCACGTGGGGACAACCCGATTACCTTGTTTCTACCCCAGCGCTTAGTGCTCGGCACATAGTAATCGCTTAACAAATACCATCATTATTATTATTATTACCGGGCACAGAGCACTGTCCTAAGATTAAAAAAAAGTGAGTTAGTGCTCTGAGGCTGGATAATAATAATAGCAATTGTGGCATTTGTTAATTTCTCACTAAGCGCTGGGGTGGATGCGGGCCAATCGGGTTGGACCCAATCCCTGTCCCACTTGGGGGTCACCGTCTCAATATCCATTTAACAGATGAAGTAACTGAAGGTGGGGGGAATGAAGTGTGCAGGGCCAAGCGAAAATCCAACCCCCCTCCTCCCGGGTTGGGCAGGGGAGTGGGGTGGGGGGTCGGGTTGGGGGAGCGGGGTGGGGGCGGGCCCGAAACCGGTCGCAAGGCTACAGGCAGCCCCGAACTCCCAAGAGACGGGGTGGGTTTCCTGTCTCAGTCTGGGGAGGGTCCCCTTTCCTCCCAGACAGGATGACGTCATATGGACCATTTGATAAGGCAAGAGAAGGTGTGTCCGGACCCCCTCCCACTCCTGTCTCTATTATTAGTAATCGTTATGTATTTATTAATAATAACTAATAATAAGAAACAGTCTGGCCTGATGGTAAGGCCACGGGGCCTGGCTGTCAGAGGAACCTGGGTTCTAATCCTGACTCCGTTGCTTGTCTGATGGGTGACCTTGAGTAAGTCACTTCACTTTTCTGGGCCTCAGTTAAAATGGGAATTTGATCCTACTCCCTCCTACTTATTCATTCATTCATTCATTCATTCATCCAGTCATATTTATTGAGCGCTTACTGTGTGCAGAGCACTCTACTAAACGCTTGGAAAGTACAATTCGGCAACAGATAGAGACAATCCTTACCCAACGTAGGTCTCACAGTCTAGAAGAGGGGAGACAGACAACAACACAAAACAAGTAGACAGACATCAACAGCATCAATATAAATATAATTATAGATATATACTATCTATATATCATTAATGTATCACATCATTAATAAAATGCTTAGACTTTGAGCCCCATGCGGGACAGGGATTCATTCATTCATTCACTCATTCATTCAATCGTATTTATTGGGCATTTCCTGGGGCAAAGCACTGTACCAAGTCCTTGAGAGAGTACAATATGACAACAAACAGACACAATCCTGCCCACAGCGAGCTCACAGTCTAGCGGGTGACTGTGTCCAATCTGATTAACCCACATCTACCCTAGGACTTAGTACAGTGTTTGGCACATAGTAAACACGTACCGGAGTTGTTATCGTTGTAATAATATTTATTAATGTAGGTTTGGTAATTATTAAACCTTACTATATACCAGGCACCGTGCTCAGCACTGGAGAAGAAAATTGATTGATTTCAGCATTAATTAAGGGCTTACAGACTCTCCACTCTCCCCAGTGACCCAGCACGGACCATCTCACACCCCTGACTCCTCCCTCTCCATCCCAGACTCTCCCTCGGTGACCCAGCACGGACCACCCCACATTCCTGACTCTTCTCTCTTCTTTCCTGATTCTCCCCCAGTGACCCAACATGGAGCACCCCAAACCCCTGACTCTTCCCCTCTCCATCCCTTAATTTTTTTTTATGCATTTGTCAAGCACTTGCTATGCTGACTCACTAAGCACTGAGATAGATACAAGCTAATCAGGTTGGGTACAGTCCATGTCCCACATGGGGCTCATGTCTTAACTCGTGTCTAACCCGATTTGCGTGTGTAATAATGATGGCATTTGTTAAGCGCTTACTATGTGCCAAGCACTGTTCTAAGCACTGGGGTACATATAAGGTAATCAGGTTGTCCCATGTGGGGCTTACAGTCTTACTCCCCATTTTACAGTTGAGGTAACTGAGGCCCAGGGAAGTTTAAGTGACTTGCCCAAAGTCACACAGCTGTTGAGTGGCAGAGCTGGGATCAGAACCCAGACATTTGACTCCCAAGCCCAGTCTCACTCCACTAAGCCTCGCTGCTTCTCTGCCTATCCACCCTAGTGTTTAGTACAGTGTCCGGTATATAATAAGTGCTTAACAAATACCATTATTATTAACATTATTATTATTATTATTATTAATTCCCATTTTACAGATGAGGAAACTAAGGCCCAGAGAAGTGAAGTCACTTGCCCAAGGTCACCCAGCAGACAAGTGGCAGAGCCCAGTGTAGAACCCAGGTCCTTCTGGCTCCCCATGCCTGGGTTCTTTCCACCAGGCTGCTTTCCTGGCTGGACTGGGGTGAGAGATTCACTCAGAACCAGGGCCATGGGTCATGGTCTGGTCAAGAGCACGGGTTTGGGAGTCAGAGGACTTGGGTTCTAATCCAGGCTCCACCACTTGTCTGCTGTGTGACCTTGGGCAAGCCACTTCACTTCTCTGTGCCTCAATTACCTCACCTGTAACATAGAGAAGCAGCGTGGCTCAGTGGAAAGAGCACGGGCCCTGAAGTCAGGGCTCATGAGTTCGAATCCCAGCTCTGCCACTTGTCGGCTGTGTGACTGTGGGCAAGTCACTTAACTTCTCTGTGCCTCAGTTCCCTCATCTGTAAAATGGGGATTAAGACTGTGAGCCCCACGTGGGACAACCTGATTCCCCTGTGTCTACCCCAGTGCTTAGAACAGTGCTCGGCACATAGTAAGCGCTTAACAAATACCAAATACCAACATTATTATTATAAGGATTAAGCCTGTGAGCCCCATGTGGGACAACCTGATTACCTTGTATCTATCCCAGCACCTAGAACAATGCTTGGCACTTAGTAAGTGCTTAACAAATACCATCATCATCATCATCATCATCACCAGAGTCAGGCAGGAGACTGGGGTGACAGTGCCAACAGGTAGAGGGCAGAAGGGTGAGAGCTAGGGTGGCAGGGTGCCACGGGACTGCGGCAGGGGGCCGGGGGCCAGTGGTCAGAAGACCAGAGGGCTGGGAAACCAGGAACTAAGGGGGCAAATGACCAG
This sequence comes from Ornithorhynchus anatinus, assembly GCF_004115215.2. NCBI lineage: Eukaryota > Metazoa > Chordata > Mammalia > Monotremata > Ornithorhynchidae > Ornithorhynchus > Ornithorhynchus anatinus. The sequence continues at coordinate 1,858,286 of NC_041730.1, forward strand.
TGGACTGGGGTGCCAGGGCATTATGACAGGGGGACCCCAAGGAACTAGGGGAACAGGGACCAGGGAGGCAGAGAGCTAGAAGGCCAGGGGACTAGGAAACCAGGAGGCCAGGAAGCCAAGGGACCTGGAAATAACCAGAGGCCAGGGGGCAACAAGGTGTAGGAGATAGAGCATGGACCAGGGAGTCATAAGGTCATGGGTTCTAATCCCAGCTCCGCCACTTTTCTGCTGGTTGACCTTGGGCAAGCCACTTAACTTCTTTGGGCCTCAGTTGCCTCATCTGGAAAGTGGGGCTTGGGACTGGGAGCCCCACGTGGGACAGGAACTGTGTCCAATCCAATTTGCTTGTAACCACCCCAGCGCTTAGTACAGTACCTTGCACATAGTAAGCATTTAACAAATACTATTATTATTATTATTGTAAGTCTGGGGAGCCGGGGGACCAGGGGGCCAGGAGCTAGGAAGCCAAGAGACCAAGGAACCAGGGTGCCAGGGGACTAGGGCAGGGGAACTAGGGGGCTGGGGAATAGAGATAATAATAATTATGGTATTTGTTCATTCATTCACATATTCATTCATTCAGTTGTATTTATTGAGTGCTTACTCTGTGCAGAGCGCTGTACTAAGTGCTTGGAAAGTACAATATCGCAATAAAGAGAGACAATCCCCGCCCAGGGCGGGAGACAGACATCAAAAACAAGAAAACAGGCATCAGTATAAATAAATACAATTATAGATATATGCATATATACATAATTGCTTTGTCGGGTGCTTATGTGTTAACATTTATTTATTAACATTTGTTAAGGACTTACTTTGTGCCAGGCACGGTTCTAAGTGCAGAGGTAGATACAAGAAAATCAGGTTGTTCCCCTGGGGGGCTCACAGTCTTACTCGCCATTTTACAGATGAGGTCACTGAGGCCCGGACAAGTGAAGTGACTTGCCCACGGTCACACAACAGACGAGTGGCAGAGCTGGGATCAGAACCCATGACCTTCTGACTCCCAGGCCCGTGTTTCCCTAGGGCTTGGCCAGAGAGCCAGGAGGTCAGGGGACCAGAGGGTCGGGGGCTAGGGCAGGGGGACTTGGGGTCCAGAGAGCCAGAGGGCCAGAGAGCCAGAGGACCAGGTGGCCAGAAGACCAGGTTCTTGACCTCCTGGCTACTCTGCAGGCAGCAGGCTGGGGTGGGCACAGGTTTCCTGTGTTCCTGTTGATACAATGCTGGGCCTCGGAGGGTGTTGCAGAGGGCAAAAATACAATGGAAGCCAGGGCGTGGGGAGGTCGACCAGACGCCCGGCCCTTCCCAGGTCGGGCCTCTAGAAGCTGAACCCCAGCTGTGGGCGTGGGAGGAAAGGGCGAAGGGGGCCGGGGTGGGCCGGAGGCCGCGGGGAGGGGAGGACCGGGAATGTCCAGGAAGCAGGAAGAGGCAACTCGGGAGCCAACGGATTCAGAGCTGCTGTGTTTCCGTTGCTGGTTCTGGCTCGGGCGGGCAGGATACCCAGGCACGATCGCCACTCAAGTATCGGCGCTAAGCAACGTGGCTTAGTGGAAAGAGACCGGGCCAGGGAGTTAGAGGATCTGGGTTCTAATCCCGGCTCCGCCGCTTGTCAGTCAGTTGGTCAATCATATCTCTTGAGCGCTTACTAGGTGCAGAGCACTGGACTAAGCACTTAGGAGAGGACAATACAACAACAGACACAATCCCTGCCCTCAACGATCTTAGGATCTGTCTGCTGTGTGACCTTGGACCAGTCACTTCACTTGTCTGGGCCTCAGTTCCCTTATCTGCAAAATGGGGATTAAATCCCTGTTCTCCCTCCTATTTAAACTGTGAGCCCCATGGGGGACCTGAGTATCTTCTATCTAACCCAGTGCTTAGTACAGTTCCCTCCTCTGTAAAATGGGGATTAAGACTGTGAACTCCACGTGGAACAGGGACTGTGTCCAACCTGATTATCTTCTATATGCCCAGCTTTTAGCACAGTGCTTGACACGAAGTAAGCATTTAAAAATACCTTTATTATTATCATTATTATAATTATTATTTTATCAATACCCTTAATGCATAGATTGATCAGCAGGTCTGGTCCTAGGAAAATACACAGCAAATGAGTCTGCCCTGAAAAGTTCATTATGATCCTGAGACTCCTTTAAAGGGACTGAGTTTGATTGATTGATTGATTGGTCAGCAGGGTCAGAGGCCAGAGTGTCTGACCATTCTCCACGGCTGATGGAGTAAAGGAGGGTGTGAAGTGGGGTCCGGTCCTACTATGTGCTTAGAGAAGCAGTGTGGCTCAGTGGAAAGAGCCCGGGCTTGGGAGGCAGAGGTCATGGGTTCTAATCCCGGCTTCGCCACTTATCAGCTGTGTGACTTTGGGCAAGTCACTTCACTTATCTGGGCCTCAGTTCCCTCATCTGTAAAATAAGGATTAAGACTATGAGCCCCATGTGGGACAACCTTATTACCTTATTACCCAGTGCTTAGAACAGTGTTTGGCACATAGTAAGCACTTAACAAATACAAATACCAAATTATTATGTGCCAGCCACTGTACTAAGCACTGGGGTAGATAGAAGCTAATCAGGTTGGACACAGTCCCTGTCCCACATGGGGCTCACAGGCTTAATCCCCATTTTACAGATGAGGGAACTGAGGCCCAAAGAGGTGAAGTGACTTGCCCAAGGTCACACGGCAGACAAGCGGTGGAGCCAGAATCAGAACCCAGGTCCTCCGACTCCCGGGCCCCTGATCTATCCGCTAGGCCACAATGTTTCTGTTCAGCTTGTTTTATGCAGCTGTGGAGAACGTGACAAGACTGAGATAATGTTGGTATTTGTTAAGCGCTTACTATGTGCAGAGCACTGTTTTAAGCGCTGGGGTAGACACAGGGGGGAATCAGGTTGTCCCACGTGGGGCTCACAGTCTTAATCCCCATTTTACAGATGAGGGAACTGAGGCACAGAGAAGTTAAGTGACTTGCCCACAGTCACACAGCTGACAAGTGGCAGAGCTGGGATTCGAACTCATGAGCCCTGACTCCAAAGCCCGTGCTCTTTCCACTGCGCCACGCTGCTTCTCCATCTTCTGAGATGAAGGGGTACGAATAGGCTCTCTCCATTCATTCATTCATTCATTCAATAGTATTTATTGAGCGCTTACTATGGGCAGAGCACTGTACTAAGCACTTGGAATGTACAAATCGATAACAGATAGAGACAGTCCCTGCCCTTTGACGGGTTTATAGTCTAATCAGAGAACTCAGATTACAGTCTCATCACTGGAGAACTCTCCCACCTCAGCAGATTTGGAGCAATGGGCAAAGTCCTGGAAGTATTGAGGAATTGAGGAATTGATTGAGAAATTACCGTGTGGAAAGAACCGGGCTGTAGAGAAATGCGACAGGAAGGACTGCAAACCGCTTCACCAATTCAGTCGGTCAGTCACTGGCATTTATTGAGCATTTACTGTGTGCAGAACGCTATTTTAAGAGCTTGGGAAGCGCTACGGACTGAAAATAACAGGTCTGGAGAAAACCCAGTTGCTGTATCAGCCCACACTGGGGAAGCCGCACTGTCAATACAGAACTAAAAGTTGTGACAAAATTCTGCTACCCAAGCAGCGCAATGACCCTCGATGCAGCGATAGACAGGTAGATGGAATCAGAATCAAGAAGACCAGCTCATCTTTTGGGAGACGGTCAGAGTCTGGCAGCAATGTCATCTCAGGCTCCAGAGCAGACTGGAGGTCAACAGAGCTGGTTTTCTTTTTTTTAAATGATATTTGTTAAGCGCTTATTTTGTTCTTGACACTGTACTAAACGCTGGGGTAGATACAAGATAATCAGGCTGGACACACAGTCCCTGTCCCACATGGGCTCGCAATCTTAATTTCGATTTTACAGCTGTCGTGTGGCCCAACCCTCTCTTCGGCCGGGAGCCCCGATCTCTAAGCGGACACCACCACCGGCTCCTTGAGCGGTTTCACCCGCATCGCTGGCAGATCTGACTCACTATGGCAGTGCAAGAAGATGAACAGTGAAGTTGAGGAAAGTGGTCAGTCTCCTGGCATCGAAGCCCTGCTCACCTTTACGCAGCTCTGAGGGTTGGGACACGTGATGAGAACAAGCAACAAAATAACCGAACAACTGCCCTGTGGAGAGCTGAAATTGGGAAACCAGAAGCTGGAAGGGTAGAGGAAACATTTTAAGGACACGGGAATGGAGTTTCAGACAGTGCTGCCTCCAGCTGAAAAATGAGCAAAACTTCACTGTAGCTAGGAATAGGCCTGTTGTTATAGTGTACTCTCCCAAGCACTTAGCACAGTGCTGTGCACATGGTAAGTGTTCAATAAATACGATTGAATGAATCAATGAGGACAGACCACCATGGTGCACTGCCCCTGAGAAGGAAGCTGCTCTCTTCGAGCCAAAGCGTGGCCAGATGTTCTCTGCCACTTGTCTGCTGTGTGACGTCGGGCAAGTCACTTCACTTCTCTGTGCTTCAGTTACCTCATCTATAAAGAGGGCATTGAGACGGTGAGCCCCACGTGGGACAGGGACTGGGTCAAACGTGATTCGCTTGTATCCACCTCAGTGTTTAGTGCAAAGCCTGGCACGTAGTAAGCGCTTAACAAATGCCACAATTATTAGGGAAAAAGAGATGAGGAGGCAAAAGAGAAAACAACACTGGGCACAGAAACATTAGGTGCAACTAGGCACAGCTGTTTTTGTATGGCCAGTGTGGACATGGTTACGGCTCTTTTGTTGACCTTTGCAACCATATGTCACACTCTTAGTTCTTCAGGAGCGTCTTCTTTGAATATATAAGCACACACCTATATCGTCCAAATGAGTAACAGCACTGCGTAGCGGCTAAAGCACGGGCCTGGGGAGTTGGAAAGTCATGGGTTCTAATCCCGGCTCCCTCGCTTGTCTGCTGTGCGACCTTAGGCAGGTTGTCTCACTTCTCTGAGCCTCAGTTACCCCATCTGTAAAATAGGGATTGAGACTGTGAGCCCCACATGGAACAGGGACTGTTCCCAACCTGATTTACTTAGTACAGTGCTTGGCACATAGTAAGCGCTTAACAAAAACCTTTATTATTATTGTCCAGAGCACTATACTAGGTATCCCCACAGCACTTAAGTACATATCTTTAAATTATATACTATAAATTACTTATTTATTCATATTTATATCTATCTCCCCTCTAGATTGTAAGCTAATTATGAGCAGGGAACCTAGGTGTGAATTCTGTTGCACTGTACTCTCCCAAGTGCTTAGTAGAGTGCTCTGTACATAGTAAGCGCTTAATAAATACCATTGATAGATTGATGGTGTAGAGCACCGTTTTGGGTTCCTACTATGTGCAGAGTGCTGCGTTAGATGCTTAGGAACCATATCCTTTACCTTTTCATTCTTTCAATCGTATTTACTGAGCACTGCCTGTGTGCAGAGTACTGTACTAAGCACTTGGAAAGTAGAATTCAGCAACAAATAGACAATCCCTGCACTCAACAGGTTCAAAGTCTAGAAGGGGGGAGACAGACATCAAAACAAATAAGCAGGCATCTATAGCATCAATATAGATAAATAGAATTAGAGATATATATACATCACTAATAAAATAAGTAGAATAATAAATATGTACATATATACTCATTCAATCATTTATTGAGCGCTTATTGTGTGCAGAGCACTGTACTAAGCGCTTGTGAAGTACAATTTGGCAACAGATAGAGACAATCTCTACCCAATAACAGGCTCACAGTCTAGAAGGGGGAAACAGAAAACAAAACAAAACAAGTAGACAGGTATCTACCATCAAAATAGATAAATAGACCATAGGTAAATACACATCATTAATAAAATAAATAGAGCAATCGATGTGTACAAATATAGACAAGTGCTGTGGGGAGGGGAAGGGGGTAGAGCAGAGGGAGGGAGTAGGGGCAGTGGGGAGGGGAGGAGGAGCAGAGGGAGAGGGAGGGCTCAATCTGGGAAGGCCTCCTGGAGGAGGTGAGCTCTCAGTAGGGCTTTGAAGAGGGGAAGAGAGCTAGTTTGGCGGATGTGAAGAGGGAGGGTGTTCTAGACCAGAGGGAAGACACGGGCCAGAGGTCAATGGTGGGACAGGCGAGAACGAGGCCCAGTGAGAGGTTAGCGGCACCAGAGGAGCCGATGTCCCACGTACCATGCTAAGCCTCGAAGTAGATTCCATACAATTCGATCAGTCGCGGCCCCTGCCTCATTTGGGGGTCACAGTCTGAAAGGGAGGGAGGAAAAATACTGAATCCCCATTTTACAGGTGAGGAAACCGAGGTCCAGAGCAGGGAAGTGACTTGCTTGAGGTCATGAGGCAGATGCCCAGTTGATCTTCAGTGAATACGATCACTCTCTCTGCCTCTAACTCTCTCTTTAGCTGTTCTTTGCCTCTGTTTTTCTCCCCACCTCTTTCTTCCACTTCAGGTAAACTGTTATTTCAAGCCACACCTAGCTTCTGGGGCTCTTCACTCTCTCTCCTGCTTATGTCTTACCTCTTTCGGCTCCTCTCTCTCTCTCAGGTCAAAAGACACAATCCCCCACATTCATGAGTTCGAATCCCAGCTCTGCCACTTGTCAGCTGTGTGACTGTGGGCAAGTCATTTCACTTCTCTGTGTCTCAGTTACCTCATCTGTAAAATGGGGATTAAGACTGTGAGCCCCACGTGGGACACCCTGATTCCCCTGTGTCTACCCCAGCGCTTAGAACGGTGCTCGGCACATAGTAAGCGCTTAACAAACACCAACACATTCCCCCTCTCTCCTCCTCCCTCTCCTGGCCCTGCTAGTCCCAGCAGCTGCTTCCAGGAAGGACCCAGGAATGTCAAGGAGAACCCTTGAATGTGTCTGTTTATTGTTGTATTGTACTCTCCCAAGCGCTTAGTACAGTGTTCTGTCCACAGGAAGTGTTCGATAAATAGAGATGAATGAATGAAAGCTGTCATCCATCAAGGTGAGGAAGGTTAGGTGTGGTGGTGATGATGACGATGGTATTTGTTAAGCGCTTACCATATGCCAAGCATTGTTCTAGGCGTTGGGGTAGATACAAGCCAATCAGGTTGTCCCACATGGGGCTCACAGTCTTAATCCCCATTTTACAGATGAGGAAACTGAGGATCAGAGAAGTGAAGTGATTTGCCCAAAGTCACATAGCTGACAAGTGGCGGAGCCAGGATTAGAACCCATGACCTCTGACTCCCAAGCCCGGGTTCTTTCTACTAAGCAATGCTGCTTCTTTGGTGGACAGAGCCTGGACCTGGGAGTCAGGAGTTGTAGGTTCTGATCCCAAGTCCCTTCCTTGACTGCTCTGTGCCTCTGGGTGAGTTACCTTTATCAATCAATCAATCACATTTATTGAGCACTTACTATGTGCCGAGCACTGTCTTAAGCACTTGGGAGAGTACAGTACAACAGAATTAGCAGACATGTTCCCTGCTCATAATGAGTTTACGATCTAGAGGGGGAGAGAGACATTAATATGAATAAATAAGTCATTTATAATATGTAATTTAAAGATATGTATATAAGTGCTGTGAGGTTGGGGGTGGGGCAAATATCAAATGTCTAAAGGTCAGAGTTCATAGTGTATAGGTATTGCAGAAGTCAGTCAGTCAATAATAACAATAATAATAATTATGGTATTTGTTAAGCACTTACTATGGGCCAAACACTGTTCTAAGCGCTGGGGTAGATACAAGGTCATCAGGTTGTCCCACGTGGGGGTCATAGTCTCAATCCCCATTTTCCAGATGAGGTAACTGAGGCACAGAGAAGTTAAGTGGCTTGCCCAAGGTCACCCAGCAGACAAGTGGTGGAGCCAGGATTAGAATCCACGTCCTCTGACTCCCATACCTGTGCTCTTAAGTGCTTACTCTGTGCAGAGCATTGTAGTAGAGCTTGGGAGAACACAACAGTATAACAGTCACATTCTCTATCCGCCACGAGCTTACAGTCTAGAGGGGGTGACAAGGAGCTGGGGAAAAGAGAACTAAATCAGGGAAGGCCTTTTTCATTCATTCATTCAATAGTATTTATTGAGTGCTTACTATGTGCAGAGCACTGGACTAAGCGCTTGGAATGTACAAATGGGTACAGATAATAATAATAATAATGTTGGTATTTGTTAAGCGCTTACTATGTGCCGAGCACTGTTCTAAGCGCTGGGGTAGACATAGGGGAATCAGGTTGTCCCACGTGGGGCTCACAGTCTTAATCCCCATTTTACAGATGAGGGAACTGAGGCCCAGAGAAGTTAAGTGACTTGCCCACAGTCACACAGACGACAAGTGGCAGAGCTGGGATTCGAACTCATGAGCCCTGACTCCAAAGCCCGTGCTCTTTTCCACTGAGCCACGCTGATAGAGACAGTCCCTGCCCTTTGACGGGCTTACGGTCTAATCGGGGGAGACGGACAGACAAGAACAACGGCAATAAATAGAATCGAGGAGAAGAACATCTCATTAAAACAATAGCAAATAAATAGAATCAGGGTGATGTACATCTCATTAACAAAATAGGGTGATGAAGATATATACAATTGAGCGGATGAGTATAGTGCTGAGGGGAGGGGATGGGAGAGAGGGAGGAGCAGAGGGAAAGGGGGGAGAAGAGGGTTTAGCTGCGGAGAGGTGAAGGGGAGGGTAGAGGGATCAGAAGGAAAAGGGGAGCTCAGTCTGGGAAGGCCTCTTAGAGGAGGTGTGACCTTAGTAGTGCTTTGAAGGTGGAGAGAGCGGTGATCTAGTGTCTAAGGCTGGGGGGAGTTCGAGGCTGGGGGGGGTTGTGGAAAAGGGGTCGGGGGTGAGATAGACAAGATCGTATTTTAACTATAATTCTATCTATTTATGTCAATACCTTTTTGCTTGTTTTGACGTCTGTCTCCCCAGCTCTAGACTGTGAGTCCGTTGTGGGTAGGGATTGTCTCTCTTTATTGCTGTATTGTACTTTCCAAACGCTTAGTATAGTGTTCTGCACACAGTAAGTGCTCAATAAATAGGACTGAATGAATGAATCGGGGCACAGTGAGGAAGCTGGCACTAGAGGAGAGGAGTGTGCGGACTCGGCTGGGCATATCACTTCTCTGTCCCTCGTTTTCCTCATCTGCAAAATGGGAGATTAAATATCTCTTTTTCCTCGCCCTTAGACTGTGAGCCCCATGTAGGACTGGAACTGTGTCCGACCTGATTATCTTGTATCTACCCCAGAGCCCAGCACAGTGCTCAGAACATAGCTAGTGCTTTACATATACTAGCATTATCATCGTGCAAGATGCACAGGCCTGGGAGTCAGAAGGATCTAGGTTTTAATCTGGGTTCTGCCACTTGCCTGCTGCGTGACCTTGAGCAAGACACTTCACTTCTCTGTGCCTCAAATACCTCATCTGTAAAATGGGGATCCAATATTGCTCTCCCTCCTAATTCACTTCTTTGGGCCTCAGTGACTTTGTAAAATGGGAACTTAAGACTGTGAGCCCCACATCAGACAAAGACTGTGTCCAACCCGATTTCCTTGTATCCACCCCAGCGCTTAGTACAATAGTCTGGAACATAGCTCTTAAATACCACAACTTATTTTTTTTATTTTATTTTTATTTTTAGACTTTGAGCCCCAAGGGGGACAGAGACTCTGTCCAACCTGATGAACTCGTAACTACCCCAATGCTTAATGCAGTGCTTGACGCATAGTAAGCACTTAACAAATACCATAATACATAAATGAATAATGCCCGGAAGCAGAGCAGGGGAAAGCAAGAGAGAAGTAACCTCTGGTCTGCTGCAATGCAGCCTAGGTATTAGAGCACAGACCTGGGAGTCAGAAGGAGCTGGGTTCTGATCCCTACTTCACCACTTGTCAGCTGGGTTGCCTTGGGCAGGTAACAACTTCTCTGTGCCTCGGTTACCTCATCCGTAAAATGGGGATTAAGACTGTAAGCCCTGTGTGGGACATGGACTGAGTCTAGCCTGATTTCCTTGTAACTGCCCCAATACTTAAAACTGCAGCCTGGCACATAGTAAGCACCTAAAGCCCACTCAGCACACTTTACTTCTTTAATACCAACCTACTCACTGTACCTCATTCTCGTCTATCTCACTGCCAACCTCTTGCTCTCATCCTCCCTGTGGCCCAGAACGCCCTCATATCGGACAGAAAATTTCTCTCCCCACCTTCAAAGCCTCCAAGAAGCCTTCCCTGACTAAGCCCTCCTTTCCTTTTCCTCCATCCCCTTCTGGGTCGCCCTGACTTGCTCTCTTAATTCATCACCCCCCTCCCAGTCCTGCAGAACTTATGTCCATATCTGTCATTTATTTATTTATATAATGTCTGTCTCCCCCACCAGACCGTAAATTTGTTGTCGGCAGAGAATGTGTCTATTATATTGTGTTGTACCCAAGCATTTAGTACAGTGCCCCGAACACAGT